>NC_041398.2:52302828-52935828 GCF_900747795.2 Erpetoichthys calabaricus
AGAATGTCACTATATTTTGTGCCTGTGACTATATTAATACTACAATTACTACTACTACTGCTGGTATATCGTTGTATGATATTACACAATGTGGATTACACAAGAGCACTAACAAGATTATTGCAGATTGCATTTATATATTTGTGTTCAAAAGATGTGACACCATGATGGGACCTGTGCCCATATTTATTAAGCATCTCGGAATTACTCCTAGGAATTCCACTAAAAGTCTGACTAGGAAAGGACTTTGCCCTTCCTCACAGTAGGACATGAGAAGTAGAGAGACAAAGTGGAACTTCTGAATGTGTTTTGTAGTTTCATTGAAAGTTATGATGATCATTTCTAGTTTTCTGATGCTAATACGAAGGCTTCGCTACAAAGATAACAATTATAATAATAATACTCAAATAAGAAGGAAAGCACAATAAGTTGGGGTACTGCACTAAGCTACACACAATTGTTGCCACTTCGCAACAATTTCAAAAATAATACTGTAATGGGCCCTCAGACACCACAATGAATGAGAGGTGAGCCTGATAACGGGCATATTTATTTAACAATGAATGATGCACTGCAGTACTTTCAGAAGAAGCATCTTCACGCTGTTATGGCCACAGGAAACGCCTCATAAAATAACATTTCGTGAAACTAGTTACAGCTCTGTTTCTGAAGTCTTGTTTACTCTTCCAGTGTTTTTCATTGTATTTCAGAGCTATGCATCTCTCTGTGATCCTACTTTATCTACTACAAGGCTCTATTTATCCAATGCCCCTTGAGTCTCCAACTGCCGTCTTGAACTTGGGCTTGTAAACTCTTAACACAAATGTTCCAGGTGTTTGGAATGCAGATCAGCATATGTGTGTGACATCTTCAGGGTAATATGTTTGCATCCATGACCACCTGTTTATTGATACTATGATACTGCTTGCGATTCACGTATTCATGCTCATCCACACTTAAGGCAATGGTCTTTATGATCATGCTGATTTGCATGAATGCAGCTTGCTTTAACATTATCTTATGTGGAGTGGTGGGGAAAATGTATGAATCTGTGTATTATTTCTCAGGTTGAAAGGGCTATCAAAGTTTGGTGCAAAATTTGAGTAAGGTTTGTGTTGACATACTCAAATCATCACTATTGCAAAGCTGCATTTTACACATAATGTTACCAACACTTTCATTTCAGCAATCAGCACATGCCTTCATTGCATAGATGGCACCATCACATAACCTAGAAGATTTATTACAAATATTATTCTATCTATGTCAAATCAATATCTTTTTACAAGTTCATTGTTTTCCAGCGTATCCAAAATATTCCACCTTTCCTGGGATGTGTGTGCTGATCTCTTCCTGAACATCATTTTCTGGTAGCTCCTAGTGAGCTAGGACAAGCCAGGAGCTCTTCTAAATCCTGATGAAGTTAGGAATAGTTTCCTAAATTGGGATACTTGATAAAATTCTTTTACACCTCCTCCTCAAAGTAGGACCAAAGTTGCATCACTTTGAGATTTTTTAGCCAATTAGGGCAATTTTTCTACTCTGAAATGCTTAAGAAATAGGAACACTGGTTTCTAATATTTTGATGATTTATTTTTTGACAGTCTGCTTTCTTAAATTAAATTAATTCTAATCTCTTACTTGGCCCTGATGGGAATGTTAATGGAGTAAGTAAATAGTTCCACTAAATCACTCTCATAGCCACATATGGTCACATCTTCATTACTGTTTTAGTGATCTGAAGGGCTTGTAACACACCGCAAGTGTTACATCATTTTCTCCTGAATATTTCAGAGTTTTGGTTCATTTACTTTAAACTATTTTGCTCATACACAGTATTATAAAACTCATCCAAATTGCATTCAACCTCATCTTCTGCATTTAGTCATGTTTTTGGCATTCTTTTTTAAATTATTTCTCCCAAGAGGTACCACTGATTCTAACTCAGAAAACGGATTGCAAATATTCTGTATATGTATAAAATAAGGTGTATTCCAGCAGATTCTTAATAGGGCAGCTCATCAGTACTATATTGTCTCTGGTTTAAACAAAACTCCAAGGTGTTTCAAATAACCAGAGCTCAGCAGAAAACATACTTAAATGTTTTCACACCAAGAGAAAGGATGTTAGCTCTAGCAAAGAACTCACTTCACTATGTTACCTTGTTAATCCTTTTCCACTGAGTGTATCCTGAGAGGAACCACTGGGAGAAGAGGATCCAATACTTTATGGGAAAGGATGGCACAGTGACACAACAGCATAGCAGTTATCACTGCTGTATAGGTCCTGAGATCAAATCCAGGCATGGCTGATTTTCAGCATCATTTGTATGTGTTTTCCTCCAATATTCCAAAGACGTGTGTTAGGTTAACTCACAACCATAAAGTTACCAAATACAAATATTAGTGAGTGTGTGTTTGTGCATAGGTGTGCATGGAAATGGACAAAAAAAGCCTCCTTGGATAGGAATCACTGAGACAAGCACATTAGATGTTATCTGAATAGATGATAAATCATACCCCCTAACTCTGAAGCTAAAAATATCTTTAAAATTAACAGCATTGTAATTGCAGGAGTGTAGGGGCGTCTAAGCAACTATATTCATTGATACCATTGTAAAGCATGGTTGGTAGGGACCACAACTGCTGCACACACATGGTGGTGCAGGAGAGGAATCAGGTCATAAGTTGTTCTCTGGGAGAGTATGAGAACAACAGCAGGGGGCGCCATTTCCAAATCCGGCAATTGCCCAGGTGTTAGTTGCTCTGTGGGCACAGCATTGCTAGAATGAAGTATAAAAAATAACTCATATGATAAACAGGTAACCTGGGGATGGCCCGACACCCTTTATTTTTTTACCTTTTTTTTAGACGAAAAGTCCTCCCTGGAATGAGGTGTCACTTATGGTTCAGAAGATTCTTATAGTTATCAGCCAGGTGAGCATGATAGCATGAAGCAAGGGCTCATCTAACAGCAAGGAGGAAGACATGTCAGAGATTCAAGAAGGACAAGGAATGTGAAAAAGGGAGAATATTTGTGTGGATATGGAAATGGGTAAGTGCTTAGGCAACCCACACAGTAGATAAGGAAAAAAAAAACACCTATTGAGGGCGGGCCCAGAGGGGCAGTAAGTTTACTTTGTGTTCTTATCTATATTTTTGTTTTATCTGAATAAAAACTCCGTTAATACTTCTGGGTCCCATTTGCGTTATTTTGGCTTCAGGGTCTGTACCCTTGCATTGCACCCTAAAGATAACACCATTTTTACTTCCCCTAAAATATCATATGACTTTATCTCAAGAAATATTCAAGCAAACAACATGCCTCTCAAATACACACAAAGAAGTATAAAAAGAAGAAAACTGGCATTATAAAGGATTTTGCTGTAGGTATAATGAAGCCCAAGTAGTATTTATTAACACATTTCCGCTGAATAATTTGTTGGCTAAAAGTACTCAATAACAGTGAGTTTAGACAGAAGATGGATGATTATGTAGTATTGCTCTGCCAGACTTTGTCTCTAAACTCTGAATTTCTTTCTGTACCAGTAACATATAACAATGAGCTAAGAACATCTGAAAACACTACCCTGTAACTAGCACATTCTAGATTTCTTTACCAATTTCCATTTCTTTCAGTATGTTTAGTATGCTTCATTAAAAATACATATTCTATAGTGTAAAGAGGAGACACAACAACGTGAAAGAGTTGGGGTGCCACCTTGGTGACCTTATATAATTGCAGTGATGAAAACAGCAAAACAGGTTCAAATAGGAACTAACTACAATATGGCCTGTTCTGGGTTATATAGACATTTGAGAAGAAATGGCAGGTTGAGGAGAGAGAACAATGGAATGGATGCCAGCAATGGTGTGGCTGTCAATCTTTTGTTCTACAGAAGGAGGAAGAGAGAAGGCAATAGACCAGAGTGCCAACCCCTGGTTTGGTAGGTAATTACCATCATTAGAGCCCTTAAGCTATCTCTGATGCACATGCGCATGACAATAGCTAGACGGAATCAAAACAAAAAAATCACAACAGAAACAGAATAAATAATAAGACATCTCAATAACTTCTTATAATGGGATCAGCAATAAAGCTTAAAGGTAGTTTAAACATAATAACATTATAAACAATAAAAAATAACCAAGGAACAGTAAAAAAATAATGCGTAAAAGAAAACTGTCTTCAGCTTCCAGTTGCTAGTGGAGACTTATTCCATTGCAAAGGCAGTTTATTCTCCTGGATGAAAACATCTAAGAATTGCTAGTACTATCAGATAAAAATGTGTAGAAAGCCTGATCTATCATCTTTTTTAGTACATGGGTTATATGTTTATTTTACTAATTAAATTAAACATTCATATTCAGGATCATAACTAAGCATGCTCTTATCTCCAAAGTAACCAAACAATGAAACCATCGCACAGCTAAAGTTGCTTCCCTCTAGCCTCATATGTCAAAGTATGCCACTGCACACAGCGAAAAGCAAGGCTTTGTTTGCAGCCTGTCAAGGAGACATTATTAAATGTTCTACTGATTTTAAGACCTCAATGCCTTGATTGATGATCAAGCAAGCAATCAATCATTAACAAAGGAAGGTGCATACTACTCCCACCTTTTTACAAAGCCCAATCTGAGAACACCAACAACACAGGCAAGGTGGCTGCATTTGAAAGATAAGAACTTTCTATTTGAAACTTACAGCAAATAACAAAGGAATAATCCAAGCTAAGGTCAGATCTTGCTGTAGTTACAAAAACATTCGACCAGCTTCTGCTTCACATAGAAAATAACACAATCATCCTATAGATGTTATGTTACAGCCAGGGTTTGTTCCCTGGCTTATTTTAATCTTACATTTTATTGTTATTTTTGTTATTATTTTTATGTATTTTTCTGTTATTTTTTTGTAGTTTTGTTTGTATTGCTTTATATGAATATTGCTTAATTGGTGTATGTTGTGTAAATGGTCTTTAAAGTTATATTTCTTATTTTTTGTGAGTTGAACCCCAAGAGGTGGGGCCTCCATTACATCACTGCTGAGAGACCACCTTTAAATTTAAGGCCGGGAAATTAATCCCTCAGAGATTCATTGAGGTGTTCTTACAAACCAAGGCACATATTGAGATCTCAATATGCTGGCCTACTTAAGATTCCAGGGATTAATAAAATAAATGTGGGAAGTTGAATTTCTCTTTAGAGGGTCCTGAAGCCATTGAATAATCTCCCTGCTAAATTAAGAGATGCCTCTTGGACCTTACTCTTTAAATCCAGGATGAAGACTTACTATTTCAGTCTAGCATACCCAGAATAGAGCTGATAATTAGTAGTGTATACTGCCATTTCTGTTTGTTATTCATAGAAATATAAGTATCACAATGTTTCAAACTGTTGCCAACCTTCCTGTATTCTGTTTCTCTTCTTTGTATCTGGATGTGGCACTTGGTGCCACTGATCTACTGCCATGCTACTCTCCTGCGTATGGAAAAGTCCTCTTTTAGAATATATCGTCAGTTTTGGAATCATCAGATGGAAAGATTCTCTCATCAGATTGAATGGCCAGCACAGACTCCAGTATAGAAAACCCAGGAGGGTGTAGGCAGCCAGTTGGCTGAGGTGTCCATGACTGTGAATTTGTTTTTGACTTTGTCTTTTACTGTTTTAATCACTTCCATTGTCTACTGGCCATAGTTCATGAATCAATTAATGGACACATACAGTACTGTCAGTTTCCATTAGTGTTTAAACAGTTTCTACTTTAGTCTCCATGTGTTTTAATAATTCAATTTTTATGTATTTAGTAATTAGTATAATCTATATTAAATTTTAACTGAGAATTGTTCACGCGCTCTGCACCTACACTTATTGAAGAATACTATGCAAAAAACAAGTTGTTGTTTGTGGTGTTATTGGTCTATTGGGACTGCCTTGCTTCTGTTTATTGGATTTTGCCTTTGATTTATCATTTGGACTTGTTTGCTTGTGGTTGTCTTTATAGGCAAATACTTTTTGCCCATATCTTGCCTTTTTCATTTTTGGCTCTCTTTTTAATTAAAATAAATTCTTCATTTATAAGTATTCTTTATTAGACCTGCCCTTTAACACTAGAATCCTTGGAGCCTACAAAAAAACTTGTAATCCTGGGCCCCCTTAAATTCCTTTGCATCTCCTCATCAGCGTCTTTTGTTTTGCAAATGTGTCAATCAGCACAACCAACAAGCAGCTTGCTATCCCACCAAACCCACCCCAACGAAGCTGATGTCAGTCGCAAAATTCTCATAGCTCAAGTCTGTTTATTGTGGTGTGAGGTGCCTGGAGTTGTATAGGTTAAATAACATATAGTTATTTGGAATACATACATTTCATGTGTATTCTGTGTCTACAATGATCTGTATAAGAGTAGGATGAAAGGAAATGCGAGGCAAAAATGCTGAACACACACCTAAAGCAGAAACTTTTTCCATGTTATACTAGTAATGTGAATTTGTGAATTTCCCATTGGGATTAATAAAGTATCTATCTATCTAATGACGTGCAGTGTATAATGTGTGAAGACTTTAGTCTAAATATCAAATGAACATGTGCGCTTTGATTCAAGAATAAAACCAAAGGAAAAAAAAAATCATTCAATTTACATATTGCTGTCAATGAGTTAAAAACCCAAGCTCAAATGTCAATCGACAGAAAGTTGATATGTATTGTTGGATGGTGCAGAGGTAAGAACTGCTGCCTTATAACCAAAAGGTCCCAGGTTCGAGTCTGACCATTCTGCTTTTTTGAGTAGAGAGCTGCTATTATTATTACTATAATATAATAAAAACATACATTTGAATTGAGTCTGCAACACCCGATGTAAATTTTGGCTACTTATAAAAGCGCTTTTTTTTTATTATTCAGTTTTATTCTATCAGTGACGTCCGTGTTATGGCACATGGTACTGCAGACAGACATCTTCTTTTTGGGCACATACACCATCCTGCATGGCACGGCCAGATCTAAACACTCGTGTGGAGAATTGCTTAATAATAATAATAATAATAATTCATTACTTGCATACTAAAGTGACTTTAGCTGCAGGTGGAAATCCCATTTTACTTATGGTGTTAAGCAGAGTTGTATTGCGGTGCAGCAGTCTATTAGCCAGCAAAAGTGCCGTGAAGAAGCTGTCTGTTGTTACGGTGGTCATCGCTGATTTTGTGAAAAGAATGGAGATAAACATCATCAATTCAGAGATGGAGAGGCAAGTTCGTTGTAGCATGTGAACATCATTGACAGAATAAAACTGAATAATAAAAAAAAAGCTTTTACTTTTACAAGTAGCCAAAATTTACACTGGGTGTTGCAGATTCAAATTAAATGTATGCTTTTATTGTATTATACTAATAATAATAGCAGCTCACTACTCAAAAAGCAGAACGGCCAGAGTTGAACCTGGGACCCTCTGCACAATCCAAGAATACTTATCAACTTTCTGTCGATTGACATTTGAGCTTGGGTTTTTAACTCATTGATAGCAACATGTAAACTGGTGTAAATTGAATGATTTTTTTTTACTTTGATTATATTCTTGAATAAAACTGCAAGTGTTTATCTGATATTTGGACTAAAGTTTTCACACATTGTATACTTCATGTCATTAATAGTATAATATGGAAAAAGTTTCTGTTTTAGGTATCTGTTCAGAATTTCTTGCCTCGCAGTTCCTTTCATCCTACGCTTACACAGATCGTTGTAGACACGGAACACACATGAAATGTATGTATTCCGAATAACAATATATTATCTTCCTTACACAACTCCAGGCACCTCACTGCCAGATAAAGAGACTTGCTGAAAATTTTGCTACTGACATCAGCTTTGTCGGGGGGGATGAGATAGCAGTCTGTTTGCTACTTGTGCTGATCGACACATTTGCATAACAAAAGGTGCTGATGAGGAGGTGTGAAGGAATTTAAGGTGGCCCTGGATTACGAATTTTTTCATAGTCTTCAAGGATTTTAGTGTTAAGACAGAGGTTTCAATGATTTCTTCTCTCTTGAAGGGCATCTTTGTAGATTTGGGACTTTTAAAGTATATTTTTAAATGCTAAAAGCTTGAGCTCATTTTTATGGTTGAGTAGGCCTTGAAGCCTGCCTTTCAAGTTTCAGACCAGGCTGCATTCCTTTTCATCATTTTGTTCATGGCAATCACAATAACTACAAAAGAATTCATTATACTGTATTGTTAAATTGTCACTAATATCTTGTTGTAATATGTAGTTGAATGGAAACCTTTATGGTTTATCATAGAAAGGATTGGGGACACACCTCTCTTTAAAACATTAATTTCTGTTTATTAAATACACATATTCTTTTTAATGTGTACACACAGTATAATGTTTACTTCAATATCCCTACTTTCATATGCCTTTAAAACTAACCAACCTTTGGGGATATACAGCTCACAGTTGCAATGCCCTTGCACCCAGGACTATGATCTACCACCTTACCGTCAGTAGTTCTTTCAAAATTCACCGGGTTTGACTGTCAGTGTAGGCTTGCTACTAGGAGTGTTCTCTTTCCCTCACCCCAAATGACCTAGCTGTGAAAGAAGCTTGGTACCCAGCCCCTGGTGGCAGAATAGAGCAATTATGCAGGTAGGAAAGCAGATTTTAATACATTTTACTCTTTAATCATTATTCAAATAGATAATGTCATAAAAAAATAATGTGTTAACACCATATAACCTGGTACTGCTAGATGTTTAGTCCTTCCAGGCAGCACATTTCTTGTGTTGCTTTAAGTTTCAGCAGTAATGCAGAGCATTCCTGGATTCACTTCCTCTTCTCCTTATTTCTTTTTGATCTGTTCTTATACTGATCTTTAAAATCTACATATGATGTGTTCATCCTCTGTGCAAAACTACTTTGCCTTTTTTTAAATTAAACTTATTGTCTCCAAAAAGTGCTTTCAGGGCTCATACACCTCCGTCATTATAGTCAGGAGGCTATAGAGGAGTGTTCTTGTGTAACTTAGAAACTGAGGTTATAAGAAACACTATTGTACCATAATAAATTGCACTTTGTGGTAGATGCCCATGTTTGTCTTTTTCAACCAAACACTACCCCAGAGCAGTACTCCTAAAGTTCTAGACCTACAATGCCAAAGAGCTTATTGCATGTTCTGCTTAATATCTTAATATACTTAATATCTACTTAACCTAATGGGCTGTTGCATCATAGAAGGGAATAGAGCATCTTTGTAAAGGTCCACTTTTTAAATATTACAAGAAAATGTATTTTCCTTATAGAAAGGTTCTGTTCCTTCCTCCAGCACTTTATGTAAGGGGTCCCCAACTCTGGTCCTGTAGGGCCTCAGTGGCTGCTGGTTTTCATTATAACCCTTTTCTTAATTAGAGACATGAATTAATTTTAATTGACTTTTTTTAAAGATTTGTTTCCCTGGATTTCTTCATCGTGAAATTGTTTAATTTCTTTCCTTAAATGGCAAACAAACAGAAATTAAATATGAATTGAGTGAGCCAACAGAAGACCAACTAAGTTAGGGCCTAAAACTCCAACCAATTTCACTCCAAGCAGTTGCTTAATTAGGAGCTGATTCTTGTTGGTAATTAATCCCGTTCTGTAATTTCATGACTTATTGTTGCTCTCATTGTGCAATAGCATACATTTCCGAAAGTGTTCATTTTCTCTTTTCTAAGAGCACAGTTACAAGGTTTTGGGGACCTGAGCAGATCAACAATCCTGAGACCTTTACCTTTCTTTATTTTCAGATATTGTATGATTGACACAGTTTGTTGGTAATGTTTTGTATCTCTTTATTTTTTTGCTGCTAATTAAGGAAAAATAAACAATTAAGGGGTCTGAGTCTTCAAGAGCAAGTCAAATAAAATTAGTTCAAAAGAAGTTAATTAGCAGAAAAAAAACAGTTCATTAATTAAGAAAAGGGTTAGAATGAAAAACTACAACCACTGTGGCCCTCCAGGACTGCATTTCAAGACCCCTATTACATATTTTTTGATATTAACATATGAATTTAACATTGAGGTGACCCAATTTAGGGTCAATCATCATGAGATCGAGTTTAGCCTAGTTGTCAGAGAATAACTCAAAAGATGTATGAATTCTGCCTGAATGTTAATATTATGGACGTAAAGAATCTGTCACAAATATTGTTTTTTAGACACCTAAAATCATTTATGAAATTATGGTGTCCAGGGTTGCACCTCCTTGTATTCACATAGAGAGCGAGTCCTCCTCCTTTCCACTTCCCGCAGGTATTTGCGTCTCTGTCTGCTCTAATTGTGCTAAACCCGGGTAGCTCCAGGTTAGCATCTGGGATGTTAGTTGTTAGCCACGTTTCACAAAAACACAACAAACTGCATTCTCTGTAGGTCCTGACATTTTTCACCAGCGTAGCCAGTTCATCGATCTTATTTGGTAGTGAGTTCACATTTCCCATGATCATATAAGGCACTGAAGGCTTGTATCGTCACTTCCTCGCTAGCCGCTTAGCCTTTAGCTTAGCACCGGCTCTGCTGCCACGATACGTCCTTCTTTTGTGCTTGTTTCTCATTACTGTGGCCTTATTACATGCCGTAAAGACATCAGCTGCCACCCTTGTCATTGCTGATGTCATCAAGTGGACAGTACAAAAAAAATTAAAAATGGCTCACGTTTCAAAAAGAAATGTATCATTTATTGGTTACTTTGTTTTTTTGTCTTGTCTTTTCAATTTTGAATTTTACTTTGGTTTTGTCATTTTGATTATTAAAGATTTTTGAAGTTAGACCTCTGCTTTTCCTTTGGCAACAATATTTGCCAGCTCCCAATACATTTCATCTTCTGATTTTTGCTTTTTAAAAAATTTCGTGCGCACTTTTCAAGGAGTACACAAAAGAATCTTTTTGTGCATACATCAGAAATTATAAAGAATATCCAATGCAACAATTAAAGAGTCCTTTCCAAAAACATACATTTGATGCTTTGGAGAACAATCCAGTAATAAATATTGAGAAGGAATGAAACAGTAAATAAATTGTAAAACTGCATATTTTATTTTCTATGTGGTGTTTCAACATAACAGCAGGATGGGAAGAATAACCTCTCATGTGTTATCTCTATTCAGGAAAGAGCAAAACAGCCAGCTCAGCTGGTGCCAAATGATTTTAATGTGAATTTTAAATGTTTTAATGAAATAATATAAAATTTAACATGTTAAAAAACGTTATATTTAGTTAAACTTTAAACAGCTCAAATGTAATAGCTACCATGAGCTAGTCTATGGATATTCAGGTGCCTCTTGAAGACACATCACTTCATATAGCTTTTAATCTCTCTGAAAGTCTGGTACCAACATGTCGCTAGGAGCCTATCACTCTCTGATTTACTGAGCTTATGTTGCAGTATTTTTTCAAAGCACTGAAGATTATTGAAATGTTTACTATTTTGGAAATTACCTTGGGGAAAAGCATTTCAAAAATAGTACTAGTACATGAGTTTTGTCTAGTCACCACCCAGATGCCTTACAGTAAATGGTAAATATGTGTTCCAGATCTTGCTTTAAAAGTCATGACCTTTCATCTGCGAATCCGCATTTCCAATATTCTAAGAACTCAGCTATGTATTCCACTGATGATGTGGGAATTCTTTGAACTCGCAGAATGATATAATGAAGTGGTATTTACAAAGGAAGGCATCTGGTAACACTTTTTGAATAAAATGCCAAGTAAGTAAATTCATCCTCCATGGTGCAAAAAGCATATTGGTCATCCTAGTAGTATTTAAAAAAAAAAAGAAGCCTCAGCCAAAGTCAACTTGGGTTCATACATCTTTATCCTGTCTTGTTTATAAATGATATAGGTATGACCATATAATGAAGTACTCTGAAAAATATGCTCAAAAGACACACAGGATAACCGGACAAAATTAGCAAAATTTCTAAATCTGGCCAGCAGCGGAATGTCGGACATATTCAGGGTGCTTATTTTTGACATAGCTATGTTGTGCTGTTTAATATTGTTATGGTTAGACTTCGATTCAGATGCCAAGTACATTAGCAAAAGTGCTTCTCAGCTCTTCACATCTCATAATATAAAGTTTTCAAAAATGTGGCTTGCATTTTTGCCAATTGCTTTTAAAAGTGCAATATCCATTTATTGATTTTTTTTTCTGGCAATTATTTTTCATACATTCAAAACATTTTGGACTGTGTAAGCTGACCATTGACTCTCTGCCCATTTTTAAATGAAGTGAGACCAACATACTCTAATTTTTCTATCTTTTTCTGAACGATTTAACAGTAAAACCTTTACAATGTATATAAGAATATTATATTTTAAAAAGTTTTTTTTTCAAATACAGACAAATACAGAAAACCATATATTTGAAGCTGGTCATGTAACTTGAATTTGATGTGCTCAGGTGGAAAAAAAATTAATTAGACCCTCAAATTAAATTGAATACTATTTAAAAATGACCTCCGTCAAAAAGACGGTACATACAATAAAAGGTCAAAAATCATAATTACCTTTTACAGAGCTGTGGAAAATGATAGCACCATTTACCTTTTCATTCCAGCATCAAGTAGACAAGCATGTTAATAATAAAGACTTCAACAACAATCATGCAGTCACTATAGGCCCGCACCAGCCCCACTGGCCGTGGTCTAACTGCCCCACCCACACTACTGATAGTTATGCCACTAATTGAAGCATGGCATTACCGAGTGACCAGTAAGAGAAACAAAGCTGCCAGTAATAATCTTAGCTTATTGATCTGCACTCCAGTGTATTAAGAAGCAAAATAAGTTCACAAAGCATTCTCCAGAAGTGCCTTACATTATGTAATATGCAAAGTAATGAGTTTACTAATAATATTAGTTTAAAAGCTAATGATTTTTTATGCAAGCTAACAAGTTGACACATGATGTCATCGTTCCAAAGCAAATTGTGCATGTCAAAAAAAATGCTATTTTTGAAATAACGTTATTGACCATATCTTTCTATTACTTGACTTTGACAGTGCTAAATTGGCATAAATAAAAGACATTTATGGCCTTTGATAGACTGGTATGACTTGTCTCCCTCACTGGAATTTCATCCATGAAAATAACAAGTAGAAAAAATGAAATGCTGACTGAAAATTTTCAAAGACAGACCAGCTATAAACATTATTATATATATTAAAGTGAAAGAGAGCTGGATCAATGGCTGGAACTGTAAGGAGTTTCACACAGTGCAGGACTAAAGACATGCTGTAAGGAACCGTAGTGGTCTGTGCACTGGCAATGGCACAGTATACAGCCTTGCCAGAGACACTCAACCATTGACAATTAGGGGATAGTAAATAGGAAAGAAGGTAGAGGACATTAAGCAATTGAGCTGGAATTACCCTGGCTGGGTGTAAACAGCCAGTGGGCCATTATGCTATAATTAGTTTTCTGCTCCTCATTACAATGGACTGGGAACTGATCCTTTAATTAGAACCTAGGTCTGGTAGAAGGAGTTCTATTAGGATGGCCCAGGATGTTCAAGAGGCTAGCACTGACCCTAGAAGTGGTCACTGGGTTGCTCTTGGAAAGGATTTATTTCTAGGGTCTAAAAGGTCCTTTCAGCCTCCTGTAAAATGAGCCAAGAGTTGAGAATGGAGTGTGAGGCAAGGGCTTAACTAGTGGGAGGAACAGAAGCTGCAGGAAGGTGACAACAGTAGGGGACTAACCCAAGGGGCCACCAGGTCAGCAAGTTTTTTTTTTTTTTATGTAACCATCCATGGGTATTTGTGGTGTAAAAGTCAAGGTATATGACAATTTCAAAATACTTCAATTAAATTACAAGATAAACAAGCTACAGACAATCAGTGCTACAGAGCTTTGTTTACCTAAATTTGAACTCATGACATGACTGAAAGTAATCATTTGAAGTCACATTAATAATATTCTGTCTTTATTTAGGGAACGTGAGACTGTAGTAAATTAACACATTTCAAAACCAGATAAAATGCCTACAACTAGAACAATATTTTGGAGAAATGAGGTGAATAGGATTGTCAAGCTTCCTGGGTTGAATGGCCTGTTCTCACCAACATAGTTCTTAGTATCTAGTTGTAGTTTTAGGAAGTATGAGAGATTTGCATTTATCATTATGCCACAATATAAAAATTTGAAAAAATGATTTTTATTTGACCTCTCGAAGGAAGTTTGTTTCTACTTCCTCCTTATTTGCATTTCTGATCCAGTTGTTGACCCATGTTGCCATAGCTGAAAAATGTAATGTTCACCCTTCATTTGGGGTCACCTTCACAAAACAAAGGGTAAATATATGTGGGACATTAGACTTTCTTTTGTGATATGGAAAGGCATTTTGCTGGTGAGAAAAGGGCAGATTCTTGGGTAAGTGGTAGGAAAGTGCTCTAGATACAGTGAGATCCACTATGTGAATCACTGGTATTGAACTAGATTTCTTTCTGTTTTGCTGCATATCCAAGTCATGTGAGAGAACCTAGAGAGATTCCCCAGACTGTTAATTCAAGTTGCCTTCTAGTACAGAATACTCACGAAGCATGAGAAAGACCTTTATAAAATGAGGTGAGAACTTTCGGTGACTCAGAGATTTCCTCTTTCTCAGAAGTACGGTACCAGAACAAATTGACAAGGGCAACCAGAAGCACAGGTGACTTAATGCTACACAAGAAGATTAGGAAATGGAAAGAGGGGATCACCTATTTTGGTAAGGCTTTCTTTTTTCATAGAAAGAATTAAGATCCATTAATTTTAAACAACTCTAAAAGGTGACATCCTTATCCAATGTAAAGTGTTAATCAATAACAAAGCAGCCACTCATACTGAGTAAAAAAACAGGAATTATAAAAATTATATAGGGGCCCAGCATTTTAGAATAACATTAATTCCTGCCAGATTGTAAAGAGGCTCTGCAGAGCCCCAACAAGAGAATTTGAGATGTGTCCGTAGTTAATAACATCATTACGTCACCCAATACAAATGGAGTCATAGAGTATTACCTTATCTGTACATTCCATTCAAGATAAGACAACAACGTTTGGATTGTGTTACAGAAAAAGGAAAATTACACAGTTTTTAAACTTTTAAATTGTTTTTGAGAACAGTTTCTGGTTTACTGTTTTTGTTTTGAGGCATGGTTTGGTTAGTCCCTCTGGTATTGTTTCCCCCAGCCAGTTTAAAAACAATGCACTTACCGGCTCCTTTTTGATTCCTCCATTTTCTAGTTACATTGCTTTTATTTTCTAAGAAAAATAATTTCTGGATCTCTCAACTCTTTTGAGGTCACAACAGAGAGTTGTAGAGAAAAACCTTTTTCTGTTTTCAAAGAAGTAATTCACAGAGACCAGGGCCCTCATGTATAACACCATGTGTAGAATTTACACTAAAACATGACGTATGGACAAAAACAGAAAGGTGCGTACGCTCAAAAAATCCAGATACATAAAACTGCGTATGCCAGGTCCCACGCATTTCCTCTTTACAAATCCCAATGAACATAAAATTTAACACACGTCAACATGCCTACAGCCCCACCCCGACTCATCCCAGAATTTTGTATATTTTAATATGCAAATCAATATAAATATCAACCTCCATTCAGTGTTTTGTTAAAAGACAATAGCAAAATCATATGGAAAAAAAACAATTTCAGCCAATGCGCAGTGGAGGCAAGGAAAAATGTACTAATTGTTGACAGTAATATAAACAAGAAGAGGAAGTTTTGGAGTGACACAGCATGGTGGAGACTCTCAAAAGTTCAAGTTCAGAAAGTCACACAGTTCCCAAAATAAAAATGAAACGTTCAGATATCAAAGTAGCAGCCCACTGTCTTTTTATTCTGTTTCAGACAATATTTCAAATGCTGACCCCCATGCCAATGATGCGACTCCATGCGGTAATGGTACTGCTGTGCACAGCACATCTACAGACCCTGGCTGCACACACACCTCTGCCTCGGAAATCGCTGGGCAACCATCTGATTGTGTGCTGACAGACGCTGTTATGGAGTCACAAAATGCAATAGTGGATGCTGTAAGAGATGATGTCAATGAACTTAGGAATATAAGGGCTGTACTATGTGATATTGAGCACAATTGAATGAATTATTTAAAAAATAAATGTTGCATCTCATTACCTGTTTTTACATTCTGATAATTACATTCAAACAAAGCTGTAACACTGTCCAGCTGATCATATGATGGGTCATCATAGTGCATCTCTTCAGGTATGGGTAAGCCGCAACACACTTTCTGTGGACTATAGAGCAGCACATTAACAGAGTGGAAATGCATTCTATTTACATAAGCAAATGCATTCTCTGAAGGCACCTTTATAGTGTAACATTGGTGCCGAGCAACACAATGGATCAATTCTTTTCTCTTTACATGACTATTTGAGGTGAATCGCTATCTTTAATAGAACTGCGTGCCTTTTACCACACTATTTGGAAAAAGTACCTGCGACAGTATGGAGCTGCCATTTTTATAGGTTTTCCGGCTATATAGAATATAATGTCAGCTCATTCTTTTGGTGATTCATCCCTGGCTGAACTTATCCAGCGCTATTGCAATGGCAATGTGCCTGCAGCTGATCGCTCCGATAACATTTGGAAAACGGATGTTGCTGTGAATTGCACTTTAATGTTTTGCAGTTCAGCCACAGTGTAAGGAAATCTTATATATTTGGATGACAATCGGATAATACCATCCTATATAGCTGGCATGGTGTGATTCAGTGATGTTTGTGAAATACCCGATCAGTCAGCAAGTTCACATTGAAAAGCTCCTATGGTCAAAAACCCAGAGAGTGGACAGAATTTGCAAAGGAACAGGTACAGCACAATTCTTCAAAGTCTGCCTTTGTAAAGCCGGCACCAGTTCAGCACACAGCTCCAAGAGTATAGCTCTTAAAAAAAACAAAATCTACTTAAAAGCTAGTCATCATGATCTATAAATACATCATCTATAAATCTCTTCTAATTCTTCCATTTGCAATTTCTTCTAACAATGCTAAAGTAGCTATGGTAGTTGGAATAGTTTGGCCATTCCATGCACCATTATATTGTTACAGAATTACTACAATCAAGTGAAGTACATTTGTAAACGATATGTAGTTAATTTCGGTATATCTGATAAATCCTGCGTCATAGATACGAATATGAAAAAGAAGGGAAAATGACACAGAAGCAGTAGTACTACTTTGACGCTGGGTGTCGCCAGTTTGCAAAACCAAACAAAAATGTGCATACAGGTAGGGCTAATGTGAAAATGTGTGTGGCTTTACACCAAGTTTAGTTTTTATACTTCTAAAAGTGTGCAAGGAAATGGGCGTACACAACATTTTTGTGCGTACACATTGTTTATACATGAGACCCGAGATGAAAATGCAGAACAATTTGTACACAGGAATGCACAATGGTCTCAGTCCGTAGACTGAGTAATCAATGAAACAATTCATCTGCTTTTATGCTTTTCTTACATTACCTCATCTTAATACATCACATCATCTGAGTGTTAATATGCATAATATGCAGAGCTTCATCCAATCAATGAGTGCCATCAGTATTTTCTGACTCCTTCTGACTCTCCCATTAATCTAAATATAGCCTGTAAATAGGGGTGGTCTGAGTACTCTTCTATTGATTTTAGCACCACTTCAAAGGAGGGGTGCTGAGGCTTTCCCAATAGTTTATTTCCGCTTTCTAGAGGGGTGTTTGTTACTCGCCTACTTCATTTTACCCTTAGCAACTATCTTGGTGGCTCCTCTAAGATGAGGCAACAGCCTCACATGCCTAGGCTTTAAACAACTTTTAATTACATTTGTTTCTTATCCTTATGTTTACAAATTCATTGCTATAACTTCATATAAGTATATACTTGTATTAAATTTTAAACTTATATCATGTATTGATTAAAAATATTGATTAAAATTCTATAGAGTGCAATAAGATTCTTCCATCGAGGAAGATCAGTTGAAGAACTAAAATGTTCTGTTAGTTTAGTTTAAACCCATCAGATATTATTCAACACACTGCTAAGAAGAGGATTAGCAATAATTTACAGTCATTTACAGTCAATACTGTAAAGGAATAACACTGCCCAAAAATTGCTCCAAGCATCCTAGAAAGGAATAACTGTTTCTAGAGGTTATTGACCTATTCTAATAAGGAATCTAACATATCTGGTCTAAATGAAGCGCTCCAAACCCCTATCTCTGGGTTTATTAGGTGCATCCGAATAGCCATTAGAGGAAAATTATAACATATTTATTTAACATCTATTAATAGTATTTGGCCTTGAAATTAGAACGTGTATCACCTGGTTACCACTTTGTATTCTTTCTGGAACATTTCAGACCAGTGTAACGATAAATACACTTTGAGGAAAGGGCTGCCTAATCTTAGTCATGAGTTGTATTAATTTTCTGTACATATCACAGATTATCCAAAATGAACACTGTGTTTGAATACAAGATACTTCAAAAGTGTATTTGGTAGAGTACCTTGTGATCTGAGCTTGTATGTTTGGTAAAGAGAAATGCTGAGCTTTCACTTGATCATCCTTTGGTGAAGTAGCAAAGACTGTAAGAGTATTGACTAAACTGAGCCAAGAAGTCTTGATTGGCAGTCTGGGTTTTTTGTTGGGAACTAATCTCTCTTCCAGTTGAAGAAAAGGAGTCTAAAAGGATTCCACTCAAAAAAATGATGCAAAAAGATAACTGGTGATCATCCTTGTGAAAAATCCAAGACATCAATGGTAAGGGAAGTGGCTAAGTTGGAAAAGAGAACCTTCATAGCAGTAATATCAGGGTAGTCTCCCTATTTTCTTGAGATACCAACAGGGAAAGAATGTGGTAGCTGCAGCTGTTGCTAAGGCCAAAGTCCATATGTTGTAGAAATTTATTGAGGTCATGCAGAATGAATTCAGGTGGCCTCAAAATGACTTTGGCAGGCAGGCTATCTGATGACTCAGAGAAGGTAGACAGCCAGGCTTTTCTCAATGAGGGGGCGGAAAACTGGCCATAACTGTGTCTCAGTTTTTGTGAAGAGCTGGAAGGAACACTTTGAAGAACACCTAAACCTCAAACACATAATTGCCTCAGAGAAGGAGACAATAGAGGAAACACCTGGTGGGTTGGAACCAACTGAGCGGGCTAAAATCTCAAGGGTGTGCAAAAAATTTCAGAGTGGCAAGACTGTATGGAATTATGAGATTTTGCCAGAAAGACTGAATACACTACTTTTGTGAGGTGTCTTGTTTAACACTCCTATTCATTATTATCTGGAACTGAGGGTCAGTGTTTTAGCACTCATCGAATATTATGGGGTCCTGTGAAGGGTATTCCAGCCAATAGGCCAATTAACAGATGTTGATTTACCAAGGAGCAATGCAGATTCTATCTTCACCATAGAACAATGGACTAATTCCTTGTCACTGTAAATATTTGAGGGGTCATGGAAGTTTGCCAATCCTTTGTATATATGTTTTGCAGACTTTAAGAAGGCTACTTCTCTTCATCAAGAGGAGCGAGATGCTTCGAGGCAACTCAAATTTTAGGTATTCTAGAGACAGCTGGGAGAAAACTCAAGGGAAGATCTGAACCATAATGAACGAATTATATCACTCTGCCAGCCTAGGAGCACTTGTACGTTTTCCTAAAATGCCCAAGAACAGTTTTCAGCATGTTACAACTGAAAACATCATTAATTAGGGGGGGAGAGAAAGTTAGATTCATTTGCTTGAACAAAGAAGTAAATAAAGCATTGGAACAAAAACTAAACACAACCCAGTTCTTAAAGATGTACCAATAAATGTATGTAGAGGTAACACAATGTTTAATAACTGTTGTTAACAAAAAGATACAATGCTTATAACTGTCCCTTTACCTGGTGATGTCACCAGGATAGCAGATGGACTGCAGGAGACAGCCTCCCAAGACTGCATGCTCCCTCAACATGCAGGGTGGTGGCATTCTGGAGCCAATATGCTCATTCCTGCACCTGCAAGGCATGCTAGAAGATGCAGTCCCAAGAGGTAACGCTGCTGGCTTCCATTCCGATGCTTCTGCAAGAGAGGGTGGTCCCTTCTTTTTGAGGCTCCCATCTGACCATGATAGTGCTTCCTGCTTGTAGTGTCCTGACACCAGAAGTGATCCTGGGTCTAGGATACCTCCATTCACTTAGGAAGTCGGAACTGGGAGGAAGGAGTCAACACCTACCTTAAGGAGTAAAAGAAGGAATAGAAAAGAAAGGAAGGAAGTAAGGAAGTATTGTATTGTGTTTGGGGACTCAAAACCCGTGGAAAGATACTATGCTTAATAAAAACACCTTAACTTGAACCCAGCTTGTCTTTGTGTAGTTGTATCTGTGGATTTGGGACTCAGTGATCCCCCCTAGTGTCCTGTATATATTTTTTAAGATTCATTATATCCTTGCATTCTGGTTTCAGTCTTGAATTGGTATCACCGTAGTGAGTATTTTACTGAAATAATTGTGCTTGTGAAATCTGCCATTGAAATTTTTAAACTCCTCAACTAAATTCCAAAATATCTTTTTATGTTTGAGACTAAAATGGTTTCATTCCATTCCCAGAGTCCATGTTGACCAGAATTGCACAAAATATTTTAAATGCAGTGTATGCATCGGTTATTATGCAGTTTTTATTTGCTTTAGCCACATCCCCAAGAGAATGAAAATTTTGTTTCAACATTCACAAACCTTAAAAATTATTTTCAGAATTTGATTCCTATAAGTAAGCCTCACTAATCTTATTTTTGTAAATTATGTTTCATTTACCTAATTCTAACAATTTGTACTCCTTTGCATTAATGTACATGTCTCTCCCTTTTTGCCCCTTTTGCTGTTGTCATGTCTGCTTGTCTGTTTGTTTTTTTCACCTGTCTGTCATTTACATTGACTTTTTGATTTATTCTTCACAGAAATTTGTCAGGGACAGTTTGATTTACATTCAGATATTTCAAATACTGGACATTGCTCAAATTCTTGTTATTTCAAGAGCTCCCATTGGTTTTTCAAAATAGTCTATCCTAAAGTAGGAAACTTACTGTGGTCCATCAATTACGGAGTTTTTTTTTTTTTTCAAAACATGAAAGATGTTATTTCAACTTATGTATTCCTCTTTATGTTTGTGATACCTGCTCCTGACAGCATAGCAAATCTGCAAGTTTTTGAAACACTAGCAGAGCTGCACAAATGGCCAGGCATTCACTTTCAGCTCCACTACTTGTGCGTATTGGGCAGACATCAGAGTAGATTTTAACCTCCATCAGGCGCTCCTTTCCAAAAATTTTTTGTTTAAGAAATGCAAAACACCATTAGTCAATGACCCTTAACAACCAACAACAACAATGAGCTATCAAGTTTTCTTGCATCAGTCAAGTTGAAATCTGCTGTCTACCAAAGCTGCCACAACCAGCATAATATTATGTAGGCTTGCTTTTGAACTAAATTAGATTGTTAAATGCAATTAAAACATACATTTATTGTATTCTAACACTTGTAATTACATTCTGTTACCACTGTAGAAAAATATTTAATTCGTTGTTTGTCTTTGTTGAAGTAAAAAAAACTTTTTAAACAGTTAAATTCCCAAACCTCATTGGGACACCATGCCTACATTTTCCAGTTTGTTAAATATTGTTTAGTTATTTCTCAATTGTTTTTGCTGACTTTGTAGTTTTTTCATGTCCCACCAAATATTTTGTCATCTGAAAATTTTGCATGATGTAAAATACATTTCATAATACTTTATTCTCCCAGGGGATTGTACCTCTGTAATATATTTGAATGAACCACCTAGGAGACCTTCATAGTTTGATTTTAGATTATATTTTTGCATATGAATAAAAATTTTAAAGATATAGATAGATAGATAGATAGATAGATAGATAGATAGATAGATAGATACTTTATTAATCCCAATGGGAAATTCACATTCTTCAGCAGCAGCATACTGATACAGATATGTTAGGTTGAATAACTTGTTCTCCTCAGAACCTTTCCTACACTATTATAGTTTGCTAATTCTGTTAGAACCATTGATATTACAAGAAATTACAAAAAATATTGGTACTGTCAAAGATCAAATCCATTTTGGTAATGGCTTGTAGTTTCAATATTAATTGTTTTTTCTGGAATATATTAAATGCGTTGTAAAAAAATCAAAAATATGGCATTGTCATACACGTGCGCATGGGGGACAGCTTGTAGGTTCAAATATTGATATTTGTCAGCCGGTTGGCGCTGTCACTTTTCTTTTCTTTTTTCTTCTGTCATTTTTCCTTGCCTCTACTTGGTATTCGCTGAAATTCTTCTTTCTCCTTGTGCTTTTGCCATTGTCATTTCACAGAATGCAAAACATATTTATATTGATTTGCATATTCATAGAAGCGTAAATCTAGGAGTAGTCGGGGTGGGGCGGCAGGCGCCCCATATGCACAGATTTATGCATCTGGATTTTTTCTTGCGTACGCACGTTTCTGCTTTTGTCTGTACGCCAAGTTTTAGTGTGAATTGTACACACTGTGTTATGCATGAGGCCCCCAGCCTCTTGATGACATCACTACCAATCCACTTACTGATGATGTCACTTCCGGCCAACATGGATTTCCCATTCCCAGAATCCACTCTACCTCCACATCAGTTCCAGTTCCGGCCATCTTGACTCCACCTCTTCCTTTTTTCTTCCATATTTAAGCCCAGTAATTTTCCTGTTATTCAGTTCCAGTTTGAACTCAATCTGTAAACTGTGTTTTCTTTATTTTTCACCATTTTTCATAAAGGGGTGGCCATCCCCAAACCTTTTTCTATCTACTTTGTGCTTTTAATCACAGCATATATACTGTATAATTGGTTTTATGTACTAAACCAATTGCTTTTTAAGTGTCTGACATGTCCAAAAAATTAAAACATACTGGGCTTACTTATGTGTGAAAGCCAAGGGTATATGTTAGGCCAGTGACTTGAAAGTGAAAGATTGCTGATGGAATTCCTGCATTGGGCAGTGGTAGCAGTAAAGTTAAATGAAATCATTTATGTTAGGTAGAATGCCTAGTGAAGGCTGGGCGGTCTCATGGCCTTGGGACCCCTGCAGATTTTGTTTTTTTTCTCCAGCCCTCTGGGGTTTTTTAATTTTTTTGTTTTTTTCTGTCCTCCCTGGCCATCAGAACTTACTTTATTCTTTGTTAATTAGTATTGCCTAATTTTATTTTTATATTTTTTCTTTTTCCTTTCTTCATCTTGTAAAGCACTCTGAGCTAAGTCTATATTTGTATGAAAACGTGCTATATAAATAAATGTTGTTTTCTGTGTAGCCATGCTCATTTGAATGAGGAACTGTGAACTGTGCTCCCTACTTCACATTGCTCTTCTACCAGTTGCTGAACAAATGATTAATTCCACAAATTAAATAACCTGGAGGACAGTAGAGTAACCAGCATTAAACAAACTATTCACATATGAATAAATAACAATTACAAATAATTATACAGAAACATGTGATACACATTGGGAGTGTCACACTGGCTTATACATTGAAAGTTCCACCAAATTGTAACAATTTAAAAGGAGTAAATTGGTTCTTTATTACAAATGGTATAATTCAAAATAAGATATGTAGAAATGCATTTTACGATGTCTGAAGTTCATCTGAAAGTATCCAAGATACGAGTATATCTTTAATGTTTAATTCACCTTACCTAACACATTATACAAGGTGGCTACGTATCTGCTTGTGTGTATGCTTTTCCTTTCTCCTCTGATCTCTTCTCAGTTTCAGACATATTGTTTTCTGATCTGATCTTACTGGATCTAAGAAGGAATACGCCTGACGTATCCTTAGATGGGATGCCACTTTATCACTCCACAACTGTGCCCTATATTAATGTTACCAGCCAGCCTTGCATTACGGTTTCAGACTGTAACAGGAAAATTGAGCCTTTAGAGAAAATCTTAAGGCGGCTCTGTGCCTTTTGTTTTCACATGAAACCACATATATGAAGTAGGGTAATTACAGCAGCAGTAACAAGCCTTGTGGTAAATCAGAAAGGTAACATATCAAATTATAAACAATTACTACGAGCTGAATCATTAAAACATTTCACTCTTTTTGACTGCAGTTATTTTCCTTCTGTTGTGAGCTTCACTCCCACAATGAATCTGAGTGACATTTGTAAATTGGTGTTAATGCATGCATGTAATGAATGTGAATCCAGTACAAAGCATGTCCCTAGATTCCTCCAACTCCCCTGTAAACCTTTCTCAAACTCAATAGGGTTTGAAAATACCCAATCTTTAAACCATTTGATATATACTTAGTTGAATGTGGAGCTGACAAGAACAAATGTTAACAAAAAGCAAGCAATGAAATATATGGTCTAAGAAGAAATTGTGTTTTATGTATGATTTTTGTATTAAATGATATGGTCTGTTAAGTGTTAAAAAGTGGTATGCTAGTGAATCTTTATCCTGAGGGCACCTCACAGAGCAAATGAGATGATAGTCATATATTAAAAAAAGAAAATAAAAAGTATAGCAAAAAGAACACTTATAAATACAAAAGGTGCAAAATTTAAAACACTCTGAGGAGCCTTAGAGATGTTTCTCATTAACAGATGCTGACACTGCTCTAAGAGATGATTAACAGTTAAAGTTTTAATCAAAAACAACTGTATGTTAAAATACATTTTTTCTTGTTAGTTTTGAGAGCTGGAAACTAAATATTTGAAGGGAAAAACAAAAGCCTGTCAAGGCCACTGCCACCTTTAAGGCGAATTAGACATTCACCTAAGGTGCAGATCATAAGTGTTGGGGGGGGGACCAGCTGCATGGATTAGCTAGCGAATAGTCGGTTGGTGCAAGAATAGGTTTAGCCTAGGGTGCAAAATAACCCAGCACAGGCACAACATACAGGTTTAAGGTATGCACATGCACATTTGTCTAAGGGCTAAGACTGTAATAGCTGCCACAACATACAATGATCAGCATTTTTAACCACTAAAATTGTTTTCATTTTGATCTGCAAAGGTTGAAGGGAGAAGTTATCCAACATTTAAGCAGGACCAAACCCGTCTGCCCTAAATACAATATGACTAAGTTTTAAACAAAAAAAAAAACACATGATGATTAAGAGTACTGATTCAAAAATAAAAATTACCTAATAATATTAAACTTCTACATAAACTGCAGCTGGTTTACTTACCCAATTTTTAGCCCATAACCAATATGGGTTTCATAGTCAGTCTACAGAAGGGGTCTTCAGCTTTTTCTTGAAGTAACAGCTGAAGGATTTTAAATGTTTGAAGTACACTCCTTTTTAAATTTTTAACTTCTACGAATTGAAATCTTATTAGGTAAAAGTAAACATAATATTTCTATCATATCGTATTTGTTGGTTTTTTAACAATGTATTATAGGGAAAAGAAATATTAACACTGCTTAAAAGCAATACTAAAAGAATTCCAACCTTATTAGACTACAGTAATCCCTCGCTATATCGCGCTTCGCCTTTCGCGGCTTCACTCCATCACGGATTTTATATGTAAGCATATTTAAATATATATCGTGGATTTTTCGCTGCTTCGCGGGTTTCTGAGGACAATGGGTCTTTTAATTTCTGGTACATCCTTCCTCAGTTGGTTTGCCCAGTTGATTTCATACAAGGGACGCTATTGGCAGATGGCTGAGAAGCTACCCAACTTACTTTTCTTTCTCTCTCTCTTGCGCTGACTTTCTCTGATCCTGACGTAGGGGGGTGTGAGCAGGGGGGCTGTTCGCACACCTAGACGATACGGACGCTCGTCTAAAAATGCTGAAAGATTATCTTCACGTTGCTACCTTCTGTGTGCAGCTTTTAAGTATGCTGCACGGTGCTTTGCATAC
This sequence comes from Erpetoichthys calabaricus, assembly GCF_900747795.2. NCBI lineage: Eukaryota > Metazoa > Chordata > Cladistia > Polypteriformes > Polypteridae > Erpetoichthys > Erpetoichthys calabaricus. Next base: position 52,328,745 of record NC_041398.2, read on the forward strand.
TTAAAAGCTCAAAGGGCACGTATTGATTTTTTTATCTGTCTCTCTCTCTGCTCCTGACGGAGGGGGTGTGAGCTGCCGCCTTCAACAGCTTTGTGCCGCGGTGCTTCGCATACTTACAAGCCAAACAGCCCTATTGATTTGTTTGCTCCTTTGAAGAGGAAGATATGTTTGCATTCTTTTAATTGTGAGACTGAACTGTCATCTCTGTCTTGTCATGGAGCACAGTTTAAACTTTTGAAAAAGAGACAAATGTTTGTTTGCAGTGTTTGAATAAAGTTCCTGTCTCTCTACAACCTCCTGTGTTTCTGCGCAAATCTGTGACCCAAGCATGACAATATAAAAATAACCATATAAACATATGGTTTCTACTTCGCGGATTTTCTTATTTCGCGGGTGGCTCTGGAACGCAACCCCCGCGATGGAGGAGGGATTACTGTACAGTCATATGAATTAATGAATACCAAAATAATTCCAAATTCATATTTTCATTTGGCTCTTTAAAGTGGCTTTTGTAACAGCACATTTTTTAAAATCAGGTTTGTCGGAAAATCTTTGTCACATTTGTGACATTTGCTCTTTACAGATTTCTGTTTGCATTATCACATGGAGGAGGCATTGCCTGGTTAATGAACACTTAGAGTAGAGTAATATTTAATGGACATGTCAATTTAATCACAAACACCTGATCCTTAAATTTTACAAATCTTTTCCTCCTTTTTTAACATTACCCAATGTTAAGGCTGTCTTTGTGAATAAAATGTATTATTGCTATAAAATCAAACTTATCAAGGTTAGTATTATTTCAGAATTGTAAAACAGGCTTTATTCGATTGTTTTCAAGCTTCCTTACATAACTGATCAGGGACACGTTTTTCCAAAAACAATGAATTTTTGCAATTAATCAGCAACTTTTCAATGCACATACAGTAACATGCAAATGACATTTCCTTCTCAATTGGTTACTTTATGAGTAAAAACTACAGCTTTTTTAAGCCCGTTCAATTAAAAAAATTATAGCTAGAGCATATTTTAATTATCAAGAGATGTTTTTGTCCCTTCGGTGAGATGAAATAAAGTTGTGAAGAGTAGTTTAAAGTAAACATAAAATCACAGATTAATGAACAATTATGACAATATGCACAAAATTTGACTCATACTGTTTGAAAGACTAATGCAAAAGAAATGTCAGACAAAACTCCATGTTTCTAAAGATAACAGCAGAGTGCTGTTGTTTACTAATACACATGGCAGCTTTTCTAACAGCAAGAATTAACAAAAGTGGGATGAGTGAAGATAAGTAGCAGCATACTGAAAGCTAACTTTGCTCTCTTTAGACACACAGGTATCCACTGGACATTTATAAATTGTTCAATTATATATTTCATTTAAATAATCTGCTATTTTATCACAATCTTTAAATGAAAATGCGCAAATAAATTCCAGTATGTAGTGTCACACACTTGTGCATGGGAGACAGCTAAAGGGCTTGAGTAAGGGCAATTCCGAATCAGACTGGGATGTGGCAGAGTGCACTGACTCTTTTTCTCCCTTTCCTGCAGACCATTCACGGGAGATTCCACCTGGCCCTCTTGACGTCACTTCCGGGTCCGAGCCTATGGAAGAAGACCTTGCTAGATCTGGCCCCTGTGATGTCACGTTCAGGCTCGAGCCTATGGCTGAAGACCTTCATGAGCCCGACCCCTTTGACGTCACTTCCTGTCTTCCCCTTTAAAAGTCTCCATCTTTTCCCTATTCCCTCAGTTCTGTTTTGGACTCGGTTTTGCGCACAGCAGTGCTATCGTTAATCTCGATTTGCAGCCAGGAAACCAAATATATGGGTGGCTGCCCCAAACCTTGCTATGGCTCTTTGTGGCTTTTGTGACACTGGCGTAGTCAGCAGGATGGAAAGGACCTGGAAGAGAAGGGGACAGGACCTGAAATGTACCCAAGTGGTAGCATACCATGGCCGAGTTTTCAGGCGGGGAGGCTGTCCCATGGTTCGGAGAAACCTGGCATGGGCACCGCTCCCAGCACGCTTAGCTGGGCAACCTAGGCAGGCCAGGAAGTGTGCAGGAGGGCCTCACAGAATTGGGCTGCTCCAGAGGGGGGAGGCAAAAGGGCCTTATTATGCCCTCTCGGATGGGAGTACCTGCCTCCCTGTGAAAACAGAGCCCCGACTTCCCCCTAGGGGTGCCCCAGACTGGCAGGTGAGTAGAATAAGAAACTGGAGGTTGGACCCAGAGCGGCCAACCCACAAACAAGCCTGGTCCTTATGGGCAATGGTAGAGCAGTGGTTACGGCCACATGAGAACAAGACCTACCAAGTAATAGAGCAGGTGGCCTGCTACCTGCTCCCAAAAGCTCTGCCCCGCAGTTTCACCCAGCCGGTCTTGGGTATAGACTTTAAGAACATGAAAGAGCTCATAGAGCTCCTGGAGACACATAGGACGGCTTCACAATCTGAGGGAGCAGAACCGTCCCTGAGTCAAGCTCAGCCAGAGTATGTCCCAAAACCTAGCCCCCCCTCCCCTACAACCCGGAGCTTGTGCCGACGTACCCAGAGTTGCGGGCACGCAAACCACTTGGGAATGAGGAGGAATGCAGGTGGAGGGAGAGGAGGGGTTGGTGTGCTCTGACTAACCCCTTGGCAGTCCCACACACAGGCATGGTGATCATAAACGGATTCAAGACCAGAGCCTTATTCGATTCCGGCAGCAACATTACCATTGTTGCCCGCCGGTTTGTGCTGCCACAACAGTGGTTAAATATTAAGACTGGTACAACCTGTGTCCACGGAGAAATCCACTGGTACAGGTCCACCACCTGTGTCATCAGTTGCAGAGGATTGGTACAAAAATTAACCATGGTGGTCCTCCCAAATTCACCACATCCGGTGATACTGGGGTAGGACTGGTCTAAAATTAAAAGTGGTGAGACACATACCACTCCTGGTTTTAACTTAGGCCTAGTTATAGACGGGGATGACCCGTCTATATATGGGTGGCTGCCCCAAACCTTGCTATGACTTATGGTCAAGTTTGTGACAGTAGTAAAAGTTATCACACTCTCTCAGGTGGTTCTTTATCACAAATGGTATAATTCAAATTTCATGAAATGCAAGTGTCATAAGTAGAAACCAGTGAACAAAAAAACTGGAAATTTGGTACTGAGAGGAACCTGCCTAGCATCCACACTAGCCTAGTATACACTACCTGCTCTGAGATCAAGAATTCTGACATTTACAACCTCCACTGCACTTCCTTTCCTTTTTTGGCCAGGAGGAAAACTGCTATAACATCAGTGTTGTGCAAAATAGCACACAAAACATTTCATCACAGCATGGGGCTGAACTAAAAATCTGATGCCAGCTAACAATTTATGGAGACCACGAAAATGCACTTTCCACAGAGTCAGGCCAACATTGAATGTATATCTTGTGTTCAGGCTTTGGGTTTACTGATATGCTCTGCATTGTATTGGTCTTTGGCTGCTGTCTGAGAGTCAATTACAAACACTGACAGAAATTAAGGGGATACCTGCTATCATCCAGTAGTCGTCCACTGCCTTGTGAAAGTCTGTTGAGTTGTCTCAAATCAAAGAAAACCACCTGTGTATTCAATGCAGAGAACCTTTACTGTAGGTGTAACTAGGCTGTAGTTTAGAAGTTTGAGCAGTTACCATTTACAGCCCACTGAATTAAATGAAATAATGTAGAGGAGTTGGGTTTGTAAGGTGGTGGTTGAAGGCTGAAGCACAAAATTCAACTGACATTCTTCTGCATAGATTTCTTTACTTCAGCCATACTACAGTATATCAACTCAAACGAATCAACCCCTAATTCCTGTCTTTAACTTCTCTATCTTCAAAATACATTGAAAATAAGAAAACAATCGCCATCAGGGTAAAAACAGCCACAACCTTAGAACACAAATTGTTAAAACCTTTTAAAAACATAGAAACAATAAGTTATTAATGTATAATTACTTTTCATCGTGAAAATAATATTATTTCAAGTGTAAATCAAGCACATGTTCCTTATATTACTCCTTTCCAAAGGTGTAGAGATTCTAGTAGAAGACAACCAGTTTCTATATAAAACATTTGATATCTAATGCTGTCTTGTGGACCCTGCTTGACTATTGCTGACAATAACTAACTAACTTATTAACTAACTAACATCAAACTTAACCTTGGCCAAAATTGAAATGGGAAATGTTCAATGGTATCACAACAGCATAAAAAAAGTTAGACGTACATTTAGCTTTAACATAAGAGACACTTGTGTTTAGTGTTATAATAGATTCTTAACGTACTTATTGCAAGCTTCCTCTGAAGAACTAGTGGTCTTGTATACTCTGACCATCCATGTTCTGTTATTGTTTATGCTCATCGAAGAGCACTAATGAATTTGCACCTTTACAAGTTAATTTTGTTTAATTTATCTACAAGTTAAAACTAGATCTAAAACAGTGGTGATAAGAACAGACTACATAGCTGATTTGTCTCTATTCTTCAGCTCTTGATACCTAGTAATTTATTCTTTCTATTATTCCCTATGTGAAGAAAACAATTCAAAAGCTTGTATGAAATTTACCCTTAACCAGTTGACTTTATTCATTACTATATGACTCCTCTATCCTTTCACCTCTTAATCTTCATTTGCTTCAGTCTTTCCTCATAGTTTATACCCTTGCAGACCTTGCAATCAGCCTAATTGCTCTTCACTGGACTTTCTCTGGTGCTGCTATGTCTTTGACCAAAAGTGCTCCCAGTACTCCAGATGAGACCTCACCAGTGTGTTATTAAGCTTAAGCATTACCTCCTTTGGCTTGTACTGCACACATCGGGCTATGTAATGTAACATTGTGCTTGACCTCTTAATGACTTCTGTACACCATCTAGATGTAGATAATGACTCTCTGATCCTCCTCATAAGGTTTACATTGAAGCTTTATACCTTGTATCCATCCATCCATCCATCCATCCATCCATCCATTTTCCAACCCGCTGAATCTAAATACAGGGTCACGGGGGTCTGCTGGAGCCAATCCCAGCCAACACAGGGCACAAGGCAGGAACCAATCCCGGGCAGGGTGCCAACCCACCGCAGGACACACACAAACACACCCACACACCAAGTACACACTAGGGCCAATTTAGAATCGCCAATCTACCTAACCAGCATGTCTTTGGACTGTGGGAGGAAACCGGAGGGCCTGGAGGAAACTCCACGCAGGAAGGACCCGGGAAGCGAACCCAGGTCCCCAGGTCTCCCAGCTGCGAGGCAGCAGCACTACCCACTGCGCCACCGTGCCGCCCACACCTTGTATTGTGTATTCAAATGCCACATTTTTTATTGTCTAATTTGTAATACTTTACATTAAATTTAATTTTCCACAAGTCTGCTTAAGTCTGAATTCTGTCCACACCCATCAAAAAATAACTGAAATTTAACAAAGTTACATCTTTATATATAATACGCTACCATGGCTGTCTGTTTGTCTGTCCAGGATTTTAAATCACAACAACAACAACATTTATTTATATAGCACATTTTCATACAAAAAGTAGCTCAAAGTGCTTTACATAATGAAGAAAAGAAGAATAAAAGACAAATAAGAAATTAAAATAAGACAACCTTAGTTAACATAAAAAGGAGTAAGGTCCGATGGCCAGGGTGGACAGAAAAAACAAAAAAAAACTCCAGAAGGCTGGAGAAAAAAATAAAATCTGTAGGGGTTCCAGGCCACGAGACCGCCCAGTCCCCTTTGGGCATTCTACCTAACATAAATGAAATAGTCCTCTTTGTAGTTAGGGTTCTCACGGAGTCACTTGATGCTGATGGTTATACAGACTTCTGGCTTTTAATCCATCCATCATTGTTGGAACATCATGGTGCTTTGGGTAGATGGTGGTGGCACAAGCCACCACCAATAGGACACCGGAAAAGGAAACAGAAGAGAGAGTAGGGGTTAGTACAAATTTTGAATGAATAGTTATTATAATGAATTGGATATACAGAGTGTCAGGATTAAATTACAGTGAAGTTATGAGAAGGCCATGTTAAAGTAATGTGTTTTCAGTAGTTTTTTAAAGTGCTCCACTGTATTAGCCTGGCGAATTCCTACTGGTAGGCTATTCCAGATTTTAGGTGCATAACAGCAGAAGGCCGCCTCACCACTTCTTTTAAGTTTTGCTCTTGGAATTCTAAGGAGACACTCAGTTGAGGATCTGAGGTTGCGATTTGGAATATAAGGTGTCAGACATTCCGATATATAAGACGGGGCGAGATTATTTAAAGCTTTATAAACCATAAGCAGAATTTTAAAGTCAATTCTGAATGACACAGGTAACCAGTGTAGTGACATCAAAACTGGAGAAATGTGTTCGGATTTTCTTTTCCTGGTAAGGATTCTAGCAGCTGCATTCTGCACTAATTGCAAACGATTGATGTCTTTTTTGGGTAGTCCTGAGAGGAGTGCGTTACAGTAATCTAGCCGACTAAAGACAAACGCATGAACTAATTTCTCCGCATCTTTCGATGATATAAGAGGTCTAACTTTTGCTATGTTCCTTAGGTGAAAAAATGCTGTCCTAGTGATCTTATTAATATGCGATTTAAAATTCAGATTACAATCAACGGTTACCCCTAAGCTTTTTACCTCCGATTTGACTTTTAATCCTAATGCATCCAGTTTATTTCTAATAGCCTCATTGTATCCATTATTGCCAATCACTAAGATTTCGGTTTTTTCTTTATTTAATTTGAGAAAGTTACTATTCATCCATTCTGAGATACAGGTTAGACATTGTGTTAGCGAATCAAGAGATTTGGGGTCATCAGGTGCTATTGATAAATACAGCTGTGTGTCATCAGCATAGCTGTGGTAGCTCACGTTATGTCCCGAGATAATCTGACCTAATGGAAGCATGTAGATTGAGAAGAGCAGCGGACCCAGGATAGAGCCTTGTGGAACACCATATAGAATATCATGTGTCTTTGAGTTATAATTACCACAACTAACAAAGAATTTTCTCCCTGCCAGGTAGGATTCAAACCAATTTAAGACACTGCCAGAGAGGCCCACCCATTGACTAAGACGATTCTTAAGAATATTATGATCAATGGTGTCAAATGCGGCACTCAGATCTAAGAGGATGAGAACAGATAAATGGCCTCTGTCTGCATTTACCCGCAAGTCATTTACTACTTTAACGAGTGCAGTTTCTGTGCTGTGATTTGTTCTAAAACCTGACTGAAATTTATCAAGAATAGCATGTTTATTGAGGTGCTCATTTAACTGCATAATGACTGCCTTCTCTAGAATTTTACTTAAGAAAGGCAGGTTAGAGATGGGTCTATAATTTTCAAGAGCAGAGGGGTCGAGATTATTTTTCTTAAGTAGGGGTTTAACTACCGCAGTCTTAAGACAGTCTGGGAAGACCCCCGTATCTAATGACGAATTTACTATGTCAAGAACATTATCACTAAGCACACCCGATACTTCTTTGAAAAAATTTGTTGGTATTGGGTCAAGGGCACAGGTGGATGGTTTCATTTGAGAAATTATTTTATGTAAATCAGGTAAATCTATCCTAGTGAAAGACTCTAATTTATTTATTATGGAGTACTGGGGTTTCGGAGGATCCTTAGTGTTGGGGAGATATACTATGTTATTTCTAATATCATTAATTTTTTGATTGAAAAATACAGCGATAGCCTCACAGGCTTTACTGGAAGTACTTAGGAGGCATTCCTTTGAGTTACCTGGGTTTAACAGATGATCAATTGTCGAAAATAAGACTCTGGGATTACTAGCATTGTTATTTATAATCTTAGAGAAATAGCAGCGCCTCTCAAGACGGACTGTGTTATTGTATTCTGTTATTTTAACTTTTAATATCTCATAGTCAATAGTTAGTTTAGTCTTCCTCCATTTACGCTCAGCTCTACGGCATGTTCTCTTTAAATCAGACACTCTTTGGGTCTTCCAAGGTATAACAATGCTAGAAGATTTTTTAACTGTCTTTTCAGGTGCAACTATGTCAACAGCAGCCCTCACTTTAGTATTAAATCTTTCCACCTTACTATTTACATTCTCCTCGATATTATAGTTGGCACTATAAACGGACTGATTGGTTAGAATGTTTGTAAGTTTTAAAGTTGCTGATGAGTCAAAGAAGCGTTTTTTAACAATATGCTTCTCATGAGTGTTTTCTAGCATTATTTCTATATTAAAAAGTAGAAGAAAATGGTCTGAAAGACCCGTATCAATGACCTGCTTTATATCAACTTTTAGTCCTTTAGTAATTACTAAGTCTAACGTATGACCTGCTTTATGTGTAGGCTGATTAACGAGCTGTCTCAAATCAAAAGAGTCCAGGAGGTTCATAAATTCTTTTACTTTTTGGTCACATTGATTATCTACATGAAAATTAAAGTCGCCGACTATTAAGAGTGCGTCATAGTTCGTAATTAAGATTGACATCAAGTCAGAGAATTCCTCAAAGAAAGACGCGTTGAATTTAGGAGGTCTATACACGGATAATACTAGAACGTGAGAATCTCCCTGAATAACAATGGCGAGATACTCAAAAGACTTGAACTTACCAAAACTGATATTTTTACATTTTAACCTGCTAGAGTAAATGTTTGCTAATCCGCCACCTCTCTTTCCTTGGCGATCAGCACGAGTAAAACTGTAATCCGGAGGCGCAGATTCGATTAAAACAGCTGCGCCATCTGAGCTAAGCCACGTTTCACTTAGTGCAATAAAATCTATTTTTTTATCACTAATAATGTCGTTGATAAAAAACGTCTTGTTAGTTAAAGCTCTAATATTTAATAGTGCCATATTCAATGTTTCGGAGGAGCAGAGATGAATACTATGTGCGTTATTGATATAGGGAACAGGAATTAAGTTATTTTTATTGGCGCCGCTCTGTGTGTATTTTTTGTTTAATCTATGATCTGTTTTTACAGTTTTAATACATTGTTCATCTAAAGTAGTAACTTTAATTAAATTATTGGCGTTTATGCCGTATTGCCTAGATTTTCTATGTGCATTAAGATTGGTTATTACAGTATTTATGTTGCGCACTTTTATGGAAGATTTTTTTAAACAATTATCATGACCAAACACAGGAGTGGCATTTCGGAAGGGGTTAAAAGCAGAGATAGATAGTCAAGATAAATGAATTACCTTCGATATGTTTTCGGAGAGGACCCGGGCGCCGAAGCTGTTCGGATGCAGGCCATCTCGCTTGAAGAAACGCGGTCTTTCCCAAAAGAGGTCCCAGTTGTTAATGAAACCGATGTCTTGATTCTTGCAGAAGCCCTGCAGCCAGTTGTTTAAACCAAGCAGACGACTGTAATACTCGTTTGATCGTCTGACGAGAGGGAGTGGACCCGAGATGAATATCTTTGCCGATGGGGTCCTCTCCTTTGCGTCTTTAATTAATGCAGTGAAGTCTGCCTTGAGGATCTCCGACTGTCGGTGCCTTATGTCGTTTACGCCAGCATGTATAACAATGGCTCCAACTGCCCTGTTCTTGTAGATCACCGGTGCACGTCTCGTCACATCTCGGACACGAGCACCGGGAAAACAAGAAACAAAAGATTTTCTATTAGGGCAAGTGATATTGAGGTTCCTAACAATAGAATCACCTACCACAATTACATCACCAGGAGCTGAAGGTGAACTGGGGACGCTTAGAGGGTCAAACCGGTTCTGGGTTACGATGCTTGCCTGTGCCGATGGAGGTGTTCTGGCCTTGAACCCCCGCCTGCATAGCTGAAATACACCTGTAGCTCGCACACCGTTTGACCTAATGACCTGAAATTTGGTACACATATACTACGTGACATCTACTTAACGCTTTAGAGGTGATGATTGACCTCTAAGGTTATTCCTCTTTTTAATTTTATTTTATTTTATTGTAAATTCAACTCTCAGCAGCGGCCAGCAGGGCGGCTGTGCGGCGCATATGTATGGGCGCCGTTCTCATTTCCTACCACCTTCGCCGTCACTTTCCCTACCTCTTCATATCTTAAATCACTCTTGAGGCAGATTGAAGACTTAAGTGCCAGCTTAAGTGAAAAATTCAGGAAAACATACTAAGTAATTGCAACACAAACACTAACTTAATTAGTTTTAACGCAAAAAGATGCCAACAAAAGAAGAGAAGCGGGCCGCTAGAGTGGAGAAAAGAAGAGCTGCTCAGGAAGCAGCAAGCGCATCGATCTCTGAGCAAACAAATGCTAAATGTACAGAGAAAGAGGATGAAAACTAGGAATGCTCAAGTCAAGTCCATTCACTGCACATTATCGTTACTGGCTTTTTATATTACTTATTATGCTAGCAATCAACATTTTTATGCTGTCTGTCCTTTTAAATTTATATTGTATAAAAGAAGAAAAGGGTTATTCTCTCTCTTTTTTTTTTACAACTAGTACAGAACAATTACTTGCTGTGGACATATCACTGGAAATAAATGCAAGTGTCATTGATAGAAATGGCATAATTTATTTCTATATAATGATCTTTTCCTTGAATGCTATCAGTAATGACACAGTAACCGTGAATTACATCTGTTATTTAGCAGCTAGTATCATATTATTTGTCATTATTTTATTGAGCATTTTAAGGACTTCTACAGTTTCTAAGCGCAGTGGCAAAAGACATTTTTATATTAAAAATTTCACATTGTACTCTCCGTTTGTGAATAAATAAAATAAATATATTATGTAGTCACTGTAGCTATGGGATGGTACGTTGAAATATTAAAGCGAAACCAAAGTAGTATATCATCAAATCTTAAACAACTATGATAACCATAAATGTGTCCATAATAACTTTTTATTATTTATTTGTCACAAATTATGGAGATATATTAGGGCTTTATTGAACCACTTACCAGAGTCAGTAAGGGAACGTTTGATGGATGAGTGAGAAAGTGGTTTACTATTACTGGGAAAATGAAAGCTACCAGCTGTTTGATCTAGGAGAATAATCCAAGCAATTTATTTGGATTTAAGTAGGGTCATTTGAAAGGAATGATCTGGCACAATTGGTGGAAGTAACCCGTAAAGTTATTCCTGCTTCTGATTACAGAAAGTATACGACTTATAATGTAAGCCAGTTCCAGAAAAATCATTGTACACAAGTTACATATATTTGATTAATATTCTCAATTGTAAAAGTATGCAGTGGACCTCAATAAAATATATGAAATTGGAATCAAATACTACACAACAAAGTCAAACATGCCTGCTATTTTTCACAGTGTGAAAATAATGAATCATGAGAGTACCACCAAATAAAACTCAACACATTAAATCCTCATCAGCAATATAGGGACCACATTTTATTTGACAGCAGTTTGGAAAAAATGTACTTCTGCACTTTTCAAAACATTTCTCAATTCAATCCCAAATAAAACTATTTCAGTTAAACATAGGCCACAACTTGCCATTCACACAGGTAGTCAACAAAACAAAAGTTTAATGCAGAATGTACCAGTCAACTAATCTTCATAATATATAGTAGTTTTCATGTCATGCACCTGTGCAAGCTTATTATTTTATTATTGTACTGTTATAAAATACTGCGGTGGGTTTGGCACCCTGCCCGGGATTGGTTCCTGCCTTGTGCCCTGTGTTGGCTGGGATTGGCTCCAGCAGACCCCCGTGACCCTGTGTTCGGATTCAGCGGGTTGGAAAATGGATGGATGGATGGATGTTATAAAATAGGGCTGGGATCAGCATACACCTGCTCAAGGAAAATATAAACATAAAAATTAATTTCACAATAAAAAATAATAAAGATACAACCACACTGTTTCTGCAATCAACTTCTGAACATGTTTAGTCTCAACTTTATATTTGTAGTGTAGTACACATTTTGCACAATTACCATAACACTGGTTTATTTTTTCTCACCATATTGTTCTCCTAATGTCAAATTAAACCAGTACTAGCTGTGCTAGCCGTCTAATACAGACTGAAATCTAAGTAATCAACATAAACCTTGGTGTTAAGATTGGCAGTGTACCATGCAATGCATATGTCTTTGTTACATGCCATTTGGTATAAGATTTGTAAAAGCAGTGTTAATATTTGTGGTGTGCCCTCTGTTGGAAGGACAGAGACATAGCAACCAGACAGATACACAGACAAACACTTATTATTTTATTAAGGTTGATAGTTACATGACAGTTAATTATATGACAGTATTGGCACTTTTTATAGAGTCCTGATAAATGATGCACATGATCAATCAAATGCAATCACATTGATATTGTAAGACTATTGTGGGGCCCGCTCAGCTGACCACAAAGCAGCGGCAGGTATATTGCAGAACCAAGGCACCGATGAATTCATAGCCCCACTGCACAATGTGTCTGTTGGACAAGGGCTGATCCAGGGAGTACTTAAATTCGGCCAATGGCCTGGCCCGTTTCTCTTTCTATCGCCTTCCCTCCAGCATGACCCAATCACAGCCACTGATCTGCAAATGTGGGACTGACCTGACAAGGAGGACTATCTGTGCCTGAAATGAAGACGGGAGCTGAGGCAGAATGACTAATGACGCCACTGTTTGTTTGCTGTGTCTGTGTGCAGTGAAGTGGTAGCTCCCTCTTCAATAAATACACTTGCTGTTCCTGAAGCCCTGATACTCATCCTCGTCTTTCGGGTGCAAAATACGTTTGAAGAATTTAATAATTGCCAGACATAGTTTAAAACAGAGTAATTCTGAAACATTACAAGAATAAAAATCAGTTAACAAACAATAATTTTCTTAACCTTATTAAATTATTGCAGTATGGAATGTCAGAAACCTGTACTAACTCACACTGGAACAATTTAGATTGCCAGTCAAGCTTGTACATCTTTAGGATGTGGAATACCTTTAGAAAGCAACATCCGAGCATCAGGAGTGACCCGACTGGGAACTTAATCATAGTGCTTTGAGGCAGCAGCTCTAACATCTGTGTCACTTCAAAATGAAACAAAATAATAATAATTTAGAAAGCCAATGGCAATATTAGCAATATTACAATAATGATCTAAATTTAGAAAATCTATTCTAAAATCAAATTTTTACTCTTTGATGTAATGATGTTCTTCAGTTTTGCAGATTAAGTAGGAAAATAAAAAAATAACTTAGCACTTCAAATATGTTTAGAACTGTAATGTAAAAGAATAATCGCCTTCAGTTGCACTGTTCAATTTTGGCTATTCCAGTTTCCTTAATGTGGAGTTCAAAACGCTGTCAGGTTTCAGGTTCAAAGCTTGACATAACTGGAATGTAAAATTCAGAAGTAGATAAACTGTATTAACTTCACAGCCCATAAGACTTCAGTTTCAAAGTAGTTTCTAAGTTAAAATGTGCATTTTATGACAACTGTAATTTTTCAAGTTTTTATCCAAAAATATGTAAATTACAAATTTAACACAAGATGGACTTGTACTTCACATTAATACTGACAAATACTAAAATGTATGTGCAATCAGATTACGCTCAATTTTGTATACACCACCACAATCCAAGTGCTTTTTTCTTGGTTAATGCTCCCTTCACCATGCATTCCCACTGGACTCCTGACATACAAACTTTAATCTACACCCTGTGCAAAGAGGCAAACAACAACTACATTAGCTCAAGTGACTGATCAGACTGTCTCTTCTTCACAGCCAGATCAATTCATTTAAACCCCACTCCACTATTACTTTGCAAATTAAGCTAAAACTATCAGAGAGAAGTGCTCTTGTGATGGTTATCCTGAATATAGGGAGTGGAGGAATACCAGTAGGATTACTTTGCGCGGGAAGAACAAGAAGACTCCATTTTTCATAATGGTTGTAGCTAAACCAACTTCTTTTACTGGGAAAAACTATACCTAGTGGAGAGCAAGAAACAGTCACAGGAATATAGGAAGACATTTCTGTTTCGTAGATTTGCCTAAAAGAAAGTAATCTAATAAGTAAAAGTCTTGGCAGTGGACTTTACTTTGATTATAATAGTGATTGCCTAATTTCAAGAAAATTGCCTTAACATTGAATGCAATGTCCAGATAAAATGCACACAGCCACATTAGGAACATCTATTCATCCACTTTCTACTGCCATTAATCCAAATGACTGGAACAAAGACAAGAAAAAAATGAAGATTTTTGTATTTGTGTATATTGCTTCCCAAATAAATACAGCAAATTAAATAAAATCGTTTGAAATATTTTTAATTGAAATTTCCAGTTTTTAATGATTTTGATTTTAAACTTCCATATTATAGGTTCTGGGCCTCTGGCAACCGGATTGAGTGAATGGACAGATGGATGCACTTTCGTGTTGAGCTTTGTTTGTAGTGTTTCCAAATTATGTTTTAATTGGGGGAATTGGAAGGATTTCAATGGTATGCTTTCAAATTTTCTGGATCCTCACAATCTAGTCAATCATTAGTGTTTTTCTAAATACCAGATTCAGTTTCATTTGCACATGAACATTTGCTAAGCGGGGAAAACGCCAAAAACTGAACATGCTTTCACTGTTATCTAATTTTATGGTTTTATTTTACATGCTTTTTCACTCTTAAAACAAAAGAAAGTGTTTGCTCCTGACTATACTGTGAAATGATGTATTAGCTCATTGTGTTTATTAAGAAGGTAACACGAGGCGTTATGCTTAAGGTTATAACAGTGGTGTAGCCAGGGGCGGGCAGAGGGGGCGGTCTGCCCCAGGTGGCACATTTTTGGGGGTGGCATTACTGGCCAAAAGGCTCAGTACAATACGTGTGTAAGCAGCAGAGTTCAGAAAAATATCACTCATGAATGAAAAAAGTAAAATTCTCTGATTTTTATTCACAAATGCTTCAAAAATATTTATCAGACTGTCCTTCTGTGACGGCATCAGACACAGCAGTTGAAATTTATGAGACAATAACAAAAATAAACAAACATTACACCGATAATTTCTAGGACGATAAACAACTAATTTACAATTTATAATTTCGTTTCGTTATCAATCCGAATGCATTTTTGCTCTATGCAGAAAACATCCCCACCTATCGCTTGTACACTACACTGGTTCTGGTTTTCGCAGCATAATTACAGTATATTAAACTAATAATTAGAACACAGCTTATCAATGCGCCTGTACTATATTCTTGTCTAGCTGATCCTTATAAATAATTATATGTGAAAAATTAGTGCTGTTTCTCTATATATGAATAAATCTATTCAAAATTTATCTTAATTTTTCTCTATACGTCATTTTAATTTCTATTTTAGTGGCATGAACTCTAGCTACGCCACTGGGTTATAACACACTAGTGAGGCCTCATCTGGAGTACTGGAGTACTGTTTATAATTTTGGTCTCCATATTACAAAAAACACATAGCAGCACTAGAGAAAGTCCAGAGATGAGCGACTAGGCTGATTTTAGGTCTAAGAGGTATGAGCTATGAGGAGAACTGAAGGAGTTGAACTTTTTTAGGGTTTTAGGCAAATGTAGATTAAGTAGGGACATGACTGAAGTGTTTAAAATTATTAAAGGAATTAGTACAGGAGAGCCCAGGTGTTCTACAACAAAAACATAGGGACACGGTTGGAAATTTATTAAGGGTGGAGTTCTCCAAAGAAACTTTTTAATTTCATAGCAAAACATTGACAAATGGAATAAATTACCAACTAGTGTGGTATACTTTAAGAACCTTCAAAGTTGATGTTATTTTGGACAATCTAGATAAACAGTATAAATGAACTCATAGTGTTGAATGGCCCATTCTCGTCACAACTTTTACATTGTTGTAATATATTATAATACACTGTATATAATGACATTTATTATGATTTGTATGATACAACTTACATTTTGTGACCTGGACTGATATTATATTGCTTTATCTTCTAGTTTTAGCATTTGGAATCTGATTTGATTAGAAACTAAATCTTACGAAATCTGAGTTTTTGGGTCCCTTTTTTCAAATTTTTTCATCCTCCATCTCCCTTAAAGCTAGAGTAAGCTTCCACAAAGACGTTAGTGTTAGGACCTTTATGTGTTTCATTAATTATGACTTTGGTTCATGTTTCTGGATATTCAGCTAGCGTTCTCACATCTAACAACATAAGACTGAGCCTCTCTTTTAGACTGTGGTTATTGCCTTTCCCATTTGAAGTCTTTACCAAGTAGCACCGCCGCCTTTGATCTCCCTTTGATTGTTAAAAAATGACATTGCAGTAGGGTATTAAGTAGCTGTTCTGTATACTTAAATGTTAATGTATTTTTCAAAAATGGAAAATACAGCTCTTGGACAGCATAATAGTGTAAAGAGTAAATGAAAGATCATGTAACTTTGTATCCTCCTTCTCGTTGAAGAACTCTGCAAAATCATGTCCTGTTTCACCTACGACTATACCTAGATGTGTAGTCTGTCCCTGAATGTTTCCATTTAAAAAGGACATCATTTTCTAGTCAGCCTATGCTCGTGTACATATTCACTAATGCCCGACCAATTTTTAATCCTGACTCTGCATAACATCCTGGTTTTACACAAGCATGCCAGGAGATCTAGATGAGATTGTTCCAGTGCTCCCAACATCATGGATTGTGCCATCAAGAAATAAAATCCAATTTAAATCATTATTTTGCTTTTGTTTGACGCAGCAGCCCACATAGCTGGCAAGAGATTCCAAACATTATAATCACTTAAAGAATAAAAAGGTATAACAAGAAAGAATTATGTATTTGATTTACAATTGTGACTGCTCCAGAGATAAGCTAAGTAAAGAAATACAAGTTTGAAATTATAAAGAACCATGACTGCAATCATATATTATCTACTCATCACCCTTGTAATAATTTTGATACAGATCGAACACAAAGAAAATAGATTTTCAAAATTAAAGACAATTGCTATTCATGTGTTGAATTCACAACCACATCCCACCTGTGATAACAAAATTAAACAAACATATATGATGTAATTTTGAATCTATGTTTACATCCACAGTCAACAAAAAATGCGTGACAGCATGTCAACACTCTCTTGTCCTGTTTGGCAAGCAAAGAATAGCAAAGTGCCCCTATTTACATTGTGATTAATACAGAAAAACTGAACATCTAGAACTATAGACTGTCCAACAAAAACCTGATAAGCATGTTTGTACATTGCTGCTAATTTCTGAAATATAGATAATACTTGGATGACTTCTTATAATGAAGTAAGAACAAAGTTAAAGCAAAAATTAGAGTCCAGCATTAGTACAGCATCAATCACTCAGAGTACAGTATAACCAGTAGTGGTCAGAAAAGGATAAAAACAACAAGTGTAAATATAAATGTATTTTCCATCCAAATACTGTAAAACAGCTAGGTAAAAAGAAGCCAATTTCAGTTTAGAGTAGAGAAGGAGATGTCAGATCTTTATCCAGACTCAATGCAAACACAGAACATGGTGGGGTAATCTGGCTAAACTATATCCAGATACAATCTAGATGTAAAACAGGGTCTGTGACGTGGCAGTGCCACTATGCTCTTTTCAATATATGTTCATATCAGAAATAAAAAAAATATCCTGAGAAATATTTTTCATCTTACATTAAAAAAATTCTGGATACTAAAGTAATATATGCAGATTTGTTCAACCATTTATAAATTTTGGCAATTGATTAAAGATTTTACTACTGTATTTCTAATGAATTCATTAAATGAATGGTTGACCAAAGCACAACTTTAATCAACCATGGACGACTAATACATTTGTCTGAATCTGATGTCCGTCAATTCCTCTGAAAGATAATTTATCAGTGATTCAGATTAACTAATCTCTTCTACTGTGTAGTCAAATTACATTATCTGTTTTGATTGTATTATTTCTACATATTTGTTAACTTACAGTAAGTAGCAGATGTTGCTGCATAGGACACGTTTTCAATTTGTAAAAGGATAATCCTCACAATCACTGTCTGGCTACTTATTTGCCTGGCACAGATTAGATTTTGATAGTGTACCAATGTTGGAAATGTGAGAATCTCCCCATATAATGACAGATTTCTCCAATTATTTATTCTCAAGTATGTCTTCAGTTACTGGAGCATACACTAGATGGTTATATCCACAAAGAACATTGCATATTAACAGATTTGCACTCCCATTTCCTAGAGTGAGGACTCTTCTTCTTTACAGATTATCTCAAGTGCTGGCGGGTTGGATGGAGACTATTGTGCTTAGCTATTTCCATGTCTCTCCACAGGTGTTTAATTAGGTTCAAGTCTGGGCTTTGGCTGTTACACTAAAGGGCATTTACAGAGTTGCACCTAAGCCACTCCTGTGTTGTATTTGTTTTTATCTGTTGGAAGACGAACCTTCAGCACAGTTGTGAAACCTGGAGCACTCTACAGTAGGTTTCATTAAGGATATCTCTGTACTTGGCTCTGTTCAGCTTTCCCTCAACCCCAAATAGTCTCCCAGTCCCTGATGCTGAAACACCTACTCCATAGCATGAAGCTGGCACCACCATGCTGCACTAATGGAATGGTATTTTGCAGGTGATGAGCCAAGCATGGTTTTCTCCAGATGTGATGCTTCTAACTGAGGCCAAACAGTTCCTTCTCAATTTCATCAGACAAGATAATCTTGTCTGTCATAGATTGAGAGTGCTTTAGGTGCCTTTTTGCAAACTACAATTGGGCTTTCATCTGTTGTCTTGCAATGCTGTTATAAAGCCTAGCTCAGTGGAGCGTTACAGTCATGGTTTTTTCTCCTATCTCCACACAGATTCTCTGAAGCTCAGCCAGTGTAATTGTCTGGTCCTTGGTCACCGTTATTACCAGGTGTAATTGCAGCAGCAAAAAAAATGGCAAAAAGGTGAGGTCTTTAAAAAGACCCACAAAATACAGGCCAGAATCATAAATAGCATATCCCAAAATAGGTCTCACTCCAGGGGAGATTGACCCTAGGAAACTGGGATGCTTCAGGCCTATCTAGGCCTCAAAATGGAGAACATGATTTTAAAGATCAAAATGAAAAAACAGTCTCAAGTATTTTGAAATATGTCTCAAAAGAGCAAGTTTTATGAAACTCCAACTTCTACAGTGATAAGTCCCACCAAAATATTTATAAAAAAGGATTTAACAAAAACTGCAAAAATAATAAAAAACTCAAACATATTTATATAAAGAGGCAAAAGGGATTTCTCTGAAAAGGTAATTCATAGCCAACAAGTTAATCCAACAGAGTAAGCTAACACACAGAAGAAAACTGATTAAAATAACCAGCAAAGACCAATAAAATAGCACTGCTAACGAAACTCACCTCCAAATAATCTTCAATCAACCACAAGGGACTGCAAAGCCTTTATAAGTCTGGAAGCAGCCCCTCAAAGGAGATTGACAGGTGGCCACACCTTTTGGGGAACCACCAACAAAACACAAGGAGCTTAAAGATATTTAAATAAACAGCACATGGAAATTTTTACACAAAACAAAAACAAAAATACAACAAAATGATAAATGAGCAGAATAATAACAGAAAAAATTAATACTAAATAATTCAAACCTAAAAATTAATGAAATAGATAAAGAAAAGGAACAAGACTTAAGCATGGCAAGGAACACTGACCAAAATAAAACACCAAGACCCTTCTCCCTTCATTATCCAGTTTGGGCAGGTGGCCTGCTCTAGGAAAAGTCACGGTTGTTATTCTTCAGTTTAAGAATTATGGGGGCTACTGTACTCCTGAGAACCTTGAACGCTGAAGAATTTTGTATAGCCTTCTTCATATCTGTCCCTCAACACAATCCTGTCTCTAAGCTCTGCAAGTTATTCCTGAGACCTCAAGACTTGGTTTTCCTCTGATACACATTGACAACTATAGGATCTTCTACAGACAAGTTTCCTAATGTTGTCTAATCAATTGAATTGACCACTGGTAGAGTCTAAGAAAGGTTTAGAAACCTCTCAGCGATGGTCAATAGAATGGAATGCCATCGCATTCAAATTTCAAATGTGATAGCAAAGAGTCTGAATTCATGTGTTAACATGATATTTCAGTTTTTATTTTAATAAGTTTGCAACAATTCCTCAAATCATGTTTTCGGTTTGTAATTCAATGGTATTGAGTGTTGCTTGATAAGGGAAAAATTAATTTAAATGATTTTGCTAAGGCCACAAATTAAGCGATGGTTACCCACAATCAAGTGGGTAAGGTGGTCAGATTTGCTAAATCCATGCAAAATTACTCATATTTTTAAAATAAATATTGAATATGTTGTATTGCAGAGTGTGTCTAGTGCCTTTTATTGAAACCAATCATTAAAGACAATATGAGTATATGAGCTTCATCAAACTTAATGGTACTGTGGTACAAGTGAGTACTGAAGCGGTTAATATACCTACCCAACAGCTCCAGGAGGCCTAGACAGTTTCTGTGTGGACTTTGGTTGTAACCCACCATTGTAAGGTTTATCTTTTTACACTATAGGTTTCCTCCTAAATCTTAAAGATATGTAGCCTAGGCTACTGGTGACCTCTGCTGACTTTAAACTGGTTTGACTTGAGTATGCTCTATCATGTAATTCCCTTCAAAATATTAAGACGCTTATGTAAATAACATTTTCAAAAAGAGCATACATTTATTCATCCATTCTCAAACCTCCTTAATTCATCTTACTATGCTATGTTATACTGTATTTCATTTTTTAAACCACTTTCCCATTGATCTGTTCATGCTGTGGTGTTCCTGCGTGATAAAAAGTCATGCATTTCCAAGAAAAGCTTTATGTGCTTTGCCTCTCTTGAGTGCTGTATTATTCTAAGAATAGCGTGGAGAAAGGTAGGAGCCCAGAACGTTTCAGGGAATGTAAACCTCCCACAAATAAAGGATGAATTTTGTAGTGCCTATTTATTCTATGACAAACTAAAATTTGCAGTACAGAGTGAATCTATCATGTTTTGTGCTAAATGGAAGAATTAACTTGCTCTGATAGTCTCTTGGACACTGTGAAGTAAATCGTCAACTTTATCATTTGAAACTATCTGTCTTGCCACAGGAGCCTAAAACACAGATGTGTGCAAAATCACTTAAGACATTCAAGTGCACATCCAGTCCAAGAGGTAAAGATATTATGATGGGAGGTGGGGGGGATTTATTAGTATGAGAAAAGCTTCTGAAAGAAATCACCATGAAGCTATTGCTGTATGAAGTGAAATGTACAGTCTGAAACAGTTGCAGTATGAATTTGTGTGTTTCCAAGATCTGAGACATGTAGCAGTGCCCTCTATCACGTTTGGGACAAAGGCACATATTTTTCCTTGATTTACCACTTTGCTCCACAGTGTAAAATTACAAATCAAACAATTCAGATGTGATTAAAGTGTATATTGCACACTTTTATTTAAAGCAATTTGCATATATTTTGTTCACACCATGTAGAAATGACAACACTTACCATAATATTTAGGACAATGGGCACCACAGGTGTTTGTGATTACTCAGGTGTGCTTCATTAGTGTAGGCATAAGATGCCTAGGCTTTATTCTACTCTTTAGAGTCTGTAGTTGGCATTGTGCAACCTGAGGACAAGAACTGCACCAATAAAAGAATAAAACAATTAGAGGCATCAGTAAAACCATAGGTTTACCTGATTCAACTGTCTGGAATATCTTTAAGAAGAAAGAACACACTAATGAGCTCAGTAATCGCAAAGGGACTGGTAGGACAAGAAAGACCTCCACTGCTGATGCCAGAAGAATCCTCACTATGGTAAAGAAAAAGCCCCAAACACCTGTCTGACAGATCAGCGATAGTCTTCAGGAGGCAGATGTGTATGTGTCAGAGACTGCTATCCGTAGAAGACTTCATGAACAGGAATAAAGTGGCCATATTGCAAAATGCGAACCAGTAGTTAGCCACAAAAACAGGATGGCCAGATTTGTGAAAAAATACTGAAAAGAGCCTTCAGAATTCTGGAAAAAGGCCTTGTGGACAGACAAAACAAAGATGAATCTGTATTAGAGTGATGGCAAGAGCAAAGTGTGGAAAAGGAAAGGAACTGCCCGAGATCCAAAGCATGCTACCTCATCTGTTAAACATATTGGTGGGGTTATTATGGCTTTGGCATGTATGGCTGCCACAGGTACTGGCACATTATCTTCATTGATGATTTATCTGTTGACAGCAGCTGCACAATGAATTCTGAGTTGTACAGAAACATCGTATCTGCTCAAGTTCCAGTAAGTGTCCCCAAACACATTAAATGGCACTTCATCCTACAACAAAATAATGATCCCAAACATACTGATAAGGCAACACAGATATTTTCAAAGCTAAAACATGGAAAATTCCTGAATGGCCAGGCCAGTAACCCGATTTAAATCCAACTGAGCATGCCTTCCATATGCTGAAGAGTTACATTTAAGGAAGATAAGCTCCCGAAACAAGCAGGGGCTGAAGATGGCTCCATTAGAGGCTTGGCTGACCATCACCAGAGAAGATACACAGCCCCTGGGGATGTCTATGAATCACAGACTTCAAGCAGTGCATTGCATGCAAGGAATATGCAACCAAGTACTAAATATGACTGCTTTAATATACCTGCCATTACTTTGTCCCAAATATTATGGTCCCAGAAATGGGGGGGGCCATGTAAAAAAAGTGCAACCTCTACACGGTGTGACTGACATGTATGCAAACAGCCTTAATTGAAAGTCTGCAATGTACACTTTAATCTCATCTGAATTGTTTGATTTGTAATTTGTAGGAAAAATGTGCCTTTGTCCCAAACATTATTGAGGGCACTGTAGCTATTTCTGAACACTCATTGTGGTATGTATTAATATCAATATCACTAAGATATCACAGAAAAGGACAGTTTTAGAGACAAGTTCACCCCTACAGTATTAATACTGCAAATACCTGAAAATACTCAAATCTTCTCTCTAAAGCCAAGCCTAGAAACCCCTTACAAATTCTCACATCTAAGTTATTTAATTAGTTGTTCTCATCGTTTCCTTTTAAGAGAATGTTACTTGTTTCTTCAGTAAACATTTTTTACCACAAATTCCTCTATAATCTCTGTATAATATCAGCCATGACACTTTGGACTTGCACTTACAGCCAACAGAGATAAGACAGAAACTTTGATAAATGCTGGTTTATTTCCTCTCAATTTAAAAGCAGAAATCAGAATAACTCCAAATACTTAGAATTTATGGTTCAGAAAAAAATAAGAACTGAAAAATGTTGGACAAAACTTGACCATATTCTTTTAGTGTCTTTAGAAGGTATTTAATTAGACTATTTAGCTTTTCTTCTAACTCCTGTCCACTGCATGACCAGAAATTACTTAGTGCTAAAGAACAATGCTGACAGAATTTAATTATACTTAAAGATCTGGGATCTTAAACAAACATGTGCCAAGGATACATTGACTGGTACTTGAAAGGGTGCACATCCATCCCAACATCCATCCATTCATTTTCTATTTTTTTTATATTTTATTAAAAAAAAACAGAACATAAGAGTAGCATTATATTAATCAAACATGTAATAATATCATACCCAATACAACCATTTACTTCAAAACAAATCTAATTAAAACAAAGAAAGAAAAGAAAAATATAAGAAACAAAACAAGATTCAACTTTCATTCAGCCATCCCTTTATTTTCAAATCTGCTTATCCAGTTCATTGAGAGTTACCAGAAAGATTGGAGAGTCACAGAAAGATTGGAAATCTGAAACATATTTAAATTGGAACAAGCTGATATAGAACATGTTCATGTAGAGTTACAATCAAAAAATTTTACTGCCTTTCACTTTGATATCTCACCTTGGATGATGGAGCACCATCTCCAGCTCAACCTGCCAAAGATAGAGAGAGCTCCTTGTTATCCCAGCCATTCCTTCTGTTCAACACCCTGTCTCTGTAAAGCTTGTCTCATTATCACCAACAACTACCACGTTAGTCTCTAGGAGGGTCTAGAGGTTATTAATGACCATCAGTCTTTCACTGACCACATTAAAAGAGCTTCTCATTCTTGCAGACTCAATCTATAAATCATCTGCAAGATATGTGAAGGAGCATGCAACACTTCTACTTCAGGCATTGGTTTACTAGCAGGGGTATGTGAATGCACTACCAAGCTACAGTAGATGATTCAAAACACAGTAGCACATCTTATTTTCAACCGAAAAGGACACATGTCAGTCCTTTTTTCAGGGCACTCCACTGTGTCCTAGTATGCATACATTAAGTTCAAATCCTTGATGCATGCCTACAGAGTACTCCATGAATTAGCTTCCATTTATATGGAGACTGTCATGAGGTCCTATGCTCCTTCTGGCCCAGGACTGCTAGTAAATAGTTCCTGGTGATACCACCTCTGTGTGGCATCATCATATCATCATATCATATCATTTGCCATTCCTGGTAAACTTCAGGGAATCATTCTCTTTTAAATGAGGCCGGCGTAGACTGAAACTGAAAGTCTAGGCTGGTTAAAGGATGATGGTGGTGGTCCTGGGGCAGCGCGACTTCCCCTGGGCCCTCGCCCGCATTTATTTCCGTGAAGTAGTCCCGCACCAGTCATGTTCCAATATAACCAGATAGGGGGCTCTGGCATGACAGCCACGAGCAATTGTTTAGGATCACCCTTCCAGGTTATGAAACATTTTGCGGACCTATACATTCTGGTCTCCCCATGCACACAGGTTACACTCGTTTTCTGAGCCAACCACTGTCGCGGTATAACAAAGCGGCAAGCAACAATGGAAATATTGCTCCCGGAATCGAACAATGCCAACACCGAATGCCCATTTACCAACACCACTCCTGTATTAGGAACTGACAGGGGATTAGCAAATGCACAATACCTCTCTCCCTTCAGCCAGGTGCAGTCCATGGGCTCTGCGTTTAGCAGGCAGGAGGTAAGAATGTGCCCCAGCTCACTACACTTGAAACAGCGGGGCGGGCTGGGCGTTTTCTCCTTAGGTTTTGCCAGAACGTGACGGGTGGGCTCAGGGGGACCGACACGACCTTGCCGGCCACCACAAACAGACCTATCTGAACCCCCGGCTCCGTTCACCGCCCGATGGCGCTCCAAGACCTCAAGAAGGCCGTTCATATCCTTGTAAGGATACTGTTGGATCTGCTGGGAGAGATAATCAAGCATGGCATTCACTAAACCCTCACAGACCACCTGCTCCACCACTTAGTATGCCGGGTTGATGTCTGGCCATAGCCAGTGACTCAGCTTGCCCCAGAACTCGAACGCCTGGGCCCTGGCCGGACTGTCAGGGTCGAACCGCCATTACCACTACTTCCTTGCCTGCTGGTCCAAGGTTACGTAACATTTAAAAATTTCTGCCCTCAAGATGTCGTAATTGGCGGCTTCCTCCTCCTGGAGGTCATAATAATCCAGCTGAGCAGCGTCCTTTATGTACGGCATTAGAATGTGTGCCCACTCCGCCTTCAGCCACTGATTTCGAGAGGCAGCCCTCTCGAATATCAATAAGTACAATTCGATGCCGTCTGACTCCGCGAGTGGAATTATCAGACAAAAACATGTTGACAGGCAGACATTTTATGCTATGGGGACAGAAATAGAACGGGAATGCTCGGAAAGGAACCGCTGAGGTGGATGGGATGTGGAGATGTCATCATTGAGGGACCAGAGGGAAGGAAGGAACCCGGAAGTGGCTTGGTTTGCTGGCTAATGTTTTAGGGTGAACTCAAGGTGGTGTTTTCTCATCTTTCCTGTTGGAACAAAGAGAGAGAGGTTAGTACACTGCCGTCATCCCCTGACGTGCGATTTCACACTGCTCATTGGGTCTTTAAGCTGCTCCCGAAGCGCTCGTGCGTGATAACATTTTGCACTCTGTTATGATGGCACTAGTTTTCAGTGCTTGTCTCTCTGCTTATTTTCCTGTATCTGTGTGACAATGTATTTTGTTTTGTAATTTCCTGCTGCAAACAAATTTCACTTTCTGATAATAAAGTCTACCTAACCTAATCTAACTTGAAAACAACATTGAGGCCTCTTCTGTGGCAGAATATAAAGCCAGGGGCTGGTCTTAGCAGCAATGACTTCAGGGAACTCTTGGGACTATTGGGAAACCACCCATTGAAGAACAAGGAAGATTAGGACCTTTAACGTTATAGTACACAACAAATCAAATATAACATAAAAATAAGAAAAACAATAATTAAAAAGTAGCAGAAACAATAAAAAAGCAGAAAATAAACTCACACAGGAAATACATCCTAAATAATCTCCGTATTTGTTATATATGAAAATTTAAGTGCAATAAATCATAATTTAAAAACATACTGAGTATGAGCAGTGGCAGACCAACATTTTTGGGGCCCTAAAGCTTGTATTATTAAGGGGGCTACTTCTTAACCAGCAACAAGGTCTGGGTAACCTCTGTTATCTTCTTCAATGGGGTTATTCCATGACAGATAACCACAATTTTTAAAACATTTAACCACTACATCACAAATTATGATTACAATTGCTTTAATGGATTATCTCACTTGTCAAAGTCACCCCTTATGTTATTGTAGGCTACCACAGCATAAGGCTTAGTGACGTACACATTTCCCCTGACACAAACATTGAAGTTTCTGTATTGTGAATAGTGTTTAGGAGGCTAACGTCTTTTTTGCTCTTTCACTTAATATGAGTCATTTTGCCAAACACCTACTTACACCACAATGAAGCTACACTGAAGTCACCAGGCATATTACGGAGGTTTGGTCAAGCTGTGCCATATGCACGTTTCACTGTCCATATCAACATCTGATGACCAATTCACACTGTTACCACTATCACTTGATTCAACTAACGGTAAAGTTTTAGTTTGTTCTAGAACTGACCTTACTTCTTTTCATTTACATGCCATTGTGAGTTTTGGTTAAACGCTCAGCCCCACTCATGAATGTTGATGACCACAGAGTGGCAAAATGCATTGAAATATTCATGATTTTTTTGCAGCATCATGTTATTTTATTCACTAGATGGCAACAAAATATTGGCTCATAGCTTATCCCAAGAGATTCTCTGAGTTAACCAATTTTACATAGAACTCCGAGCCTGAGGGACACTTGACACACAGCTATACAGTATTTATCATTTAAACCAAATAGTACTTCTTCAATTAGTTCATTACTTTACTGTTTTATCGATATAAAACTAGATGAATGGTAACTATTTGCATTTAAATTTAGAAAAAAAAGATCTATTTTTTGTGGCTGGTAACTCTATGAATAGTAAATTAATACTAAATACTCAAAAGGCTTGAATTTTACCATCAGCTTATTTCTTCCTAAATCCTAGTGTTTCCTCTTAACACCAATTTAACCATCTGTCATCACATTTCTATGCCTTCCAAAATCTGATTGCTCTGTCTTAGACATATTGTAAAACAAAGGTTGTTTTCTCAAAAAAGCCAATGTGTTCAAGGAGCAATTACTTTTCTAATGCTTTCTAGTCTGTCAGTTTGTTTGAGTCATTCACTTACTACTCTACTGTCAATTCAAAACTCAGCAGCAATGGTTAATAACTAGAACTGAGAGATATGGCCATATAACTCAAGTTCTTACATCACTTCACTGCCTTCTAGTTAACGTTAGAGCTGATTTTAAACTTCTACTTCTTTCATAGTGAGAAATTAAGCAAAATGACACCTTTTATTGGCTAACTAGAAAGATTACAATATGCAAGCGGGCATATTAGAATATTTCTAGGTAGCCAATATTGCATATTGTAATCTTTCTAGCCAATAAAAGATATCATTTTGCTTAACTTCTCACTACATCCATAATGGCTAACACAGTACAACACCCTAGTCCTTCTTTCAGATAAATTTTCAAATGACTTACGTTCCCTTAACCTTACAGAACCAATATCTGTGTATAGTCCAGGGCATATATTGCAGTCACAATGCCAGTCTTCTCAAAATTCCATGAAAAAGGAAAATTAGTGTAGAGGACATTGCCTTTAGCTCTGATGAACCTAAACTCAGGATTATCTACAGTAAGTGCCAATGTTAGAGAAGCCTCATCATTCTAAGCATTTAAATCAAATGGAAGCATTTTAAGATGTGCTAATTGTCATATTTTGCTTTTTTATTAATTCTAGCACTTGTAGTATTAGGACCAGGGTGTGCCGTGTGTGGAGTATGGATGTTCTCCCTTTGTCTGCTTGACTTCCTGACTCAGTAGAAAAACAGGAGAGCTGAATCTGTGAGTAAATCAGGAGAGGCGACAAAATAAATAACTAAATAAATAATAAAATAAATAAACTGTAGTGACCATAATCTAGATGAGAGGCAAAATCAAAGTCAAATAACAGGCAATAAGTTATAGTCGGGCAATACAAGAAAAGAAAGCACACAGTATCACAATGAAAGTAAGGAGTTTTTCCCGCAGATCAGATAAGGTGCATAGCAAAAGGCTGACCCTTTCTTGCCAGTTGTTGATCAAGTCAAGGTCACAACCCCAGAGACTCCGCCCCTAGAGATGAGGGACGTGACACTGACAACAGTGAGCAAATCGCTTCTCTAAAAGAAACAGGCCTCAAAGCATCAGTTTACAGCCTAAATCATGACAGGTACTCTGGTTTCCTCCCACAGTCCAAAGATATGCAGGTTAGATGGATTGGTGATACTAAATTGACTAAATTGGTGCAATGGACTGGCGTCTGTCCAGACTTTATTCCTTCCTTGCGCCCTATGATAGACTCCAGCACCCTCTACGACCCTGTTCAGGACTAAGCAGGTTAGAAAATGGCTGACTTGTAGTATTTGTTTATGATGGACCATTTCTAAAGATTTCTGTTCTCAGTGTGCATGGTGGCACTTCATCCATCCATCCATCCATTATCCAACCCGCTATATCCTAACTACAGGGTCACGGGGTCTGCTGGAGCCAATTCCAGCCAACATAGGGCACAAGGCAGGAAACAAACCCCGGGAAGGGCGCCAGCCCACTGCAGGGCACACATAAACACACACACACACACAAGGGACAATCTAGGATCGCCAATGCACCTAACCTGTGGGTGGAAACCGGAGCTTCCGGGGGAAACCCACGCAGACACGGGGAGAACATGCAAGCTCCACTCAGGGAGGACCCAGGAAGTGAACCCGGGTCTCCTAACTGCGAGGCATCAGCGCTACTCACTGCGCTGGTGGCACTTCATCTACTTTGAAATGGATGAACATCACATATGATACATCTGTTTTCAAAAGTATCTGTGGACTTTCAAATTGCATTTTGTCAAATACTCTGGTTTTCTTCCATCTCCCAAAGATGTACACACTGGATTAACTGAATACTTTTGAGTGGTCATGTGAGTAACAGTAAATGAGCCAGTGAGTATGCCTCTGATAAATTTGTGACTTATCTAGGGTTAGTTACTGTCTTGTGACTCTGTAATGGAAAAGGTGGGTTTCAGAACACAGATTGTTTAGTGAATTCATTTTTAGACATTGAATTACTTATATAAATTTTACAAAGCTTTCATGAGAAGGAGCTGACCACTTTTCAGAGATAAGGTATGCTATGTTCTAATGTTCAGTTGTGTGGTTTTGTATTACACATTCTGAAAATGAAAATCTCTGCATAACTCTTAGTATGTCCAAAATTCCAGGAATCATACATACTCAGTTTGCAGAAGAACTGTTAAATACTCAAAAATGGTTGTTTTAATGGCATTTGTTGCTTTTACCATTTCACTTGCTCTGTCTAATATATTTAGTATGTTGATATCATTTTTCCATTCCACAGAAAAACAAGTGTCTCCATTACACTGGGCAGAGAATCAAATCTTTGCCCTTTTCATCATTACAAGTCTGGAGATAACATTCTAGAAATCATTCCAGTTGCTATTATTGGATATGCCAACTCTGGATGAGCTCCTGAAAAGCTTTGTACTGAAACGTCACAATAAAAATGGTCCCAGAAATTACATATTGTGATTTCAAGAAATGATTCAATGACATTCTGTCAGAATTAAATGTTTGCAGTAACTAAGGAAAAAGTCTGAATACCTTGATCCATACTGCCAAATATAGAACAGTATGAAATAAAAACATTAAACCCTTCAGTGAAAT
This sequence comes from Erpetoichthys calabaricus, assembly GCF_900747795.2. NCBI lineage: Eukaryota > Metazoa > Chordata > Cladistia > Polypteriformes > Polypteridae > Erpetoichthys > Erpetoichthys calabaricus. The sequence continues at coordinate 52,358,861 of NC_041398.2, forward strand.
TAAGAATAGCCTATGTTTTTTTACCTTCTGGTAAAATCCTGTCATTTTTGGCAAATTTTGCAAAGCTAAAACAAAACCTCTAGCTGACTTTGCAAAATCAGTCATTCAATATGTTTAGTGATGTATATAACAGCCAGCAATCCATCGACTTCAATGCAGTTAAGATAGTTAGCTTATTGTAATTGTCACATAAGTACACCTGCCTGCTCATTTATTTGCAGAGGCCATCACCATAGCAATGGTGTTAAACAAAGCATTTCAACAAGAGGCAGGCATACTGGAACTTGTTCTCAGTGTGACTAAATGAGATGAACATTGTTAATATCAATCATAACACAGGTAATAAAATACATGTGCATTCAATTTTTGAAATGAGAATTTAGTGAGGCAAATAATTTGATGGATGTCTGCTTGCCCAAGCTATAGTAACTTCAGATAGACTAACTTTAGCGGGGAGAAAAATGTGAGCACAGGGTTACTTTACACCATGTGTAGGGCACTATGTATTTACTCATTCTGGGCACTTAAAACTAATTTCTAACAAAGGACAGTGTCAATTTCAGTCTTTATAACATCTAAACAGCAATGCCTGTGCTAGTGGCAGAGTGATAATATTTTAGGAGCTTTTCCTCGGTGCTTGCTGAAACTGGGTACAAGCAAAAGCTTGGGGGAAATAAGGAATGGCATCCGAGTCAGATTTTATTCTTGTTTTGCACTTGTATGTTTCTAGTATTGACCCTGCTTTTCCACATAGCGTCTAAAGGACAAAGTGATTTCAGGTAAGATATGGATGGGTTCTTACTTATTACTTAAATAATGTGTTTTTCAATGATATCTCTGATTTTCCTCTTTGTAGTAAAATGATCTTTCTGTTGTTTTAGCATCCCTGGTATAACTTAATGGTAGACCTTGCAAAATTACAAATTTGTGCAAAGCTAAAAATCATAAAACAACAATGTGCATAGCCTTGTGTTTTCCTTGGAGTGAAGCCCCTTCTCCTCTGTCATTCCCAATTGCCGACAGCACCACTCTATTTAACTTTGTGGCCTGTTCTGTTTTGATTTGCTTAGGTTTATCTGTTTAACTGGGGGTAACCTGAGTCCCAGCTTTGCCATTTCTTGCCCTAATGGATCCCAATGTGCTGTCAAGCCTGCAGGGTCTAGTTAGGAGATGAACAACTAGGAGGGTAAAAAGCCTTTTGTTCTGTTTATAGTAAATAAAGACAAAGAACAGATTGAAACTGTCTTTTTAATGTGTGTGGCCTTTTAGGAACCATAAAAATTTTTATCAATTGAAAAAGTCAAGCTGATCTCTAGATAAGCACTACAGAGCTTGTGTTTCTAGAGCATTCCCTGGTCCTGCTTTTCTAAACTTTGAGTGAAATGTATGCCGCTTTAATTTGCTTTTAAGGTCATATTGAGTATCATTCTTCCACCTGCATTCCTTGATTTAAGCACAGATAATTTGTAAAAGTACAAAAATACAATAAATAGCACTTTGTTTCATTTAAATATTAGACACTACTGCAAAAGACACTCAGGTAGTGTTTGGGTAATTGCATTAAACATGATTCAGCATGAGAAAGATTTGATTTGGAGTTTTGGTTTTATTATATTTACAATTCTATCTTGGCAACAATCAGCAGCACCAATTCTTGTAAAATATAGTTATTTGAGTTTTCTATTTAAAAAATAGTATGTGTCTATTTTAGTGAGCAACTATGATAATATAAATATGAAAAAATGTGCATAAAGTAGGCATGGTGGCACAGTGTTTAACACTGCTCTCTCACATATTCAGTAACCTGGGTTTGAATCACGCGTTCTCCAAACTGCTACATGATTTACTTCCACTCAGCATTCCTCCAAAATTCTCCAAACCATGTGTGTTCATTGGTATTTTAACTTTGCTTCATGAGGATTTGGTATAAGTGCAAAATGGTGTTGGGATTCCCAGTCTCCATTCCCTAACAGTTCTGAAAATAAAGGTTTATCATTATTACTTCTACTGAATATCTATTTTATTTAGTAAGAATTTTAAAAGTAGTGCCACTAAGGGATCAATGTTACCACCTATGCTGTTGTTTTATTAATTTAAGTTTTTTTAAAAAGAATGCAAAGTTGGTACAGTGGTAGTGCTGCAGCCTCACACTAAAAAGACTAGGGTTCCATCCCAGAACTTCTCTATGTAGAGTTTGCATGTTCTCCCCGTATCTATGTGGGTTTTCTTTGTGTGCTCTGGTTTCCTTGCACTGTCCAAAGATATGCAGACCAGGGACCTCATGCATAACGGCGTGCGTAGAATTCACATTAACACATGGTGTATGGACAAAAGTGGAAATGTGCGTACGCACAAAAATATCCAGATGCATAAATCTGTGCGAATACCAGCTTCCATGTTCTTCCGCTCCATAAATCCCGGTCAGCGTGAAAAGTAACGTACGTGCATGCGCCTGCTGCCCCACCCCAACTTCTCCCAGAATTATGCCTCTTTGAATGCAAATTAATATAAATAGCCCTTAAGCTCAGCATTCTGTGAAAATGCAATGACCAAAGCACGGGGGAAAATAGAAGAATTTCAGCGAATACCAAGTGGAGGCAAAGAAAAACATACTATTTGTTGTTTTAAACAGTGGTATAAACAACAAAAGGAAGTTGATCGAGTGACATAGAGTGTCGGAGAAACTCGAAAGCTCAAGTTCACAAAGTCGCACAGTGCCTGAAATAAAAAAGAAGTTGTAAGATATCAAAGTCGCCGTGAAAAGGCGAGTCGTAGCCCACCGTCTGAGTGTCATATGAAAGCTTACTAGGGTACAGAGAAAAGAAAAAAAAAATAGGGACACAGTGAGAAAAAAGCTCTAAATGTCAACTTTAATCTTGAAATTTCCACTTTAATCATGTAGTTTATTTTGTCATTAAAGCAGAACATCATAAACTTAATTTTTAAATCGTTTAATTTACTAGTTTCTCAAACACCATCGTAACTAAAGTAGCATGTTCAATGCTTTGTTTTGTATGTGTTCTTCTATGTGCTCTATGTGTGTGAATCACTATGTGCTTCTTAAACGGGCTTTCTCTTCCTCCCACAGGACACAGAATCCATTACATTCGTGATATTACAGCTCTCTGAATAATTAAAATACTGAGATGTATACTTGATATCATTTTCATGATGATAGGAGTTAAAGCATGTTATTAAACATGGGAACACAGTGGCGCAGTGATAGTGACGTGCTGGCGCCCTGTCCAGAGATTGTTCCTGCCTCCCGCAAGATGCTTGCTGCACTGTGTGCGACCTTCGATGAAATAATTTTTTGCAGCAGTTCTGTCTCTTTCAAACATACTAACCTCTAATTCCTGTCCTTCCTTTTCTTTCTCCAAGTAACCAATTGCCACACAATCAGCTCTGTAATAGATGTTAAGCCATCTATAAGCTTAGAACGCTGAGTCTTCAAAAGTTTTAAGGAACATTGAAATATCTTCGTAGTACATGTTTAATTATTCTATCCATCTGTCCTTCCAGTGTCGTGCCAGCCCCCGCAAGAATACAGCGTGAGGCAGGAACAATCCCTGAACTAGCTAGTGCTACGACACCGTGTCCTCACATGTATAATTATTAACAATACAGATTATGTAAATGATGTTAATATTTTATTCTTTATAATGTAATAAACATATTTTGCTGCTTTTCATCTTAAAAATATCGGCATCATTTGTAAATACGTGCAAACAGTTCTACAAGGAGCACTGGATGGACTGATTGGGTGCGTTTATAGTTCTTGGGATGAAAATGTTTCTGAACTGACTAGGTCCATACAGGAAAGGCTCTGATGCATTTGTTGTATAAGAGCAGTTCAAATAGCGCATGGTTGAGGCAGCATGTGCTTGATGCTGTATACCAATAATTCTCTTTCCGATCAGCTGCTGTAGAGCTGTGATTCCACGCTCAGATACAGTGGGATAAATACTTGAGAGTAACAATGCTAAAGCAGCTATGGTATTTGGAATAGTTTGGCCATTCCGTGGACCATTATATTGTTACAGGTTAATTACAATCAGATGCCTTAAACTAATTAACAATATGCGGTTAATTTCAGTGTATTTGATAAAGCTGCATCAGGGATGTGGATTTAAAAAAGAAAGGGAAACCACACTGGAACAAAAGCACTGCTTTGATGCTGGGTGCCGCCAGTTTACAAAACCGAGCAGAGAACTTGCGTATGCCAAGTTTAGGTTTTATACATTGCAATTTGAGTGTGGAAACGGGAGTACGCAACATTTTTGTACATACGCACTGTTTATACATGAGGCCCCAGGTTAATTGGCGATGCTAAATTGGCACTAGGTGTAGGTGGGTGTATGAGTGTGTGTTTGTCCAGTGATAGACTGTCACCCTGTCCAGGGTTTATTCCTGCCTTGAGCCCTATTCTATATTGGATTAGCTCCAGCCCCCACCCTGTGACCCTGGTCTGGATTAAGCTGATTAGAAAATGACATTGCAAATAAAAATGCAGCTTACAAGCTTTTAAGGTTGGAAACAGCACTAAGCTAGGTTGGGGGCAAGCTCTGACAGTGCGTTGCCACACTCAGCACACGACAAACCACCTGGATTGGGACATGAGTGCAGCGGGTGATACTTCAGCAGCACACTTGAACAGTGTGATTTTTTTACAGTGGATGGAGTGCCAGCCCTGTAAACTGGAGGATATATAGGGCTGGATGCAGATTAATATCATACCCAGGACAAAGCAACTGCAGGTTAAGGGCCTTGCTCAAGGGCACAATGGAGTAGAATCACTTCTGGCGTTCACGGGATTTGAACCGGCAACCTTCTGATTGTGGGCGCAGATCCCCAGTCTCAGAGAGAAAGAGAGCAAGCTATTTCTAATCTATACTTTTAATCCTTATAATTATAAGTGCCAACACAACAATAGGCTTCTTGGCAATAACTCCTGGGGAAATTGGAAATTAAGGTCAAAGCTGTCTTATTTTAAATTAAGACTACAAAATGACAACAAAAGTTCAGAAGCAATGTCTCCATAACCAAATAATTAAGTTTGTGAGCTGGAATGTTAAAGGTCTCAATCTCGAATTAAAGAGAAAGAAAATATTCTCTCACCTAACAGGTCTAAACGCCAAGATAGTATTTTTACAGGAGACCCACTTATTAAGCAAGGATCAGCTCCAGCCTCATAGAGACTGGACTGGCCAAATATTCCATTCCAGCTTTTCAAAGAAAACTAGAAGTGTGGGAATTCTTATATGTAGAATTAATTTTTAAACCCAAACTCAAGAGCATACTGTATTAATTCTACTCACCAGTGCATCACTGATACTCAAGAATTGATTATTTCTTTATAGATAACAATTTTTTGCTTATGATTAAAACTTGTAAGTACAACGCTATTGTTATCTCTGTCCATGCCTCTTTGATCATGGAGCTCAAATCATTATGCACCATATACACATCTCACAGCTGCCATCTTAACCCAATCTTATTAGCAGATGAGAACTGTACAGAATTTATATCCAAACAAATTGATTTTTTTAGAGACAAATACATCCTCAGAGGTCTATGTAGGAATACTCTGGGAAACTCTGAAGGCTTTCTTAAGAGGGCAGATTATCTCAATCTTCCCCACAAAAATAAATTTTAAACCAAGAAGGTATCAGAGCTAATCAGTGAAATTACCAGAATAGATCAAGAACATGTCAGGTGTCCAAATGAGGCACTTCATAGGAAAAGACAGGCTCTGCATTCAGAATTCAACCTCTTGGCAACTAAAGAAACAGAACAACTGATTTTTAAATCAAGACATCATTACTATGAACATGGAGAGAAAACTAATAAGATCTTAACAAATCCAAAGCAGGAAGTTTGCAATGCAATCCCAGCAATTAACAACAGAGATGGAGACAAAATCATTGACCATAAAAATATAATGCACACATTTAGAGATTACTACAAGTCCTTATATTCTACTCAGTTTAAAAAAGGCAAGACACAATCTAATATGTTTCTGGATGCATTACAGATACCACAACTACAGTAGATACTCTCAGTGCAGTGGAATTGCATAAACCTCTAGCACTATCAGAATTACTAGATGCTATAAAATCACTTCAGAGTGGGAAAGCAGCAGGTCCTGATCGCTACCCTGCCGAATTTTATAAAAAATTTTCTAATAAGTTATCTCCCCTCTTATTTGCAACATTTATTGAAGCTAGAGATAATAAAATTTTACCTCAAACTTTTTGCCAAGCATTAATTACCGTCTTTCCTAAGCAAAATAAAGACTTATTACAATGTGCATCATACAGACTAATATCACTTCTGAATAATGATTTTAAGATACTCTCCAAAGTCCTAGCTAGAAGGATTGAGAAAGTGCTTCCTTCGGTAATATCACAAGACCAAACTGGATTTATTAAAGGCAGACACTTAGCTTCCAATCTTCGATGCCTGTTTAATGTAATATATTCACCCACAAAGTCTAACACCCCAGAGATATTATTATCGTTGGATGCAGAAAAAGCATTTGTTATGGTTGAATGGAACTACCTTTTCACTACATTGGAGAAATTTGAGTTTGGCCCGAACATTTGTGCATGGATCATACTACTGTATACCAGTCCAGAAGCTTCAGTTTGTATTAACACCATCATTTCAGACTACTTCAAGCTAGAATGTGGTACTAGACAAGTATGCCCCTTGTCACCACTGCTTTTTGCAATCGCCATTGAGCCACTGGCAGTTCACTGTAGTACTGCTTATGAGATAAAGGGGATTATCAGAGAAGGACTTGAACAGAAAATTTCTCTATATGCAGATGATATAGTACTGTATATATCTGATCCACAAAATACTGTGCCTGCAGTCCTAACAGTATTAACACAATTTCAGAGGATTTCTGGTCTCAGAATTAATTTGAATAAAAGCTTTCCCTTTCCAGGGGACTGTCAAGCACACAATATTAGATTGGACACTTTCCCTTTTATCATCACAGATCTGTTTAAATACATAGGGGTAAACATCACGAGTAAACATAGAGCTTTTTATCAACAAAAAATTTGCTGTCTGTATGGAAAAAATTAACCAAGACTTGCATAGATGGTCTATCCTCCATCGCACTTTAGCTGGAAGAATTAACATTGTTAAGATGAATATCCTTCCTACGCTTCTTTTTCTATTTCAAAATATTCCAATATACATCAATAAATATTTTATAAGAAGTTATAGTCAATCATAACATCATTTGTTTGGAATTCAAAACATCCACGTATCCAAAGGGCGACCCTACAAAGACCTAAGACAGAAGATAGCATGGCTCTACCTATCTTTCAGTTTTATTACTGGGCAGCAAATATACAAGCTATAAAATCCTGGACATTGACAGAAATAAATGAACATACACAGGCTTGGTCTGCAATAGAAATAAAATCCTGCAATACTTCTTTATATTCCTTGCTTTTTACTCCAATAAGTACAAGCTATCGCCAGTATACTAACAACCAAATTGTGCTTCATTCACTCAGAATATGGAACCAATGTAGGAAGTACTTCAAGACAGAGAAGCTTCTATCTCTGGCATCTCTGCACAAGAACCACCTTTTCCCACCCTCTCAAACAAACACGGTTTTTAAGGTCTGGAAAACATTTGGGATTAAATCACTTAGAGACCTGTACATAGACAACATCTTCACATCCTACGAACAGTTAAGCTCCAAAGAAAATCTTTCAAAGTCCCTCCCTTTCAAAGATCCAAAAGTACAGTGTGAAAAGGATCTCTCACTCAACATTTCAGAAAAGGAGTGGAAAGCAGCCATGCACAGAATTCACTTGAGCTCCATAATCACAAAGCATAGAATTATTCAACTCAAAATTATATATCGACAACATCTGTCTTATTTAAAATTGTAAAAAATTTTCAAGGGCAAGTTCCAACCTGTGATCGCTGCAATCAAGTTCCAGCCTCATTGGGCCATATGTGTTGGGCCTGCACCAAATTAAAATCATTCGGGACCAAAATCTTTAAATGCCTTTCAGACAGCCTTGGTGTCACAATCCCTCCTAATCCACTAACAGCTATGTTTGGTGTTCTTCCAGATGGTCTTAAAGTGGAGAAGGACAAACAAACTGTGATTGTCTTTGGCACGTAGACTTATCTTGCTCAACTGGAAGAAAGAGAATTGAGGCTGATTGTGGCTGAATAACATTAATGTCAATAAACTGAACATTTCAAACATAGAAATGAAAAATATTCAATATAATTTTACAATGGCCAGTGATTACTAGCCATATTGTTTCTATAAAGTACCTACAGGAAAATCCTTCTGGACCTAAAGAGAACATGAAAAATCTATATGGACTATGAGTAATCCAGGATTCAACCCCAGTCTTGGTGGTGCCTACCATATTTTTCAATTTTAAATAAACAATACATTACATAACATTACATAAATATTAAACATATGAATTTGCATTTCATATGTAAGAGCAAAAATACCAGATTTTTAAATTCTTCCATCCATACAGTCAATTCAGAAACACTTTAGACCCCGTCACTTTCTGATCACTTTATTGTGTTGTAAATTTAATTTTATATGCATAAATTTGGCATAATTGCCCATACATCTTCACTCAGTAGCCCATAATGACAAAGTGAAACATGTTTTCAGAAAGGTTTGCAAATGTAGTCAAATAAAAAAAATGTAATCTCTTATTTACAGTATATAAGGATTACGACCTTCTGCTGTGGCCCTCCAAATTGTGGTCAGGTGCACCCTGTTTGCTTTTTTATCCTTGAGATTTGACTATAACTTGTTTGGCATCTACCTGCAATAAACTGAATTGACTGGGCATCTCTTAGAAAGACACACACCTGTTTATAGAAGGTTCCACAATTCATACTACACATCAGGACAAAAACCAAGCCATGAAGTCCAAGGAACTCTGTAGATGTCCACAATGACATTGTGGTGAGACATAGATCAGGGCAACGGTATAAACCCATTTGTAAAACATTGAGTACTCCCATAAGAACAGTGGCCTCAATCATTGCAAAATGGAAGAAGTTTGGACCCAAGAGGATTCTTTCTATAGTTGACCGTACAGCGAAACTGAGTAACAGGACATGAAGCAAAGTTAACAAAGGTGACTAAGAACCCAATGGTCAATCTAACAGATCTTCAGAAGTCCTCTAATTAGATGGGTTAACCTGTCGGAGGAATGACCATCAATCAGGTATTTATGGTAGAGTGTCTGGATAAAAGTCACTTTTGATAATGCTTCTGAGAACATGAGGTAAAAGATTCTCTGCTCTGATGAGACAAAAAGTTAAGTTCAAACAATGTAGTTTGGCATAGACCAGGCACTGCTCATCACATGCCTAAGACCATCCCTATGGTGGGGCACGGTGGTGGCAACATCATGCCATGATGGTGCTTCTCATGGTAGTGACAGGTAGGCTGATCACAAATGAGTAAAAGGATGCAACCAAATACAGAGAGATCCTTAAAGAAAACCTGCTTCAGAATGCAAGCTCAGACTGGGGTTTCAGCTCACCTTTCTGCATGACAATGACCTGAAGCATACAGCCAAGGCAACACTGGACTGGCTTTAGAACAAGTTGGCTTTCCTTGAATGTCCCAGCCAAACCCTAGGCTTAAATCCCATAAAAGATCTTTGAAGTGACCCAAGGATAGCAGTTTACAGACCCTTCCCATCCAATCTAATGCAGCTTGAGAAGATCTGCAAAGAAGAACAGAATAAACTTCCCCAATCAAGTTGTGCAAAGCTTGTAGAGACCTACGGCAAGAAGCTGTAATTGCTGCCATAGAGACTTGTACATACTACTGAAATAAGGTTCGGCAAATTCATCCATCTAAACTGAAATTTATAATGCACTGAAGTGTGCAGAAAGTGAAGGGGTCTGAATACTTTCTGAATTCACTGTATTTTCCTTATTTTATAAACTTTTAATAAGTTTACATTAGAAACTATGAAGACCAAAGACTTCAGTTAGTCTACATATAATCCATCTTAATTTTAGTGAATAATCAGACTGGAATAAGGCTTATTCCAGAAGCTTTGCTTCTGAAAATCTTTACATGTTTACATAAACTGGGAAGCTTCTCATTATCTACAATGGCATTGTAAAGACAAAATAAATTGGAAGATATTGGTGAACAAGATTACAAACATAATCAAAATTATCTTTCAATAAATTAAATATATTTTCTCTTGTAAGTTGTTTATATATAAAGTGAAGGAATAACTTTGAATAATGCATTAAGCAACTCAATGTGTCAATGTGAAACAACCACAGTTTTACTTAAACACTTAAAATGAAATAACTTCGGCCTCTCCCCAGCCATTTTTTAAAAATACATTTCTGTTTTTTTTAGGTTAAACTAGAAATGCAGTAGAATGTTTTAATAGATAGCAAAGGAATATAAAAAGCATTCTACTCTTCCTACGCAGACCTCTTTTAGTAGAAACAGTCAAATAATTCAAAATAATACTATAATAAATCTGGCTTCTGCCTGATATGAAAATTCTACTAAAGTAGTTAATGGTTCTGGAAGCTTAATAAAATACATTTCAATTAGCAGACACAGCGGTGAATATGACTGAGACAGTTGAGCAGTTCCACATAATATTGCTTCATCTTAAAATAGAGCTTATTGATGACCTTATTTACATTTAAATAAAATTCCATAATAATAGTCTGTGAGTGTCCTTGGAAGTCAGTACCCTCTGCGGCTTGCTCTCCTACCTGAAATGAAACCACAGTGGGTGCCAAGGCTCATTCAATTTGAGATTCTGTATGTTCACTTGGAATTGATCTTGGAGGTATTGGCAAACAATCTCATTTGATTGATCTGAGAATGTATGTATTTATTGGCAAACAGACATTAGCATTTTTAAATCATTAGAAAAATGTTGACAAGAACAGTCCATTCACCCCAATAAGGCTTGGCAATCATATCCATTGTGACCACTAAGGGGCAGAACAGCACCCCAAACACAACTCATTGGCCATCGCTTCAAATAAAATGATTTGTATTTTACAAAATTACCTTCCATAGGCTCATTCTCACTTTGCCCAGCACAGCACAATATACACAGAGCATTATAACTCCTTCCTTTGTCTCTCCGTCTACACTTACCAGCGAGCATTGCCCAACATCTCCTGACTTCGACGCTCAACTGAGGAGAGGTGACCCTTTTTATGGAGCACTTTCCTATGCCATAGCACTGCAAGATGGTAGTACTTCTGGAATAGGTAGAAGCCCCTCAAATTCGGGAAAGGTCCTCCCTACAGCTCCCCCCGGGCAGCACTTGTGGTGCCCAGCTGGACAACCCACCCTGCAGATGGATGAATGGAAGTACTGGCCCAGGAGTGCTGCCACCCACTTTATCATTCCATCTGGGAACAAGAATTCCCTCCATCCTGTCCAGAACCTCAGTCTAATGTCCCCTCCTATTACACCACCTAATTTCTCCAAAATAACATCAAGTCAAGTTTTGAATGTTCCCAAAGTCTTACTCTCTACCACACTACTTGTAGAGAAAAGCCAAGCAAAATGACACCTTATATTGGCTAACTAAAAAGATTACAATATGCAAGCTTTCGAGGCAACTCAGGCCCCTTCTTCAGGCAAGATGTAATGTAATGAGATGTAATTGATTACATCTTGCCTGAAGAAGGGGCTTGAGTTGTAATCTTTTTAGTTAGCCAATAAAAGGTGTCATTTTGCTTGGCTTTTCTCTACATTCATAATGGCTAACACGGTACAACACCCTAGTACCACACTACTTGGTAATTTATTCCATGTGTCTATGGTTCTCTGTGTGAAGAAAAAACATCTAACATTTGGGTGAAATTTACCCTTAACAAGTTTCCAGCTGTGTCCCCATGTTCTTGTTAAATTCATTTTAAAGTAACAGCTTGAATTCACTGTAGTAATGCATTTCATAATTTTAACAACTTCAAATGTGTCAAGGTTTATTCTCCATTTAGATTCCACAAACTTGAATGTCTACCTATAAATCATAACATATTAAAACAAGTCTGCTATTAGCTAAACATACAAGCTTTGGTGACTGAATTGTTTCTTCTCATTTGTAACATTTCTTATTGCTTGGGAACCAAATGGATGATGAGTATTGTAGCATGCATACTTTATTGCAGTTTTGGTTTTAAACTGTGGCCTCGGTGTAGTGAGCGTGACCCCAGTTTCAGTTGCTGTTATTGTGATTTTTAACACCAGTTTAGTAATTTCAAGCTAAATATATTGCCTCTCTTTTCACTTTCATAGGTTCATTGATAAAAATACATTTTTAAACACACATCAAGTACAATCCTTTGAGCAACTACAAAAGTACAAAGTTAAGTCACAAAACAAAAAGTAAATAATTCCTGACCATAACAAACCTGATTTCTTGAAACTCTTCCCAAGGTTTTCCTCAGATTAAGCTTGCTTGCTGCATCCAAACGGTGCAGACTGTTTATTTTAATTAAATAGATGAGTCAATGATAAATCAGAGCATTTTCATTGTCATGGAGTGATGAAAACATAATTTCCCATTCTGAACAAGCTGCTCTATTAATGTATGCCTTGATGCCATAAACAAATGCCAGTGTATGTGTTGTCAAGCTATGTGGTACAAAAATGGCATCAGAGGTCCTTCACTAAGAAAACATGTCTGATTGATCTAAAAGTAGCACCACCACCAGCTTAGCCAGTCTATGAGAAGTCAGACTACTTTAGTGTGGATGATTCCATAACCTAAATAATTTTTAAAACAATCAGGTCTAAATCAGTGTATGAAGAGGCACAGGCCAATGATAAAATGAAGACATGGCTCTGTTATTCTCCTTTTAAAGTGGTCTTAGCACCAGCCCAACAGCAGACAACATAATAATAATAATAATAATAATACATTTTATTTATATAGCACCTTTCCCATGCTCAAGGCACTTACAGAATATAATAAAGAACGGCAGCGTATACAGTATATAGCATTGTACAAACCAGATAAATAAATAAAGAAGATTAAGACAGTGAATTCTGAAAAAAAAAAAAACAAACATCATACAAATTCACATTGGCCTAAACAAATGTTCATATAACATCACGCTTAATGGATTTCATTTTAACGAAATGTAAATTTCAGTATAACAAACATTTTTTCGACCAAAAATGACAACCTAAGATAATAATGCAATTAAAAAACTACTTAATGCCATGCCTGCACTTTTGTTGAGTCTCATAAACCCTGCAGCAGGTTCTCTTGTTCTTGTTATACCAAAAGAACATTGAAGTCTATTGTGAAATGTCTGGTCTAAGGTAGACTCGGTGAGGTTCGGCGAGAGTGTAGGCATGAAATCATACACATAGCCAAATTCAGAAAGAGTCAGAAAGACTGAGGTCTCATGTTCATTCTGTATTCAGAGCTGTATTTCTATAAAAAAAAAGTTTCATTTAACACCTCATTTTCAAATAAAATATTTTTACAGTTTAAGATGCGCTGTTGTTTTTTTTATATATATATATATATTTTATATAGGTATTGTCAAGCTTGGGTCACAGAGTTCCACAAGAGACAGAATGTTGAGTCCAGGTTTCCAAGGAAAATGCAGTTACTTTATTACTGTATAGAGAAGGCAGGTACAGTCTCAAGACTTCATTTAAAATATGAGCTGTTATTTCAGCACTCAATCACACAAGACAGGAGCCGCAACACGGCAATCGTCATGCTTTAACTCCCATCTTCAGATTACAAGAACACCAGTTTCTGGGAATTACTGCTGTGGCAGACAAGGAGAGTGCAAGGAAGAGAAGGTCAAAGCCCTGTGTTAAATGTTCTGAACATCACACGACAAGCACATTAGGCGGTTAGCCTGATCCTGCACAGGACAACCAATTACCTTAGCCTTGGTTTACAGTTTACTAGATGCAGTAGAGCAGTTACAGAGCGCTACTGGCATTAGAGATGGTGAATCGCTTGCAACCCCAGTCACAATAGCATACGTATTTTCCCCATATTTATTATAACAAATTTTCTGTTATAATGAAATATTTTTATGGTCCAATGAATTTCTTTACAATGGGATTCCACCTGATATATATGAACACACACCAGAATGACTAAAATGAAATGGAAGATTATTTAAAAAGAAAATAAGAACTGATTTGGTATTCTCAGTCCCGGTGAGGCATTATGTAGACGTACAGTAATCCCTCGCTATATCGCGCTTCGCCTTTCGCGGCTTCACTCCATCGCGGATTTTATATGTAAGCATATTTAAATATATATCGCGGATTTTTCGCTGCTTCGCGGGTTTCTGCGGACAATGGGTCTTTTAATTTCTGGTACATGCTTCCTCAGTTGGTTTGCCCAGTTGATTTCATACAAGAGACGCGATTGGCAGATGGCTGAGAAGCTACCCAGCTTACTTTTCTCTTTCTCTCTCTTGCGCTTTCTCTGATTCTGACATAGGGGGTGTGAGCAGGGGGGCTGTTCGCACACCTAGACGATACGGACGCTCGTCTAAAAATGCTGAAAGATTATCTTCACGTTACTATCTTTTGTGCAGCTGCTTCCTGAAATGACATGCTGCACGGAGCTTTGCATACTTAAAAGCTCGAAGGGCACATATTGATTTGTGCATGAAAAACAAACTCTCTCTCTCTCTCCCTGCTCCTGACGGAGGGGGTGTGAGCTGCCGCCTTCAACAGCTTTGTGCCGCGGTGCTTCGCATACTTAAGCCAAACAGCCCTATTGATTTGTTTGCTTTTTTCTCTATCTCTGTGACATGATCTGCTCATGACACACTCCTTTGAAGAGGAAGATATGTTTGCATTCTTTTAATTGTGAGATGGAACTGTCATCTCTGTCTTGTCATGGAGCACAGTTTAAACTTTTGAAAAAGAGACAAATGTTTGTTTGCAGTGTTTGAATAACGTTCCTGTCTCTCTACAACCTCCTGTGTTTCTGCGCAAATCTGTGACCCAAACATGACAATATAAAAATAACCATATAAACATATGGTTTCTACTTCGCGGATTTTCTTATTTCGCGGGTGGCTCTGGAACGCAACCCCCGCGATGGAGGAGGGATTACTGTATTGCTGTTGGTATAAAGGAGCCCCACTAGCGTTTCTTGACACACTTCTGCTGAATAATTTGTTGGCTAGAAGTTCTCATTGTTAGTGTGTCAGAGAGAGAATGTGCAGCATTGTTCATAATGGCACTGAGTTTTGATTTCTTCCTCCTCTACTACCTTCAGTGTGTCTTTCTAATATACTTGTTGATTTTATGAGCCTCACTTGAACTGACATCAGTGGCTCACAACACCACTGTGTAGAAAATCTCACTGGCGATTATAGAACAGTAGAAGAAGTGAAGTTTTGTTTCAGTTTTCTCCTTTACTATTACCTACTGTTGGGCCAGAGTATATCTCATAACTGATCTGCTCTTTTAGTTAGCTTGTAACTGTGTTAAATAACATAACATCACATCACAAACCTGCTTAATTCAATTAAGGGTGTTGGAGACCATCATAAAAGTACACAGCACAAGGCTGGAAACACTTATTGACATTGAGCCAGTCCAACACAGGGCCCACTCATGCACACTTAATAATAATAATAATAATACATTTTATTTATATAGCGCCTTTCCCATGCTCAAGGCACTTACAGAATAAATAAAGAACGGCAGAATATACAGTATATAGCATTGTACAAACCAGATAAATAAACAAAGAAGATTAAGACAGTAAATTCTGAAAAAAAAAAAACAGACAACATAATTAATGGTCTCGCACACACATACAGGTTACATGAGCATCTTGACAGAGAAGTAAACTGAGAGAAAGGTAATAAAGTCAAGTAGAGCTAAAAGCCTTCCTGAACAGATGAGTTTTGAGTTGTTTTTTAAAAGAATTCATGGAGTCAGCTGACCTGATTAATTTTGGTAGGTCATTCCAGAGTCTGGGCGCTATACAGCTGAAGGCCCTGTCACCCATGGAGTGTAGATTAGTGAGGGGCACAACAAGATTACCAGAATCAGAGGACCTTAGTGGGCGGGCAGGCACATAGTGATGGAGAAGGTCACTGATGTAGTTTGGTGCGAGGTTATTTAAAGCTTTGTAGGTTATTAGTAGGATTTTATATTCGATTCTGTAGGACACAGGGAGCCAGTGAAGGCGGAGCAGGATGGGTGTGATGTGCTCGCTGCTGCTGGTTCGAGTAAGGACTCTTGCAGCTGAGTTTTGAATAAGCTGGAGCTGTGATATAAGATTAGAAGGGGCACCTGCCAGTAGGGAATTACAATAATCGATGCGGGATGTGATAAAAGCATGGACAAGTTTCTCAGCATTAGAGAAGGAGAGGAAGGAGCGAACACGAGATATGTTACGGAGGTGAAAGTAAGAAAGTTTCTTAATGTGATTTATGTGGGCGGAATAAGTGAGGGAGGAATCAAAAATGACACCAAGATTTTTTACAGTAGAGGCAGGTCTGATGAGATCACTGCCAAGATGGACTGGGAAGGAGCTCATTTTATTAAGTTGCATTTTAGTCCCAATTTGCAGGAGTTCAGTTTTATTGCAATTTAATTTTAAAGAGTTCTGCTCCATCCAGG
This sequence comes from Erpetoichthys calabaricus, assembly GCF_900747795.2. NCBI lineage: Eukaryota > Metazoa > Chordata > Cladistia > Polypteriformes > Polypteridae > Erpetoichthys > Erpetoichthys calabaricus. The sequence continues at coordinate 52,375,516 of NC_041398.2, forward strand.
TTTTAATTTCACTAAGGCAGGTTGTGAGCTGAGAAAGCTCTGATGAAGTTCCACTTTTAACATTGAAGTAGAGCTGAGTATCATCTGCATAAAAATGATAACCCAATCCATAACTACGGATAATATGGCCAAGGGGAAGCATATAAATACAGAAAAGCAGAGGACCGAGGACAGAGCCCTGAGGGACTCCTTGTGTGACTGGCGCTGAGCTGGATCTACTGTTGCCAAGACTAACAAACTCTTGCCTATCAGTCAGATAGGACTTGAACCACTGGAGGGCAGTGCCAGAGATACCCAGCATGTTCTCCATTCTGAACAGTAGGATGTCATGTCTGACAGTGTCAAATGCTGCACTGAGGTCTAACAGAATTAATATGCTGGTTTGTCCAGAGTCTGCTGCCATAAGCAAATCATTGGTTACCCGTAGCAGAGCAGTTTCACAGCTGTGCCGCGCCCTGAAACCAGACTGAAAGGGTTCCATCAAATTATTAGAGGTTAGGTAATTGGTGAGTTGGGAAGCTACAACACGCTCAAGAACTTTTGACAGGAAAGGTAAGTGGGAAATAGGCCGGAAATTGTTAAGATTGTCAGCATCAAGGCCAGACTTTTTTAACGTTGGGGTTACAGAAGCAATTTTAAAAGTGAGCGGCACAGAGCCAGTGTCAAGGGATGAGTTTATTATTGTTGTAACAGTCGGGATTATGGCATGAAGGCAGGATTTAAGTAGTGTGGTGGGGATGGGGTCCAGTACACAAGTAGTCGGCCTCATCTTATAAAGCAGGTTATTAACAAACGCAGATGTGACTGGTGAGAACTTAGAGAAGGAGCTGGATGGAGTGGGAAAACAGGGAGAGATATAAACAGATGATGTATTTATGTTAGTTGAATTATTTAGATCTTTAATTTTGTTACGGAAAAAGTGGAGGAATTCCTCACAGACTTCAGTAGAAGAGGTAGTTGGACCAGATGCGGGTTCGAGTAATTTATTAACTACAGAGAACAAAACCCTTGGGTTATCATGGCTACTTTCTATTATTCTGCCATAATGGGTGTTCTTGGCAGAAGTTAGTGCTTCTCTGTAAGCTCTTTGGTGGTCAGAGAAAGCCTGGATGTGCACGGTGAGGCCAGTCTTACGTGACATTCTCTCAAGGCGTCGGCCAGCTGCTTTCATAGATCGCAATTCTGAGTTATACCAAGGAGCTGAACGTTTAAAGGAAACCTCCTTATGTTTTAAACTTGCTCAGTGCCAATTTGGAACATCCATTTGCTCTAACCTGCACATTTTTGGGGTGTGTGGGTGGAAACCAAACGCACACTAAAAGAACATGTAAACTGCACAAACACAATAATTGAGTACAGAAAGCTGGATCTGTAAAGGAGCAACAACACCTACTGCACTACCATGCTTCTCTAGTGTGAAATATATATAGCAAATTTCATTAGTAAAAGCATTCCAACACACTTTGTATCTGTCTTTGTATATGTAAAAGTTCCATAAGGTAAGACAAACCTTTTAAACGAGTTTGAGGTTTTGAAATATGGAGATCTGCCTTGTCTAAAAATTGATCTCTCTTTTTTCTTTGAGAATGTACAAAAGGCAGTTCAAACTGCATTAGATGCTTATTATCAACTGCAGGTTGCATTTCTGAAGTGCTTTATATTGTTTAAACTTTAACATTTGGCATAGCTGTTTTATTAGAGAGTTTGACATTGTTCAGTAATTTGTTTTGTCATTTAAAGTGTCTTTAATGGTCTTAGATCTCAGTTGAAAAAACACACATTCAATAACAAATAGTAATAATGAAATAGTGACTCATGGTGTATTAGATGAGGCCAAGGTAATAATTACAAAGTTTTGTTCCAGCATCACATGGTCACCTCACCTCACAGGCTGTCGTTTCTTCATTCAGTCAGGATCATTGTGTTCAAAGCACAGCCATTCCAGAGGAGTTGAGCCACTCTGCCTGAGTATATAAAGTTGCTCTCCATCCACTTTTAACTGGAGCTAAAAGTTTAAAATAAAGAAGTGAAAAAGGAGAGCTGAAAAACAGCTGGACTAAGAATGAATCAATGCACAAAAATGCTGGCAGCTGTCTTTTCTTTTTATAAAATTTACAGGCCATATATTTGGATGAGGACATACAATTTCAGGGAGGACCTAGCCAGTGCAGCTGCGTCCAATGCAACAATGCAAACATCTAACTAAAAAAATGATGTCAACCCAGGTTATCTTTTAACTCATGACTTGATCTCATAATTTCTGGATATTGGGAATTTTACTTATTTCACAAAAGCTGAGCCGATGCTTCCCAATGGAGCCTAGCACATCCATCCAAATTTTCCTTTATTGGTCTTAAATGATTAACACTGGCACCGTATTTAAAATCATTGCTTGGATCTGAAACTGAATGTTAAGTTTGTTTAATTTCCCTTTGTCTACATGGGTGTGCCTCGATGTATTCTCATTTGCTGTTACTTGCCAAACAAGAGAAGGTTAAGTTAATGGGCAACTGCAAATGGCCCTGGTTTGAATTTGTCTGAATGTACCCTCCAATGAACTGGCATTTTGTCCAGAGTTAGGTCCTGCCTTGTGCCCAGTGCTGCCTGAATGAATTATATCTTTTAACAAAAATAAGGGTTCAGAATGGTTTTATACTATAATCGCAAAAGGCAGACAATGTGGCATAAGTCTTTGGACTTTGTGGTAATCCGAGTGAGACAAGGTTGTGACAACTAAAGAATTTTTGGGTCTCAACATGACCCTCCTCATTTACTTTCAGTCAAAAACAAAAAAATCATGAGTGGTCTCCCCTAGACTTTCTCATATACTCAGATATGGGGATGGATATTTGAGGAGTAAACCGCAAGAAAATGATTGTATTTTTATATTATGTACAATAAAGAAGCATCAACAACACATCAAATCAAATTAATAATATATTGAACAATTATTATAAAAGTAAAGTTGAATAAATTGGACTGTGCAGCTGCATGAGTAAAAGGTAAAGTACCACTTCTGGAAATAACCCAAAAGTAGATAGAAATCTATGTTTTGTACCTAATTCTTGCATGCAAAATTTGGTTGACCTAAGTGAAAGCGTACTCAAGTTATCGTGTTTACATTCACACACAGACACAGACTGACAACACAGACTTAATTCCAAAAATGATATTTTCGGACTCAGGGAGGTCTAAAATGCTGAGATTCATCAAAATCTCGAAATTGAATTTTTGGAAGATTACAATACTGTCCCAAAATTTCATATTAGAGAAAGTCATGGAGGTCTTCGTGTACGAGAAAGTAAAAACAATACTTGATGGTAGTAAGAATCAACAAAAAGTAATCACCACATAAAGAGGGTGGCTTCTTATTTAACCAGCTCTGCAGTTGGGTCAACTGTTACGGAGGTCCTTCCTTTTTGTTGTTTCCCAGAAAGAGTGATGCCTCTTTCTAGGCAGTCATCCTTTTACAGTCCAGGGACCAGAAGGGATGGAGTCAGTTGCCTTCACTGGGTGATTTTTCGAAACTGTGGAGAAAAAAATGACAAGACAGTTAACCACAGCACCCCCTCTCGGCCCAGGGTGGTGTCACATACCTGGGAAGAGCTTGGATGGTGATCCTCAGGTATGCATGCATGACAACTTCAAACCCTAAGGTTGTGGGTTCATATCCTGCTACTGTCACTTTGTGATCATGAGCAAGTCACTTCACCTGCCTGTGCTTCTATTGGAAAAATAAAATAAATGTAACCAACGGTATCTCAAATGTTGTAAGTCACCTTGGATAAAAGTGTCTGTGAAATAAGCTAAAGATAATAATGTTAAAATGGTTATCATTCTGAAGACCTGCACATGAGCAAAATCTACAGTTTACATACTGTAAATTCTCTTTTGTACTGATTCAGCATAATAATATAAAATGGGACTTTGAACCATTGACTGCTTAGATTTTTTTGATTTTTTGTATGCTTTTTAGATCAAATCTTTAAAACCAGGCACAGTGTCTTAAGCTTTCTGCAGGTTTGCATTACTTTATTTATGTTTTGTTCCTATCTCTTTCAGTAGGTAGTGGACACTTGTGGGTAAAGAGTTGCCATTTTTGTCTTCAAATTCAAATTCCACATTATATTTTGATTTGGTGCCTACCATTGAAGCCACTATAGAAAATAAAGTCAGATTGATTGAATATACTGTATCCTTCTGCTTTGATTAGCCTGATTATTTTTAACATTCAGTCGTTACTTTTGATCCTTATCATCTCTACTCCTTTTTCAATCTTTCTCCTGTAGTTTTCTTTTTCTGCTGTATTCCTCTGTTTACTTACTTTGTGTTTATTTTTAACTAAGTTAGGCTACTTGTAATTTTCTATAGTATGCTTCAAAACAAAATACACATTAAGCTCTCCTTGAAAAACACTTTACTTCAGAATACCCTAAGGCACCAGAATGGTGTACGCTCAATGTATTATGTGAACTGTATGTGAGCTGAATTAACACTGAAATGCGTAATAAGATATCTTAAGCTGATTAACAGATATTTGGAAAGGCCTGTTTCAAGATATCTGAAATGCATTTTTAGATATCTCGAAACACATTTAGTATATCTTAAAATGATATTCTGGTTTATAACAAATATCTGACATTAAATATTTTGAAATGAGTTCCTCAGAGTTCTCAATGCAAATTAATCCATCCATCCATTATCCAACCCGCTATATACTACAGGGTCATGGGGGTCTGCTGGAGCCAATCCCAGCCAACACAGGGCGCAAGGCAGGAAACAAACCCTGGGCAGGGTGCCAGCCCACCGCAGTGCAAATTAATTTCAAGATATATTAAAATTACTTCCTGTTGAATTGCTGTTATTTTCAATTCATCATCCTGTTATTTTAAGATACCTCAAAATGTAATCACGATATCTTAAAGCGCACTTCAGATGTGTTTTCAATGACTCATGTTTTTAATTTGTGAGACAAGTGAGCATGGGGAGCATTTTATGGGGTTCTGCTGAACGAATACAAGGAAGGTAAAGAGTGTGACACTGCTGCTAACTTTTGTTCCATCTGTTCCCTTAAAACGAAGAAGTAGAAAACACCCAAAGACTGATGAAGTCATTTCCCTTGTGCACAAAGCCACGCCTCTTCCATTCCCAAAGCCAACACCAGAGGCTAGTGTTCACTATTGGATCAGCTTCTGAGGAGAACAGAGCTATGCACCGCTAAAGTACATTTTTCAAAAGAGTCGTTTCGCCAAACTTTCATTAAGCACATTGGTGCTGTCAGACAACAAAATTACACAAGAGCATCCTCCAGGACACCAACCCTCATTTTTTTGTTTCTGTTCTTCATTTTACAAGATGTCTAAAAAAATTTTTTTGCTATGCAAAATTAATTTTCTGATATCTTAAGAGTTCATGTTCAAGCAAAGATATCTGAAAGTATTTTAAGATATCTCAAGTATTTAAAGATATCTTCAAAAAGACACAATGTTGTTTCAAGATTTCCAAATATAATTTTCCAGTATTTCAAACATGTGTTTCCAGATATTTCAAAATAGCTTCATCTTCACTTTTATTTATCTAAAATTCATTTCCAGATATCTCAAAAAAAACCTCCTGCCTATAGTGTAAGTCAGATTGAAAGCATATGGAGTAATTTTGAGATATCTCATACCTTAAAAAGCATACAAAGCCATTTTGAGGAGTCAGAAATTTTTGATAGATCGTGAAAGGCAGAACAGGTTATTTAGAGATATCTATTTTTTTAAATCTTCAAATGCATTTGAGATATCTCAATATGTATTGTAGATGACTTAAAATGTAAAGGAACTCATTTTGAGTTTGAAATTAGTTTCAACATGTTTGCTAAAATGGTCTATTAAGTTTTGCATTTTCCTTATAGTGAATAGCTTGTCTAATCCTGCATTATTTATCCACATTATTTTAAGAGTGAATTTTAATTTTACACTGATTTTATATATTTGTTGATGGACAGACATCTCATCCAAGGTTGCTGCCAGGAATCAGAACTAGAATAAGCAAATTCAGTGATGGATGGATAGATAGATGAATGGATTCATGGATGGAGGTCTTCATATTATGAAAAATATTTAAATTATGATAATGTATGCCATGCTTTTCATTGAATAATTTATAAAAACTTAGAACACAGAAGTCTTCATGATCAAGTTGAACATTTCATCACAGTACAGTATTTAATGATTTGTAATCATGCATACCAAGGAAGTCTAAAAAAATAAACACTTTTGTTCAGACACTGCAAAAATGCATCAATTTCTCATTTGCTCTTATGTAACAGGACCATAATAAACGTTTCTTTTGGTCTTCATAACACTAATGAAAACATCAGTAGATTAGTTAACATACTTGTTAATATGAAGGATTCACAGGTCTTATACTAAAGGAAAAATGTGTCTCCGTTAGGACACCTCAGACCACTCCAAAGTGAAGTTCTGTTAGGAGGACACATTGCAGAGATGAATAAACATTTTACTGAGCGTTATGAAGACCCAATGAAGTGTATGTTAACTTTACATAACAGTACATGAATAATAGATGCTTTTTTCAATACTTAAACTAAAGTGTTAATGAAACAACAGAAAAATCGAAGAAGTTATCTTGAAGATTATTTAATTTATGTGCAATCCCAAAAAAGGGTGCATTTATTTGAAAAGAGAAACAGGCAGACAGCAAGGTGCTGAAGAACTATCTCTGACTACAATGTAAAATGGACAGATGCAACGAAGGGTGAACTCCTTGAGTGATGTTGCTTGAACATTTTTCTGAAAGGACCTTAAAAACAATGTCAAGTGCAGTAATAGTTGATCCGAAACTAAGAAACATTTGAGAATTAATATGGGGGCACTATGTATTTGTTTGGGGCAACACATGGTGTGATGGGTTTGCATGTTCTTCCCATGTCTGCATAGGCATCCTTCCACAGTTCAAAGACATGTATGTTAGATGTATTGGCATTGTTAAATTGTCCCCTGTGTGTTTTAACTCTATGATGGACGGGCGCTCTGTCCAGGGATTATTGCTCCTGCCTTGTCCCCAAACCTTCCTAAAATATGCTCCAGCTTCCTCACAACCCTGCCCTGGATAAGCAGGTTTAAAATGGATGAATGGATGTATTTGTTTTATTTTATGCTGTCTGTTGGTTATGTGTTTTATTTTCTTCTTTAATAACGTTGTTTGTTTAGCTGACAGGTTTTTTTAATAAATGGCCCCTTTAAGTTTGTTTTTTGTCCCTTCATGACTCAGTACTTTGTGAAGTGAGCCATCCTTCCTTTGACAGATGAGCATAGCTTCACAAAGCATTTTAGTAAAACCCATTACTATGCTAGCTGTTATGTAATTCTTAAACTCATATTTAATTAATATTTTTAATGTTCATGTCAGTTTACTCTGGTTGCCTCCCATATTCATATCACAGTTTATGTTGACTAATGACTCCAGATGCGTCTATTATGCCCTGAAATAGTAAGAAAGGAATCTATCAGTGCTTTCATTTTCCCAATCTGCTTTTACCTAGCCAGGGATACATGGGCAGTTGGTCAGTCTATTGCAGTGCGCAAACAGCCAAGTGGGAGTTGCTAATCCAATATAAAAGCATATCTAGCACACCAAGAGACGTACACCTAAATGATACCCAATCAGAAAACTGGAACTGGAGTCCAAGCAGTAAAGTTACCCTTTGTATTCCTTGTTTTGGGCACATATTTAAGAATGTACTTTATAACTGTTGGCCTAATTAAGCCTCCCAAGTATTAATAATATAACAGAGGAAGGTCAAGCTTTTAATTACAGGGATGTGGAATGATCTGCCTACTAATATAAGAGATACCTCTTCAGATTCAGCCTTTAAATCCAGGCTGTAGACTCACTACTTTAGTCTAGCATACCCTGACTAGAACTGCTGATTAGCTGTACATACCTGATCTCTTTTTGTTAGTCATTTGTACAGAAATAACAGTATCACAATATTTTTAAACTGTTACTACCCCTCCTCTATCCTTTTTCTCTTGTCTGTATCTGGATATGGCATTCTGTGCCACTGCTCTACTGCCAGGCTGTTCTACTGCATATGGAAAAGTCATCTTGGATAAAGAAGCATTAGAATTATCAGATTGAAAGTTTCTCTCATCATATTGAATGGCCAGCACTGACTCCACTATAGAAAACCCAGGAGAGGGTAGGCGGCCAGTTGGCTGAAGTCTCCAGGATTGTGACTTATTTTATTTTTGACTTTCTCTTTTACGATTTTAATCTCTACTGTCATCAACTGGCCACATAGTTCATCAATTAATTAATAGACAGATATTGTTTAATCAGTTTGTACCTTTGTATGTTTTAACAAGTCTGCATTTATATGTGCACCAGTTCTGTATTTAGTAATTAGTATAATCTGTACTTGTATGTTGAGATTAGCAATTGCTTACTATCCCACGCACATGGATGAAGCTGAGGGGCAATCATGCCCTTGCGGTGACTGATCCTAAATTGTGGAAGGTTTGCTCCTCGTAATGAGGTCGGTTCCCGCACTTCATAGCTTTAAAGTTTCTGCTAAAAAAACACTTTTATTCACTAGCTTTTTAGCTTATGAGTTTGAGTGTTAAATCTTTCTATGTTGTTTATACTGTGTTCATCTTATGTATGAATTTTACTTTACAAAATCTTATATAAGCTGTGTATGTTTGTGTGTTGGTATATGTGTTCATGTATGTGTAATGTTTTCTTTTTGCTTTTCTTTTTAATAATTCCTTATCTGGCTTTTATTTCTCACAATTACCTTTTATTCTATGTAAAGCACTTCTAGTTGTTATAAATGTGCTGTAGAAAAAAATAAATAATAATAATAAATGAAAACTGAGAATTGTTCACAGTGCTCTGTGCCTGCACTCAGTGAAGAGCACTATACAAAAAATAAGTCGTATTGTAGATAAGTAGTAGTTACCTACCAAATTTATTTTGATTCAAATGTGAGATGTTAAATCCATTACTCTCAATTACATGAACATTTGAAAGATAAAAGGCAAGTCTTACCATTATCTTGCTGTACAGTAATCATGTAACAACAGTCCCTACTTTCAGTCGTACTTTTTTAAAATAACTTTTTCAAACATGAGCTATCTAGGGAACTGTCTCCATTGCAGAGTACTAACACTCACAGTGGACAAATGCCTAAATGTCAGTTAACACAATCTGTACCTGATGTAAGAATACCCATGGGGGAAAACATGTAAACCTTACACAGACCAAACCTATAAATTTAGGGATACATGGTGGCATTGGGAACAAGTCAGGAATCAAAGTCTGGAATGGGGGGGCACTTTTTTCACACCTGCTCAATGCTGTCAGAATAGGCCCAAACCTCCCTGTAACGCACATTATCCCATCTAATTTTCTTAACTGCTTTTCCTGATGAGACTCAACATCTTAGGCTTCCCTGTTCCCAGCTACAGATTCTCAAGCCCACCGAGAGACATAATCCCTCAAGCGTGTCCTAGATTTACTGCAGAGTTTCCGTCCAGTGGGACATGCTTGGAGTGCATCTAGGTGGAGCTGCCTGAGGAACATCCTTACAACATGCCCAAATCACCTAAATTGACTTCTCTCGACCCAGAAGTGCAGTGACTCTACTTTGAGGTTCACCTGAATCGCTGAGCTTCTCACCCTATCATGAAGTATCAGCCCAGCCAACCCACAAAGACACCCCATTTCTGCCACTTGTACTCGCAGTTTCATTTCTGACTGGTAGTGGTGAGCAGGGAACAACTGCCCTCAGTGGAAGAGTTCAAGTATGTTGGGATCTTGGCTTGTTAACCCACATGAAGAGATGATTATGTAAACCTTACACTTGTTATAAAACTAAACAAGCTATAGCTTAGCTGCTTTTCTGATGTCCACAAACACTGTTTGTTTTGTTTTCATATAATTGTATTTGTCTTGTTGCTTTTTTCAATTTTAAGCCCCAGTGTTATCTTACTAATTGTTTCCCCATAGCCATTTGACCCTTGTAACCCATCTGATATTTACAAAGGACCAGGTCAAGTCCTTTAACTACTGGTGTCTTAAATTAGCAGTGGGTATCACCCTACTCTTCAGCTACAACGAATGACATTTGCACTTTTTACAGATATTAAAAAAGTATTTTTTTTTAAATCTGGCATCCTCTCTTTTTGAAGGTTGCATATCATGAAAGTATGTAGTAATGCAAAGTGCTATAAAATGCTCTTAAAGACATGGCACTATTTAATGTGATAATGAAGAAATAATATAATGTATTATTCACGTTTGTAAAGAAAGTGATGAAAACTCAGCATACATCACATATTTGTACAGTATTCATAACCAATATTACTCCCTACTAAAAGTATTTCCTTTTTTAAATATATTAAAGGAATTCTAATTTAAACCACCCCCAGACTGACCTTGCTGAAACTCGTCCATTAAAGTGGGAACATATCCTCAATAGTACCTCTTGACCCTAGATCTCCTGCAAAAGAGCTGGAATGCAGGAGCGCAATTGCTTTCATCTAACCTTGTCTTTCATCACAGGGCCTGAAATGGCTTTCATCACGCCCTATAAGGCAGGTCCGTGGTCCATTAGTTGTCATTCACAGCAGAAACAATTTGCTCTGTTTGCTTGACTTTTCACCTTGACCTGGCTTCTTGTCCAAACACTTTAAGTGATCCGGCTACAAGATCAGAGCGGCCCACAGCAATAAAAAAGAGACTGATTAGTGTGAAAATATATTGCTTTTCTTAGTTTGTTTAATTAGCGCTTAAGCGGGCAGGGTACTCAAAGTCCAGTAGCTGGGATAAGGCTAAAGTCAGCTAAGCATCTCACAGGAGCCCAAGCATGTTAGAAAAACAAAAGGCTGCTCTTACCATGGTCAGAAGCTTTATTTCTACAATTTAACAACTGTACCCTTAATGTAAGCAAAAGTTTCAACAGATATGCATAAAGATAAAGATGCAACAAAGAGGTTTACAGAGGTTTAATCTATTGGGTTCATTTTTATAATTTATAGCTCCATAGAGAACCTGTCCAAACAGAATCATTAACTATCTGATTGAGCACGTCTGGCTTAAGTTTGAAAGTAACAACTAAGCAGTGCTACCGCTCTTCCACCATTCTGTGTCAACAGATTAAAGGATCACAACCTGTTCCAATTGCTTTGTAGTGACTGCAGATTTTCAGCAAGCTTTTCAGAAAAGGTCATTGTTAAAATAATAAAGAAGAAAAATGTAAATACTATGGCTGGGTTAGCATTTTTTTTCTAAAATATGAACATTTATAAGGTTGCCCAGTGAAAGTGCCTCAAAGCACACTTCCCAACCTGATCACTGCCTCTGTGGAGTTTCTATGTCCATACTGTATATAAATGTAATTAATTATTATTATTATTATGGCCTTTACTGCAAGTACTCCAGCTTTCCTCTCACATATCTAAGCTGTACAGGTATGGCTACTCAATTAGTCTAAATGAGGACTATGAGTGTTCCCCCACAATGGAGTAGTTCACTAAACCAAGACTAATACCTGCTTTCTCCCAATCCTGTCAATCCTGGTTTCAGGCCCATAACCCAAATCTGAATGAAGAGAGTTTGACAATGGATGGTAAAACCTCACCTAAAACCATCAGAAAGTAACTGTTTTTAATTAACTCATCATCTAATGGCAATAGCTTAAAATTGATCAAACCTGCTAAATCCAGTTTCAGCCCATCTCAAAACCAGCTGGCGCAAGTTAGGAACCAGCCCTGGACAGAGCGTTATTCCATCACAGTATATCCATTCATCAGTAATTGTTTATTTTGTTTTGCATCTTCCAGGACATGCACATTAATACTTTCACATCCCTACTAGCATTCTTTCATGCATCATTGCCACCAACACATAACCCTTCACAAAGCACACCTACTTTAGTTTCCAATCTCTTTTAGAATCATCTTCATAACCTAAACTGAAATGTTTTCTCAAAACATTATTTACAAATTGAAACATCCTGGAACATAATGTTTACCCTCTGCCAAACAACGCAACCACAACGATCTTCTGAAATCATCAGTAAAATTGTCTCATTGAGGAAGAGGACATCTGCTCAACTACAACTGTCCTACAAAATAAATTATCTTACAGATTTTTAGCACTTTGTTGTATTTCAGATAAAATATAATTAGGATTCTTCAGGATAAAGAAGGAGGGGGGGGGGGGGGGGGGGTGCAATGTTTAGTTCTGCTGCTCAATGCTATAGATTTCTGGCTGGAACTCTCTGCCTGGACATTGTCTGTGTGCTGTTGTCAGAGCCCCCAACCCCCCAATGTGTCTAATGTTTTTTCATGAACATTCCCATATCTTAAAAATCTTCCGTTAGGTTAATAAATTACTCTAATTTGGCTCAGTGTTACTGATTTTTGCACATGAACAAATATTACTTCCTGTGTGCTGTGAATTACATGTTTCATAAGAACATAAGAAATTCGATAAACGAGAGCAGACCGTTCCGTCTATCAAGCTCTTTCTAGCATTTGTGTTTGACAGTGTATATTTCTTATTTCAGTAACACGGTAACATGGATACTAAAACACATAAAATCAAGTATCATTGAATTCCTGTCACTAGAGATCCATACTCATCTCGTCCACATGTAAAGGAGTAGTGTCTATCATATACCATAAATCCTATTAGGTAATCAAAGAGTAACAGTGTGTGAGATTCCAATAACAATGAAATAATCTAATATTAAAGATGTAAGTGCCCAGAATGTTGACTCCTACAATAAAACATCACATTCAAATCATATCTTGTGTTAATGAAGAAATTTAAGCAGCATTCCACAACTGGGGTTGAAACATGGAAATATCACCATGACCCAGAATCTAATAAAAAACAATTAAAATATTATGATTCTCCAGCACCAAAGAAAATCAAGGCTGTGTTCATTGTGTTTTCATGATATAAAGTGCATAATCCATATTAATGATAAGCTTTAGAATTCTCATGTAGCAAGTCAATATTTTGCTGATTTGCTCTTATGCTTCCAGCAGTAAAAAAGGGGAAGGCAACAAAGAAAGTTGTCAACTATCCCTCTTCTACTTTATAATAATGCCGTGGCTAACACTGTAAGGGTTGCAAAGTCTCCAGCCTTGGCACAACATGAAGAGTGTTTCCACAAACTAGACAAAATGTCTTATCCAAGTGGAATAGAAAAGTAAAACTAAATTAGTGTTCATGGAAATTATGTTTAACAATAAAACTTTTGTTTTACTGTTTTTTTTTCTTAAAGGATCAAAAATTCCAAATTAATTATTTTCTACAGTATATATTAGCTTACTGTATAACAACAGCAACAAATAGTAGTAAGTGGAAACAACGGAAGACAATAATCATATTAGCTAATTATACTAATGGTCACATGGTCAGTGGGGAGAGGGAAAAACTGGAGAGTAAAAGCCCACCCAAGCCCCACTGTGCAGACGTCATCATGGACAGGACCACAGTGTTGTTCTGCCTTTCACCAGCCAGAACTTCATCCAGTTGGTGGTGGTACACGGCTGACACCAGATAAAGACAAACAATTTGGTTAGACACAAATTTAACAAAAAGCCAGATTTACAAAGTAGGTTTTAAAAAGTGATTTCAACAATTGTACCATGTTGGCCTTGGGTATCTCTAAAGGCAGAGTATTCCAAAGTTTTCAAGAACAGAAAACTAAAAGCAACCTCACCATTTCATTTATGTTTTACTCTCAGAACAGTAATCAAAGCAGAATTTGAGGATTTAAGGTTACATTTGTGAGGATAAACATTCCTAGATACAGTATATGAAAGTGCAAGATTATTCAAAGTCTAATATACAATTAGCAGTATTTTAAAATTAATTCTGAAAGACACAGACAGCCAGTGTAAAAATGATAATGCTGGATGTAATGTGGTCAGATTTCTTCTTTTTAGTTAGTTCATTCTGAACCAACTATAATCAATTTAAACTTTTTTTATCTGTAGCCATGTTAGGAGTGGATTGCATTATCTCAATGGTTAAAGATAAAGGCATGTATCAGCTTTTCTGCATCCTCTAAGGACATAAAGGACCTAATACATGCTATACATCTTAAACTAGAGAATGCAGTTGTCAGAGGGGGACACTTTTACATTTTTTTGTGCACTGGGTGGTTCCATTAGGCACCCACTGTTGGGACTGGGGGATGAGAAGTTAAAAGGCTGTCTGTACTTATTAATGGTATTTGCTGTCTTGCAAGGGAGTCACTGCTTTGAAGTCTGGCCTTGGAGGATGACTGTATTTACCTGGCTCGGAAATATTGGTTTCTAATCAGCATATCTGTACTTATTAATGTTTGGTAACCATACATGTGGTTAACTTGTGTTTTCATTAATTGTTAAACCCAGGCAATTTAGATGTGCCATTGATTAAACTGTTTGTCCAGGACTGACAACAGCAGGGACTGAAGTAAATATAAACTCCTGGGCAGCAGAAGGCAGGGGGGAGAGTCCACAGGAAACTCTGCCAAGACACTCGGACAGGGCACAGGGGCTCGCAGGCAGACAAGGGTACCTGACTGGCACGACGTGAGGCACAAGGACGGCAACATTTACTTCCAGGGAGGAAGAGACAGCTCCACAAGAAGATGCCAGTTGTGGGTCCAGCGAAAGAGGGAAGCCGCATGAGAGGACCAAGCGAAGCTGACAGACGAGGAATGAGGCGTGCCTAGGTCCCAGCAACACAAGGAGCCCAGAGTGGAAGAAAAAGGAACAACGAAGAGACGCTGACAGGGAGTCAACAATTTGACACAACTTCTGCCGGGGAACAAAGTGCATCCATGAACAGTTGAACAATTAAGTGTTGGGGTAACACAGTGCCCAAACTGGACTCTTCACCACTAAAGGTTGTATCCTCCAATTCTTGTTTTTAACGGACTTTTAGAGGGTGGACTGTTTATTTTCCTTTTAAAAAAAGGGAAATTGATTCCTGATATGTTTAGTTTTTGTTATGTTCGTTCATCTTTTTAATGTACCTTATATTGTTTTGTGTAATAGAACTTACTGTTGCTTTTTTTCTAAAATTACTGTTGTGTCTTTCATTGTGTGTTTACTCACCGCCCAATTTAAAGAAACCTGTGTGCTATTATTGGTAAATTTCAGGAGTTCACAGTCTCTTAATAAAACTGGGTGGCGTAGTCGGATATTTTAATGGTGTCTAAGTTAGATTACCTATAAGTGTGACCAGACACCTGTGACACAGTTCTGGTGACATAATTAATATGAGATTTAAAATTAAGTTCTGAATCTCAAATAACTCTTAATTTTCCCTTCAGATTGTTTATTTATTTCTAGTTTTTCTAATTTAAAAAGAAATCTACACCTTTTTACCATAGCTGACAACAAGTACTTCAATTTTCTCCATATTTAATTTAAGGAAATCAAACACTGCATTGTGCTGTTTAGGCAATCCTTCACACAGTCTAGACCCTTTTGGTCACAAGGGGATATGGAAAAATAAAGCTGTGTGTCATCTGCGTAGCTGTGGGAATTTACATTGTGGTTTGAGATGATCTGGCCTAAAGAGAATATCTAAAGCAAGAACAGTAACAGACCTACAACTGATCATCGCGGGACATCATATTCATTGTTATGTGTTTCTGATATAGACTAATCAAGATTTACAAAGGAACTTCGCCCAGTTAGATAATACTTAAACTAATTTAAAGCTACATTAGATAGGTCAAAATACCCATTTTCTAAGTCTATTACTGAGAGCCTTATGATCTGCTTCATCAAATGTTACACTCAGAATCAGGAGAATGAGATTTGATGTTATTTGCACCCTTAAATATACCGTATGTAGCTTTAAATCATTAAGTATTTTTATTAAAACTGTTTCTGTGACATAGTTAGATCTAAAGCCTAACTGGAATATATCTAGTACAGTGTATTTATTTAAGTAGCCATTACTGCAAAAAGACCACTTCTTTCCAACATTTACGTAAAATAGAAAGGTTAGTGGGGGGTCTAAAATGTTCAAGGACAGAGGGATCAAATTTATACAAGAACAGTGAAAATGTTTTAACATTTACCTGCATATTTCCATGGGTAATACAGTGATTGGCTTTAGCCACATACTCCTATGTGCAAATCTATCTTTCAGTGCACAGTATGAATGTTCTCCTGGTGTAAGAGTCCAGTTCTTGGTACAGTTTACCTCCACATAAATTGAGTAAGTGCATAAGTTTACGTTGAATGATTGCAAATTTGGTGCAGTGTGTATAAAAGTGACTACATGTGGAGAATAATTTCTTGATACTGACAGGATGCCCTCTATCCCACTGCAAACCTATTTAAGAATAAGTGCCCCCCGAAAATGGATTAATGAATTAGCTTTATTTTAATGATCCTTGATGTCCTATTCTTCAATGATGTACATAACTATGCAGAGTGTAAGCTAATATATTGAGAAAAGCGCTATATAAATGTAATGAATTATTATTATTATACCATTCAACACTATAATTTCCATATTCTGTATTCCATTGACAGTGTGCGCCATAATGAGCTTTAACTGAATACAGCAGTAAAGTAGTTGTGTGCAGCAGTTTTTCAGCAATGTTTTATGTTTGTACATTCCTGCTGGAAACAAATTTCCCCCTAGGTAATAGAGTCTACCAAACCTAATCAAAGCTAACTAAAAACAGAAAAAAGAGGTTGAAAGCCAGGGACGTTCCACTTGCTAGTCTGGAGTAGCTGCCAGTAGTGGGCAGGGCTACTATTTTTCTTTAGTCAGTTTCTCTGGGTTGTTTATGTGCTTTAAGCACATTGGGAAATCACTTTATTGGAGGCTACGTCTATACTTTTTTGGTCTACAGTGAGCTACATTGAGTCTCTGATGGAGATTACCGGTGCTGTGCTATGCCCTGCCAGAACAGGCAGCCTAGAAGCATTAATAGGCAGCCAAATCCTAATCCTGGATTCCTGGAAAACTTGGATCAGAGGTGTAGTGTGGAAATGAGCCACCTGTAAAGCAGTAAGGTAGTTTACAAGTGAGCCCTGACTCTGGCTGGCTAATAGGAAGAAATGATGACCAGAGAAAGAAAAAGAAGACAAATATAATCCGTGATAGGGATACCTTGTAGATGTCACAGAAACTTTGCTGTTTCATTTTTAGTAGGGTGTGTTTGCTCACTTCTCACCTTACCTGGTGTGAAATTGTTACCAGTTTAGCTTGTAAGTGCTAAAGTCCATTTTTAAGTCGAATAATGCATGAAATTTAGAATACATGGTGTGTTATTTGTATTTAAATATCTAGTTTCAGAATTTGTATTTCTTTAAGTCTAAATAGAATTTTTTAGTCCTTAAATGAAATTTAGGAACACACATGTTGTCATCTACCAACCATCCATTGTCTGAACCCACTTAATCTTGTTAGACGGTCATGGGAGCTATAGCCTCTAACAAAGGTTTTAGGTGCAAAACAGATTCTGGCTATAGACAAGGTGCCAAACTACCACTGAACATCCTCACACATTCAACCATATTCTCTCATACTAGGCCAATTTTCGAGTCTCCCATCAATTTCACATCATCAGATCATAACTGTTAACATAACAGGTCATTACCCCTCCAAGAAGTGTTGATTCTATCAGGGCTTAATTTCAAGACAGAGCTGATGAGGGACTGATGAAACCTTCAAATCTTACAAATTAAAAAAGTTTGTTATAATTTCATCATTCTAAATGTGGCATGGGTATAAATCATGCTGTATTTCATTCTTTATTTAATATCATACTCAAATATTTCTTCTGAAACGGCTTCCATATTGTTTCTGAATATTTTATTATTTTCAGAATTTTTATGCTTTCTATGAACATTCATACACTCAAATGCTGCTTTAATTCTACATGTGTTGGAAAGTGAAAATAACTCATCCAGAATTTTCCATGTTAAATTATTGGTAACTCTGGATTACTCATTAAAAGTTAGAAAAACAAAGATTATTATTTCCATTTAAAAAATTCTGGCTATCATTTCCAAAATGATAACTAGATTTAATGATCTATGTCAACAAAAGTTCATATCTTGGTTCTAACATATATTTTTACATTTATCTTGTTCATGAAAACTCTGTTTAAACTGCGTGTACATACTTCATAATAAGAGGTCACATCTAAAATTGAGTTGATCCCCATTTACTGACTGAATAGAAGGACACAACAAGGTATCAAAAGTATGGCAAAGGAATGCTGTCTCATGTTCACTCAAATGTGTACCAATATTATTATAAATAAATTACTTCAAACAGCTCCTCCAATCTTTCCCCATAGAGGCTAAAAAAATGGCTACAACCACGTGACTGAGAAAGTCACTGTTTTAAGGTGAACTCACTGTTTTTTTAACCATTCTAAGACTTTCCCAGACTTGTAAAATGGAGCAATATTCCATATGCAGAATATCCCATTTCCTCCAAGGGATGCACCTGACCACTACTGATGATCAGATGCCCTGTGACAATCAAAAATTACTTTTTTCACATGGTGGAAAAAAAAACAACACCACTTTACTTTCACCACCAGCCTGGACTGCTGACAGAGTATTGGAGTATTATCCAATTCCTGATCCTCTTTCCAGCTTGAATTAACAGGAAATGGGATTTATCATACTAAGTAGTGTTTACCCAGTATTACAAGTTCAATGTTTGTGTTCTTTAGCTCTTTATAACCACACTTTGTTTTGCACAAGTAGTGGTGTGGAAAAAACCTTTCTCAATTTTCAAAGAAGTCATTTATAGAAACCAAATGAGAATACAGAACAATTCTATAATTGCATATATATATATATATATATTGTGAATAAGGCGCTATACTGTATAAGCGTCCGACCCGGCACAGATTAACACTGAGGCACGTATAAATTGTACACAAATCTTTTTATTTTCTCTTCAGCCATTGGGCACGTCTTCCCCATGTCCCAGAGGTCCAACACAGTCCCACAAGCATTTAACACAATCAACACAAATAAATCTTTTTCTTCACCTGTGGGGCACATCTTCCCCGTGAACCCCACAGGTATAACACAGTCCCAAAGTACCTCTTTATAATGACAGCAATCCTTCTGTTGGCACCACCACTCCTCTCAGGCACCTCGTCCTCTTCCTCCCTTTTATGGACCTCCCGGGAGTGCTTCTGTTGCTTGCTCACCTGTTCCCAATTGCACTCCCGTGTGGACCCAATGATTAGATCAGCTGGGCTTAACTATCTCCGCCTCGCACTCTGGTGGCCATCCCAGGTCCCCACAGGGTTGGGAAGAACTCCATCTCCCATGAAACCCTGTGGGAAACTGAGGCATCATCAACCAGGGAGGCTGCCACCAAGTGTCCCGGGGGAGGTATTGAGGAGTCCATGGCTGCTCCCCCGGAATATAAGTAGAAGGGACGTCCTGGCCAGGCATGGACCCTGGCCGTCCTCCACAATATATATATATATATGCACAAAAGTCTCTGTCCATGGAGTGAGCCATCAGTGATACAATTCATCTGCTTTTGTGCTTTTCTACTACCATTACCTCATTTAATACCTCATGTCATCTAACTTTATCCAATCAACTAGTGCCACCTCTTTCAAATCCCATTAAACTGAATGTTGTTTCCCTAATTAGGTGAGTTTTGCCGACTGTTCTATTGTTTTTAGCACCACTTCATAGGAGCAATGTTAAGACTTTCCCATTAGTTTATCCTCGCTTTCTAGAGGGGTGTTCACCACTCGTTTACCTCATTCTAACCTTGGAAAATCAAGCTGGTGGTTTCTCTAAGATGTGGTAGGACTAACATGCTCAAGATTTAAGCCATGTTTAGTTAACCCTTTAGTTCCCTTCAGTCCTTTTTCTTCTGTTTAATAATTAATTGTTACAACTTCATATAAGTATATACTGTAATAATTTGTGTATGATTATATATATTAAGTAAAAGTTCCATACACTACACCTATATTGAATAATTTGTAGGGAGATGACTCTTAAATATTTTTCATGGTGCAAATGGCTCAGATATGCCACACACAATGAAAATTAAAAGAAAAGGTTTAATTGAAAAAAGTTAAATTAAGAAGCCCTTTTAACATACAGTATATGGAGTTGTGCAGCTGCTTCTGGGAAGGGCAGACCTTACATAAGTGCAAAGTCATATGTAATAATCCCAAACAATTACTGAAAGAACCTAAAGATAAAATGTTTTACTTTTTTTTCAAACAGAAATTTTCAAGAAGGCAACAAGACCGTGAGGAGAACATGAACTGACACTGAAGATGCAATAACAGATGTAGTCCTTTCTGTAATACTAGAAAGTATGTGTGAGGTTATATTTTAGATGGCAATATAGTGCAAAAAACCACAAAGGATTGTTAAGATGTCAGAATACATTCTGGGAGCAGTGCCTTGTCCTAAGTATACAGAATCCCTTTAACTATGATGTCTGGTGCACCTGCAGGAGGCCACTCCAGCTCATTTGGTGATTCTCTGTCATTTTTTTTGGCACATCTATAAACATCTGATGTTTTGTGTTAATCTTCAAGGAAGGCCTGATAGCCACATTCACACTGTTGCCATTCTCGAGCATTTGCTTGGATTGTATTACTAGTGAGTTCCACTTGTTTAATGTGAGTTCATATTAAAGATAATGCACAAGCATGGCATTTTCCTAAAACTTTGACTCAACACCACAGAATGTTTTTATTGTCCAGTACTTGCAAGTAAGAACTTGCAGCCTTAGCACTGGAGGCCCAACTACAAGGAAGAAGAACTTGCACCCAGAAGTAGTGAACTCTTACTATTAGGGCCTGGTTATACTTGACGCTCAGAATGCTTACGAAAACGCATTATAGCTGCCAAGTATTCCCAGCACTCTTTTGACTTGTCCACTGAGAACATTGTAAGAAATTAACACGTGTTTGAGTTGCAGTACCAGCAAAAATTTGGGCAAGTTTTGGTACGTGATGTCAGCATCATTTTTACTATTTCCATCTCTCTATCAATATCTCCATAGTGACAAACATGCCTGTCAGAACAGCTAGCATCAAATCGCCAGCTCTTTGAAAGTGGATGTGGAAATGTGCAAGATGAAATGGAAGCAAATTTGAGACTGATACATCTGTGCAAAGTAAAACATATGAAAAAGAATTGGGGATTCGGCCGTTGCAAGATGATGCAGTGTGACGGCAAGCCACATTGCAGCGTCAACAGGTTCAATGTACATGCTTCGATATCTCATGAATGGTTCGCTGTGGTGAAGCAAATCATCAAACTTGAATTCATAGTGCTATTCTACATGTATTTCTCACATAGGCAATAGCAATGCAAGTGTCTCATATTCCCAATTGTAAAGATGTAATACCTGGTCTCACATACCATTTTCTGGGTCACTGGTTTTTTTTTTTTTGCACATTCAAAACAGAATTTCACAATGCCACCTGATGGAATCCTCCAGATTTACATAAAGTATGCACACAAGTAAAGTGTGCACACAAGCATCTGCCAGCATAGGTTTTGTGTAGCCTCAAGTATATCCCGACCCTTAGTGTTATGATTTGAATGCCCTCCTACAGCAAAAAAGGGCTTTAATGCCTCATAAAGACTCCACAAGCCAGGCCAGGCCTTCCACCCTGCCAAGAACTGGCCTCATCCCAAACAGTTTGACCTCCCCATGCCACAGGGTGGAGGCCCAAAATAAGGAACTGACTTCAAAATTCAAAACAAAATCTATAAAGTTCAAAAACCTATAAAGTGCACAAAAATGCTGTTCTAGGGAAAGGAACTATAAAATCTTTGGACTAGTCACAGAGAAGAATCTTTATAAATGAGATTATTTATTAAGAAAATCTCAAAAAGAACAAAAATGACAAAAAAGGAGTTACCTAAAAGGCAAACCTAGATGAACAAGTCCCATTACACAAATGTAGATATTAAAAACCAAGAACAGAAGAAAAAAAGCACAATAAACTAGAATATCCAATACTCACTTAATACTCACTTTAATGCCCTTAAAAGAACTTCAATGGACTACTGAAGAATCTGCTATCAGCCTCTGAAGATAATGGCTGAGGATGGTTCTTCAGTGGTTCTTTGGGGGCTCCACCCACAAAGTACAGGGAACATATAGTAGTGAAGCATATCATTACACATAAATATTAAACAAACATAATTAATATATAATAAGAAAAGCCAAGAGAAAGAACACAGAAACATGATTCAAAGTTAATCACAACAACAGAAAACAGAAAATAAATACAAGCTAGGGAATAAGAACATAAGAAATATTACAAATGAGAGGAGACCCTTCAGTCCATCAAATCCATTTTCTTTAGCTAATAGCCAAGCTATCCCAATATCTTGTCCAGATTCTTCTTAAAGGTTATCAAGGTTTATGTTTCAACTACACGTCTTGATAATTTGTTCCAGAATCTCTCAATTCTTTGCATAAAGAAGTGCTTCCTGGATTCAGTTTTCAATGTACTTTCCCTTAATTTCCACTAATGTTCTTGAGTATATGATTCAGCCTTAAGCCAAAATAATGTTGCTGGGTCTACTTTACCAGTAGATAAATAAACCCTGGCTGTAATTTAACAAATAGTCTCTCTTTAGTATCATTCATCTAAGCACTTATGTCTAAGCATCCAGATGTTGAACACATCTTGCTAAATATTTACAAAATTAGTTGAAAATACAATACAATACAATTTATTTTTGTATAGCCCAAAATCACACAAGAAGTGCCGCAATGGGCTTTAACAGGCCCTGCCTCTTGACAGCCCCCCAGCCTTGACTCTCTAAGGAGACAAGGAAAAACTCCCAAAATAACCTTGTAGGGAAAAATGGAAGAAACCTTGGGAAAGGCAGTTCAAAGAGAGACCCCTTTCCAGGTAGGTTGGGCGTGCAGTGGGTGTCAAAAGAAGGGGGTCAATACAATACAATACACAGAACAGAACAAATCCTCAATACAGTATAAAAAAAAAATTTACAAGTACGGAGCAGAATTTAACAGTAGATGAGATCACATAATAAGATTTTGATATATTTAGTTGTAGATTGTCAGAGTCTCAAAGATAATATTCAATTTTTTTCATTTTAATTACTATTAGTTGTTAAGTAGTAGTAGTGTTTTTATTATTAGTTGTTAAGACCTGCATTCTCCAAGCCACTTTGTTTTTTTTATGGAAGGGATAACATCATTACCATTAAAGTATACATAGGACTGAGAAATTAACTGCAGTAATAATTTTAAACTCCCAGCCAAATAAATGTGCAGGAGCAAGTCAGACATACATAAGGACATGAGAAATTTGACAAACGAGATGAGACCATTCAGTTCATCAAGCCTGTTTGTTTAGCTAATAGCTAAGATGTCCCAATGACAAGTGAACTAATAAGGAACAAACCAGGATAAATTAAGATGGCAATGGTTCTGACATTAGAAATGTAAACACTTTAAATAACAGAATAGATGGAAATAGGAAATTCAAAATAAATTACAAGGTGTCATTATGAATCCAGACAGTAAAATAATATAACAGAAATGTAAACCTAATTATATAAGAAACACTAATGACTGAATGGTGTGAATATCTTACATTTTTTAGAATAATGTAGGACAATATTTTTCTGTGATAAGAGATAATTTCAAAGTAATAATACATTTTTCATTTTTATATCACTTAGGCAGTGCTAATAATTAATCTTCTACATAAACTTTTGTATACAAAAACTAAGAAAGATTAAATAAACAAAAACTTTATGGGAGGAACTTAAATCACAATGTCACTGGCTTGCATCTTCTACTACCTGTGTTATTCAACAACCACCATAAACCAGCACTAAGGTTGATTATTATATATTAATAATTAAAGGTGAAACATCATCAGAATTTTCTCTGATTTGTTCGTGGTTAAATTAGCTTTTCCCTGAGGTGGATGTCTCTAAGCTTCAGAGCCATGAGATTGATCCATTATGTTGTCTGTAAATAATCAAGAACTTCTTGTCAGACTGTGAGTGAGTAAATCAGAGAAATATAGCTTTATAAATTAAATATATAATTTTCCCATTATAATGGTAATACAGTCATCTATGCCATTTGCAAGATTATTTTTCCTTGGGCATCTGCATTTTGTGTTTTTATCTGGGTGCCACAATTTTGCATCAGTGGTTTTCGTGGGCAAGGTCATTTTTTGTGTTTGTTCGAATGATGGCACATAATTACCAGACAAATGCTGTATGTGCCATTTGACCAATAAAATCATGATGGCCATGTTATAACATTACAAAAAAGTGTTTAATGTGAATTTGTGTTGACCAGCTTAGATTTAGAGCATGTATCAAGATGTAAGTATTGAATGCTGTAAAAATATCATACTCTGCTAATTCAGACTTTGGCTGTCCAAACTTTCTTGAATATAAAAAGGAAAGACTAAGATAAATTTAGAGTAAACTATTTTGGTTAGAATTTTGGTTTTTCAGCAACTTTTATACATTTTTTACTTTTAGCATTACACACTTTCTTATGTCTAACTCCTCTTCTGTAACATCCTTGAAGAAATCTCTACCACGCAATAAGAATCCTATTGGACCAAATGTATTTGTTTGATCTCCTGACCATCATGAGTCTGGTGTGCTGAGCTGCTTGAACTATTGTGTGAAAGCAAAAAATGCAAAATTGCTTGAACAGAGAGAAGACTAAGAGTTCTCTTCTGGATACTTCAGTTTCCCCAACTCACCTAAAGATATATGTGTTAAATGACGGCTCTAAATTGTTCCCTTATGAGTGTGCCATTGTGCATCTGAATGAGTTCTGTGCTCGACTGGTGCTCTGTCCAGGCTGTGTTCCTACCTTTTACACAAAGCTGCCAACATAGGCTACAGCCCACCATGTCTTTGTAATGAATTTAGCAGATCTGAGAACATTATGTTATTTATACAGTATCCAGTGTTTTCCTAATGATATGTGCTCTTGTTGATATAAGGAGGACAACACAAATCCACATTACTTTAAAAGCTTGCAGGAAAAAAGAAATGCCGACACTAAAATCCAATTAAACACTCCCTGAATTAAAATGTTACTGTGGGCTGCAAGCCCATGAAGCCTCAAGTATCCTGATGACAAATCCGTCTTAGGTTTAAATCACAAAGTGGAGAACTTTTATCCTGCTGCACTGAATGCGGGATGCTCCAGGTTCCCTGCTGTTTAATGCCGCATGCTTAACAGTAGGGGGTTGCTCTCTGTTTGTTTAAAACTCACAGAAATTCCATCAAAGCCCCGATTCCTCTCATTTAGGACTTCCAACAACACACAAAGACAAACCCTGGGAAGCGGCACGTTGCAAGGGACACCAATTATCCCCAAAAGGACACAGACTAGTTTGTTTGTGCTCAAGGACATGTCAACTCATTGGACGACCCCTTTCGTCAAACCCATTCAATGGAGCAAATAGGGAGGCATCTTAATTGGTGTTGGGCAAACAGATTTTGTCACAAAGTTGCAAAGGAAGCTAAGTAGCAGAATGTTCACATTGTCCAACCCCTGACACAGGCTGCGGGGCCATTCCATAAAATCATTATGCTCTGTTACTTTGATTAATCATCCCTGACTCCTCTTCAATCTACAGAGAAATCCGGGACAGCAATTAAAAGCAGTAAACTGACAATAACTATCAGAGTAAATAAAAAATGAGCCCTTTTCTCTGCGTACAATGATATGATAGTGGCCAGGGGCTTTTCTTGGCACAAAAACTTGTAAAACTGTCTTTTAGTTTCTTTCCTCGTTTTGCCCTTCTGTAAAGGTTTTGTCAAGGGGAATCATTTGACATCATTAGTTGTGAGATGTACCACTGAGATAAGACAATTGTCTGGCTTATGAAAACACATGTTGAAACAGCCTTCGTGTGCCACTTTTGGACCTCAGGTGAAAGGTCTGAAATCCTTTCTTCTGTTTCTTGATTCATTTACAAGCAGATGAAGAGTACACTTTGGTATTATTGGCTGGCCAGGGTATTTATTTTTCAGGTTCTTATGGTGAATGGTAGCAAAAGTTCAAAATTATTAGCTTTTAACAGTTATCACTCAACCAAATATACAAGGTGTTACCACATCTTTTTTTTATTTTCCTCATATTTAAAATGCCCCCCCCCCCATACTAAAGCAAGAGAAAAGAGACAACACTCTACAAATCCCAAAAAGCAGCTGTTATTAATGAATAGACAAAAAGTGAATCAAAGAAAACACAATTAATTTCAATAGCATGTTAAGCACCTCTGTTACGCACCAACGATTTTGTTACAAACTCATATTTTTATTGTACAGAACTGCATTAGATGAAGTGAATACGCGGAAGTAGACAGTTAGGAAGCTGTGCAATAAAGGAAATGTATAATACCTAAAATGTTTTCAATTGCCATCTAATCATATAACTTCTTTGTAAATATAGAACTTATAGAATATAGCTGTATGATTATAATCAATGATATGGTGGTGCAGTGGTCAGCACAGCTACAGGGTCCTTAATGC
Organism: Erpetoichthys calabaricus; assembly: GCF_900747795.2. Taxonomy (NCBI): domain Eukaryota; kingdom Metazoa; phylum Chordata; class Cladistia; order Polypteriformes; family Polypteridae; genus Erpetoichthys; species Erpetoichthys calabaricus. The sequence continues at coordinate 52,402,092 of NC_041398.2, forward strand.
AGTTCTTATGACAGTTACTGCTGGTATGAAGTTGACTTGTGGATTGGTGTAGCTTTTCTCTGGTGTCTGTATGAGCCAGTTGCATTAAATGATAAAATAATAATAGTCCCTGCATAAGAGAATGTACATGAGATAGCATGGCACACCGTCCATATTTCTTTATTATGTTGTGCCTGATCTTTCTGACATACACTTCAGCCTGCTAGAGCCTTACATTCGAAGAATCTGGAACAGAAAAATGGATAATATTTTCCACAAACATTTATAATATTATTTATTTTATGGTGTCATTTTTGTTCGTGCTTACTGTGCCCTGTTGTTGTTCACCCCATTTTCCTTAAAAGAGGCCGATTTTCAATATTTCAGCCACTCCACATCGCTGCCCTTGTAACACATTAAATTTGTGTAATGTTATAACAGTCGGTTCTTCTAAAAATCCATACAGTCTTACTTTATTATTTTATAGATTTCACTGAGATTACCTATGCATTGTTTAACCTGTTTTCACACGCACATAAACAAAAATATCTTCTGAAATAAGAGCACTGTACCCATCACACTCAACTACTGTATAAGATGGTGCCCCAGAAAAGCTATTGTATACATGTAGGTTTACAACACATCTCATTATTGGTTGTCATCTGATGATACCTTCTTTACATAATTTAACATGCCTCATTGCTTTTCTTTTGTCAATGGTAGATATGCATATTCAGAAAAATAAATGTTAACAAATGATTATTTTAAAAATAAAAAATATGAATTAGCATAAGCCACTCTAATTCAGGGTGATCGTAAGAAATATAATGATTTATTTTGTGAGGTAGAGGTTGATAAATAATAATAAACAAGAAAGTTGCATATTTGAAAATTGAAAATATTAAAATATGTGCTTCAATTTAAGTGTTTAAAGTGTAAATATTCTGGATTGTAATAGAAAGTTGTCACTTTCACCCTCTGATAGAGGTCAATAGGGGTCTATATTCCTAGTAAAAGATCAAAAATCAAACATAACATTCTAATTGCTGACCTTGAAATAGTCTAAAATTATATCCCACATACTTATGTTTGAAATTTGTCATTTTTAACCTTCTTGGTGTGGCTGTTAGAGGGTTATCTGAAAGAAGACAATAGATGGCTAGATATTTAGTAAAAAATAGCAAAAATAACTTCATATTCGTAATCATTGACCTTAAAATAGAAATAAAAAGAAAACCCAAATGCTTTTGTTTGAAATTTGTCATTTTTAACTTTCTAGGAGGGGCTCATAAAGGGCTAGGAGCTCCGGTAAAGAATCAAATATCAAAAATATTATCATATTCATGATCAATACGCTCAAAAGGTCATGACTTTTTGTTTCATTTATGGACACTACCATTTTTTGAACCCGTCATCAAGAAATGGATTCCCGATTGCCATGGATATGGTCTCAGAGGTCCTTTCCCATTTGAGTTTATGGGTTTGAAACTACAATGAAATGAAACTACATATTCTCTTTTGTCTCATATGACTTTTTGACAACATTTTTTACAATCGTTTTTTGCCTTTTGAACATGGGTTTTGATCTCTGCATTTGTTTGAAGGCTGTAGTTTTTACCTGCTTCTTTGAAGCATAAGCATCTTTAGCTGATGGACTAAATGGTCTCCTCTTGTTTGTCAAATTTCTTATGTTCTTACATAGACACACTACAAGTTTTTGTGGGGTCAACCAAAAGTATTGCCATGGAAAACAGGGAAAAGTCACTGACAAAAAATCACAAGACCACAGGTTCCCAGCTGGACTAGTAAGAGTTTCTCCAACCAGAACTGAAAGTGAAAAATTTACATGTCACATTAATACGAGGGGCGTTCAAATATAAACAGGAATTTATGAGCTATGATTTATTTATTGACTACAGTGAAACGACTTACACACTACATTTCTCTGTAGTCTCCTGCCACTGCAATACACTTGTTCTAGTGCTCAGGAAGCTTCTTAATACCCGAAGAGTAGAAGTCTTTTTGACTGCATGTTGACCCATTCTTGCACAGCGTCAATAACCTCCTCATTCGACTTGAATTTTTTCCCTCCTAAAAATTCCTTAAGTGGACCAAAGAGGTGATCGTCTTTCTCTGAATGACTTGCACCAATCATACACTCTAAACTGAGAGAGAGAGACACTCATCCAAAAACGGATTTTTAAGTCTCGAATGACTCTGAGATGGAATTACTTCTTCATTTGTCAAAAATTGAATAATAATGCGCTGCGCAACACTGCTGTGTGCCTCCTGCTCCGACATGTTGATAATAAATGAAAGGAAGGGGGGAAACAGCAGCTAGCACTACTAACGGCAAGTTCAAACGTGCATGTGTTTGTCCAATGAGTCATGTCTTTATAAGAACAGAGCATGAAAATTCCTGTTTATAACTGAACACCCCTTGTATAAATTAAGTTTTATTACTTTAGAACCATATAGAAATTATAACACTGCATAAAAGGGGATATATTTCTAAATAGACATAAAGATAATTATGATAGTAATCTACATATTAAATATTCAATAATCATCTTCAAATCTCTTTGTTATGGAATGTTGCCTGTTTTTGTCCTTTGTTTACCATTCTGGCACACATAGCACTGCACTTTTATAATTTCATCGGGGCATGTATGAGGGATGTTCAAAAAGTTTCTTCACTTTTTTTTTACTCTGTACATTAAAAATTTCAAAAACAAATGACATCATTTTCTACATAGTCACCTTTCTTTGTGATTCAATTTTCCCAGTAATATGGAATTCTCAGACACAACCAGTTACTTCTACTCCCGCCGTCACCGTTTCCAATGAAAATATAAAAGTGTGGAAACTTTTTGAACGTCCTCTGTATTAAGTCAGTATTGACATTTTTGTAAGCATCTTTGTTACCACTAGTTGTACACAAGGCATTATGCCCAGTTCTTCTGGGTTAATTGTTTGAGTAAAGCTTGAGGAAAAGAGTTTTGTTTTGATTTGGTTGAGAGCAGAAAGAAAAAAGTAACTATTTTCAACCAAAATCTCTTTTTGTTATGTTTTCTGAGCATAGGGACTGGGACTCTGGATTGAGCAGGGGCCTCGGGAAAAATGTTTTTTTTTTCTATATTCCACAACAACCCCACACTAATAGGTAGTAACGTATATCAAATACATTTCAGTTCTAAATAATCACACAGTCAAAACGTGAAGAACATCAACAGCAAAATGAACTAAATTCAAACAGAATTAGATCACATTATCAGCAAAATGCAAGTACTGGCAGACAGTCTTCAAGTGGCATTGTACAGATGTTATTTTACAATCCACCCATGACCTGGCCGTATATATCCATACTGCATATGTGAAGTGAAACATGAGACATCTTTCTTTCCAACAACACCCAACAATGTTACTGGGAGTTCATACAGCAGTGAAATTATGCAGAACCAAAATCTGTATTAACATACTCATAATAACTCATAAAGGTCAAATCAGCAGATAAAGTCAAATAAATACTACAGAGCAGAACCAAAAGTCTGTTTGTTTTCTCCCCAGACTGTTCAATGCCTTCAAACAAAATGAAAATTTGGTCAGTCTTTAAATCTAAAATGCACTGACAATTTCAGGGTCATGTAAACGTGGCTTGAATAGCTGTGTGATGTTAATGCTTCCTAAATGCTCAAGCAGCAATTAAATATGTCAAATCTTAATATCTTTTTAAAAAGATTCTAAGGCTATCCTCACTAAAGTTTCTCAGTCTACAATAAAGAAAGTTCTTCAGGCTGCAAAAATAATTTTCTTCTGAATTTGCATTGTGTTTTGTTATACAGTGGATATGATATCATCAGGTTTCTATATTTCCTGGAAGATTGTTTTACCATGACAGCCACTCATATTCAACCTGTCATCATCAAACTTAGCCTATGACATCTGCGAAGTAAAACTTTACATATATTAATAAATAAATTTAAAAAATTGGCTTAATTTAGGAATTTAAGTAAAAGGATTTTTTTTCTTCCAAGAGCAGGGCATTATGCATTCATCTTCATGAATAAGTAAGTAATGGTGTATTTATTTGAACAGGGGGTTTTATGTGTTTTTGTATATAAAACATTTTGTATGATATCAGAAACTTATTTTAAATCTGATTGGTTGAAGGTATATGACTGTCCTGGTGCAACAATTTTGATATGGTTACAGGAAGGACAGAATCCTTACAAAATCAGATCAGTTTTCTAAATGGAGGTAAAAACAGCAAATATTTACCGTAAGAAAACATGTATGCTTCCTGTAGAATCTGTGGCATTTGTATTAGGGTTAGTTAAAGCTAAGAAAAAATAAGATCATTAGAGGGCAATGCAGAAGATTGTGACCTGGAAATGGCGAGTAAGGCTATGGCAGGGATGAAATCAAAAGATAGGCAGCTTCAGAAACCAGGGATTTAAATTATGAGCACGGGGAAACCTGTTTTGTCAAGTTAAACACTTTGTACTTTGAATATATTTTTTTTTCAGTCTACGATAATTTTATTTTTTAAGCATTTGATTTTAGAGCTTTAATTTCATATACAAGTCTTAATTTTATTTCCTTTGCTTAAGATAGTTTTAATTTTTTTCCATTTAAACTTCAACTACATGAAATCACCTCATTAAAAGCTGCTAGATACTAATATGTTTGCCATCAGATCTTGGGTGGTTTCTATGGTCTGCCCTTCTGTCATTCCAATTGCTTACAAGGCAGCTGCATGAGCTTCTTTGTCTGAGATAGTGATTCACCCAGAACACTAGTGCTCTTAAAAAATACAATATTCAGTTTACTTGTTTTGACTTTTGTTATTTGTATTGACTCGGTTTACATCTTAGCGTTTTCGCGTTGATTGTTGAATAGGATTTTCTTGTTGAACAAAGTTTTGCAGTTCCATTCTGACTTCAGTTGCAATTAAGTTCCCTGACTTGAGAAACTCGTTGTGTCCTCTGAACAGTTTTTTTGTTTTTAAGCTTCTTTTTCAGGCTTTGTGAAAACAAATTCCTTCTATTTTGTTTCTGAAGCAAACTTGTATCTCCTGGTTAGCTTCTAATCTAAATCTAAAACAAAGATCTTATATAAATATATAACACCAGGTCATGTCCCTTGCAGAAATTCACAGATAATTCTGCACATATGGGGATACATTGATAAGAGTATAGGAATCAGGTGGAGAAGTTTGTTTCTTGGTTTTAAGAGAATTGTCTGCATGTTAACATGAGCAAATCCAAGAAACTGGAATATAGCAAAAATTCTTTTTTGAGTTCTTCTTTTGTTTCAAACTTCAGCAGCATGTTTCAATAGCAAATTCGGAATGTCCTTTGTTTCAACTGGGCAGAAATAAAATTCACAATTGTGTTAACACATGGTGTCTGTCCAGTATCAGGAACATGTTAATAATTTTTTTTATCAGTGCTTGTTTATTGTCTGGAACACAGTAATTTTATGTACTTTTCTTTATTTTTTTATTGTTTCAATAACTTTATTTCATTTGAGAAGCGTAGAACGCTCAGGTGGGGGTGAGTGGCCCCAGGAGGTTTATTTTCCCAATTTTCTGTTGGTTTATGGTTTCTAGTTTTACTTAAATTACAGTGTTCCCAAAGCACCACAAACCTTAAAATGCAGAACTAAATTATGAATCACAGATTTGCTTATGGGATAAAAGTATAATGTTTAGAGTCTGGTTTCAGTCATTTATACTTTTGAAGTTTTCTAGCAAACTTTGAGTTTTTGTATTCTATGGTAGATGGATAGCTGCATAATATAAAGTGCAAATGGACAGAGTCTCTTGTTTAGTGAGAGGGTCCTTCTCTGTTATTTTGGGACTTTGCCTGTGTGGGGCGGAATGGCGTCACTACTTCTCAGTGAAAATCAGGTTATATTCAGACAGCAAACCTACAACTATGCCTCCATAAATGAAAGCATTTATTACACACTTGCTTGTCATAACAAGTCAGGAGTTGAGAAGGGCCATAATTGAAAGTTCAGCCTTTAATATTTTATTTATACAGGAAACATTTGGAAGATCTACACTATTTTTATTTCCCCTCTTAAAAAATCTGGTTAGGTCCATATTTGACTAGTAATACTTGTTCATCACCACATCAGAGACACCCAACAAAATAAAACAATACATATCATTCAAAAACTGAAAACAACAAAGATTTTAACTGTTTGTAACTATTAATTACAATTTAATTAAATCTACAAGCTACAGCTATTCAAACAATAAATCTACAATACTGCTTTTCTTGCTTTTGAGTTGGCAAAGTCGTCGATGACATTATCAAAGTCGATTTCGTTTGTTGGTTTCTACACTGTGGAAAGTGTGGCAAGGTTTCTTAGACGCAAAGTACTAATTGAAGATTTTAAATAATTTTTATAAATTTCAGTTTGGAGAAACTTCTCTCACAGGTAGCAACACTAAAACGTCTAGTGCTAAAGTTTATCAAACAGTGTTGCCTGGGGCAGACCACTCCCTCCGTTATGCCAGTGGAGATACCTTCATTTCTTTTTTAACAGCACCTTCATACTGAGAAAATGCCTTCCTTCGTTTACTTGAGTTGTACTCTTCTATAGTTAAATGGCAGTGAGCAGTCACATGCATTGCTGGTATGTTGCTATGATTACTTTCACCTGATTTGTTCCTCACTTAGTTAAGAAAATAATAAAAACTAAGCACCCAGTTATTCAGAGTAACAGCTTTGGCAATAAATACACACTCACTGAGACAAAAAGTTAGGAACACTTATATACCTGCTTATCCATGCAAAGTTTTAACTATCCAATCATGTGACAGCAACACAATGCATAACATCATACAGATACAGCTAAGGAGTTTCAGTTTAAAGTTCATATCAAAACCAGAATGGAGAAAAAAATGTGATCTTAATGATTTCGATCATGGCATGATTGTTAGCCAGATGGACTGGTTTGAGTATTTTTGTAAATGCTGATCTCCTGAGGCTTCATTGATAAAGCTTGTGTAAACACAAAAAGGGGCTTGAAATGTGCGTATGTAACATCCAACAGAAACGTCAGAATGTATAAAAGAAAACTTGGTGGGGGAAAGTGCATATATTTACAGCAACTCCGACCCATACATGCCCAACTGATTGAAGAAACAGTGAAATGATGACACTCTTGTTCAAGTTGGAAAACGCAGCCAAACCAGCTAAATGATGACTCACATGTATGATAATTCATATCACCAAGTCATAATGTACAGTATCTACTTTTGTTCATTTTAAGTGCAATGTTATATATTTGCACTAAAGAACTATTTTGCTTTTTCGTCAGTTTATATTGGGTACTTGTGACTTCTCAGGAAACTAGCTGACAGATTAGGAACATTTCAGCCAAGCTTCACTCCATCATGCCTGCTGTACTGGAAGCCATTAATTGACTGGTAATCCAGTTTTCATATGGTGTGGTGCACATACATGAAATGAAACATGTTTTTTGCCAACATAAAAAGGCAATATGCAGCAGTGTCTGGTTCTCCTAATGTAATCAGTGCAATTGACTGCATTCATATTACAATAAGAACAACTAGTGAGAACGAAACTCTATTGTTAACTGTAAGTAGTTACATTACATTGATGCACATGTCATCTGTGATACCATGATGTGGTTGGCAAATGTCATGCCTCAGTGGCCTGGGTCAGCCCATAATTCTGTACATGGTGAATTTGTTGTTTGTAAGGTAGGTTTCTGAACTCTAAGCTTTTCATGTGGTCTGTACTTTTCATTGTCACAGCAATCACGTCATTACATGTGCCAGGAGACAGTGGCTACCTGCTCAGACACTGGCACCTTAAGCCTTTCCCAGACCACCAGAGCGTAGAGAAGAGGTGCTATAAAGCTGCTTATGATCTTGTGTTGTTAGTTGTGGAGCACGGTCACGTACTCCTGATTTCTGTTTTACTAGCCAATGAAGTTCTACAGCATCAAGATTGCATACAGTATGTATGAAGTTGATTAGTAGGCCTCAAATATAGATGCTTCAGAGTGGTGTTCACATATGCTTATTTTGTAAATGATAAACTGCGTAGAAATGTGTATGGAAAGTTTTATAAATCAGAATTTTTTTGGTGTATGCTTATTCCTGTTTTTTTGGTGTGTATATATTTTCATGCTTGAATCTACTCAAAGTTTTATAAGTGAGGCCCCTGGACTTCTCACACAAAATAGTCTCTACAGTTTACTCAGATTGGCGCATATAACAAAAAAAAAAAAAACATCCAGAGAGCAGCAGTTCTATAGACGAAAACACCTTGTTGAAGTAAGGGGGGAATACCAGACTGGTACCATTCTGTACAACTGTGTGATGAGCAGAAATGAATCTCAGAATGTGCAACATGTTCAACCTTGAGGTGGATGGACTACAACGGCAGAGACCACATCGAATTCCACTTTTGTCAGCCAAGAACAGAAAAGTGAGGCTGCAGTGGACAAAGGTGCAACAAAATTGAACAGCTGAAGATGGGTAAAACAGAGCCTGGTCTGGTGTATATCGATTTTTGCTGAGGCACACAGATGGTATTTGGTGGCAACAGTATGAATCCACACACCCAGCCTTACCTTGTGTCAGCAGTCCAGGCTGGTGATGGTGTAATGGTGTGGGGAATGTTTTCTTGGCACACTTTAGGCCCATTCATACCAAACATTCATTGCTTGAATCGTTTAATGGCCAAAATTTACCCATCTTCTAATGGCTACTTCCAGCATGATAATTCTCCATATCACAAAGAAAATACCATATCAAACTGATTTCAAGAATGTGACAATTAGTACAGTGTTCTTTATGGCCCTTCCCAGTCAACAGATCTGAATCCAGTAGAAGACCTTAGGTATGTGGTAGTATAGGCGATTTGCAGCATAAATGTGCAGCTGAGAAATCTGCAGAAATTGCTTGATGCAGTCATGTCAACATAGACCAGAATCTCAAATGAATGTTTCCAACATCTTGTTGAATCCATGCCATGACAAACTGATGCTGTTTTGAGAGCAAGAGAAGGCCCTACCTAGTATTAGGATAGTGTTTCTAAGAATTTGGTCAGTGAGTACATAATACTGGCAAAAAGGTTGGCACTGATTCAGCAACCCAGTTTTAGATCCTGTGCTCAGTATTTGTCCGTGTGGAGTTTTCACATTTTCCTGTTTTCTTTGTTTGTTTTCTTTGGATATCCTCTCTCAATCCAAAGATGTGGATCCCATCTTAACATGAAAATCTAAATTGGCCCTTTATGATCAAGCCCTACAGTGACCTGGTACCCTCGCCTGCCTTCCATCAGATGTTGCTAAGATTTTTGGACCTAAACTGAATGAGCAGATTTTGTTACACTGTATTTCATGTATTTTAGATTATCTTTTGTTTCTGATTGAGATAATTGTGATGTGTTTTATTATTATTTGTGCTAAATATTTTCAATGTTCTAGCTCTCTTCAAGGGCCTGCATGCTAATTTTAAGTGAACTGAGGATGTGTTTATATTACTTTACCAGAAATATATAGAATTTTTTCCTCCTGCCATAAAAGTTTAAAGAGACACCATTTGTCAAGGTCCATCTTTGTAATCTGCTTAAATGCAGATTGTTTAGTACTTGATAAGTGACAGAATACTGTATTTTAAACAGTGTTATGAAAACCCATAGGTTGTCTTTGTTAGCAAAATACTCAAGTCAGTGGCTCAGCCTCAACATGAAATGTAAAAAAATGCATGAATCAATTTGTCATTAAAAGTATTGTATTTTACATTTAGCCTAAAATGCCACCGACCAAAGGTCATTAAAACACATTTTTTTGCTCTACAGGATGTTTAGTTAACAGATCTCTAAGTTTAAGTGGTTCTTCTTCCACATTTAAATTTATTTTAGAAAAGGTTCCTTTAAAAAACTGTAACACTCACCACTCTTGAATTCAAAGACTAACCTCTTAAAGTAACAATAAGCATCATTCTAAATAAAGAGTGTATTATTAAACAGAATAAGTAGCTTGAATGCATTGACGGATATGCTTAAATAAACTACATTTGTTGAATAAAAGAAAAATTCTATTTCAGAAATAACAGTTTTATTTCAAATTAGCACCATTGGTGGCATACTGGCTAGTGCTGCTACCTCATAGCTGAAGAGTCTTAGGTTTCAGTCCCTGGCCTGGACATTGTCTATGTGAAGTGTGCCCGTTCCCCCTATGGCAGTGGTGCACACAAATGCTTTCTGGGCTACTTGGAGAATGTACTTTGGCATTGTGTGACTGAATGTACCCTATGACAGTTTTTCATTTGGATAAATGGATTTGGAAAAAGGTTAATTAGTTACTCTGAATTGGCATAGTGTGCATTTGTTAATGTTCCCTGTGACAGAATGGCACCTCAGTTAGAGTTGGTTCCTACCTACTATTTATTACATTCAAGATGGTATCCCCCAGGTCTCTGAATTAGACTTGGCATGTATAAAAAATGAATGGGTATAGTATCTTTGCGCACAGAACACACAGGTTGTAAAAAAGACTCTGTGAAAAGCAAAAAATATAATTTGCATAACCAGGGAAACTGGTTATTGACTTTTGCCACACCAGAGAGCTATAATGCAGGGTCCATATCAACGACTGGTCTCATAATACAGAGGAAGTACAGTTTACTGTTTAAGAAAGGGTTAGCATAGCAGACACTTTTTTCTGAGGATACTGTGTTCCTTTAATGTGGGTAGTGACACCCTTCATTTCTTCTACAACTCTGTGATGGCCAGTGTGATTTTCTATACTGTGGTTTGCTAAGCCAGTCACATCACTTCAAGAGAGGTCCACTGAATCACTTAAGGCAGAAGAGGAGGAGGAAATCAAATTAAACTGATTATGAACAATGCTACACATTACTTCACATTACACATTACACACTCTCTGACATACTATCACTAAGTACTTTCAACCAAAGAATTATTCAGCAGAACTGTGTCAAGAAATGTTACTGGGGCTCCTTTATACCAACAGTGGAGCAATACAACTTTATAATGCCTCACCTTGACTGTTACTGCTCTTTTGTTGAGTTAGAAGTTTTCTTTTTTTAGTAATTCTGCTGTATATTTGAGAGGGAAGAGGGTTGTTGATGTTTGTTATAACAGTTCATGAGCTTCTGTTTAAGAGAAAAATCTCCCCTGGGATAAATAAGGTATTGTCTATCTGCCTGTTTATATTTACCTAGTAGTAATATTGTCATGTGTACAGAGTTCTTACTTGCATGTCCAAACAGTATGTCACACATCACATAACACATTTCTAGTACCATGATAAATAAGAATGTATTAAAAAATACCGTATATACTCACGTTTAAGTTCTCTCACGGATAAGTCAGATAATAAGTTTACCGTATTATTTCCGGTATTTTATAATTTTGGCTGTATAAGTCAAATACGGAAAACTCACGCGAGATTATGATATGCTAATGTCCATCAGAGAGAGTAACCACAGAGCACACTGCCTTTTTTTTTTTTTAGATAGATATGTATTGTGCCTACGTGACCACATGGTAATACCCAAACTATTCTGAACTGTCGTTTGCACTGTTTTGTGTTTTTTGTATCTCACACCCTCATACACCTTTATCGTAAGAAAATCCCTTATCTACGATGAAGCGTTCAATCAGAAGAGAATACGAAGCTGGTTTTAAATTAAAAGTCATTGAAGTGGCAAAGTAAATTGGTAACTGCGCTGCTGCAACAAAATTTGATGTGTCTGAGGAACTGGTGCGAGATTGGAGGAAGTAAGCAGATGTAAAAAAGAAAAAAATTAAGTGTCGTATTTTTGAACGTGTTTATAAGTCGGGCCTGATTTTATGATCAATTTTTCAGGTTTCAAGACCCAACTTATGCGCGAGTATATACAGTAATTCCATTTTAGTTAATAGAAAGCACAAATCAGCTTATCTGGTGTTTACTTTACTCCTGTTGTGTGTACAAAACTCAAACATAGCGAAAAGGTTGAAATGCCTTCAAAAAAACCCACAAACCAGGCCAGGATCTGCGTAGAAATAGGGCTCACCTGGGCAGTCTGACCCCAAACTCAGCAGACAGACTTTGGCCTGCACAGAACCAAAATAGGGCTTGGATTTCAAAGTTTAAAAGTATACATTAAATGTTCTAGAAACTCAAAAATGCCCTTCATGGGAGAGAAAAACTGTCAAATCTCTGGCTTGGAGAGACAAGGCCAATGCAGAATCATTATAAATGAAGAATTTATTTCAATAAACTAAGACTAAGACCACAAAAATATGTAGACATGTCAAATCTCTATAAATGAAGAGTTTAGATGAATAAACAAGAAAAGCACAAAATAGTTAAAACAGAAAAAAGTTTAAAAATTTCCCAAAAAGAGAATGCCGAAGGAAAAGAAGTTTATTTTGTAATCCAAGAACAGAAACCAATGATTAATTAACAATACACAATAAACCAGGATGTACTGTTTAATTCAAGAATCAGAAACCCCGGATTAATTGAGAATACACAATAGACCAGGATATACTGTGTAATCCAAGAATCAGAAACCAAAGTTTAATTGAAAATACACAGTAAACCAAGACATATCAATACAATACACACAATGACATTTTCTCCACCAGCCTCAACACACCTTTTTGGTTTCATGCAGTATTCCATTTGCTTCAGAAGTCAGATGTCCCCTGGGAATAACGTCACACCAGAGTTTATCGTGTTCCAGTAAAACAGATAAACAATATGGACGTGTCTAGGTAAACCTGTGTTGTGTTTCCTCCATCGGAATAAATACCAATTGACAATGTGGAAGAAAAACAACAGGCTTAATAATTTAACTCATAGAATCAAGGATTCATTTGTATTTCTACATGTAGTATTAGAGACACAGCAGACAGAACAGCATACTGTATATCAAAGTGTCTGACTTTTCTCTGAGTACCATTAATTTTATATGCTCTTCACCATCACGAGATGCCACAATGGCTTGATTCTATCAAAGTCCATTACATGTCAGGCATGCAGGTTTCACGACATTTCCCTTTCTAATATTACTTGTTTGTGCAGTTTTTTTATCAATTGCCATCTGAAAGATCAATGCTTTGCCTGCCATTACAGAATCAGCTGTGTCTGAATACAAAATCTCCACCAAGTTAATGGGCTTATGCTGCATTCAGTTTTCCTTGGAAATCGCATGTCTGAGCTGTGAATGATGTCACACTTGAGTTGACCATGTTCCAATAGAACATATCAAAAACCAATACGGATATGACCAGAAAAACCTTTGTTGTATTTATTGATAACAATGCATTACATAGCAGCTTGTCCACAGATAGAAGTTGGACAATACTGTGAGTACGACTGATTTAATGAGACACAAATATACAGAAGTGCTATACGAAAGAAGCAGTTTAATGCTGCAGCTTTCACTAAAGTTCATGGTGTACGTCACCATTTTGACATCATGATCAGAAGTCAGACAAACTCGGACTTGACAGACCAGCCCAGTGTTTCTGAGTTGGAAATTCGACTTGAGGGGACATTCCAGTTGAAAATTCTGACTAGGACTCATAAATTCCAACTTCCCACTTCAAATGGAATGCAGCATCACTCTCCAGCCTGAAGGAGGTCCCTCAGAAGTCCTGCCCACATAATAAAAGAAACATAGCCAGGAGACAAATATCCACAATACCAAATTACCAAATACTTAAATAAAATAATCTTCACAAAAATTACATAAACATATGAAAAATAATTATTCGTAAACAATAATAAAAAGGAAAATGTACATAATTCCAGGGACAAACTCTAGCTGTTAGATAGCAACTCCTGTTTATATGTTATGCAGTTTAAGGACAAACTGCAGAATAGTTGGCATATGTATAGTGAGAAAGAGATATCAGTTAAGCAGAGATGAGCACAAGTAATCGAGATCTACAGTGGTTTGTAAATATTTTGGTGTGCTCTCTGTATTTTATCTTTTGTGATTTCTTGAAATTGATTTTTATTTTATGTTTCATGGTTTTTTTTTGCTATATAGTAATGCTTACATTTAAAAAAATAAACACAAACAGCTGGAATATGTTGCAAAACACACAGATTCTTCTTCTGAGAGATTTTCAACTTCTTTAATAAAATTCAATGCCATTTAAACATGTTTTACATGATACTACCAACATGCTTGTACCTGTTATATTCACCGGTTCATTTATCTACTCGTCATATGATTACTCGAAAGCTACTCACAGTAACAAATGCAGGTTTCGTGAATATATATTAAAATGCATTCAATAAATATTGCATTTTTTCATGTTGTTAAAATTGTATTACTGTTACTTATCTGATAGGATCATGCAAGTCAGAATTTCATTGTACTATATTGTGACAATAAACCTGAACTTGTAATGCGATGCTTCCTAGTACTTTGCTAACCAGAGTCAAATGTTTCAGCCTTCATTTAGTCAGCCCATTCCCACATTCTAATATTCCTTTTCCTACGGCTGTTTCTGCTCTGCTAGCATTTTCAAAATTCACAGATATAACTATCTGGAGGCCATCTTCACTCTTTTTCCAGATACTGTACTTGTATTTTCCTTACATACTTCCTGCAAAATCAATAAGAGCTGTCTAAACACTGTTAAGTAAACTTCATGCCAGCATTGTGATTTGTGAGCTAATTTTTTTTTCTATTTTAGTGCTGGTGCCAAGTATGAAGAGAAAGCACATGCATCAGAAAAAAAGAAAAAAAAATCCCCCAATGCATCTGTTTGGAATTTGGAGGCACCTCAAGGAGTTGTAAAAAAAAAAGAAAAGAAAAAAAGTCTTTGGCAATTCACCTTGCAGCACACAGAGTTTGTTTAAATGCCTGGTATGGTGTGTACTGTACTGCCTCAGGAAAAACAAAATTAAACATTAGACAGAGATTGAGTAATTCAAACATACCCACTTTCAGTAAACTTAAATACATAAATTGCCAGTAAAGTAAAAATTTACAATAAATTTAGTAAAGAAAAAAACTGAAAAGCACTAATATATTTCCAAATTTAAATTATTGCTTTTTGGTGATTAAAAACAAATCATCCCTCCATGGCAGGCAGATAAAAGTCAATCATTGTGCATATAGTAACTGAGAAATTAGGGTTATCCATTTCTGTAGGGCAGAAGCAACAAGAGCCTGGAATTGAATTATTCAATCCAAACAATATATAAATAAACATCCAGGTACAGTTATGAGACTCTACAGAATAATGTTGGGCAAAAACTCAAGCAAAAATTGAACAGATTCCTGTACACTTGACAATAAATTTGAATTTAAATATAACATGCCTAACATGCATATCTTTGAAGATTGGACAAGAAATACTTCGGCGAATGAAGATAAACCATCAAGACATGGGGAAAATCATGAAAACTCCACAAACCCTTACTCTTCCTCATCCACGCAAGTGCCTGAGGGAAATCACACTTTGCTTCCTTACATGCTTTCTTCTCTATTCTGTAATTCAAATTCTACTTTCAAGTCAAACTGCATTTTAAACAAAATTAAACTGAATGTAGTCATTTTAAATCTGTTTTATTATCCCTTCCACCAGCCCATCATTTCAGTAATTGTGATGCTTATATTGTCAAAGTTGAATTGAAAGTATGACTCTCACTGTATTAGATCAGTCTTGTGGGTTGGAGTCATTACTATGATAACACGCATCCATTCATTTTTGAAAATGTTCTTCCCGATGATGGTAGATAGCCTAGTTAAAGATTTCCCTTCCTTTAGCTCATTGTTTTACCTGTTACTAATTTCAAGATATGTTTATATTAGATATTAAATATCCTGTATTGTTCTTCATCTGATCTGGACTTTGCTCCTTGTATGCTGTGCACAGTATGCAGAACCTCCAGTGCAGTGTTTCCCAACCTTTTTGAGCCACGGCACATACTTCACATTAGAAAAATCACAAGGCACACCACCAAACAAAAATGTCACAAAAAGTATATTTATTGAAATATAATGAAAATCTAGTCTCAATTTACTCAATTTACTTACTCAGTGTGAAACCTGGGCCTGTTTTGGTTGAACACAAAGCTGATATTCTTGCAGGAATTGAAGAAATAAATACACACGAAGATCTTCCTCAACAGCTCTGAGTCTCTCTCTTTTTTTCATCTTTATACTGTAGCATGCATACTTGAAAAGCCCACCTCACATAGATAGGTTGTGGAGAAAGGGAGCAGAACTGAAATAGCTTTGTTTGCCAGGATGACAGCGGTCAGCTAAAAACTGTCCAAAGGTAGATCAGCAAAGCTCAGTTTTAGACCACGATTTTGTCTCAGTTCAGTTATTTCTTCCTGCTCCTGCAAAGTCATATCCTTTCCAACTGCAGTTGAGCTGTATGGGTTCCTAACCCAGTCAAGGCAATCAGTGGAAAGTGAAGGGAAATAACATGACAACTTCTGCTCAAGACTTTGCAGATGTTTACCTATTGTCTCACACAGTGCAGCACTGTTGACACTTTCAACATGTTGTTTCCAGAGCTGCACCTTTGAAAAAAATCCCTTTATTTTATCTGTACTTGTAAGCAGGTTTTCATTTCGGCCTTGCATTCGTGTGTTCAGGTCATTCAAATGTTGAAATATATCTGCCAGATATGCCAGTCTTGCACACCACTTGTCACTTGAGAGCAACTTAGCGTCATCATACTTAATGATTTGTCAAAAACACTTTAAGTTCCTCCCGCAGCTCATACACATGGGCTAAAAGTTTTCCACGGGACAGCCACCAGACTTCCGTGTGGAGCAATAACACTTTATGTTGCGCTCCCATTTCCTCATACAGTGATGCAAAAATGCGACTTTTTACAGGTCTCGTCTTCACAAAGTTTATCATGCGCACCACATCTTCCAGTACAGCAGCTAGGTCTGCCGGCAATGTCTTGGCAACGAGTGTTTCCCAGTGCAGAAAACAATGCGTCGCAATGACATCTGGATGTTGCTCTTTCACTCTGTTCACAAATCCTTTGCTGTGCATGGCAGCTGCTCAATCGGTGCAAACACGCAGTTTTGCCACTTCAGTCCTCCTTGTTCAAGGTACTCTGACACAACTCGAAAAATTTCCTCTCCTGTTGTTCTTTCTGGCAATTCCTTGCAAAACAGAAAGTTTTCTCTGATGATTACCTCCATGTGCAAAGCGCACATTTGCCATAAGTTGTGCATGTCCACTGATGTCTGTAGATTCATCGATTTGCAATGCAAATTTGCCACTAATGCGCAACTTTTCCAAAACTATCTTTTCAATGTCAGCAGACATGTCTTCAATACATCTGGAAATTGTATTATTTGAGAGAGGGACTTGGGCTATTTCTTTAACAGCGCCAGGGCCGATCATCTCTTTTAAGATAATTTTGCAGGCAGGCAGTATTAATGACTCTGCTACGGTGTGTGGCTGTTTTGATTTAGCGATGAGTTCAGCAACTTGGTAGCTAGCTTTCTCACTCGTCTTGGTGGTTTTCCTCATTAACACTGCCTGTTTCCCAGTCTGTTCACGAAGTTGAACAAAATAATCCATGTTCTTGTTTTAAAGTGATGGGTGTTTTGTCTGGAGATGGCGTTTAAGTTTACTTGGAACCATGGCACTGTTTGACAATTTTTTCCCGCACACCAGGCATAGCGGAATTGGCTCGATTGGATCCACAGTATAAGTGAATCCAAAGGCAAGATAACTTTTATTGTATCGTCTTGAGCTCACCTTTTTTGCTTTCTTCTGACCACTACTCATGCTAGGGCCTTCATCTGGGTCAGAATTTTCTGCAGGACCCAGGTCAGTTTGACTATTTTTTCTTTTCAAATATTTATCCATCGCTATTACCTGCGGCATTGTCTCACTTGCAGCATGACTATGTACTATTGCATTTCTTCTTCGTCTTCTTCTGTTTTACTGGCGGTTGGCAATCCACTTAATTGGAGCAAGAAGGTGTACTGCCCTCTAGTGACAGGCAGAACAAACAGGCAGCCTTAGAGTACCAATCAGGTGAAATTGGATAATCTTCCACGGCACACCTATGTGCCGCGGCACAGTGGTTGGGAAACACTGTTCTACTGGGATGTATCAAGGGAACATCCTGAGCAGATCCCCAAGCCACCAAAACTGGCTTGTCCTGGTCCACAGGAACAAAGACTCTATTCTAAATGCACTCCAGATCTTTCAGAGAGTAATGCTACATTCCATTTGAAGTGGGAAGTCAGACTTTATGAATTCCTAGTTGGAATTTTCAATTGCAATGCTCCATTAAGTCGGATTTCCAACTCAGAAACTCTGGGCTGGTCTGTCAAGTCTGTGTTTGTCTGACTTTTGATCATGATGTCAAAATGGTGACGTACACTGCAAACTTTAGTAAAAGCTATAATATTATACTGTTTTTGTTACTTCCATTTGTGTCTCATTAAATCCATCCTTCACACAGTACTGCCCAACTTCTATCAGTGGACATGTAGCTAAGGTGTTTGGATATGAAAAATCCCAAGGAATGTGTTGTTAACAACTGATATTTATTCTGATGAAGCAAGAACAACAAAGGTTTTCCAGGACAAGTCCATATTGGTTTTCCAAATATTTTACTGGAATGTGGTCAACTTGGATGTGACGTTATTCTCAACTCCGACATCTGACTTCCAAAGTTATCGTAATGCAGCATAAGCCCATTACCCTGGTGGAGAAATGTCCTATCTGATTCTTAGTCACCTGATTTTTACCATTTTGGTTTATTCCCACTTGGATATAAGTAAAGGAATAGGAGTGCTGAACATGATCTTCAATCATAAGTGGCGTTGCACAACTGAAAATTTTTTAATATTTGTAAGGAAAAAGCATTTTTTAATTTTAATGTTGGCTTGATATCTTTGACTTCAAAAAATCTCAAAGATTACCAACAGCCTGCTGCTGTCCACACTGTTATACAGTATATCAGTATAATTGCGCATTTCAGTTCAGCTATTGATGCCTGATTGTGAGTTGACGCATAGTGATGTGATTAGTAATGCTGTGACACCCCGTGTAGTAGGAATTGGGGTCACCAGCCTACACTCCAGGTGTCTAGTATGTGGGACCGACCATGATCAGGATGATTGTGTAAGACAGGGAGAAACGAACACAAAAAGTGTTGGATTTTTTTGAAAAATAAAGTGAGGTTTTATTTACAGGTGCACTTAAAGAAAACAAAAATAATGTCCTGCGGAATTTATATATCAATAATAATATTTACCCTCGAGTTCTTAAGGAGGCTAGCGAGTACATATATAAACCATTGACACATATTTTTAGGAAGTCACTGCACACTGGAGAGATTCCGAAGGACTGGAAAATGGCAAATATCATCCCATTATATAAAAAGGGTGACAGGGCAGATCCAAGCAACTATAGGCCAGGAAGCTTAACATGCATCACAGGAAAATTAATGGAAGGAATTATTAAGGATAAGATTGAGCAACACCTGGCAAGGACAGGAGTTATTCTGAACAGTCAGCATGGGTTCAGAAGAGGGAGATTCTGTTTTACTAACATGCTGGAATTCTATGAGGAGGCAACAAAAGGATATGATCAAAGTGGAGCATATGATATTATTTATCTGGACTTTCAGAAAGCATTTGATAAGGTGCCACATGAGAGATTGGGCATCAAATTAAAAGAAGTGGGTCAGGGTGATGTTTTTAGATGGATGCAGAATTGGCACAGACACAGGAAGCAGAGGATGATGGTGCGAGGAACCTCATCAGAACTGGCCGATGTTAAGAGTGGTGTTCCACAGGGGTCACTGCTAGGGCCGCTGCTATTTTTAATATATATAAATGATTTAGATAGGAATATAAGTAACAAGCTGGTTAATTTTGCAGATGATACCAAGATAGGTGGATTAGCAGATAATTTGGAATCCGTTATATCATTACAGAAGAACTTGGATAGCATACAGGCTTGGGCAGATTTGTGGCAGATGAAATTTAATGTCAGTAAATGTAAAGTATTACACATAGGAAGTAAAAATGTTAGGTTTGAATACACAATGGGCAGTCGGAAAATAAAGAGTACTGTGTGCAGTTTTGGTCTTCAGGATACAAAAAGGACATAGCAGCACTAGAAAAGGTCCAGAGAAGAGCGACTAGGCTGATTCCAGGGCTACAGGGGTTGACTTATGAGGAAAGATTAAAAGAACTGAGCCTATACAGTGTAAGCAAAAGAAGATTATGAGGTGACATGATTGAAGTGTGTAGAATTTTGAATGGAATTAGTAGAGTGGATCGAGACTGTTATTTTAAAATTAGTTCATCAAGTACACGGGGACACAGTTGGAAACTTGTTAAGGGTAAATTCTGCACAAACATTAGGAAGTTTTTCTTTACACAAAGAACGATAGACACTTGGAATAAGCTGCCAAGTAGTGTGGTAGATGGTAAGACATTGGGGATTTTCAAAAATTGACTTGATGTTTTTTTGGAAGAAATAAGTGGATAGGACTGGCGAGCTTTGTTGGGCTGAATGGTCTGTTCTCGTCTAGAGTGTTCTAATGTTCTGATGTTCAATACACAGTCCAATACCGCAAAGGACACACAAAAACAGTAATTAAATGGAGCCCAAAATAGTGAATATATACAGTATTTATAGTGCTGACTGAAAGTCCCAAATGAAAAGGAATAATGCACACAAACTAGTGAAACCCATAACTACACAAAAAACAATATGAAGCTGTCTTCCTCCACAGTGCTCCAAGTCAGGAAGCTGCTCCTTCAAACAGTGTATAGTACAGGATTCACCAAAAACAAAAATATTCAAAATACAGAAAAAGTGTATATGCAAAAATAAACAGTGCACCATAAACCACAACCCAAAAAATACCTCCACCAAAGTTAATACAGAGATATTTATCAAAATATATATACAACAAAAAAAATATTTACACTAATCAAGGCACAAGCCGTAGTGCTTGGTAAATTCAAGAGGGAGTTCTACCAAGTACCTTTCTGTTAGCAAGATCTAGCCAGAAGACCCCCTGTAGAGGCCGTAATTCCCTTTTGTATTCGGTGCACTTGCGCCGACCAATTAAACTGTTCTATGTCATCCCTCCACGGGCACGCGATGACGTGAACGCGTCTACGAAAAGTGGTGTCTCCTGCCCCGCACAATTAGTATAAAAGTTTGAGCAGCCGGCGTGTGTGCGCATAGCTGTGCCGGCTTTTGAGACACGAACTGCGCTTCTCCCAAAAGTGAAAGTAAGCATTTTTTTTTTTTACAAACAAATGCCTCTCTCTTAACACTGCAGAGGACACTAAACTAATTTTATTTAATTGCTGGTAATGCCAGTGAGGCACATTACCACAAATGCCTTGCACATTTTGTGAGTTGGTGCTGTTCAATAAAGACAAAGGCACACGCTGTCTGCTCGTCTGTTCTTATTAATAGAAAAGGTTACAATAGTGTATTGCATCATGAATACATGACACGCACCTTCTTATAGGAACACTTTGAATAATGAAAATTAGATTTGATTCAGTTCAGTTCAGTTTATCTTGCATAATACTGAGTAAACGCTCACAGTGCTTTAGATGGAGAGATAGACAGATAGATAGATTTGCACATATCTGTCATAATTGTATTAAAAACCTTTAACCACTGTGGTCATCCAGATCTATACACAGTATATCAGCTTTCACCCACTTTGATATCTCGGTCATTGACCAGTCATGTTAAGCATGCAGCAAATCTACACATCTACGTTTTCAGCAGACAATTATTTATCAGATAACTATGTCACATTTAAGAAATGTGACTATATTAAGTATTACTGAGCAAAATGGTTTGTGTAAAATGAAAAAGTGAAATCTAAATCATTGACACATGAATACAGATGTTAACTCATGTCAGGAAGCAGTCACATGCTGCAATTCTTCATCTCATTTAGTATTCAAATAAAGTTCTCAAGAGGAAAAAAAATACCTAGCTTCTATCCTGTCATGCGTTGTCATTTATTGAACAGATGTTTTCTGGTAGTATGATCCCAAACTTTGCCAGTTGTTATGACAGTCTTGGCAAACATAATTCTAAAGATGCATCGGAGACAGAAAAGAAATTTGAAGCTTCATGGTGCTTGGGTAGTGCATCTCCTCATCCTCTTATGTAGGAAAACATAGGAACATTTGGTTGCTAGGAAGATTTCCTGTGCTGTGAGATTTTTTTTATGCTAAAACATAATACGCACAATGCGTGCGTTTTAGTGTGTGTTCATGTGGAAAATGTGCAGCATGGTATATAAAAAAAAACAAAACACTGCAC
Source organism: Erpetoichthys calabaricus (assembly GCF_900747795.2). Taxonomy (NCBI): domain Eukaryota; kingdom Metazoa; phylum Chordata; class Cladistia; order Polypteriformes; family Polypteridae; genus Erpetoichthys; species Erpetoichthys calabaricus. The sequence continues at coordinate 52,424,410 of NC_041398.2, forward strand.
TCCTCTGCGGTAATGTGAATGAAAGGCCTTCATTTAATACATTTTACTGGTGGGTGACAGATTTCATGCATTCTGCAGCTGCAGAAAAGAACACAAGTAAACGCAGAAGTGTGAACGAGGCCTTAGGGAGCAATATTCCTTGTTCACCAACCCAAAAAAACCTTTAAAACCTACAAAAAACTCGTTTCAGTGAGTTAAGCATTTCACAGTTGTAAAATCACCTGGGAAACTAATTTTAATGTCAGTTAAGTGAGCTGTATTTGAAACTGTATACATAAACATTGTAATCATTTTCTTACTTTGAAAAATATCTGTAAAGAAAAAACAGCTAGAGCCTTCAGGTCACTCACTGTAGGCTCATCGACAGTAACAGTTTAGCACGCTATGAATACAAAGACTAAATCTCCATACCGTGCTTCTAAAAGCAGTATGGTCATAATTAAATATATGTACAGCTGCTCACATCACTACCAAAAAACAGAGATTGGATCACTGAGATTCATTCATTTGTTTAATAAGGTGAAAAAGCCTTGCATTCAAAGCCATTTTGTTTTGTTTTTATTTATTAAGAGAGCAATAGCACACACTTCAGACTAAGATCAAACAAATTTCAGTAGAAATTCCATTTTTCTTCATATGCACAACTCACAGAGCTATATGACAAAAAAATGGACTCATGTGGTTCCTCTATGTTTTTTTAAACAATGGCAAAGGTTCAACAAGAATGAGGCAAGAATAACCTTGTAGAGGTGTAGCTACATAGTCTATGTGATTGTTAAAGATTTAATGTATGCAATGCATATACAGTAATCCCTCCTCCATCGTGGGGGTTTGCGTTCCAGAGCCACCCGCGAAATAAGAAAATCCGCGAAGTAGAAAACCATATGTTTATATGGTTATTTTTATATTGTCATGCTTGGGTCACAGATTTGCGAAGAAACACAGGAGGTTGTAGAGAGACAGGAAAGTTATTCAAACACTGCAAACAAACATTTGTCTCTTTTTCAAAAGTTTAAACTGTGCTCCATGACAAGACAGAGATGACAGTTCTGTCTCACAATTAAAAGAATGCAAACATATCTTCCTCTTCAAAGGAAACAGAGAGGAAAGCAAACAAATCAATAGGGCTGTTTGGCTTAAGTATGCGAACCACCGCCGGTACAAAGCTGTTGAAGGCGGCAGCTCACACCCCCCTCCGTCAGGAGCAGAGAGAGTGAGAGAGAGAGAAAGAAAAAAAACAAAGTCAAAAATCAATACATGCCCTTTGAGCTTTTAAGTATGCGAAGCACCGTGCAGCATACTTAAAAGCTGCACACAGAAGTTATCAACGTGAAGATAATCTTTCAGCATTTTTAGACGAGCGTCCGTATCGTCTAGGTGTGCGAACAGTCCCCCTGCTCACACCCCCTACGTCAGGATCACAGATAGTCAGCGCAAGAGAGAGAGAAAGAAAAGTAAGTTGGGTAGCTTCTCAGCCATCTGCCAATAGCGTCCCTTGTATGGAATCAACTGGGCAAACCAACTGAGGAAGCATGTACCAGAAATTAAAAGACCCATTGTCCTCAGAAATCCGCGAACCAGCAAAAAATCCGCGATATATATTTAAATATGCTTACATATAAAATCCGCGATAGAGTGAAGCCGCGAAAGGCGAAGCGCGATATAGCGAGGGATCACTGTATACCTATTTCTTGTAATACGTTTTTTAAGAGTGCTATCATTGTAAGAAATACTGCCATCACCACATCTGGATTATGTGAAAAAAGCAGGACTTGAATAGAAATAACTAATACTGGGATAGTTCAAAAGAATAGACAAACAGAGGATAAACTTTGCAGGCTTCTTGCACAATCTGAAGTACAGTATAATAACAACTTCTAAACTATAGTGTGTTTTAAGCTTTGCCTCTTGTGCCTTTGATTAAAGTACTGTCTGATGGAGAACCAGGATACTGTGTTGCATGAGAAAAGATGGTAAAGCTCCATTAGATTTCAAAGCACGCAGTTATTGAGAGACTGAGATGAATTTATGGATCGGATGAAATTAGAAGACGTGCCTAAAGTCAAAGAAACTTATCCCTGTAGAAGAACTGTAAATGTATTTGGAAAGTTTTCACTGTACAGTCGTGGCCAAATGTTTTGAGAATGACACAAGTATTGGTTTTCACCAGGTTTGCTGCTTCAGTGTTTTTATCAAATGTTTGTTTAGTATGCTGAAATATAATTACAAGCATTTCATAAGTTTCAAAGGTTTTATTGATAATTATATTAAGTTTACGCAAAGTGTCAATATTTACAGTGTTGGCCCTTCTTTTTCAGGACCTCTGCAATTCGCCCTGGCATGCTGTCAATCAACTTCTGGGCCAAATCCTGACTGATGGCAGCCCATTCTTGCATAATCAATGCTTGGAGTTTGTCAGAATTTGCGGGTTTTTGTTTATCCACCTGCCACTTGAGGATTGACCATAAGTTCTCAATGGGATTAAGGTCTGGGGAGTTTCTTAGCCATGGACCCAAAATTTCGATGTTTTGTTCCCCGAAGTTATTACTTTTGTCTTATGGCACGGTGCTCTATCATGCTGGAAAAGGCATTGTTTGTCACCAAACTATTCTTGGATGGTTGGGAGAAGTTGCTCTCGGAAGATGTTTTGGTACTGTTGTGATGTGAGATTCTGCATATAAGTTGATAAATATGTTGTATGTCTTTATTTGTAACTTAGGCAAAGCAATGTAATATTAGTGTTACATTATATATAATAACAGCAATTGTTTGATGGTTTAAGAACCCCTTCCCCCAACCAGGACTGAGTCTCTTTGAATTTTACGACAGGAGTTGGGGGATGTGCCTCAAACCAGGTGGGCAAGTGTTTCTCTGCTAAAGTCTCTCAGTCAACCCCCAGCAGGAAAGCCAGGCAGGCCTAACTGCCAAGCTTTACCTTAACATATGGTTTTGAGGGCAGGTGTGAGGGTGTTCTATTCCCCCTTTGGTCTGAAGTATGGCTGTTAGGAGCTGGCTTGTATCAGAAGTCTTTAAGTACCATGACATCCTATTGGCTCTAGGGGTTGGACAGAAAATCTATAAATTTTCTCACTCCCTCCCCCTCTCTCTCTTACCAAACTGATGAAGGAGCATCTCACACACCATGAACTAATAAGGACAACACAATGAAGAGCACAGCTCGGCAGCCATATTGAGACAGGCATGCGGCCTGTTCTGAAGAAAGCTGACCACAAATGATGCCTTAACTAGAGACATTTTTAAGTAACTAACAAGTCTGTGTGCCACCTGAAACTACACATCACCATTTACCAGGTTGTATGGTTGCCAATATTCAAATGTACTTTGCATATGAATATTATCAATAATACATTGTTTAAATTGTAACTTAACTCCTGCTTGTCTTTTACTACACCTAATTGCCTGAGGTTATAAATGTAGAAGGGAAGGTGTAGAGAAGTTATATGGTACAATACCTTATAAACAGTGGTAAGACTGTAAGATTAGAGGCATTCTGAGAAAGGCTACATATTAAAATACAAAAGGGAAAGTAGAGTAAAATATTACTCTACCAAGACAAAACAGGTACCATTCTTTATTCATGGATGTGTTCTTAGGCAAAATTGTGACTGAGCCCACTCCCTTTGCTGAGAAGCAACCCCAAACATGAATGGTCTCAGGATGCTTTACTGTTGGCATGACACAGGACAGTTCGTAGCTCTCACCTTTACTTCTTCAAACAATATTTTTTTCGGATGCCCTAAACAAACGGAAAAGGGATTCATCAGAGAAAATGACTTGACCTCAGTCCTCAGCAGTCCAATCCCTGTACCTTTTGTAGAATATCAGTCTGTCCCTGATGTTTTTCTTGTAGAGAAGTGGCTTTTTTGCTTCCCTTCTTGACACCAAGCCATCCTCCAAAAGTCTTCAGCTCACTGTGCGTGCAGATCCACTCACACCTGCCTGCTGCCATTCCAGAGCTCTGCACTGGTGGTGCCCTGATCTTGCAGCTGAATCAACTTCAGGAAACGGTCCTAGTGCTTGCTGGACTTGCTTGCTGGAAGCACCACTCTCCTTTTAAAACATCCAGTCTGCTATTCTAGCTCTATCAGTATGACAGTATGAGTAATCTCCAGTCTTGTCCTCGCCAACACTCTCACCTGTGTTAACAAGAGGATCACTGAAATGTTGTCAGCAGGTCCTTTTGTGGCAGGGCTGAAATGCAGTGGGTGGGATTTAGTTCATTTTCATGGCAAAAAGAGACTTTGAAATTAATTGCAATTCATCTGATCACTCTTCATAACATTCTGCAGTATATGCAAATTACCATCATAAAAACTGAGGCAGCAAACTTTGAATGATATGACTACTTTAAGGGATTTTGTTTTTTTAAGAACATCCATATTGCTTTTGATATAATATACAGTATGTGTGTACTTTTCTGTTTGCAAAGTATTGTGTTGCCCACTAGAGGGGGGAAACACCATCAAAATGCCCCAACTAGAAACAAAAAAGGGCCAAGTCGAATATTGATAAAATAAAGGTTTAATTTTACCAAAAGGCTGTGCAAGCCCCAAAGCTCTAAAGAGCACAAGGTCATTACTGAAACGGCAAGGAGAAACACACTAAACAAAGTCCCAATACGGAATCCAAAACTTGTAGCAGTGGATCAAGAAATCAGTAACACAGTCCTAATACAAACACAGGATAAGTCAAAATTATGTTAACATTTGAATGGCGGAAACAATTTATTCACAAATCATACTTCATATGTGCAAGATGATTTACTGGAATGTCTCAACCTATTCGCCATCATGTTCAACACATGTACCATATGTGGCACATAAATTGTCCACAAAAATTGTATATAAGTATATAAATAGCAGTATCATTCTTCTTCTTCCTCTTTCGGTTGCTCCCGTTAGGGGTTGCCACAGCGGATCATCTTCTTCCATATCTTTCTGTCCTCTGCATCTTGCTCTGTTACACCCATCACCTGCATGTCCACTCTCACCACATCCATAAACCTTCGCTTAGGCCTTCCTCTTTTCCTCTTCCCTGGCAGCCCTATCCTTAGCATCCTTCTCCCAATATACCCAGCATCTCTCCTCTGTACATGTCCAAACCAACACAATCTCGCCTCTCTGACTTTGTCTCCCAACCGTCCAACCTGAGCTGACCCTCTAATGTCCTCATTTCTAATCCTATCCATCCTCGTCACACCCAGTGCAAATCTTAGCATCTTTAACTCTGCTACCTCCAGCTCTGTCTCCTGCTTTCTGGACAGTGCTACTGTGTCCAACCCATATAACATAGCTAGTCTCACTACCGTCCTATAGACCTTCCCTTTCACTCTTGCTGATACCAGTCTATCAAAAATTACTCCTGACACTCTTCTCCACCCATTCCACCCTGCCTGCACTCTCTTTTTCACCTCTCTTCCACAATCCCCATTACTCTGTACTGTTGATCCCAAGTATTTAAACTCATCCACCTTCGCCAACTCTACTCCCTGCATCCTCACCATTTCACTGACCTCCCTCTCATTTACACACATGTATTCTGTCTTGTTCCTACTGACCTTCATTCCTCTCCTCTCTAGAGCATATCTCCACCTCTCCAGGGTCCCCTCAACCTGCTTCCTACTATCGTTACAGATCACAATGTCATCAGCAAACATCATAGTCTACAGGGACTCCTGTCTAATCTCGTCTGTCAACCTGTCCATCACCATTGCAAATAAGAAAGGGATCAGAGCCAATCCCTGATGTAATCCCACCTCCAACTTGAATCCATCTGTCACTCCTACCGCAGACCTCACCACTGTCACACTTCCCTCGTACATATCCTGTACAACTCTTACGTACATTTCTGCCACTCCCGACTTCCTCATACAATACCACAGCTCCTCTCGAGGCACCCTGTCATATGCTTTCTCCAGGTTCACAAAGACGCAATGCAACTCCTTCTGGCCTTCTCTAAACTTCTCCATCAACATCCTCAAAGCAAACATTGCATCTGTGGTGCTCTTTCTTGACATGAAACCATACTGCTGCTCACTAATCATCACCTCACTTCTTAACCTAGCTTCCACTACTCTTTCCCATTACTTCATGCTGTGGCTCATCAATTTTATTCCCCTGTAGTTACTGCAGTCCTGCACATCCCCCTTATTCTTAAATATCGGCACCAGTACACTTCTTCTCCATTCCTCAGACATCCTCTCACTTTCCAAGATTCCATTAAACAATCTGGTTAAAAACTCCACTGACATCTCTCTTAAACACCTCCATGCTTCCATAGGCATGTCATCTGGACCAACGGCCTTTCTATTTTTCATCCTCTTCATAGCTGTCCTTACTTCCTCTTTGCTAATCCATTGCACTTCCTGATTTACTATCTCCACATCATCCAAACTCTTCTCTCTCTTGTTCTCTTCATTCATCAGCCTCTCAAAGTACTCTTTCCATCTGCTCAGCACACTCTCCTCGCTTTTGAGTACGTTTCCATCTTTATCCTAACCTGCTGCACATCTTTCCCAGCTCGGACCCTATGTCTAGCCAATTGGTACAGGTCCTTTTCTTCCTCCTTAGTGTCCAACCTCTCATACAACTCATCATACGCCTTTTCTTTAGCCTTCTCCACCTCTCTCTTCACATTGTGCTTTATCTCCTTGTACTCTTGTCTACTTTCTGCATCTCTCTGACTATCCCACTTCTTCTTTGCCATCCTCTTCCTCTGTATACTTTCCTGTATTTCCTCATTCCACCACCAGGTTTCCTTTTCCTCCTTCCTCTTTCCAGATGTCACACCAAGCACCCTTCTTGCTATCATCCTTACTACATCTGCAGTAGTTTTTCAGTTGTCTGGTAACTCTTCACTGCCACCCACTGCCTGTCTCACCTACTCCCTAAACTCAACCTTGCAGTCTTCCTTTTTCAACTTCCACCATTTGATCCTTGGCTCTGCCCTCACTCTCTTCCTCTTCTTGATCTCCAGTGTCATCCTACAGACCATCATCCTATGCTGCTTAACTACACTTTCCCCTGCCACCATTTTGCAATCTTCAATCTCCTTCAGATCAACTCTTCTGCATAGGATGTAATCTACCTGTGTGCATCTTCCTCTGCTCTTGTACGTAACCCTATGTTCCTCCCTCTTCTTAAAATACATATTCACCACAGCCATGTCCATCCTTTTGGCAAAATCCACTATCCTCTGACCTTCTTCATTCCTCTCCTTGACACCATACCTACCCATCACCTCCTTGTCTCCACTGTTCCCTTCACCAACATGTCCATTGAAATCTGCTCCAATCACCACTTTCTGTCCCTTGGGTACACTGTTCATCACTTCATCCAACTCACTCCAATAATCTTCTTTCTCACCCATTGCACACCCAACTTGCGGTGCATATGCACTAACAACATTCATCATCACACCTCCAATTTCCAGCTTCATAATCATTACTCTGCCTGACACTCTTTTCACCTCCAAAACACTCTCGACATACTGTTCCTTCAGAATAACTCCTACCCCATTTCTCCTCCCATCCATACCATGATAGAACAATTTGAATCCACCTCCAATCCACCTGGCCTTATTCCCCTTCCATTTAGTCTCTTGCATGCATAATATATCAACCTTCCTTCTCTCCATCATATCTGCTAACTCTCTCCCCTTACCAGTCATACTGCCAACATTCAAAGTTTCTACCCTCAGTTCCATCCTCTTTACTTTCCTCCTCTCCTCCTGCCTCCAGACACATCATTAGTGTTAACATAATTTTGACTCACCCTGTACAAAGATGAAACAAAACACATGTTCAAAATTAAGAAAAACGGTAATAACAAAGACACAGATACTCACAGAAACTCTCAATGAACTGCCAGGAACCATGGGAGGCCATCCTTTAAATAGGATGGAGGTCCATTCCTAGTGGTGATTGACAGGTGGCCCTGCACCTTGTGGAACCACCCAAAAAACACAAGGGACACAACCAAGGACAAATGAACACAAAGAAAAATGTACATAATAAACAAAATAAACCTTAATACGGATAAATGGCATAAAATAACACAAAACAAACAAGAAACACCACTCTGAACTCCAACCAGGAGGAATATGGCTGTACCACGACATAAATTAATTTCTTTGGTGTTTTGCTGTATATATTGTATATTTTAAATACTTTTATCCAAGAATATTGCATATGCTAGCCTGGTTGTGCTATTTTAGATGATTTTGGGATGTGCAAGGAAGATGTTTAAAATTACATTTTTCATAGCCTTTGGAAAGAAATAAGCATATATTTACACAAATCATGGTGGCGCCAAGATGTTTTAAGTTTTAGACAATCTGAAGCAGAGGGAGATTAGTCCACGTGAGTTGCAGGACCAGACTGTAGACAGAGGTCGCCATGTCGCTCTCAGAGCAGGGGAACAGCTTGCAGACATCTCAGGCCTGTGCTGGATTCACTGCACATTTCAAGTCCTCCAGATCCAGAGGCTGAAGAAATCAGCAGCCAGCCAGATTTGGCTGACATCTATGACTGGCAGGAAGATCCCAAATTATGTCAACAGCAAAAAGCATCACCTCTACAGAGGAAATCCTTCATGAGTATATAGCGGTATCAATTGCCTGCCTTATAGAGGAAGCCTTTTGGAAATCTTTAAAAAGATATGACATATATTTATGCAAATTATGGTGACCCTAAAAAGTTATAGATTTTAGGGAATGCTACAACCTTAATGAATTCCTGACAAGTTTTTAAAAATAAACTTTCCATTTAGGAGCATTTTGAAGCTTCTGATATTACTGCATAAACAATACACTACTGCAGGAGAAATTATTCAGATCATTTTTCGCACAGTTATTTTTCATTCGTCATTCTTTGCCTCAGCAAAAGGTTTGCAATCCCTTTCAAAAATCATCTTCAGCGAGCCAACACCTTATTTCAGGCATTTAGCAAATAGAGAAAATAAAGTAAAGTAATGACCATACAATGATTTTTTTTTCTTGCAATCGGAGGACATCTTAAACGTCCATTCATCCTTGACGTTGTTTTCTGTGGGGTGGGCATGAATACAGAAATCCTCCAATCATGTAGACAAACCTTGTAATTAGCACTCACTTGTCTGCCTGGCCTGCCCTGTGATGAACAGTTCACTTCTTTTTAATTAATTAATTACTTTTGTCCACTGCCATTTAGTGGATGGTTTCAAAAGATTCATTCATTTGTTTCACTGATTCATTGCAGCCAAAAAATACCAGTGAATCAGTGAATTGCTGAATGCCTCTGAATCAGATGAATGAGGAGGTCTTGGAACTGGACTCAATGAAATGAATGAGGAGTCACAGAAGCTGGCTTAAGTCTAACATTGGCATCTTTGGTAGTTGCACTTCTAATGTAGAAATGAAAATATTTGAAAAGTAGGATCACTTGTTTCCGTGAGCTTGGATATATACATATACACTGTAGATGAGGGATAGACAGAAAGAGAGGTAGCTATACAGTTATATATTTTGAGAATATATATATATATATATATATATATATATATATATATATATATATATATATATATATATATATATATATATCTTATATATAATTCGCCAGCCTACTCACTCACTCACTCACTCACTCACTCACTCACTCACTCACTCACGTCTGTCCGAAGCCGAATGCGCAGTCGACTTCTGCGCAGCTGCCCAAAAAATCTTACGAGACCAACGGCGGATTTACGGCCGTGAAAATTCAAAGAGAAAGGCGACTTCGATTAAAGCTCTAGAGGCCTGAAAGACGATTTCGACTACAGCTCTAGGCCTAATTACACATTCATTCATTACACCTATATCAGGTTTGTGGTGCTTATACTTATTACTATTCCACTTGTGCCCGTTTCATCTTATGTTGTCGAAACAGGCTCTTTCTCTAGTATATATATATTGTAACAAAAGGTGCTATATAGGAGCCTGACCCGACACAGATTCACACTGGAGGCACATTTAAAATAAATAAACTTTTATTTTTCTTCAGCTGTGGGGCACGTCTTCCCTGTAATCCCCACAGGCACAACACAGTCCCAAGTGTACAAGCACCACCAAACACACCACACACTTTCTTCTCCTTTCTCTTCCACCACCAGTCCTCCAATCTTTGTCCTCCTCCTCCCGACTCTGGCCAATGAGTGGTGGTTGCTGGCTCCTTTTATTAGGCATCCGGAAGTGCTCCAGGTGCTTGATTGCCAACATCCGGCTGTACTTCCGGGTGTGGTGAAACTAGTGCCCAAAAGAAGCTAGCAGCTCCTGCTGCAGCACCCCCTAGCGGCGCCTGCAGAACCCAACAGGGCTGCACCAAACACCAACTCCCATGAAGCCCTGCGGGTGTCCGAGGCACTGCTGCAACCCAAAGAGGCTGCCATCTAGTGTCCTGGGGGGGATTTTGGGTTTCCCATGCTTGCTCCCCTGGAACATATGTTGCAGGGGCATCCCGGCCAGGCATGGGCCCCAGCCATCCGTCACTATATATATATATATATATATATATATATATATATATATATATATATATATATATATATATATATATATATATACATACACACACACAGAGATAGATAGATAGATAGATAGATAGATAGATAGATAGATAGATAGATAGATAGATAGATAGATAGATAGATAGATAGATAGATAGATATTATTTTACAGTGAGAACACCATGACCCTTTCATTTAGATAGTTGAAACTATAAAATTAATGAATGAAGTGGATATTAAGACCCTGTAATAGATAAGCACAGCACCAAAGATGAATGCATGATTAAATACAGATAATGGCAGGTCAAAGAGCTGAAGGTGAGGCACCACTGCTTCAAAAAGAGAACCAATGATCTGAAGCACACAAGCAAGTCCACGATATAGTTACTGAAGAAAAATTCAGTTAGATAAAGTATGTGGAGTGATTGAGGTAAAGTCAAACCAAAATTACACTGAAGGGTTGCATCAGGTGCTGAAGTGTGTGGTTCACGCTTTAATAATGATAAATGTTAAAGCAGTCCTGGAGAAAGGAGTGGACGATAATGCATCAGGAAATGTCTGGTGGAAATTATTTGAAGGAGAAATCATTTTAATAAATGAATTACAGAGTACTTAATACCTTTCTTGAAAAAACAGTAATTTTGTGCTTCTTCTGTTTAGATTCCCTTTCATCTAATTTTAAGCTTTGAAGTATTAGGTGATGGTCTCATATTATTCACAGTAAAAAGCATTGATTCTTGGCCTGGTCACTCTTTGTGGTATTTCAATATTCTCACTGTGTTTATCTACAGGTAGGTTTCATCTGAAAACTCCAGTTTCTTCACACATCTTTAAAAGTGAAAAGTGGCCCATATCCCCAAAGACATAGGTTAATTGGCAGTCATAATTGTCCCCATGTATTTAATGGTGTAAGTGCACCATCTTGGAGACAAGAGGATCAGTGGAACTAATTACAGTACAAAGGGCCCATTTGCCCAGAGGAGCTGAAAGTGGAAGAGGTCATTGCTAATAGTGAAGATGGTTGACTCATTATATGCATTTCAGCAATTTCTATTGTACTGGAATAGACTCTACAATATAGTAACAAAATAGAATCAGGAATCAGTTTATACAAAGTAAATAGGAATTTGACTTGGCAAGTCAGCATGCATTACAACATATGCATGGACAGTATGGTAACCTATACACCATATATCACTCAACAATTTATCTTAGATTACTAATTAAAGAAAGATTCTGCCTTTGGGAATAAGCTGCTCAGATGAGGTGTAGTACTGGTCCTGTTTTCCCAAAGGGAGTTCCTGAAATAGAAAATTACTAGAATGTGTGGGATCAGAAACAGTTTTTAAAAGGAAGAAGTAGGAAGACAAATTACCCAACAATTGGGACTTTAAGTAAAAAGGTCTGTTGCCAGCTGAAACTGAATATTCCGTGGAAAGCATTCAACTTACTTTATCTCTTTTAGAGGCATAAATACTATGCAATGTAAACTATATACTAAGCCATTTTGAAAGCCCGCTAAATCCTGAGAAGGGTCACAGGAGGCTGGAGCCTATCCCAGGAAGCACAGGGCACAAGGCAGAAACAATACCTAGGCAGGCTGCCAGTCTGTTGCAGGGCAAATACAAATACACATGAACAAACCAAATTCACACCAGGGCCAATTTTGTGTTGGCAATCTACTTAACCTGCATGTCCTGGACAGACGGAGGAAACCGGAGCACCTGAAGGAAACCCACACAGGCACAGGGAGAATATGCAGACTCCATACTGGGAGGACCCCGGACATGAACCCCAGCCTCATTACTGTGCGGCAGCAGTGCGTGTAAACTATGTATAATCACTAAAGAACACTTCCATTGCAGCTTAGATTAAATAAATTCATGGGAGGTTTGATGATAACTAAATATGTAGAGTTTAAATAAGGATTTAAGTACAAGTAGTAGATGACTTATCAAAAAGCAGCAGGAAAAAACATTCTTTGCTGCCCACTGACAGAACTAAGGCCAAAGGTGAAAAATGGAGACGGGCGTGTTCTGGGACCACACTGAGAGAGCCATGTTTTAGTGAAAGGATGATGAAAAACCAGACAAGTTAGCCAGCTGATGATACTGTATCAACAACTCTGTGTTTGTCCTCTAACAAAAGAAAGGAAAATGTAAAAAATATTAACCCCATACAGTTGGGCCCCAAAGCTATTTTTAAAGATAAAAACTTAAGTCAGCTGACAGGTTCAATATAATTTCTATGTCCTTATTTCCAATTAATTTTTAATTTTATTTATTTATTATAACCATGCTTATATTACAAATGAACACAGTTTCACAATACTGTAGAAAAACTGAAGAGAGCAGAACAGAGCTAAACTGAACAAAAATGCATTTATTTGAAGTGCTCTAACATAAATAGTGACATGCATTTAGGCTGTATTCAAATTCAATAACGCCACATGAGCTTCACCTTTAAAAAAATCAATCATTTTTTCAGGAATGCTTGGTGACATTTTCATAGTTAATGCATTTATCCATCCAGCTTCTGAACCCATCAGTCTATACACTCAACTTTCCATTTCCAAGGGCTACTTTTGCACTTATGGCAGTCACTGGGTGTCAACGTCTATCCTAACAACAATATGGTATAGTAGGTGCATGGGCTGCATGTGATGTAAGTTTATTTCACAGCACACTGCCTCAATTTACTGTGCCAGGTTAACCGAACCTGTACCTCTGTACTTACCAGAATCCTGGTAAACATCCTGATCAGATACGGTACATTATGTTGTGGTTTGGTAACCTGACTTGTCAGTATCACAAGATTTACTTCATCTAAAAATCATTGAGGTTCACCTTCAACAACTTAAACCATCTACTTCACCCGATGTTTGAAAAGGAGTGGAATCCATCATCTCTGATGCCAACCTTTCAACTCATCTAGTTTTCACTTCTGTTTTCTGGAAAATGCTACACAAGGTCCACCACATATTCCACCTGCTTCAGGGATAGCTTCCTCACTTGGGCCATAAGTAAACTGATCTCTTGGTAACCTGATGTTAGCTGCCCCACTTGCTGGTTTATGTGTAATTCTGCTGTATGTTATGTATTTACTGCCATCAGCACTTTTTTTAGACCATTCTTCTGCTACTCTTATTTTTTATATTTATGTATTCATGTATTATCTTATTGTCCAATTGCCTGCGTATACTGTACTTACCTACTCCCCCCAATCCCCAATTCCCCAACAATTGTGGCACAAGAACTTTATTATGCTTTTGCAGTGTATGTGACAGTAAAGATCCAATTTAATCTAATGTAATCTTTGAAATGTGGGAGGAAAATAGAGTACTGGGAAAAAACAAAGTGGACATGAGGAGACCATAGAACTGAAAAGCAGCATTGGTAATCACACATGCCACCATGTTGCATTTAAATCTATAGAAAGTCTGACATGTAACCTGACATCTGTCAAACTATTGAGTAGAATTTGTATATAAATCTAAAATTGCTAATAGGAACTATGTGCACCTTTTAAATGAAGCAGAATGACTACATGAAGCCCAAAATGACTCCTGTTGGACCTTGGAATCTGAGGTTTCTTTAATAATAATAATTCATTACATTTATATAGCGCTTTTCTTAGTACTCAAAGCGCTATCCACACAGGGAGGAACCGGGAAGTGAACCCACAATCTTCCACAGTCTCCTTACTGCAAAGCAGCAGCACTACCACTGCACCACCTGTGAGGACATCTTTCCAGGATGACAGCAGAAATTGTTGAGTGCTTATACTGCATCTGTATACTGTGGGGATGGACAGATTTTGGCTAAATGTTAAAAAAATGCACAAATGTCAAATGTACAAATAAATGTTTCTCCTTATGTTATATAATATAACAAAAATAAAACATAAAAATAACTAAAAATACATATAGCTGTTTTGGGATTCACATATCTAATTACAAATATAGAGAATAATAAGCTTCCATGTTGGGTTTACATTATTGACATTCACATAATCTGGAGAGAGAAAGCAGAATGTTTGTAATTTTTTTAAATTCTCTGCTTGGATGTATTATTCAAAACTATTTCTTCAGTATGGAAAATAAATTTCATAACTGAATACTAATTGTTGCAGTTCTTAATGTATGCCTATCATAAGCTCTTTTATTCCTAGTTCTTGTGACAACTGACAAATACAGTAATAATTAGTACCTCTAAATTTGATTGGTAAAAACTTAAGTTTCAGAATTGATGTAAGAGCACATAATTTGGAAAATGATAGAAATATCTGCAGAATTTTGAAAAAAAAATGGCAGCGGTGTTTGTGCCATTAAGAATAAGGTGGACATCCATTTATAGTCACCATTAGTGTGGCTAAATGCTTAAGGTTTTGGACTTTTGTTCTCCCTGTTTTCCTGTCCATGGAAAAGACACCAGAGATACTAGGAGCAGATGGTTGTCTGAAGTCTCAAGGACTGTGACAGTAACTGACTTTGTCTTTGATGGTCTTACAATTGACAGTGAAACTTCCAGCAGTTTATTTTTTCTAAGGATGCTCCTGACTAGACTTTTTGTTTTGCTCTGTTGTAATGTCAACTGGCCACAGTCCAACAACCCATTAATGAACAGATTGTGAGGGTCTCCATTTATGATGATCAGGTTCAAACTACTTTGTGCCTGTTCGTAATCATTATGTAACTAGCAAAGTTTGTATTTGCAATTTACCTCAGGACTTGTCACAGCGCTCTATGCCTGCACTCAGTGAAGAGCACTGCACAAAAATATTAATAAAAAAATGTAACAATTTTACTATCCCTCAATACATAAAGAATCACCTTGGGTTGTTGACATAAACTAACGTTAGTTGACCATATCAGGAAAATTCAGTGTACATTTGTACATTAGAACAATCTAGACGAGAACAGGCCATTCAGCCCAACAAAGCTCGCCAGTCCTATTCACTTATTTCTTCCAAAAAATCATCAAGTCAAGTTTTGAAAGTTCCTAAACTCTTAAGTATAATCTGCATCATGAAAACATACACATGCACTGTAAAATGTAATACTTTCTAATCAAGTAACTACTGTATTCTGCTTCTGCCTCAACCAACCTTTACTTTATGTAAAATCTGTATCAGACATTTTATCCACTGACAGATGTTTAATGGCCGCAGATCTGAGGTCTTTGGCCTGCTCAGGGCAAACCCATTTTACGCAACTGTGCAGATAGAGACTCAAGTTTGGTAATGTGTCATTAAGAGACAGACAGCAGAAACAGCTCCATAGGTTCTTTAGAATGGCAGCTCGTCTTAAGAGGCAGATTAAAATTGTGAGTAAGTAGCAGAGTGATATCACTTGAGATCAAGAGATTTAGGTAATCATGGATTAAGGCAAAATACCAGCAGGCCAGAGATTTAAAGTAAGATCAATTGAAAGTGACAAATTCACAAAGCACAATGGAACTAGACAAGTGAATGAAACACTTTAGTAAAATGGGGAAGGAAAGGTGCAAGTAATTGATAAGTAGAAGGCACTTGCTG
This sequence comes from Erpetoichthys calabaricus, assembly GCF_900747795.2. NCBI lineage: Eukaryota > Metazoa > Chordata > Cladistia > Polypteriformes > Polypteridae > Erpetoichthys > Erpetoichthys calabaricus. The sequence continues at coordinate 52,440,486 of NC_041398.2, forward strand.
AATCAAGAGGAAGAGGAGAGGGGAAAGTACCTATTTAGAGTGGAGGATATGGAGATTGACATGCTTCCTGGAGAAATTAGTTTGTGGTTTTGAAGGAGACAGCACATGCAAACTTTTATTCTGTCTGTGATCTCCAAGAAGATTAAGCTTAATCTCTGAGTAATGTACAAGGAGGGTGGAGTTTTCTTTGTAAAATGAGTGTTTTAATTGACTAATAGATGTATATTTTTAGTTAGATTGCTTAACCACAGACGGGAAGGTAGCTTATTGTATGTGTCCATTATTTACAATACAATACAATACAATTTTTTTTTTTTTAGCCCAAAATCACAAAAGTGCTGCAATGGGCTTTAACAGGCCCTGCCTTTCGATAGTCTCCCAGCCTTGAAGAAGATAAAGAAAAGCTCCCAAACAAACCATCTTAGGGAAAAAAAAAATGGAAGAAACCTTGGGAAAGGCAGTTCAAAGACAGACCCCTTTCCGGGTATGTTGGCCGTGCAGTGGGTGTCAAAAAAAGGCGGTAGATACAATACAATACACAAAACAGAACACAAGTAATCCTCAATACAATATAATAGTGCAATAGAAATATTACAAGTACAGAGCAGAATTCAACAATAGATGATATCACATAATCGTTCAGAGTCCTGGAGACCACAGCCATTAAGCTGCCTCCATCTATTGGCCATTCCACAGCTGAGTCAGTGCTGGGCCAGCCAATCCGATGAAAGGACCCCTCTACCCAATGATTCCTATGATCCCCCATCAGGGATGCCTTTACCTTAGGTAGACAAAACAACTTGGCAGTAGGGCAACATTGGTGCCACATTTAAGCACCAAGAAGAGAAACAGAATAGGTAAGGGTTAGTAACAAATTCTAACTATCATATTACTTATATTTTAGAGTTAATGACTAACAACAGAAATGCAGTACGTACAGTTAATCAGCAGCTTTAATCAGGATATGCCAAACTGAAGTAGTGAGTCTTCACCCAGGATTTGAAAGCTGAGACCGAAGGGGCATCTCTTATAGTAGCAGGCAGACCATTCTACAGTTTAGGGGGACCTGTAACTAAAAGCTCATCCTCCCACTATTATTTTACTAATCCTTAGAATCATAATGAGACTGGCATCTTGAGATCTTAATGTACATACTGATTTGTATGTAATGATAAGTGCAGATAAGTAAGCCACACCTTGGCCACTTAAGGCTTTATACTGTATGTTAAAAGGAGGATTTTGAAATTTGCCCTAAACTTAACCGGGAACCAGTGTAAGGATTTAAGAACTGGAGTTATGTGTTTGTATTTTCTTGTTCTTATAATTCTTGCAGCAGCATTTTGGATTAACTGGAAGCTGTATAAACAACAGTCTGAACATCCAGTGGACACTGAATTGCAGTAGTCAATAATACTAGAAATAAATGCATGAATTAATTTCTCAGAATCCTGCTTATTTAGAAAATGCCTTAATTTCCCAACATTTCTAAGATGGAAGAAACATGATTTAGACAACTTTGTAATGTGTGCTTTAAATGACATGCTAGAATCAAAAATAGCTCGTAGATCGTGGGCTGACTCAGTACAATTAATGGTGATTCAGTAAAAATCTGCGGTGGGTTGGCACCTTGCCCGGGATTGGTTCCTGCCTTGTGCCCTGTGTTGGCTGGGATTGGCTCCAGCAGACCCCCATGACCCTGTGTTCGGATTCAGCGGGTTGGAAAATGAATGAATGGATTCAGTAAAAATAAATGGTGGTACATGACAAAGATGTGGGAATAAAATCCAAAAGAAAGATAAGGCACAGCAAGGGCTAAAGGTGAGCTTAATATTCAGTAACTGTCAAATAACAGAAATAATAAGGGAAATGTAAAGAAAAGTGTGTATCTCTTATGTATGACCCAGGTCAAAATTTTCTAATTATTATATTGCTTCATCTTTTTATCAATTCATCAATTTTCTGAACACATGAAGCCAGAGCTTCATTTAGGCATAAAGCAGGAGCCAACCTGAAATCGAACACTTTTAGTCGAAATGGTTCCATTACAAGAAACTTTCAGACATACTCACACCGGGCTAGATTAGAAATGACAATAAACCTAAGGACCACATCTTTGGAACGTGAAATGGAACTGGAGTACCTTAAAAAAAAAAAAAACAGAGACACCATGGTAATCTTCGAACTCCACACAGACCTTGTCTGGTGTGAAAATCAATCCCATGTGCTCTGAGCTGAGAGGCAGCAGTGCCATCACAGCACCACCCTTCAGTCTCCAACAATTCTGAAAAATGTCACTGATTTCTGCCTTTAATAGGTTCAGTGTAAAACAAATAAATTGAGAGACACAATAATGTTTAATGTATGGTTTTAACTAGAGTGGCCATGGGAAGTAAGTTTGCGTTCTTTATTGTTACAAGTACCTAAAGATACTGTAGACATAGGTAGAAGTAACAAGATGGTCTAAGGTGCAGATGTTAAATTTTTAATGCTCATTGTGCTATTTCAGGTAGAGCAGAGTAGAAACAAGCAACCTGACATACCACCTCAGAATTTGGAAAAGAGCTACAGCTTCACCTATGTAGCACAGTATTTCTCTCCTTTACTTTTACTTAATCTCTTCAACTAAAAAAATAATAAATAGGCAAGAAAATAAAGCATAACTGTTATTTATAAACTGTGAATGTATTATTTATATTTATTCTATATAGAATGTATTTATTACTTATTAATGTTATTTTACCCATTCTATGTTTTTTCACTTCTTCTTCAAATTCTGTGTAATTTAGTACTGAGTAACATGAGGTTATTTTAAAATATTAATGGAGTATTCCTGGCTTTTAGACTGCTCAAAGCCTTGATCTTTGGCTTAATAAACTTTTCACACCAAGTATGTCTATTTTCATAGTCTAACTATTTAAGAAATATCTCATTTAATTTGGGTTGCATACAGTGATCTCACTTTGTGGTTTAAATCTTTGTGAATGCAGTTTTTGATGAGTAAATTATGTGTGGTGTTGCAGCTAAGGTGCTGAACATTAAAGCACAAGACTTCTAATTCAGTTTGACTTCTGACTGACAATGAGCTGGTTACTTTAAAGTTATGTGTCTTTGCCTGCACTTTATAAGGATGATTTCACTAAAATATAGGATTTTTGTTTGTAAAAATAGTAGTTGGTGCTCAATATGCTCCCATTTATCTTCATGACCTAACAAAGTTGCAGGAACACTTTCTGAGTTTGAAGTTAAAGAGGCATGTGTGAGTGTGTCTTGGATTCTCACCCTAGGACATCAGTACCACCAGACATCCTTTTTTTAAATCAGCAAATAAAATCACATTCTGGAAAAGGAACATAAGCACTTTGAGTGTCCAGTGTCTACCTTGAATGATCAGAACCTAGTAAAGTGCAGCTTTCACTCTGCCAATGCAGGGATCAGATAGCAAGGTAAGAGTAACAGCATTCATGAGACATCTTCAGACATCTGTCTGCCGGTCTGTCTTAAAATGACAAAACTATATTTTTGTAAATAATAGAGTTTGAAGAATTTTAGAATGCTGAGAATACGCAATACGTGTTTGTTAAAAATTTTAAGAGGTATTTAGGTCAAGTGTTACATAGCGGTTTTGGTGCCAAATACATCATGGTTTTTTAAACTTTCAATATCACTAAAGAAATACACATTTCCTTCAGACTGTTTTTTGGCAATTGAAAATCATATAGTTTTGTTTTACTTATTTAAGGGTTAAGTGTTATGTAACAATTTGAAACATGAAAGAACGTAAGGTATGTCAGTTCCCGACTGTATATCGGTCAATTCTTAGCCATTTCAGTGTACCACTTTAAATCACTTTTAAGATATTTTTATCTATCCAGCTTTCTCAATTCAGAAGACAGAAATCTGTCGTACAGATGGGTTGCAGCTTATATGATTGCACCTGGTATGAGTAATAGAAAAAAACCCCCCCATATTTTATAGTTTTTCATTTTAAACCTCTATTTTATATCTGTTTTGTTACCTTAATCTTAGAATAAAAAATGCTTAACTAGATGCCAGAAATGATGTTGTGATACAAAAGTGAATCCTTAAGAAATTCAACTCATCGTGTAACACAGAAAGCTTGGCACAAAACTAATTAATGGAAAAATAAAAAATGACATGTTTGAGAATGGGAGGTTAGGTTTCTAACGATGCCAGAATAAGATCAAAGTGGTCCAAGCTATTACAGAATTTTGCACTTTTTCCAATTCCCTGCTTGATCATCAAATGCTCGTTTGCAGCAGACGTCTCTGGAACATTGACAAAATAAGCAAAAAGTACTAAATTGGGGCACAATATCTGGTCTAATCCATATGACATTTTAACTGAAATAATTTTTGTAAAAATGTACCTGGTTAAAATAGCAATCAGAACAAGAACTACCTTACTTCCAAACAAATGCATTCTTTCTTCAGTGCAGAAAAAACAGCACAACGCAGTAATCAACCCTGAGCAGGACCTCACTCCATTATACAGTATGCTCATAGTGCCACATGCTTATTTAGTAGGAGGGACATAACACATACAGCAGAAATCATCCAGAGAGCATGCAACATTCACACAGAAAGCACCTTATTAAGGATTCAAACTACTGTTGAGAGAAATTGTTGCCAAATACATGAATGGCACACTTTTCTTAAAATTCAATAATATCTATATTCAGGTGACTGAAGGCAACAAATTGGCATCTGACCTAAGATTAGTTTGTTACCCTGTATTAAACTTAATTATGTTTAGTAAATGATAGGATAAATAATAAATGAGAGCGAAGAAAATCATTCCAAAATATTAAAATAAAATGATAGATTTGAATCTAAACAATGCATGTATTAGAATTTATATGGATTTGCCTTTCTTACTGTTGAGTTTTCCCTTTCACATGGACTGCATACACTTTAACGCTTTATTATTTGGATTCAACAAAACATGAATATTATCTATTTATGTAGAATATTTTATCCAATCGGACATTGAATTTTACTTTTTAAACCCTAACAGATTTACAAACTGTGGATTCTTACATTTTACCTCTTTTACTTTAATTTTCTTTTTACTACTTGTAAACCACTTTGAGCTTCATTTGAAGTATATATGAAAATGTGTGCTCTATCTATCTATCTATCTATCTATCTATCTATCTATCTATCTATCTATCTATCTATCTATCTATCTATCTATCTATCTATCTATCTATCTATCTATCTATCTATCTATCTATCTATCTACTGTATTGTGAAAGAAATCATAAAAACATGAGAAACATTTGGGGTTCCACCCTGTATATTGTAGTTAGTATTAAGCAAAATGCTGTTCTCCACAGAGTAGTCTCAAAGGGCTGAGTTCCGAATGGGACTGGCTGGGAAAGGCAAGTGGATGGCTTTATAGGTAATGGGAAGGAAAAGGAGCTCAGTAGAAGGGCATTGTCTGGAGATGGAAGTGCAACCTGTTTGGGGTTTAGCTGGTCTTTCTTTCGGGTGATCTGCAGAGGAGGGAGAAAAGACATCATCAACACCTTCAAACCCTGACCCAGCATCTTACCTTTAGTTAAGCTCATTGACTGCCTCCTATGCGCACTTGTGTGACACTATCTATCTATCTATAGGTATGTATTTCAGTCTGTTAAAATAAACTGCTAAAACAAGGAACACTTTTTAATCAGAGTATAGCATCAAGTCAGTGAAACTTCTGGGATATTGATCTGGTCAGTTAAGAAGTAGAGGGGGTTGTTAATCAGTTTCAGGTGCTTTCGTGTTAATGAAATTAACAACAGGTGCACTAGAGGGGCAACAATGAAACAACCCCACATCCTCTAGTGGGCCCTGTGCTCACTGCCTGGGACCGTGGAGCTCGATTGGCATTTGCCATAGAATACCAGAATTGGCAGGTCCACCAATGGCACCCTGTGCTTTTCACAGGTGACAGCAGGTTCACCCTGAGCACATGTGACAGACGTGAAAGGGTCTGGAGAAGCCGTGGAGAAAGTTTTGCTGCCTGTAACATCATTCAGCATGACCAGTTTGGTGGTGGGTCAGTGATGGTCTGGGGAGGCATATCCATGGAGGGACGCACAGACCTCTACAGAGTAGACAATGACACCTTGACTGCCATTAATTATTGGGATGAAATCTTTGGACCCATTGTCAGACCCTATGCTGATGCAGTGGGTCCTGGGTTCCTCCTGGTGCATGACAATGCCCGGCCTCATGTGGCGAGAGTATGCAGGCAGTTCCTGGAGGATGAAGGAATTGATACCATTGACTGACCCCCACGCTCGCCTGACCTAAATCCAATAGAACACCTCTGGGACATTATGTTTTGGTCCATCCAACGTTGCCAGGTTGCACCTCAGACTGTCCAGGAGCTCAGTGATGCCCTGGTCCAGATCTGGGAGGAGATCCCGCAGGACACCATCCATAGTCTCATTAAAAGCATTTCCTGACGTTGTCAGACATGCATACAAGCACGTGGGGGACATACAAACTACTGAGTATGATTTTGAGGTGCTGCAATGAAATTTCTGTAAAATGGACTAGCCTGCAGCATCATTTTTTCACTTTGATTTTTGGGGTGTCTTTGAATTCAGCCCTCTGTAGGTTGATAATTTTCATTTCCATCAAACGATGTGGCATCCTTTCGTTTCTAACACATCACCCAGTCCACAGCAGTAGAGATATCCAGCATGATTTTTTGCCATTGAGATCTGATGTGTTGTCATAGTGTTCCTTTAATTTTTTTGAGCAGTTTATATCATGCCAATTAGACACAAAGCAGGCCACTATATACTGTATAAAATCAAGGAGTTTTAAATACATCAACAGAAGCACATACAAAGTATACATACAGTACATCATAGTATTATAACTCACATATGCAAAACGTGAACTTATTGTAACTGTTTTATACAGTAACTTCAGATGCTCATGGTGTGATTACTGAGATGACCTGGTTCCTCCTAAACACCACCATAACTCTGGTATACCTGTAACCTACTCTTTCTTCCTCTGTATATTTGGCTGCCCTTCTTACCTACTAGACCAGTGTTTGTCTGTTGCCCAAACTCATACTTAATCATAGTACAGATGGCAGGCATTGACAATACTGTCCTGTTCAAGGATAACCTCTGGTTTAACAGGTCATCCTCTGAAGGTCAGACAACACTTGTTCCTGGAACTTACAATTTGCCTTATCCTTCCTAATTCCCAAAAAAAGTAAAAAAGTCCCACCTGGCTCTATCTATTCATTCCAACTTTCTCCTTTTACATACAACCCACACACTCTTATAGAAACAGACTCCCAAGATCCTGCCTAGGTGCTGTGGCTTGTTCAGGTAGGTGCTCAGTGTCCAGTACTACCTCATAGACTTTTATGCTATGTCACTAAAGAAAAGATCCCTGTGAATGTCTCCATTGCAATTAACTTATTAATTTACTTTAACTCTATGCTCTGCATTGTTTCACATCATAGACACACTTTGTCTTTTTTCCAATGGAGAATACAAACCCCAGGAAGCACTCCATATTTCAGGCCAAAGAACTGGAGGTTGGATGAAGTAGATGATGTAATATTTGCTCATTGAAGCTTACCAATGGTGAGTATCTTTAATATCTCACTTGAAAGGTGTGCAGTGTTTTATAGTGGACAGCACACCAAACTAATTGCTGACCCAATTTTAATATCTGTGTAAGAATTTAGAATTCAAGGGGAAGTAAGAAGATGAATATCTACGTGGACAGATGCCACATGTCTCTACCACTGTTTTAAAAGTGAGAGTGATTCAGTAACTAAAAGAGAAGGAAAACGCCCAGGCATGCTCAACATTTCCAGTTAAGCTTTTCTTGTAAGATATTGTCTTCCTCTATCTACCCATCTGTCATACTGCCTGGATTTAGCTCTTGTACATTTTCTGATAAATTTTAGTGTGACATGAAGCTCAGTAGAGGAGTTCAGGGTAATATACAATGAAATGTTTACAACACCTAACAGCCACTGACTGCCGATTCTTGAGTTTCTATATGGAAATGGCGATTCTTGAGTTACTATGTCAGCTTATAATGTAGATGAACTGCAGAATAGCAACACTTCACTTTAACCTTAATGGAAGTTTATATGTGGATGCCTGTTTTTGGCAGTTTTATGCAAATATGGAAGTAAGTGTTGTTTATCTCAATCATTTAGAAATGATGAACGATATTAGTTCCAGTGGCTTGGCAACACAATGGTTAGTTATGCTGCTTCATGGATCAAGCGTCCTGAGTATGAATGTTTGGATTTCCTTCCACATCCCCATACACATGTATTTTAGGTTAATTCACAATTAGAAATTGGTCCGGTCTAAGCAAGAGTGTTTGTGTGTGTGTGTGTGCAAGTGTGTACCCTGCAATGGACTGGCAACCTGTCTAGAAAAGTTTCCTACCTTGTGCCAGGTGCTGATGGAATAGACTCTGACCCCCAGTGACCTGAATTAAATTAAGCCAGTTGGAGAATGTTATACGTATGTTATACTGCATATGAATGGATGTCTATCCTTATCGAAGGTAGCATAGCTGCTTATTTTTTAGCAATACAGGCTTATAACAGGCTTGAAAATAATGCTACATGACTGTATTACTTCTGTATCCTTAGCATTAATGTTTAATTCTATTTTAGGCTACAAAAATAAAGTTAGTTTTTTTATTGAAAAATGTATTAAAATATAGCATAATTTTATCCATACCCCCCTGTGTAATGTAAATTAGATTGCCATGTGTCATTGATTTTCTTTCTCTTCAAGAAGATATTGTATAAGAAACTAATTTTCTCTCTCTTTGATTATGGCTGTGTGCTTTCTATGTGTACAGAAAGGAACTGCAGGCAGACAATTTAAGTGATATGCTTCTTGTTCCCTAAAACCTGGGACCAGGCCAAACCATGCTAAGCTAATCCTGCTTTGTCTGCATGCCAGCTTCCTGTGCCAGTCTGGTAATGCTTCAACAAGGTCATAGAAAAGAATTGCCTGTATCTGAAGTCTAACTTCTTCAAATGCCATTTTTTAAACAGTCACTTCAGTCATTTGGATTTGCGTTATTTTGTTCAGCACCTGTTTTTTATTCAGACTGGAGTAACAAATTTACAGGACCATGGATGAATTCAAGGACTTATTGAATGTGTTCATTGTTATGTGAAAATGTTGGTAGGTAATGAAGCACTACATATGGTGAATATCAAGAACAGTTTAAAAACGCAGCAAAAGAACAATTAGCAGCACAGTAATTTACTATGCATCATGAAGGATAAAATACAGTCTGGTAGCATGCAAACTGGAATTGTGAAAGAAAAGAAATTGGCTTTGTGAAGGATGGCAAAATCTATACACTGTAATGGAACTGATGACATATTAGTTGGGCTGGGGGCTTGCCAGCTTAATAGAGGCCCCCTCTTAGGCAGCAAATAAACACCCCCACAATCTTAATGCATGACCTTTGCACAATGCACACAAATCCCAAGGATTTATCAAATGATCTATAAGAGCTGTTATGATACCGCAATGAAATTTTGATTATACATGGATTGGTGGAGCTGCTATCTTGAATGTCAACGCTGAACAAGGGAGATATGTTGGCATTGCCAGTGCTGATAAATTATGATAGGCCACTGATATTGACATTTTCATCTCTTGCTGCACGTTCATGTCTCTCTCCTGCTATTACTGTTTTCATCTGCATCCACTGCACTGTTTTCTATGTTATTTTTGTGGTTGGCCTTTTCATCAGAGGATCTGTCTTACTCTGCCCCATCACTTTGCTCCTTTTCATGTACTTTTCTCTTTGCTGCTTTGACCAACTGGAGTTGTTGGTTTGATGAGTAGGATCAAAGCTGAGGTAAAGAAAGTAATTCTTGCTGTTGTTTGTACTCCAATGTTCCTAATTTGTGAATTTCCCTTTTGGGATTAATAAAGTATCTATCTATCTATCTATCTATCTATCTATCTATCTATCTATCTATCTATCTATCTATCTATCTATCTATCTATCTATCTATCTATCTATCTATCTATCTATCTATCTATCTATCTATCTATCTAATTTGTTCTTACCTTTTTTCTAGCAGGATAGCATCTTGGGCAATAGCCTTGTGGTGACGTGATGTGTTTACAAAATCTACATGTGCTCTTTTTAAACTTCAGAACTGTATTCTGTAATATGCATTTAATTTATGGGATACTTTATATCACAATGTACGAAAATGTTAGATAAACTTTTTTTGTCATATTTGTGGGCTCCTCTCTTGGCTCCACCACTACTGCCATTTATGATTTTGCTATTGTCAGGGTTTGATCTGGACTCTATTGTTGATCCTCCTGTTTCATGCCATACCTTCTAATAAACACAAGCCAAACTCAAACCTCTTAATCACTAGTGCCAAGCTAACTACTGTTAAATTATGTAACAAATACTGTGCATATATTTTAAAAGGGTAAATTCTAAACTCTCTGAAGTTGTATTGTATTGAACGACTTTGTTGACTGTTAACCTTGTGCTTATTTCTCTGGGGTTTCACTTTGGTGGGTTTTTGTCTTTGTGAATTCCAGTAGTGTGTATACTAGATATGAGACTAAATTATTGATAAATATTAAAACTAACAATTGTGTCTAAGAGTATTTTTGACACACTTTGCTATTCTGCTGGGTATCTAACAGTTAGTATTGCAAGGATCCCCTCATAATAAACTCCTTTTTATAGCAATAACTACCTCCTCCCCTGTTCTGACTACGGCCTGCACAATGCATAATTTGAAATGTGTTCTCCTCCCACTCACAAGCATTTTTTGTCTTTGAAAAGACCGATAGCCCCAAAGTAATACCCTTAGCAAAGTGGTCATAAATAAAATTTAAAGCAAGGCCTGAGGTTCATTTTAGTGCTAAAATAAGCATTGAACTACAGGATATAAATTGATCTTCTCTGCCCACAGATTTTCTTTTTCATCATTAAAGTTGATTCAACTTCTGTAATGACAAGCTGGATAGCAGCAAGAGTTGCAGAATGGTGTACATCCTCGATGTGATGCCACTATCTGAACAAGTGACCAAGTAATGGATCCTATAAAAGGGCTGTAAAACCCCATGCCACTATTAGCTGTAGCAATAGACCGCTGCATATGTCCAGACTACTGTAAAAGCTCCTAGGAGTTGAAATTTTAGGTATGATCCAAAGACATGTCCTACCAAAGTGGAAAAGCATCAGAAATGCTCCCAGGTCTAAGATTATGTCAGAGTCTACCTCCTAAGTCAGTTGAGTGGAAGTGATATGAGCCTGCCATAGAAGGGAAAAGAAGAAGTCAGCCAACTTTGGAGTAGGCAAAGGTTGGGGTCATCTGGCAGGACAGAAAAAGAGGCCATTATATTGAGGAAGGAGTAGGGAAATACATTTGAGGATGGAGCTGTCAGTTGTGTTTACTACTGTACTGTGTTTAATACTATTTGTTGCTTTGTTTGTTTCTTTTGTTATTTTGAATCCTTTCATTTTGTCCTCTATCATTTATTTATTTTTGTATAATAAAGTACCTTTTTAAAAAAGAAGCCTGACCAGCCAGGTGTCTTTTTGGGTTCAGGAATTGCTTCAGTGTGCCTCATCTGGTCACAAGTCTTATACATTTTAATTTTAGAGCTGCTGATCTGCATTTCTTGATTGGATCATATTATTCATTATGGGCCATTATACAACTATCAGTAGTGTTGCTTCTTTCTGACTCCTTGAACTTTGGTGAAGTCAGCAATCAAGATGAAAGCAACATCATCTCCATCATTCTTAAGGAAATATGGAGTTGGAGTGCATGCAAAGCCACAGTATTTAACTTCAGCTCACTAGGTTATGTCACCAGCTCAGAGTACTTCAGCCTTTTCCTCTCCATGGCACAGTGTTCTTTTTCTTTGACTACACCATTGTAGTATGACTCTACAGTTTGCTGCTGATCACCCTTTAGCAACTGGAATTACCTGATGAGGTTCAATTTAATCTTCCACTCTGCTCCTTGTGTAAAAATCTTTGATGTTGTCCTGCTCTTAAATCATCCGAGTATTCTGATGTTTCCAGAGCAAAAACAATAAGCAGATTTCCTCAAATGGGTTCCTAATACAATTTAGTACTGATGTAATCTTGTACTACAGTAAATGCCACAAATGAGAACTAACATGAAGTCATAAAGAAACGGTAAATAGTACAGTCAATATCATAATGGCATTCTTAGTCTTCAAGGCATATATGTCTAGAACTCAGTTTAAGGCTTGATATTCTTACATTGATTACGTCAGGCCTCATCCTTAATATCATTTATTTATTGTTTAGTGATTTTCATCTTAGCCACCTTCTAAGTTGATTTAAAAATCCAGTGCTGGAGAAAGAGTCCAACATCAGTGCTGGGAGTGGTACACAAGTAAAGTGTGTTAACCAAGATCAAACTGATTATTTCTAAAGATGGAAGATATACATCTGGAGGTGGTGAGAATGAGGTGTCTTTTCAAAGAACATCACATATAAGGCACATATCCACACTCCATTACCCTACAACCACAAGTCTGGCAGGAATGAGAATCAGAATTGGGCACTGTGAAGCAGAATTGCTGTCCTCTATGGCATTTGATGGTTATGGTCTGGACAGAATACATTGCCAAACCAGACATCAGGTGAGCGCATTTAAACCTACCGCTCTCTCTTTTCTCTCTCTCTCTCTCTTCAGGTCTGTATTGCTTTATTTAACCTCGAAGAGAAGCAAGCTGACAATTAATGGATCACTAACAGATATCACAGACACATGAAACTTTTTTTCAGTTTCCTTTGATGTTTGCTAAATGTGAAAGGACAGAATCTTGCCAAATGATTTAAGTGGAGTTGAATGAGATCTGTTCTAGATGATCACTTCTTATGAATTCCTACTAAAATGTGTCCAAAATGGAAGTGGTCAGCTGCATGGAATTCCGGGAGTGAATGCTAGTTAATCATCAGCTCAGGTCTTTAACCAGAGTTAAAACCAAACAAACAGTAAACAGCCATTAAATGTTTACACCAGGTGGTTTAAAGGGAACGCTTCAAAGGAGAACAACACTAAATAGCTGCTATAGCTTTAAAGTCACTAAAATGTTACAACAAAGCCTTCAGAACTGTCAGCTTGTTATGAAAAATACATGGAGCAATTAGGATACTCCTGTGATACTCTTTTGAACTTTTGACTGGACAGACCAGAAATTCACATAAGAACTAAATAAAGTGTTGGACAAAATGCTAGTGGTGAAGTCAGAGTAACATGAGATTCCATGAACCCATATTTAATTAATATTTGCCTGAAATAAAATAAAATACGTGTGCAGTAATGTCACACCAATTCCCTGTTTTGAATTAGTCCAGCATTGGCCTATGTGCTGTACCTGTGGAGGTCAGACCAGCTTTACTTTAACTTCCCTATATGGTAGATACTTTGTCACTTGGATAAAGTAAGCTTATTTGAGTTAAAGCCACTTGTTAAGTATTCTCATTTTCTGCCCATTTTTAAAATTTTTATTAATTGTAACAGAATATAGGAATTGTATTTTATGATGATAGTCCAGTAAGTGTTCACCTATCAGCTTTCTGGCACATTTCTTAAACAACATTGAGGACAGCATTTTATGTATTCTTTATTCTGGTGTTTTGTTTTAATTTAGGAACAATCACTTCTTTGGAAACTGAAAATGTAGTCTTGAAAGTCAAGGCGCTTTCACGATTGGTGGGAAAATGCTGATTAATTGTGTCGGGGCTCTGTGAGAAAATACGCCCTGTGTAATGCACTAATTATGGGTCCTGTCTGGAGAAAAAAGGCAAAACGTTTAACAAAGGCTCATCTCATATCTCAAGACAATGAGGACTCCCGAGAATGGAGAAAAGAGAATTAATGAGGTGTGTCACCTGCCAGCTGCTGGCAAAAGAGCGTTCGGTGCTGGAGACATTCCTCTAAACATTTTTAGCAGTGTATGAAGCGAGCAGCGCCAAAGGCTTGAAAAGTTACGCATGGTGAGCTGAAGCTGGACAGATCCCCCCCAAGCCCCCCCACCCCCCGGAAATAACTCACTGCTATGCTGTAGCTTTATTTTAATGGCAAGAAGCGAGTGTGGCCATTGGCAAAGTTTAAACATTTTAAAACAGAGAAGACACAAGCAGACAAAAATATCGAATTGCATTGGTCTGAACTGAGTGAGCCTGAAGAAGTCCTGCACAGTGTCGCCTAGGAGTGTGAAAAATAGCTGTACTCAGTACTGTTTCTCACATTAATAAAGTCTCTGTCTGAAATATTTTACTTCTACATTTAAATTACTGGAGATTAGGTTATTGTGTTTAAAGAGTATAACATATTCAATTATTGAGTAAAGTATATTATTCAACATTTTACCATTGCACATTATTATTTTGCTATTTTACATTGTTTATCAACTTCTAAACTATAATTAACTAAGTAAACTACAAAAACCATGAATTATACAATAAGGAAGCCTCTTGAAAAACATTTCTAATTAACAATTTTAGTCTTTCAGAAATATTATAGATGTCCCTGGGTGTATCTCTTACATACTTACCATGTATTTTTACATTTTTTTTAAGTTGTCATTCTAGAGTCCATCCTAACCCTGCATCATTGAGCATAAAATGTGAATAAACCTTGGAAAAAATGGGAGCAAAATCATGAATTAACCGGAAGTTAAAAAGTTTAGGGATGTGGGGGTAAGCAGAGGACCAGGAAAAAAACTTGCACACATAAACAAAGGGACAAAGTGCCAAGTCAACATGGACATCTGGTGAAACACTACACCATAGTACTCACACTCTTATTGACATTGCTTGTTGAAAATTACCTATTTATGTAAGTAATTTTCCAAACAGAATAATTTAAATAAATATTGTTTTGTAATACATTTAATGTATTAACATTATTGTGGCAATTGGATAGATATTTAATAATATTTAATCAGTAATAGCTGTCCTCCAGCTCCAGATCCATGGGTCGATTCCTGGTCAGGTCTTTGTCAGGGTATGTTAAGTTGATTAGTAGTGCTAAATTGTCCAGGGACCTCCCTGCAGCTCTCCAACAGAAAAAGTGGATTATGAAAAAGGGTAAATTGCTGTGTATTATCATATATCTGCTATTAGCGTGAAAAGCCTCAAAAGTCCAGTGCTGGACTCTTGGCCAGGTCACTTATGTGTGCATGTTAGCAGGACTGGTTACACTAAATTGTATCAGAGTATCAATACAACCTAAAATACCCAAAGTTAGTGTGAATAAAGGTGGATTGGCATATACAGTGGGTACGGAAAGTATTCAGACCCCCCTTCAGTTTTTCACTCTTTGTCATATTGCAGCCATTTACTAAAATCATTTAAATTAATTTTTTCCCTCATTAATGTACACACAGCATCCCATATTGACAGACAAAAAAAAGAATTTTTGAAATTGTTGCAGATTTATTAAAAAAGAAAAACTGAAATATCACATGGTCCTAAGTATTCAGACCCTTTGCTCAGTATTTAGTAGAAGCACCCTTTTGAGCTAATACAGCCATGAGTCTTCTTGGGAAAGATGCAACAAGTTTTTCACACCTGGATTTGGGGATCCTCTGCCATTCCTCCTTGCAGATCCTCTCCAGTTCTGTCAGGTTGGATGGTAAACGTTGGTGGACAGCCATTTTTAGGTCTCTCCAGAGATGCTCAATTGGGTTTTCCAGAATGTTTGTCGGGCAGTTTATATCGATGACATAGCAACTCAGTGATGAGAACAATCACCTCACAGAACCAAGAAAGATGGTTTCAATCTTGACCAGGCCAAAGATTTCAGTTTTCACATTCTTGCCATGGACACATGAATTTTCTCAGGGTTTTTAAATTACGTCCCCACCTGAAACACATACTGTACATGTTAAGTTAAATGGCAAGTCCTAATCAGTCTGGGATGAATTGGCATTAGATCTTGTGTGTGAAAACCTTCTGAAATTATATTGCCTTATAACTAATGCAATCCAACAGACTGTAGCCTCTCGTGAATTTAGAAAATGGTTGGATATATATTATGTAATAATTCTTTGCATTTATATAGCACTTTTCTCTCATTCTTATATATATATATATATATATATATATATATATATATATATATATATATATATATATATATATATATATATATATTACCTGCCTATAATACAAAGAGTATGCAGCTTAATCAGGGGCTCATCAGGTGTATGCACCATGGCAGACAAAGAATCTTTATAAAATTAAAGTTTATTTTCACAAAATACTCTGTAAAAAAAGCACAGGAGGAGTTACCTTCAAAGACAGGCAATCCAGAAGTAAACAAGTCCCTAAATTCACACTGTGTGAGTAGGTGGTGGTGTGTGAATGAGTGTGAAAGACAACCATTCTGTTCATTGGAGGTTCTGCATTCCATTGGATGTTGCAGTGAAAGGCACCAGTTTCTCATCCTTATACAAGTAGTACTCTGACAGAGAAATCCGTATATACAGTTCGTTTTTGAATTATGATACTACTTACAGAAATGGTTTATACTAGTATAATTTCTTAATCACACATTTTACAAGTGTACTTTTTACATTACTATTACTTTGTCAGACAATTGCCCATGATGGATAACTTTTGCTATGAGGAAGACAGTAAAATGGAGTATCTGCCAATATCCCTCCTGTGTGCTAAACTAGATCCCCTCACTAACTTGTCTGTGTGTGACTGGACTGTAGGAAATAGAGAGGTTGATGAAAGGTGTTACTATAAAATCACACAAACTACAGGAAGATCACAGGGTAATCAATTTGTACCCAAAGGCTGTAAGGTAGAATAAGCCAGAGAGTTTGGTCACTTCTTTTTACAATCAATTTTTTCCCCGAAATATTACCTTCAACATCTACTGTATTATGCTTCTTTCAATAGTAAAATGGCTGACAGGCACATCATTTGATTGGGCCTCTTTTCTGCAGTGTACATCTATACCTTATGGCCACCTGAGGCTCTCTACCACTGTTCAGAAGTCTGAATTGTTATGGCTGCTCCATAGAGTAATGTTTAAGTGTATACGCATTCATCAGTTTCGCTTAATTACTGACTCATTTAGGTGCATTGACTTTGAATGATCAATGGGAAGTGGATTGATTATGACTGTATTTATTGAAGTTTTAAAGGGAGACTAATATAAAGCACTTTTATTCTATTCATCAGCCTAGAACACACCCTCACAAGGCCCTTTATAAAGTGTGTTAGCTTTCAAGCATGTGTGTTAGCAGTCTTGTATTTCATCTTACTTTTAAATATATTTGTGTTGTTATATGCCCTGTAATAGTCTGAGAAGTGAAAGCAAGAGACATATTAATCATATTGTAACATTCTCATACTCCCTTGATCCAAATCAGGGTTGTTGATTTTTGGCTGAACAAATCTCAAGGTAGGAATCAATCACAAATAAGGTGCCAGTTCAGAATACACCTACACATTAGAATCACAATTTATCCTAACTATCCATTTTTTTGTACCTAATTTCTCCATTAAAGCAGCACTGGACCTAAGGCAGGATGTGATATCTGTCTTAAGACTTAAGGTCCCTAGAACTGTGATGCAGCAATATTCACCTCTGCACCACACTATTTTAAATATAATAAAACAAAATATTTTCAAAGTTCAGGATTACAGGATGTTAGATGTCATCCTGGCAGCACTGCCTGTAAGACAAGAACTGGCACTGTAAGGGGGCCCACTAGCACACACTTATACACACAAACACACCCAGCCAAGGAAAATTTGGATTTGTCAGTTAACCTAACCGGCGTACCTTTCAAATGTGAGAATTGAACCAGAACAGCCAGAGGAAAACCCACACAGGCATGGAAGGAATATGCTAAATCCACATACATAACAGCTGGACATGGGATTTGAACCTAAGACACTGGATCTATGAGTCAGCTATGGTATCAAATGCACCAGCCTGTTCCTAAGAATAGCTTAAGAAATTACTGAGAAAAATATTGAATTGCCATGTTGAATGTCTGAATGTAGATAACAGAATGGATCTGTTTTCAAATGTTCCCAGTTGCTCATTTCATTTTTTTTTATTTTATTTATTAATTTTATTGTAATCATTCCATACAAAAAGATCAATTTATAATAAAAAAAAAAAAAATTGAAGACAAATCAAACCCCACCCCTGATAAGGAGAGCTTAGCCAAAGGAGAATTGCTTAGGGCTTTTTAATAAGGCAACAATAAACAAAAGAAAGGAAGAAATATATATAGGTAAATAAAAAATGGAGAAGGAAAATAAATGCGGTAATAGTTATTTCTCTTATTCTAAAATAATATTGATTAGATCCTGCCAGGTTTTGAAAAAATTCTGTACAGATCCTCTAACTGAGAATGAGATTTTTTCCAGTTTCAAATAATATAAAACATCAGTTTCCCACTGACTTATCAGGGGAGAGTTAGGATTCTTCCAATTTAACAAAATAAGTCTGCATGCCGAAAGTGTAGTGAATGCAATCACCGTTTGCTTGTCCTTCTCCACTTCAAGTCCATCTGGAAGAACACAGTTGTTAATGGGTTAGGAGGGATTGTGACCCCAAGGCTGTCTGAAAGGCACTTAACAATTTTGGTCCAAAATGATGTTAGTTTGGTGCAGACCCAAAACATGTGACCCAGTGAGGCAGGAGCTTGGTTGCAGCGTTCGCAGGTTGGATCTTGTCCTAGAAACATTTTGGACAGTTTTAAGCCCAGTTGCTCATTTCAATCAGGAAATCTCCTACTATGATAACTACACCAGTCTAGAATTATAAATAAAAATTAGCACCATTAGTCTTGAGTATGTCTTGCCATAGCGGTGCCAATATAGCTTGGCATTAGTTGTCACTCTTCTTAAGGGCTCTCTAAAACTGTCCTTGTAGTATCACAGCGTAGCACTATTTGCTTTAGAACATAGCATTTAAATATGCACCTGGTCATTGAATGTTGAATCTTCAAATGCATGGTAACACTGAAACTATTTTAAAAAAATACCTCAGTCTTGTTTCATGATAGTACATATTGGTAATAAAGACTGAAATAAACATATTTCATTTTACAGAATCAGTGCACACCAACACCAATTGACTTTCCAAGCACTATTTAATTGTTTTTGCATTTGGAGAAGATAGAGAGCCAGAATGGGGGTTAAATCAACAACACTGAGATATAGTCCAATGCCTTAGCCTTGTTGCCACAGTGGCTGCTTGGGAAGGAGTTATTAAAGGCTACCTTCATCATACTAGCATTGGTCACTTTGAAATGAACCCTGTCATGGATTTAGGAGCAAAATATCTTCTTCAAGTAACAAACCTTCATCAACCTAATACTATTATAGCTAAAATGAAGAACTGCTAACAAATTTCATTTTGTAACAAGTCCAAGAAATTCGAGAGTCAGCCCGTTTTCAAATTGTGCTAATGGCGTCAAGTCAGCTTCAAGTTAAAACAGAACTGTAGCATCAGTGCTATAAAGCAAGTAAGTACTTTGACAATCTATTTAGTAGTTGCCAGGCAGCATTTTGTTTTTTGAGTTTCTTGGTAAAATAATTATTCTCTAATTTTTTGTTTTTTTTTTGTTTTTAATCATTGATGTTTAGAAACCCAAAAGGTGGCAAGTCATTGAAACAGAAAGTAGATTAACTGGTACTAGTCCTAATTACAA
Organism: Erpetoichthys calabaricus; assembly: GCF_900747795.2. Classification (NCBI taxonomy): domain Eukaryota; kingdom Metazoa; phylum Chordata; class Cladistia; order Polypteriformes; family Polypteridae; genus Erpetoichthys; species Erpetoichthys calabaricus. The sequence goes on from NC_041398.2 coordinate 52,460,236, forward strand.
CTATTAGACATTTTAGAATAAATATTTGAAAAATATGGAAAATATATAAAATATATGATATATAAATAACATTTGTGTTTTACCTTCATTATCATTCTGAATGTTCTTTATTGAAACCCATCTGTATTTAGACTGTTCATATCTGCTAAAAAAACAATAAAAAGTGAAAAATTGATTTCAACAGGTGTTTTTATTTAAAAGCACTACTTCACCATTTATTAAGCATTCAAGTTGGCTTTCTAAGCTACTGCTGTGCAAGTTTTGGCAACAGGTGGAGAAACAATGAAAAAAAGAAAACACGTCCATTTCTTTTTCTCATTTTTTATGCCACATTCACACCCTTATCAGTGTTGTAAATGCTAATTTGAAAATGGGTTTCTTGCAGGGCCTGGATTAAAAACACTCCACAGAATTGCCAGTTCTGCCCATTTTGTTTTTTTCACTTCTAAAAACGGCAGTCTGTTTCAACGCCCCCCAAACTCATTCAGGCTTTTCCTGAGCACTCTGATTCAAGGGATGGTCAAGCCCAATAACCCTATTCATCTCCTAGGTCGAGCTTGTTATTGGCAGCGTTCAAGGTTAACCCCTGCACTCTCCTCAGAACAGTCAAAGCCGAGAAGGCAGCGGGACAAAGGGTTGGCTGATCAAAAAGCACCCAGTGATATCAAAAAGGCAGCATCTGGCGTGGGCCTTTTCATTTAGTGGTCAATACTGGAAGCTGATGTGTTTCACACTGTAAAATAATTAAAGTGTGTTACAAATGTATTAAGTGTAAATCAAGGTGCATTATAAAAGATACCTTTATTACAGTCTTTAAAAAGAACAAAAAATAAAAACTCCACTAATGCTGAAAAAAAGTGGGATTCCTGTATGGCTGGGAAGAGTGTCAGAATGAAGCTAGTTATCCAAGGATGTGTTACGGTAATTTCTCAGTTCCTGTATTTCTGATCATAGTGATTCCACACTATAAAGGTGATACATGATACAAAGTATCCATTAGCTGAATAGCCCACTCCACCCCATGCACAGAGCTTCATAGTCTGACCTTGACCTCTGTGATGGCAGGTCTTCCTTCGGACCATTGCCCTGATCTCACTGCATGTACAGGCAGTGTATTTTTTAAAATATTTGCAATCATAATGTGTAGTGCTAAAGAGTCATGGATCCAGCATTCTATATCTTGGGTTTGCATGTCCGCAATCTGGTTGTCCTCTGACATCCACAAAGACATGCAGGTTAAGTTAATTCCCAAGCCTAAACTGGTCCCAGTTTGAGTGTGTACATGCGAGTGGTATTTTGATTGGCATTCTTTAATTTTTTGTACACTTTTCTAAGGAGTTTTTGGGACTTTGTAGTGGCTATTCTGGGGTTTCTGCAGTCACGGAATTTGATTAAAGCTTTAATTTCTCCTTATCTTGGATCCTGATTAAGTTGTAATTTATTACAACGTCATTTTGAATATTGACAGGCAGTGCCGATTTGTGACTTTCACATTGGTCGTGGCTGAGACAACCTCCTAGAAGTCCTGGAGAGCGTGTTTGTGTGATGTCATTGGCACAACCCTTTTTAAAAGGTCATTTATGAGCTATTGACTTCTTATGTTTTGGATAAAACTTAACGACTTAACGTGCGCTTCTCTGTATTTTCATTCTTGACTTACTTTCCAGTTTACAATTCTGATTGCTGCCTCCTATTTCTGGCTTAGTGAAAGATCATTTTTTTTCACTTTGCTTTTGACCCTACCACACACTCTGTTTTGTTCCTGTTTCATTTTCTGGTCTTTCATCCTGCCCAGCAGTGTCTCCTACATTCTGCAAAGGGCTGCAAGGGTAAGCATTTTTCAGTATTGCATATATGTGTACCCATGATCTGCCCAGTTACTCTCAGCCATTTAATTTTATTCTGAGTTTTTAAATTATAGGGCCATGGAGAGTTGGATCCCTTTACACTGGAAAGCCTGGTTGGGATGGCAGACCATTCAAGAACAAATTTACTCTCATACACATTGGGTCAGTTAAAAATTTCAAATTAATCTAATGTATACATTTTTGGTATGTCATGAAACATTTACACAAATATTAGGAGAATATCCGAATTCCACATAGACAGTGGCTGACCTGGGTTTCAGATCTAGGCTCATGGACCCTTGAAGCGGCAGAAATATTAGTTAGTCCCTCCTTCCTTTAGATAGTGTTTTTCATGATGACCTCTCCTACACTGGCTTCCTGTTCAACATCTTCAAAGCTCTACTAAAAAGTTCCAAAACCTTTGATCCTGACTTCATTGAGTATCTATATCATTGCTTGCCTATTATCAGTCTGTTCAATGCCTGAGGTCTGATGCAGGAGTTTTTGTGATGTGTTTGAAACTGAATGCTACTGTAGCTTCATGACTCCTCTCACCTTATTTATTAAGTGTTAAAGTTCAATTTCCAACTGGCATCATTTCTCTGTTGTATTTTAGATGGGTGACTACTGATTATTTTCTGCTTACTGTCCTGTGAGGTTTATATGTTCTCACTATCAATCAGCTCTAATGCATCATTTACTTCTTTTTTACTTTCTCATATACGAAGTATGGGGAAAGTATTGTAATCGTCCAAAAATTCAACCTTGAGATTCTGATGAATCTCAATGTTTTAGACCTCCCTGAGTTCCAATTTACTTTCTCATAGGGAAAGTATTGTAATCGTCCAAAAATTATATTTCGAGATTTTAATGAAATCTCAATGTTTTAGACCTCCCGGAGTTTGAAAATACCATTTTTGGAATTATGTCTGTGTGTGTGTGTGTGTGTGTGTGGGTGTGTGTGTGTGTAAACATGATAACTTGAGTATGCTTTCACTTACAGTAGGTCAACCAAATTTAGCATACAAGTATTAGGTACAAAGCTTTTCTATCAACTTTTGAGCTATTTCCGTTAACTGGAAGTGGTACTTTGTTATTCATGCAGCTGCAGAGTTCGATTTATTCAACTTTACTTTTTATAATAATTGTTCAATATATTATAAACTTGATTTGATTTGTTGTTGATTGTTCTTTAATGCATATAATATAAAAATATAGTCATTGTCTTGTGCTTTACTCCTCAAATATCCAGCCCCAGTATACAAGAAATTCTAGGGGAGATCACTCTCGATTTTTACTTTTGTAGACTCTTCCTAGTGAGTTTACCCTCTAATCATATTCTTAAATTGCACCATCATGTTCTTATTACTTTGAGCAGTTTACTGGATGCTTTTTAAATATCTCAAAGAAGCGATTTTATGTTAAGAATGAATAAGTTTAGTAAATTAATGATAATACCTATTTGGTTTACAGAATGAATTAAGCAATGAATTATGAAGAAAAATGGCTGAAATACGAATTATAATGAGTTCCTTAATACAGAACTCTCACTGCCATGGACCACACTATTATCACCTGTACAGCAGAACAGCAATAAAGCACAGACCTCAAGGTTTGGAAACAGTTTCCATACTCATGTGGTATCTGAACAGATAAAAGCAGCCTAAATCACTTACTGTTAGTGTGAGTTATCCGGAGTACTGTTTAGTTACTGTTTACTCATTCTATTGTAATGTAAGACACACTACTTGAACATCCTTTTACTTCAGTTCTCCTTTTTAGCTCTTTTTATTAGATGTTGTTTTGTCCTCATTTGTACTGTATCTTGTTCTGAAAAAACGCATACAAGAACAAATTGCACTTTGAGACTCCCTGCCCAGAATCACTACCTGTATGGTGTTTGTATGCTGTACCAATGTTTGCAAGCATTTTCCTTCAGACACTCTGGTTTTCCTCCCAGTTTCCAAAATTGTATATTTTAAGTTAAACGATGACTCCCAATTGGCCCCATGGTGTGTGTAAGCATACCATGTAATTAAATTATGCCCCTTATGGGGATTGTTCCTGTTTTGCTTTCAGTGTTGGCAAGAAATGCTTCAGGTCCTGTGACCAGAATTGGATTACGTGGGTATGATAATGGAAGAGTAGTTAGAAATGGCAAGTAAAAGTCTGAACTTAAGCTAGACAGACAAACAATTTCGTTTTAGTATATGGACTAAGAATGTGAGCTTTGTAATCAAAATGTACAATATAACTATATGTCAGCCTCATGGAGTCAAAGTAGAAAGTATATCCTCAAGGCAGTGAATAAAGGTAATAGTTTATTGGTAGTTGTAGTAATTGTTGAAGTATTAGACGGGTTAGTAGTAGTAGTAGTTACAATAGCAATAAAAGTAGTAGTAGTGGTAGTACTTGTAGTTGTGGAGAAAGTAATAATAGCAGTAGTAGTAGTGATAGCAGGTATAATAATGGTGGTATTAAGAGTAGTTGCTAAAGTAGTAGTAAAAGTGGTAGTATTGGTGATAGCACAAGTAATAGTGGCATAGTGGTACCTGTGAAAATAGAAGTAGATGTAAATGTACCAGCGATAGTAGGCAAGAATAGTAGAACATTAGATCAATTGTGATGACAACAGGGCATTTAGCACAATTAACACATTTCCAACCATATCCCCGTGTTCTTGTTGCAGAATTTATTTTAAAGTAAAAGCTGGGATTCACTGTAGTAATTCCCTTCATAATTTTAACCCATTCAATTGTGTCACCTTATAATGTCCATTTGCTTAAACTGAAAGGGTTCAACTCCTTCAATCTCTCGTTATAGCTCAAGAGAAGAATTTCAGTAGTAGTACAAATAGTTGCAGTTCTTGAAGTTGGAGAAGTAGTAAAGATAGCAATTTATTGTTATTATTTTGTTATTGTTTAATTCTTATATATACAAATTGTTTACAATATCAAATTCTAAACATACATACTCTTTTTTACATTATGGCATATATTTAAGATATTTACAAATTAAGTATTTCAAAATAGATATCTCTTGTTTATGAGTCCCGGTTTAGCACTCTGCTCCTAGCTGCTGTACTTGTGGATTTGGGATATTCTCCATGTATCCAATTACTTAATTTTCCTTTCACGCCCCATTTATGTTATGTTAATTGGTAACTCTTTTTTTAGCCCTGTGTGTATCTATGAGTGTGTAGTTGTATGAGTCACTCTGGTGATGGACTGGCAGCTTATCCAAGTTTTGTTCTCTCTTTGCTCCCAGTGCCCTCAGGATGTGTACCATCTACCCCAAATCCCAAGCAAGATTAGAAATTTAGAAAATGGATTGATGATTACATGATGTTCACAATTGTTATGTGGTAAGTAGGTGATTAAGAAAAACTGCATGCAACACAATCTACCCACAATTCCCATTAATTATTATGCCTTTTATTAGATGTCTCTTGAAAGTAGAACAAAAACTTGAACCTTCAAGAGGAAGAGATGGACAAGTGATGGTGTCATAGCTTGCAATCCCTCTGCTCATGTGAATGTGCTTTCTGTCACTTTTAAAGAGCTAAGAGGCTAGTAATGAAAGTCATCCCTGAGCTCTGCTTACTTATTCACTCCGTTTCAAAATCAATAAGCAGCCTGTTGAAACATTAATTCTGATCTTAATGTAAGAGGAGCCATTATTCTCAAGAAGTAAAATAACATTCCGAAACCCAGTTGAGGGTCAAGGCTGGCAGAAGATGGGAGCAAATCATGAATCCGAGTAGGTAGTCTATTATTATTATTATTATTATTACTATTATTATTATTAAACAGTATGCCACTGCTTTAATTCATTTTCATTTGTGTGGAGCAACAGTTCCCAGTTCCACTTTAACAATTCAACTACAATGTTTTGTAAGAAATGTTTTGCAGGTATTCCTTTCTGTAAAAATAAAATATAAAAAAGTCAGGAATACTCAAGATTTCTTTTTTTAGCCTTTGAAGTATAGTAAAACATAATACAGCATTTATTTTGGCCCCCTAACTTACTTTGTTCCAGGTTTACTTTTCATGCTGTGTATCAGGGCATATTGGTCATTAGTATTTAGTAGTGAATAAAGAAAATGATCCAAACCTGTACAGGTTTACTGTACTTGGCATCTGCTTAGTCAAACAGTTGCTACTATTTTTTAAACAAATGTATTTTTTATTAATCCAACACGTTCTGCCCTTATGTTATCATTTGTTTTGATTATAGAGAGACAGTGTTATTGTTATTTTAAACCTATAACCTTATGTCTGTAGGCAAACCACCCAAGAATCTTCTATTTTGAGTCATTTCTTGCATCTGAATGCTTGCAGCCACCATGAAGGCGGGGAGGGGTCTTTGTGGCTCATTGGATTGGCAATGGCCTTTCATCTTTAGGTCACTGGTTCGATTCCAGGCCAATTCTATACTGATCAAAGGTCACTTGTCTCAAAAGGCTGGTTGGGGGCCCATGAGAAATTAGTTCTGGCGGTTCTTGGCTAAGTTCCTAGTGGACAAGTGCCTACATGACAAAAAGCCTGCGCAGTTGGAAGCACATTTTCCTGGTGGCAAATTAAACTAAAAAAAAAAGCTCTCACCTCTCCAAGAATGACTTCTTTTCATGGTTCAGACACTTGGGAGGGGAAGCTTTACATTTTCCTTTTTTCCCCTAATGCATTTTAACCTCTTTTTTTCTGCAAACCATAGGGCATAAGCTGCTTTATCAGAAAAAACGCATAATAATAATATTACTGTAAATGGCTAGTGTAATACGTAAGTCATGCAAAAAGCTTCTAATGTCAGACATGCAACCCGAGTCTTTTGTTCTGTGTAAAAACTGCACTCCAGATGTATTTGGCTCAGGACTCCATGAACTTGAGACAAGGAATGAAGCATCAAGCATTTCTTTTCTTTTGAAAGAAAACAAGTCAAGGAGCTGAACTGTTAAATCCAATTCAGATCCCCTAGTTGTGAAATCTCTCTCAGTTATTTTAAAAGCCACCACGGATTTATTTTTCCAAACATTATTTTTTCACTGTATTATATTTATATTTTAGTTATCTCTTGCTTTTAAAGCCTTGCTCATATAAAGCACACAGAACTGCATTGAACTCATCCATTTTCCTATCCAATTCAGGAATAATGACTCTAGTGCCAATCCTGGCAGCATTTAGCATGAAGCGGGAGCCAACCCTGGGTAGGGCACCACTCCATCTTATGAAGCCAGTAAAGAATTACCAATTATGTAGACATCGTTGCAATAAAACTTGTAGCGCCTGCAGAATAAAAGCACACAGACACTGGGAGAATGTGCCACCCTTGTCCAAGGAATGTTTTATTTTAGAATTTAAACTCAGGCAACGGTACTTCATACTGCACAAAAATATTGTCTACCTTGCATTATAGTACACAATAATCAGACAGCACTTCTGATTATTTTAACAGGAACTGCTTAACATGAAAAAATATAAAGTTCCAATCTCATACAATAACAATGGGAAAGGGAAATATTCTGTATGCCTATCTGTATGCTCTTCTGTGTAACCAAGAGACCATGTGCCAGTGTATTAACCTGGAGATTATGAGATCATATGCCAATTAACTTTATTATTAAATAGTAGTATTTGTATATAAGAAGTTCCAATTTAATGATAAGAAGTTTGTCAAAGGCACTTTGTGTTGATTGGAGTAAATAGTGAAATACAGAATTCAGATTTCACATACTTCTGTTAATGCTACTGGACACATTTTTGGTATTAGTACTCATATTATAGGATGTTATAGGTCTTCCGACATCAAAAACCCTCACCATGGTGACCCAGCTAACCATAACCCCAGCTTGTGTCTATTTGGAATGCTAGCTATTTGGACCAGAACTCTCTCCTCTTTTGAACCATAGCCATCCAGAAGCTCTCTTCTTCACTTCACTGGTCTTGTAGATGGCTCTCCTCCTCCTTCCTCCTACTATACCCAGAAAGCTGAGAGCCTTGATTAAGCAAAAAACTGTAAAGCCCCTGCAGTTATCCTGCACAGGACAATACCTGGCTCTCCATCTCACTTGCTGACATTACCTGACATTTGATAAGCTTCCTCACAGAGACCTCTTCCAGATGTTCTCTCCATGGGACTGTCAACTCCAATATCACTACTTGCTTGATGGCCTAAGACAAGATGACAATGTCTTGTCACAAAGTGGTGAAAGCAAGGTGGCTGGGGAAATTTAGCTGTTGATAGAGGTTGGAAACATCCAATCTCTTACTAAGGTCCTGTGGTTTCTGGCAGCTCACCTGCTCTAACAAAAGCAATCATCTGCATTGAGGGGTCAGAATGCCTGGCTGCATTCATTCCTTCTCTGATTGTTTAGGCGATGGCCTTCAAGGCTTTGTAAGGGATAATACAGATGGTGACGTGACCATGTGCTTTGGAGCAGCTGCTCAGGATGTGTCCAAAGTGACTTGCTTGGAGCACAGAGGACAGACTGGATACTGTGCTTCATCCCATATGTGCAGGTTTGATGGAGTGGGGCAGTTCATCATACACTGCCTGGGCTAGGAATTTTATGCAGTGTGGCTTAGATTTCCATAACTCCACCCAGGTCAACTCTTGACCACATTCTTCTATTTAGTTCATGGCCCTTGTTGTCTCATTATGAATGCACTCTATGATCTTCCCTCCTCAAGTGTAGGGCTCACTTCTTGCTGAACTAGTTGCTGCCCCACCCTTAACCCTGTGGTTCTAACATGGAGGGTCTTAAAGGAATCCAGTCCAGCTTGATCCACTAGTCTATACAGTTATGTTAAACAAGTTATCTTAGCCTTCATTAACTCAAGCTCTCCCATATTTCTTCAGTTTTGTCATACGGAATTAAGCTGTACATGTGACAGGGCTCCCTCAGGCCTATTGTAATAAAGGATGTCCATCAGAAAACATTGTAGTGTTATTTAAAGGAAAATTCCCAGACAAACTCAATTTATTTAAAATATTAGGTTACAATGGTTCAGATATTGTCGGTCAATTGATTAAAACAAATAAGAACCAAATTAAAATATTACTAAAATCCATGTATATAGTGGACATCCTCAAATTAAGATAAAATATCACAGCTAAACATGAGCAGCATCTTGTTTGCAGTCCATCTTGATTAGTTGGTTGCAGCTTTTATCTGGCGAGGTTTCCTTAATGTCTCATCCTTATATAACTTATGCTTCTCAACCATTGACAACATGTTCAAAAAGAGAGATTAATATAGGTCAGTGCCGAAAGATGGTCCTTGGCTTGGTTTTTAAATAAACTTTAATTCAGAAAACTAAAATTACGAGAAGTCTCCATTTTGGATTTCGTTTAAATGAATAAAGTATGTCAGCTTGTATATTACAGGTATGACTGCAAAGAATATTCAATCCATTTTTAATTCATAAAAAACATGCCCATGGGCCTACTTTAGTTCACAGCAGGAAGCCCAGACAGCATGTGAGCAACAAATTTAGTTTTGGTAAATGAGACTTTAACTGGCCTTTTCTTATCGACACTGTGTTTCAGAGACTGATTTTCTTTAAGTTCTGTGTAGACTGAAACTTTGGCATTGTGGTGATGATTTGGGGTCCATGGTAGTGTGAGTGTTTTTAGTTAAAAACTGTGTGGTCAGGCTATGGGTAGGGGGTGTAGGTGTGCATGGAAGCAGAGCCGTGTGGCCCTGGGGTATTGATGAGGAAACTGGCTGATTGCATGTTCACTGGGATTGTATTTATAGTACCTACACCCACATTAGTATAATAGAGCCTGAGGTGGGAAAGAAAAGGAATTTTGAGAAAGAAACAAAAAAAGAAAAGAGTGCCCAGAGGTTAAAGGGAAGGGGAGTTGTGGCATAGCCAGTGCTGTATTGAAAAGATGGTCTAGAATGACGTTCCAGGCAGAGTAAGTGGACAGCGCTCACAGAACATGGTCACTCATGCTGAGCACCCAAGGAGTAGAAGTTACCAACCACTCTGTGTGACTTCTGCAAAATGCCAAAGGATGGTGATGGGAGAAGGGTGCAGGGCTTGTGGGGTTCCCCCTGAATGCCAAGGAACGGTGGCCAGGAAACAAAAAAAAATTAAAGAATGACTGCATTCACCGGTGTACGTTTCCACTTGCTGAGGAGACCTTAAAGGGTGAGGAGTGGAAGCCATATTAGCAAGTTTGGTTACAAATCTTGGATGAGTGTACACCTTGATGACCTTAGAGAATAATAGGGAAGCTATCTTTCAATTAAAATTTCAGAAAAGGAATGGGATCCAGCCATTTACAAAATACTTCCTGGATCAATACGCAGTAAGCTTGCCAAAGTTCATCTAAAAAATGTTCATCATTCAAATATATCTTGTGTAAAATTGTTTAAAAGATATAGAGAGCACAGTACAACCTGCATAAAATGTCATCAAGAACCTGTACCACCAGGTTACATGGTTTGGACAAAAAAAATGTTTAGAATATTTATCTGGGTCTAAACCTCTGATGCTTTAACAATAAATATTTTGAGTACTGCAATAACATTGTGATATGATTTTGCTCCTATTCCACTTCCTACAACTCAGTGGGAAAGTGATGTTCTGTATTATATTAGTTTAGATTAATTGAACAATCTGTATGAGAATCTGTTCAGAATTTGGCAAGAATTAATGTATTCAGCTCTGTGCTGAACTTTTTCATTTTGCTTACTGTTTTCTTCTGCATGAAAAATCACTTCAGATGGGACTCTTCTGTTGTACAGCTTACCGAATTCGGTAGGAGCTGAGTGCTCAATTAGATGGACTGTATTATTGTACTGGATATAAAACTTGTCTAAAAAGTACCTGCTTATGTTCAATGGTGCAACAAGGATGCAAAGGATAAGCAGGGAACTACAAAATATATGTTATACATTCAAAATATAATTAGATATAACTAGAAAGCAATTGTGATCATCGCAAAATATAACCAATAGCCAAGAATTTAAACAACTAAACAAATATACTGAAACAAAACAATTACACATGCAAAGATTAATTACAAAGAATTCTTATAAGACAAAGTCTGTATGACCTAGTAAAGATGGTCAGAAGATCCCACAGATAATTCTCATATATCCCTTTTTCATTTTTATTTGAACATATAGTAGCATATATTTTGTTGTGTCCTCTGCATATTATTCTACTTTCTGTGTTTTTTACTGGATGGCGATTTTGTTATGGTGCTTTGTTCTTTAAATAAAAAAGACTCATCTCTTTCACTCCTGTAATTGAAAGTTCTTGGATTTACGGTTAAGGCTTATTGGAAATAATATTGTGATGGTGTATCCTATGAAATAACAAACAATGGCTAAATGATTGATTTATTACTATTGTAACTAAAGTATGTACCTCTAAGTGTGATTTGGATTTTGAAAGGGTTTAAAGTTCCAGTATTATCATTAAATGGGACAGGCATTGAGTGGCCAACCAGTTCACAGCCTGCTGATATCAATAGTAAGAACTCACAGCTCATAAAACTTGGTGATCTGAAAACTGAATGTCAGTCTACAGCAGGGGTGTCAAACTTCAGGCCTGGAGGGCCGCAGTGGCTGCAGGTTTTCATTCTAACCCTTTTCCTAATCAGTGACCAGTTTTCACTGCTAATTAACTCATTTGCCCTTTGTTTTAATAGCCCTGTTATTAAGGATTCAGTGCTCTGACTTGATTCATGTCTTCATTAAATGACAGCCAAACAGAAATGAGATGTGAAATGAGCCAACAGATGACCAGCTAAATTGGATCTTCAAACTCCAACCAATTTCACTCCAACCAGTTTCTTAATGAGAAGCTAATTCTTGCTGTTAATTAAACTCGTTCTTTAATTCCATGGCTTGTTGCTGCTCTCATTCTGCCAAAGCAGACATTTCCAAAATTGTCGATTTTCAGTTTTTTCTAAGAACACCGTCAAAATGTTTTGGTGATCTGAGAGATCAGTCTTACTGATACCTTCACCTTTCTTTATTTTCAGATATTGTGGATAGCTGGTCGTGTGGGCAGCTCGTTTTGTGTCTCATTATTGTTTTGCTGCTAATTAAGGAAAAAGAAACAACAAAGGGGCTGAGTCAAGTTAATTAAAATTAAGGCAAAAGAAGTTAATTAGCAGCAAAAATCTGGTCACTAATGAAGAAGATGGTTAGAATGAAAACCTGCAGCCACTGCAGCCCTCCAGGACTGGAGTTCGACACCTGTGGTCTACAGCATACTCCTTACTTGTTTTGTTATGACTTCAATCCTATTTTATATAAAAATTATTTTATTTACATGAGAAGATGGTTTATAGTTATAAATTCATAATACAATTATTTACATTTAAGAGACATAAGGAAATATAAGCAGCTTGCTCATGGTTGCACAGCAAGTCAGGCATGAAGACTGAATCAGACACCTTGTGATTTTAACATGCAGTCCCCAAAGTGTCTCTTCAAATATCTCAAGTTTTACCATGTGGTTTACATTTCCTAAGAGTGACTCTGTGCCTTCTGTAAGTTGTTGCATTTTCACTTTTCTGTGAAGCCCATTTGAGGTACACATCCTGCAACAATACTAAAAGTTTCATTATTTGACAATATATTCTCTCACATCAAGTGATATTTGAATTTGATTAATTCTGCAATATATTTTCCTGTCAGGTCCAGGATTATTAACACTTCATTTTTTTGTTTCATTTCAGCAATGTAGTTATTTAAACTGTTCTTCTTGTTCTGTATCACCTTTTCCTGTGTATTTGATTTCCTGTAGAAGGTAAATGTTGATTATCCATTCCAGTGGTTCTTTCACTTTGGACATTTGACTTCCTATATATAAAGTAGCAACTCTATGTTTTTCTATTTACTTTGCACTTAGCCAATCTCTCTCATTTTTGTGAATATCATATGCATAATGTTCTTAGCTCTAAAGTTAAACTAATAAAACCCAGAGTTAAGATAATATTGCAATAGTAACTGTTTAGTCTGTAAGCATTATGCCGCATTTTTTACACAGTCTTGGGTTTTGTGGATATTTAAGCATGGCTAACAGAGTTGCCTTACTGCATCTTGGTAATGCTCATGGCTGGATCTGCCATCAGGGTGACTTGAGTTTGCATTCTGGGGCACTGCTCACAAAGAGGCCTTTGATTATGTGAGAAAAAAAAAGTGTAATAATAGAAAAACACAAGTTTTCACTGACGGGCTCTCAAAACATTCCACTATGCTACACCCATCCTTATCCCACTTCAATCCACACAATTATAAAATATCCCATCAATTCTAAACAAAAAGTTTTAAAAGAAAAATATGAGTGAGTATAGCATGATCAGAGCAGGAATCTAAAAAGTCACTTTTATAAGATTGTATTGCCATGCTGTAAACAAATGAATGGCAATTTAAAGCGAGAGTCTAGTGGTGCAGCGAAATTGAAAATTAAAGAGGGAAAAGCAAAAGACACTGTTTTGCCAAAAACTAATAAGACTGATCTTATAGATATCAAGAAAAATGCTAATATTGCTGCTTTTAGCAGCTTTTGTAGCAAAACACTAACATAGACGTCAACAACAATGTAGATGACAATGAGACCATTGCAGGAGATAAGATGCATGGGACAATGACAAACCTAAATGTAAGAATCCCTCAATCTTTTATTTCATTTTTTTCATATTTTTATTTATATATGCAAAAACTAAACATTCAGTTACATAAGCATTTTAAAAAATATTTAGTAGACGTTCGTGAACTGTGCTGTCAGAAGAAGGTTAATTTACCACAGTCAGGTGTGGTGTGGGCGTCCCCTTGGCCTTGTCCAGCTGCTCAGGTCCTCAACAATAAGGAACCTGTGAGCTGGATCACCCTCAGGAAATCGCACTACATGGCCATAGTGCTATAACTGATGCACCCTCACAATGCAGGTAATACACCTCATTTGGGACTCTGTGAGCAACCACTCGTTTGACACAAAGTCAAACCAGCAGTACCCAAGGATTTTCTGAAGAGACACAGTACTAAAGGAGTCCATTCCTTGTTTCAGGTCGCTGGATAGTGTCCATGTCACGCAACTAAATAGCAAAACAGGAAGCACTAGGACTATAAAGACTTTGACCTTTGTCCTTGTCCAAAGATACCAGGAGCGCCACACACCCCTTTCCAGTGACCTTATGACCCCCATGCTCTCCCTGTCTATCTACTGACTTCATAGAATGATCCACCAGAGACATGAATGTTGCTGCTGAGGTAAGTAAACCTCTCAACATGGTCAACACTCTCTCTGCAAACAGATACACTTGTTGATGGCTGTGCCTAAGAGGTCATTAAATGCCTGGATCTTGGTTTTTATCCAGGACACTTGTAAGCCCAGACACCCAGACTCCTCACTCAGTTTCTTGAGAGCTCCAATTAGAGCCTCCATTGACTCTGTGAAGTTCACAGCATTGTCAACAAAGTGAAGTGAATCTTTCTTCAACAACAGAGGTGCATGGAATGTCTTTTCTCTCCATCATGATGACCATCTTCCTCTGCTGTCAGAGGTGCTTTGTAAACTCTGCATTTCAGTGATGACACTCTCTGAGGTGCACAGACCTGGAATTGGCCAAATCTCTGTAGGTGGGTACACCTTTTATTGGTCTAGTTGCTCTGATGGTTGTTATACTCAGGGAGTAACTGTTGCTGTGGTGGATTGGCTCCTTCCGATGATGTCCAATATCTCTTTTTTCAATGAGCGTATTTTATAAGACTCAGGTTAAGGCACTCTCTGGGTGCCTTATCTGTTGTCTCAGTGCGTGATATCTTGTTGAGGGAGAGGTTCTATTTGCAACTTCACTCAGTAGTTGATTGGTGTCTACAATGTGACACTCCTCTGGTCATGGGTGACTTCAGTGCAACCACTAACACAGACAGGGTTTGCTATGAGGGTTGTATCAGTCCTCATGGTTCTGGTGACTGTGGGGAAAGTGGCTCCATGTTCCCTGACTTTGACTGAGCTGCATCGTTGGACTTGGTACTCCAATACTGCTGGTGTGGTGAAGGAGATTAATCACATGCTCATGGGCAGACCCTGGAGGCTCCTACAGAACTGTATGGTCTACAGAAGTGTCCAATTTATGAATTTTGACCACAGACTTGTTCCTAAGATCCAGCTTAGGTCCAGTATGCTACCGCCTACTAGTATAATGAGGGTGGACTTGGCCAGACTCCAAGATCAGGCTGTTTTCAATGAGTCTGTATGCAATTTGGGTGAGAAACTTTCAGACCTGGGTCCGACTGCCGATCTAGGAACAGTCACAGTTGTAAATATTATTGTTCTGGTAAATTGCAGTGAAATGCTTACTGTTAATTACAGCCTGAACTCCACTACTACTAGTCACCTAATATTGGTGATCATGAGTGCCGATGTGACAATGACAATAAAGATCTATCTATCTATCTATCTATTTAATGGTCCCCTGTCCTGTCACAACACAAAAGACATTTTTTCATGTGCACCAAGTGTATGTCACAACACACCGCTAGAGATTAGTCATCCAAAAACATCAACATGCACTCAACTGCTAAATAACAAGCCAAAGATAATTACTGAAGAAGGAATGGGAGTTTTAAGTGTTGCGAAGAAGGAATGATCATTTTTACTGAAAACACTTTCTGGTTTACTTCTTATAATAAGGGTGTGATTATCTGCACAAAATATGGTCCATAAATTGACTAAAAACGAGGGGTTTTCAGGACCAGTGGGCCAAAAAATAACAAAGAACCCCAAAAAATATGATGTCTTACATAACTAGAAATCAAGATGACTCAAACTGTCATCATAATCATACTTGGGGGTTTTCTCATGCCAGTGTGTCAGGAAGTACAGGACAAAAAGTCATTTCAGACTGTTCATAAGTAATTCTTATGAACAGAATATAAATAATATTCAACAGGAATTAAAGCATTAAAAATTCAACTCAGATAAATTAATGGAATGTTGCAACATACTAGGTGCTTTTTGTTATTGTATCTTCTGGGACTTAATAACATTTTCTTTAGGGCTCTAAGTCATGTGGTTTTTATTTTTACCATTTACTTTGTGATTTCATTTTGTTAAACGACTGTTTTATTTTAACATTCAATTTTGTTGTACTGCATTGCCTTACAGGGTACTACAGTTTTGTCGAGAGGCTGTCAAGATGTGTTCTCCTCATGCCACCATCTCACTGGTATAAAACTATAATATGGCACTGTGAAGAATTCCTCAGTGGACAAACCATGCTGTTTCAAAATTAGGTATGGGTTATTTCAAAACAATATTAGTTTCAAATTTTATTTTGGTTTTGACTTTCTTTTGCCAAAAGACTTCGTTGTGACCCCCCTTCAGTTTATTGCTTTCTGGTTTTGACCTTTGCTAGTCCATGGTGCCTTCATCTTCTGGTCTATCCTTTTTCTCCTGATCTTATTGTTATTATCACTACTAACTCCTGGGCTCATGCTTGTCCTTCACAACAAGAATATGTTGGACAGATTGAAGAACAACTTTATAAAAAAAACAGCATAGTATTGTGAAAAAATTGAGAGCAACATGAAGAAAGTTAAGAGCAAAGTGGGCAAATGAAGAGGGAATTTGTTTGATTCCCAGCTCAATGACTTGAAATATACTGTATGTTAACATATACATGTAGTGTGGAACAACTCGAACATGTAGTAGGTTCTAAAGAAGAAAAGCTGGTGATCTTATTAAGTAAATACAAATCCCTTTAAAAATAAACAACACAATTGAAAGACATAATAAGAAGGAAAAACCTTTGTTTTATTTGTGTGAGAGAATGGTGGTAGAATTTGGTAGAAGCCCCACCAACTTTATCTTTGACATCTTTGTTAAAATTTTTGGTAACATTTTACTGACATACCTAAGTTGAAAGATTGTATCACTTAACTGGCCACCATAAGCTTTCAGGGTCAAATTTAATAAACTCCTAGAGAAAGAAAACTTATTATTCCTTGCTAGAGACAATGGAGAAATAGTTTTTCAGTATAATCAAATTTATATAGTACCGGAACCTTCTGTACCAGCTGCTAAAAAAGGGCCTCAGAAAACCTTGTTGAACAAAAGTTTTGTGCAAAAGAAATTAGATATGCACAATGTTTCTTACATCTCAGTAAAAGTTGCTGATGCAAAAGGATACCCAGAGGGACTTTTTATAATGATTGGAGTGGTTAATTAGCCCCATGAAACTTAGCTATGTTTCACAAAGCTAACGAAAAAATATTCTACCCCACCCTTTATGATATGCATTGATTACTTTGTTTACAAAGACAAATAAAGACCCTTTGAAATGATCATCTTTTAGATCAATCTTCTTAATGAACAGTAATGTCAAGGTATTGGCAAATGCCCCTTATAGTATTATTGTATGATCAAACTGAGCTCATTAAAAAGTTTAATAAGCAATTAATATAGCCTCTCAAAGGTGCTTCAAAGGTCATGGTCTCTGGATGCAGAAAAAGCTCTCAATAGAGTAGAATGGGGATATCTCCTTACTCTGTTTTGAAAACTTGGGTTTAGACTACAGTAGATACATTTGCCTGAATCAAAATACTTTTCTCAGCTCAGAAGCCTAAATTCAGACAAACAAAATTAATTCAGATTAGTTTATATTAGGATATGGAACAGAAAAGGCCCTTTGAAACGTAAATATAATTGAAGAAAATTAACAAAAAATACCCCTTTACACCAACTAAGTGGTTTTGTTCATCGCTGACCGAAATTTATCTCTACTGATCTTGTTAAATTTACTAGACATTTATCGGAATTTTGCTTTATTTAAGGTTATTTGATTAAACACATTATCACACCATACTATATTACAGTGATTGCTGTTGGCTTTTTTAGAAGAGTTCAGGTATTTAGTGGTTACAATAAATGAATCTTCGAGATCAACGTATAGTTGATGCAAAGCATTAAATGAGATATTAAATAGTGGTTCACTCTGTCTCTAGTGGGCAGAATTAGCGTAGTTAAAATAAATATTCTCCTAAAACTCCAAAATATTTATTTTCAGAGAATTCCTAAAATTTTTTTAAAAAGCATTAAAATAATGGCACTACAAAGACTGAAGGCAGGTGGTTTGTTCTCAAAATTTTTATAGACTTCTAAAGTTCTAGTATGAATAGACTCTACACATAGCATTGAAAACAAACGTTTCAATTGAGGGAAGTAGTAATAACAATAATAATAATAATAATAATAATGCACTACATTTATATGGCATTTTTCTCACCACTCAAAGTGCTACCACACAGGGAGGACCCGGGACTCAAACCCATGATCTCCTTACTGCAAGGCAGTAGCACTACCACTGCAATGTCTCTACATGGTTTCTATCCCATGCCCCAAGAACAAAATACTGATGTTGGCGATACTCATAAGGCCCCAAAAGGGCAACATACAGTTGAATTTTATCCTAATTAAGTAACACTCATTTGGAAAGAGAAACATTATGACTGTAGCTTGCAAATATGCACCCAAGAACTAGTTAGAGCATTCATAAATTTTAGAGAAAATAGCTTTAAATTTTAAAAAGAGTACCAGTGGAAAGATATGATTGTTAAGAATAGCCTGCATGATCTAGATCGAAATATTAAATTGGACTGCTGTGGTAGTTTTGATACATCCATACCAAAATAAATCAAAATCACAATTAATAAAATGATCATCTCCCCTTTCTGGAGACTGTAGAGTATAAGCAGTGTTGTCCTTTTATCTGTTACCAGAACAAGAGAAGGAGAGTAACTGCGTTCAAAACAAAGCTGGCAAAATGCTCATTGTTGACAGCAAATTGCAACAGGACTATTTTGGCCATTATCACAACTTTCAAAATAGATTGTTTTCTTAATAGTTTTCAACTTTTAACCATGCAGGCTTTATGAATTAAGATGGTAGTGGTATACAATCAGATTGATCCCTTACCATCATCTTGAGCACATTTCTTCTATAGTGCAGTACATTTATAAGTTCATGTTTCTATTCTTTCCACTTTGTGTCATAGCAGTGATGTTGCATGTGAGCTTTAGAGGACAGTTTCCTCTAAAGTAGTAGGGAAGTAATGCTTCCTTTCCCTAAAACATATACTTTAAAAGAATTTGTATTTTTATATAAATTGCCAAAAAATACCAGTCTCATTCTACTATTACTAGAATAAATGAATATATTGAGTATTTTTTATTGCTATCTATCATACCTGTTTAAAGCATAAATACATAAAGGGGCAACATCTACTAGCAGATTTCAGACTTTATGACAAGGTTCTTTCAATTTGTGTTGGTTATGAACTCCGTTTATTTATAACTTGTTTACAACTGATCAGATCGACTTAGGAGCTTTATTTCTGACACGAAATGATGACTGCTAACCAGATGTACAGAACTACTGTATGCTAGAGAATGTTTGATAGCATTAGAGGGAACTGAAACAAAAGAGGTTTTGTTTCCCCCTAAGGAGCCATCCACTAAGATGGACAGTTACTAGAAAAACATATTTCAACCATAAAACATTTTATGTCAGTTACAAAAAAGGTGGAATGTTGATGTGCACTCCTTATCAATGTTCTCGAAAAAGTAAACTTGGCGGTACAGGTTTCAAGCATGCTGTGTAATACAGAATGAGAATGATGTGTGCGTCAGAGCTTCCAGATTCAGCCGATTCGAGATTGATGCTTTGAGCTTAAGTGTTGAAAAGCTAAATAATGAGAGCCAGAGGACAATGCCACAGGGACATTTTAAAATTTCCTCTCTTTAAGCATTTGTGCTTCTTATAGAGTTATTGACAGCATGAAAATAAAGCTTCCTCTTTTCCAGTTGGGTCTTCCTTGCCTGTCTTTTGTGTCAGTATTTTTTATATGCTTAAAAATGACTGTTCTGATCAAGGATATTATGATTCAAAAAACAAAAACAAAAAAAAAACACACCAGTCCTGATGCACAAACCTACATTTATTCATACAGGGAATTCATTCATTCATTCATTCACTCACTCATTCATTCATTCATTAAGTGATTATCCAACCAGCACTGGGGGCAAGGCAGGAACTGTTACAATCACAATTACTGCCAGAATAGTTTAAAAGCTACTGATTGACATATCCTGCATGCCTTTAATATAAAGAAAGAAACCTTTGTGAATTGAGGAAAACAAAGTGTAAATAAAAACTGTTAGGCTGGAAATCAACTTCACATCCATGGACATAATAGACAGAAGCATTAAATATGTTACTACTAATTTTTATTTTTTTAATTTATGACCCCAGTTCTAATCCCAATCTTCAGACAAAGGGTGCTCTTCCCTTCTACCTCTGACTACCGAGAGGATCAATCATCCCCTGTTTTATGGAGAAACTAAATGGCATAGAGGTATGCTCATCTGGCAAGAGTGTCTCTCTTCTACCAACATTATATGCCACAATATAACCAGTGTGTTTAAAATTGATGGATATACAGTAGATTACACAAACTTCAAAGAAATAACCACATTGACAATATTTATAATCAAAGCTGCTATATATTATACAATGATTCAGTCTATTCTTATTAAGTTGACTTCTACTTAAGACCCCAGAGATATATACAATAATTATAACTATATAGTGTAAAAAGTGTAATGCAACATAAACATGAAAGACTATGTTAATATATACAGTGAAATATAATGCAGTACATGCAAAAATGCTTTTATATGCTATATACACAGCATATATTGTACTTCTTTCTCTTCATCTTTTCTCAGTTCTATATGGGGTTGGCACACAGCAGATATGCAGCATATACAGTACTCTTACTGTATATACAAAGTCACTTTAAATCAAGATAATAACCGTCTTAGGTAAGCCCCATTCTGACAATGATAGGCCAACAGTGCCAGAGTCATTCTGATAGAAGTTATTTGAAACTAGGGCCATTACTTGTGCTTGTCCACTTCAAGGTACATAAGGAGTCTCAAAAAACAGAAAGAAAATTGGAACTGCTTACAAATCCAAACATTTTGCACAATTAATTAAAAAGCAATATATGAGAGAAATATGAAAGACCCTCATCAGCAGCAGCCTTGTAAAGAGTATAAAAGGAGTATACAGTATATGTTAAAATGAGTCTTTAACATTGACTTTAGTGCTGAGACTAATGTGGCTTCGCTAATAGTAGGAGGTATTACATATCAAAGTTTCAGTGTTCTGTAGCGACTGGTTCTGCCTAATGCGATCATTTATTTATCCTAAAAATTTTAAGGTGGCCTACATTTTAAGATCACAATGTATACCTTGATAGGTATTGGTATAGGTTCTAAAAACGTATGCAATCTGATGTAGTGCTGAACCATTTCAAACTTTACATGAGAAAAGAAGGACTTTAAATTCCACTCTACATCTAGCTAGAAGCCAGGGAAATAAATGATTTAAGAAATGGAAATATATGATCATATTTCTTAGTTCTAGATATAATCCTTGCTATCATATTTTAAACTAGCAAAATACCCGCACTTCGCAGCGGAGAAGTGGTATGTTAAAGAGGTTATGAAAAAGTAAAGGAAACATTTTTAAAATAACGTAACATGATTGTCAATGTAATTGTGTTGTCATTGTTATGAGTGTTGCTGTGTTTTATATATATAAAATACACACACACACATATAAACATATATATACATATACATATACACATATATATACATATCTACATATATATATATATACATATACACATCCACATATCAACATATATATATACACATATATACACACACACACGCTTTATGAGTGATGATTGTTTTACTGTTTTTATCTTTATTTTATTTTATTGTACAATCAACTCCTATCTGCGCACAGCAGGGCAGCCGTGGGCGGATGCGTATGGTGTATTCACTCCATGTTATCGTGCATTGCGCTGTCAGTGGTATTTTGATAAAAGAATTTGAACAACATATAAGAAGCGTATAAATTATTAAACAGTAAAACATTAACATTTAAGAAGTAAAGTTACATGAAGTACTACTGCAGTGCCTTCGGGTATACCTCATTTTTTGTTTGCCCATTACATGCTTAAATGTATACATTTTTTGGTGTACCTACCCGAGAACACGCGACATATAACCGAGCGTGGGAGAAGCATGGATTTTAAACACGCGTTGAGTTCATCTGCTGGTCTCCCTCGTAGAATAACTGGTAATGTTTGACTAAAATCTACAGCGAGTAAAACGACATTACCTCCTATTTTTTTTTTTACGATCTCTGAGATCTTGCTTTTTTCGGTTCAAGGCTTCATAAGCTGTTTTATGTTGTATGGTGTACTTATCCCAAACCATCATCTTTGAATGTTGCAAGACTTTCGCCTTGTATGTAGATCGGGGTAATTACATTCATTGCATTCCTAGTCTGAATCACAATCTGATTGTATGGGTGGTTACCTGGCACTGTAGGGTTGCCACTCGTCCTTTAAAATACGGAATCGTGCCGCGTTTGAGAATGAAATTGCGCGTCCCGTTTTGAATCAATACTGGACGGGATTTATCCCGTATTTTTTTTATCATTTTTTTTTTAAAGCAGCGTCTCATGCAAATCATCCCACACGCATTTTATGAAGATGCCTCCTTTCCTACTTTGGATTGGGTAATACTTGATGTCATCGTTAGTTTGATTGGTGTTTATAACTGTCCAGTGAGGAGGGCGTGTCTTTTAAGTACAGTCTGCAAAGTGTTGGCACTGAGATGTGGCGTCAGCGCCATAGTTGAAGCCCCTAACGTTGCGGTCAGCAAGTCGGCTAACATCCGCCATGTGCCGTCTTTCAGTTGCGAGAAGCAGATCATAGAATGGTTGAAACTGTTGCCCCTAACGTTGCGCCACGGCGTGTGGTTCGTTTATACCTCGTGTCTTGTCATTAAACTTTTATCTCGCGAATATGTTATTGCAATCCGCAGCGGGAGCGTTTCTATAAACTTAATTTAAACTTACGTTTTACACCGTGCTTTGTTTCCCTTATGAACATGCTTGTATGCTTCACTCGCTCCTTTCTCAATTGTTTAATTAATTTTTTGCTCTTCGCTGTTTGCGGCTGTTCCTCCATTTCCCCCTACTTCGTTCTTTTATCTCGCGAATATGTTATTGCAATCCTTAACGGGAGCGTTTCAATAAACTGATTGAAAATAGTTTTGCATTTACCTTTTTAGTAAAAGGCGAGCTTTTAAGCCTGAGAAATCACCCCGTAAATGCACACGTTTAATTGGACATGTGTTAATATGTATGGTTACACAGTATTAAAAGACAGTGAACAACGTCAGTTACCTTTCTTCCCACGTTTGATAAAAGGTGAGCTTTTAAGCCTGAGAAATCACCCCGTAAATGCACACGTTTAATTGCACATGTGTTAATATGTATGCTTACACAGTATTAAAAGACAGTCAAAAATTAACGTCATTTACCTTCGTTCCCGCGTGTGACTCGTGCTGTAAATGTCTTCCTTGTTTTTAGTTCACGTGATTACGTAGGAGGCGTGATGACGCGATACGTGACTCCGCCTCCTCCATTACAGTGTATGGACAAAAAATATGTTCCAGTTATGACCATTACGCTTTGAATTTCGAAATGAAACCTGCCTAACTTTTGTAAGTAAGCTGTAAGGAATGAGCCTGCCAAATTTCAGCCTTCCACCTACACGGGAAGTTGGAGAATTAGTGATGAGTGAGTCAGTGAGTCAGTCAGTCAGTCAGTGAGGGCTTTGCCTTTTATTATTATAGATTACTGTACGGAAGAAACTGAACTATTCAAAGCATTGCAGTAGTCAATTATTCTTGACATTTGAATGAACTAGCTTTTCAAGATCCTGGAGTTGAAGAAACTGAACTAATTTTACCAAATTTCTTACATGAAGCCAGCTGGTTTTAGAAAGCAGTGACCTGTCATGATTGAAGAATAAATCTGTGTTGAGCACCACCTTAATTTTGGATGGATTCAGACAAACTAAAATTCATGTACTTTGTACTATCCTTTTAGACATAGATATTGTATATCTAAAAGAATTTCAGTTTTGTTTAATTCACAGAAAAATAATTTTTTGAGTTGATAAATAATAAGCTGTCTATAACCAACATGTGAATGAAAATGAATAATGTGTTCTTGAAATAAATTGCTAACCTACTTGTTTAGAGAAAAAACCAATCCATCCTAGCACCCAAATCAGATTGGGCCCCATTTCCTTCTGTGAAGAGTGTACTAGAAGCCACTGGATAGGCTTCACCCTAGGCAGTCTAGCCACAAACAAAATGGGACTAAAGCTTAAAGGTCAAATTATTAAAATATCCAGAATGAAGGTATTCTGACTTCAAAATGAAAGCCAGAAATATTTTATTAGCAATACCCAGGGGAAGAGATAATTTAAAAAAAAAAAATCGAAGTACAGAGTGAAAGTCTAGTCCCCAAATGTCAGAAATGGAAGAACATAGTTCAGAAATAAGTCTTGAAGTAGTACTGCAAGAGGTGACCATTATATAGTCACACCATCTTAATGTATTGTGGGATACGTTACAATGGTAACAAGCATCACAAACTCCTCAAAATGGCAATGACCACTGGAAAAACAAAATGGTATTGAAAATAACCATCCATCCATCCATCCATCTTCCAACCCACTGAATCCGAACACAGGGTCACGGGGGTCTGCCGGAGCCAATCCCAGCCAACACAGGGCACAAGGCAGGAAACAATCCTGGGCAGGGTGCCAACCCACCGCAGTATTGAAAATAACATTTAAATATTATTAACTTTTAAATAAGCTCTCCAAAAGAAAAACAGACATCAGAAACAAGTTTTATCAATCTGGAAACAGCAAAAAAGAACTATTAGTCAATTTTAAAGCTTCAGGTAAGTCCCAAAAAATGTAATACAAATGTGAATTACAACAGTAGGAAACCATAAACTCCTGGTGTAGGACAAAGAAAAACGTCTCTAATAGTCAAATATTTTAAGGTAGATTTTCAGAAATCATAATGACAAAGACCCAATGATAGATTTACCTAAAAGGCAACCCTTAAAGCAAACAAATTCAAGAATCACAAAACAGAAGATTGTATCTTAAAAACAAAGCAGTGGTTGACGCCAGTAAATTAAAACAGAATCACAAGTCACAAAAAAACAAAATCAATATCAGAAATGCAGTGCTAACACTGCTAATTCATCAGCAGCATGGGCTTAAATACTGCTGGAGTGAGTATCCCAGCTACATTATTAGGTGGCCTGACCTCCTTCGGCTACACATACAACAGACAGGGCAAATAACAAACAAAATGTAAATAGAACCTTAACATAATACAACATTGAAAAATAAATAATTCATTTCACATTAAATAAATAACATACATACAAAACAAAAGCAGAATTAATAACATGCTATGAAAAAAAATTTGAAAAGCAGCACAAGAATTAAATAAACAAAATAAGCTTGCGTGACAAGTGACAAACAAACAAAACAATAACCACGGAGCTGACTATTGGAAGAAACAAAACACAATGATGGATGGTTGGTCTTTCAATAGGAATGAACTGCAAGTTGTGAGATAATTGGTTTAACAAACCTAGAAAGACGCTGTTTAAGGATGTGCTGATGGATTCACAGCCATGACTCAACAAACGCTAGATAACTAAACGGCTTTCCAAGAATCAAAAAAAAGAAAAAAAGAAGACAGCTGCTACTCAATGAGACACATGAAGCCTGACTGGAAAAACAAAACAAAACCAAAGTATTTTCTTTATATTTTCACTCAGCTCAGAGTATCAGGTCCTTAACAATCAGTTTCAATAACAAAAATAGACAAAACAAAAGATATGTTGCCCTTTCTCTTTTCATTCTTTCTTCTTTAATCAACTAAAATATATTTTTCCACATTTTTCCCCTAAATAGTGCCAAACTTTTTCCTTCTTTTTATTTTCTGTGTTTGCCACTTGGAGTTACATCATTGATACCCATGATATAATGTAACATCATCAAAGTTCAAAGACAGCAACGTATATAAAAAAAAAAATCATAGAACAGCATGACAGCAGGGAGAGTCCATCCAAACTGAGCACAAATCCAACATAATACATTTAACATACATTATTGAAAAAAATCAGCATTTCCAAATATCGACTACAATAGTCTTACAGCGTTGCCAGAGATCTAGTCTCTAATAAGTGATTTAAATAAGAATGCTCCGTTTATTTATTTATTTTTTAATTTTATTAATTTTATTGTAATCATTCCATACAAATAGATCAATTTTTACAAAAGATAGGATTGAAAACAAGTCGCCCCCCACCCCAGAGAGAGAGAGCATGGCCAACAGAGTAAAACTTAAGGCTTGTAGACATACCTAAATTGATGAGTTTAATAGGGCAATAGAGATAAATGGAGAAGAAAAAGAAATGAAGAGATAATTGCATCCTCGGTGCATTAAGAGCTTATTCTAAGATATTATTGATTAGATCTTGCAAGGTTTTGAAAAAAATTCTGTACAGATCCTCTAACTGAATATTTGATTTTTTCCAATTTCAAATAGTATAAAACATCTGTTTCCCACTGACTTAAAAGAGGAGAATTAGAATTCTTCCAGTTTAGCAAAATAAATCAGCGTGCCAAAAGTGTAGTGAATGCAATCAGTTTGTTTGTCCTTCTCCACTTTAAACCCATCTGGAAGAACACCAAACACAGCTGTTAATGGGTTAGGAGGCATTGTGACACCAAGGCTGTCTGAAAGGCACTTAAAAAGTTTGGTCCAAAATTATGTTAATTTGTTGCAGGCTCAGAACATGTGACCCAGTGAGGCTGGGACTTGATTGCAGCGTTCGCAGGTTGGATCTTGCCCTGGAAACATTTTGGGCAGTTTTAGGCGAGACAGATGAGCTCGATATATCATTTTGAGTTGAATAATTGTATGCTTTGCGCATATGGAGCTTGAGTGAAGTCTTTGTATTGCTATTTTCCACTCCTTTTCTGATATATTGATTAAGAAATCTTTTTCCCATTGTCCTCTTGGATCTTTAAAAGGGAGGGACTGCAAAATAATTTTATATATTGCAGAGATGGTGTCTAAGTCCTTGAAATTGTGCAATATTTTTCTGGCATGGAGGAGTGTGCAAGATGAGGAAAATCAGGCTGGTTCTGTTTAACAAAGTTCCTAATTTGAAGATAGTGAAAGAAATGTGTGGCTGAAAAGTTAAATTTGGAGGGTAATTGTTCGTAGGATGCAAAGATGTTGTCTATATAAAGATCTCTAAGCAAGTTAATCCCAAATCTTTTCCAGATATTAAAAACTGCATATGTTTGCGAGGGTTGAAAGAGGTGGTTCTCTTGCAGAGGTGCCACAGATAAAAGATTCTCTGTCTTAAAATGCTTTCTATATTGGTTCCATATTCTGAGTGAGTGAAGCACAATTGGGTTATTAGTATATTGCTGATAACTTGCATTTAATGGGGCACAAATCAGGGAATATAAAGAAGTACTGCAGGATTTTACTTCTATTGCGGACCAAGCCTGTGTATGTTCATCTATTTGTATCCAGGTTTTTATTGCTTGTATGTCTGCTGCCCAGTAATAAAACTGAAAGTTGCGTAGAGCCATGCCACCTTCTGCCTTAGGTCTTTGTAGGGTCAATCTTTGGATACGAGGGTGTTTTGAGTTCCAAATAAATGAGGTTATTGTTGAATCTAATTGCTTAAAAAACGATTTATTAATGTATATTGGAATGTTTTGAAATAAAAAAATTAGCTTAGGAAGAATATTCATCTGAACAACATTAATTCTTCCAGCTAGAGTGAGATGAAGGGTTGACCATATGTGCAAGTCTTGCTTAATTTTTTCCATACAGACGGCAAAATTTTGCTGATAAAGAGCTTTATGTTTACTTGTGATGTTTACCCCTAGGTATTTAAACTGATCTGCGATGATAAAAGGGAAGGTGTCCAATCTAATATTGTGTGCTTGAGAATTCACTGGAAAGAGCACCTTTTATTCAAATTAATTCTGAGACCAGAGATCTTTTGAAATTCTGTAAGTGCTGTTAAGACTGCAGGCACAGAATTTTGTGGATCTGATATATACAGTACCATATCATCTGAGTCCTTCTCTGAAAATCCCCTTTATCTGATAAGAATTTCAACAGTGGACTGTGAGTGGTTCAATGGTGACTGCAAATAGCAGTGGTGACAAGGGGCAACCTTGTCTGGTACCACGTTCTAGTTTAAAGTAGTCTGAACAAATGTTGTTAATACAAACTGAAGCTTCTGGACTGGTGTACAGTAGTTTGATCCATGCACAAATGTTCGGGCCAAACCCAAATTTCTCTAATGTAGTGAAAAGGTATTTCCATTCAATCATGTCAAATGCTTTTTCTGCATCCAATGATAATAATATTTCTGGGGTGCTTGACTTTGTTGGTGAGTATATTACATTAAACAGGCATCAAAGATTGGAAGATAAGTTTCGACTCTTTATAAATCCAGTTTGATCTTGTGATATTACTGAAGGCAGCACTTTCTCCATCCTTCTAGCTATGATTTGTGAGAGTATCTTAACATCATTATTCAGAAGTGAAATTGGTCTATATGATGCACAGTGGGATAAGTCCCAATTTTGTTTAGGAAAGATGGTGATTAATGCTTGGCGAAAAGTTTGAGGTAGAATTTGATTATCTCAAGCTTCTGTAAATGTTGCTAATAGGAGGGGAGCTAGCTGAGTGGAGAATTTTTTTATAAAATTCTGCAGGGTAGCCATCAGGGCCTGCTGATTTCCTGCCTTGAAATGATTTTGTAGCATCTAGTAATTCTGATAGCGCCAGAGGTTTATCCAGTTCCTCTGCACTAAAAGTACCTATTTGTGGCATCTTTAATGTATCCAGAAATGCATTAGATTGTGTATTTTCTTCTTTAAACTCAGTAGAATATAAGGATTTGTAGTAGTCTCTAAATGTGTGCATTATATTTTTATGGTCAATGATTTCATCTCCGTTCATGTTGGTGATTACTGGGATTGCATTGCGAACTTCTTGCTTGTGGATTTGTTGAGCTAAAAGCTTATTAGCTTTCTCTCCATGTTCATAGTAATGATGCCTGGAAATTATAATTTAGTTGTTCAGTTTCTTTAGTTGTCAAGAGGTTGAGTTCTGAATGCAGAGCCTACCTTTTCCTATGTAGAGCCTCGCTTGGAAGCCTGGCATGTTCTTCATCTACTCTAGTAATTTTAGTAATTTCGTTTTTTAGCTCTTGATACTTTCTTGGTTTCTAATTTATTCCTGTGGGAAAGATATGGAATAATCTGTCCTCTTAAGAAGGCCTTTAAAGTTTCCTAGAATATTCCTGCAGAAACCTCTGAAGGATGTATTTGTCTCTAGGTAAAAACTGATTTGTTTGGATATAAATTCAGTAAAGTTTTAGTCTGCTAATAGAAGCGGGTTAGGGCGCCATCTGCGAGGTGAGTGTGTGGGGCACAGTGACTTTAGCTCTAAGATCAGAGGTGCATGGTCAGAAATAACAATAGCATCGTACTTGCAACATCTAATCGTAGGCAAGAAATTATCTATAAAGAAATAATAAATTCTTGAGTAGCAATGATGTACTGGTGAGTAGAAAGAATATGTTCTTGAGTTTGGGTTTAGAAACCTCCAGGGGTCTGATAAGTTGTGGTCAGTTACAAACTGTGTAATTGTCTTTGCAGTGTTAGATGTTATCCCCACTGTGACAGGAGTCCTATCTAAGAGTGGATTTAAAACACAATTAAAGTCCCCAGCCATTATAATTTTGTGAGTGTTCACTTTGGGAATGGATGCAAATACATTTTCCATGAATTGCTTATCATCGACATTTGGTGCATAAACATTTATCAGAATCATTTTACAGTTAAATAAGTTGTCCATGACCATCACATATCTGCCTTCAGGATTAGATACTACATCTGATGCTACAAATGAGACTGTTCTATGTATGAGGATTCCCACACCTCTATTTTTCCTTGTAAAGCTAGAATGGAACATTTGGCCAGTCCAGTCCTTTTGCAGCCGGAACTGATCTTTGCTTAGTCAGTGGGTCTCCTGTAAAAATACTATTTTAGCATTTAAACCTGTTAGGTGAGAAATTACTTTCTTTCTCTTTAATTCATGATTCAGGCCTTTAACATTCCAGCTCACAAAGTTAACTCCCATCATGGAGACATTGATTCTGAATTTTTGATGTCATTTTATAGTCTTAATTGGAAGTGAGTCAGCTTTCATCTTAATTTCCTACAACCCCAATTCCAATGAAGTTGGGACGTTGTGTAAAACGTAAATAAAAACAGAATACAATGATTTGCAAATCCTTTTCAACCTATATTCAATTGAATACACTACGAAGACAAGATATCGAATGTTGAAACTGAAATACTTTATTGTTGTTTTGCAAATCTTCACTCATTTTGAATTTGATGCCTGCAACATGTTCCAAAAAAACTGGGACGGGGCAGCAAAAGACTGGGAAAGTTGAGAAATGTTCAAAAAACACCTGTTTTGAACATTCCACAGGTGAACAGGTTAATTGGAAATGGGTGTTTGTCATGATTGGGTATAAAAGGAGCATCCCCAAAAGGCTTAGTCGTTCACAAGCAAGGATGGGGCGAGGTTCACCACTTTGTGAACTACTGCATGGGCAAATAGTCCAGCAGTTTAAGAACAATGTTTCTCAATGTACAATTGCAAGGAATCTAGGGATTTCATCATCTACTGTCCATAATATCATCAAAAGATTCAGAGAATCTGGATAAATCACTGCACGTAAGCGGCAAAGCCGAATACCAACACTGGAGGATGCCTGTGACCTTCGATCCCTCAACCGCACTGCATTAAAAACCGACATCATTCTGTAAAGGATATTACCACGTGGGTTCAGGAATACTTCAGAAAATCATTGTCAGTTAACACAGTTCGTTGCTACATCTACAGGTGCAAGTTTAAAACTCTACCGTGCAAAGCAAAAGCCATATATCAACAACACCCAGAAACGCCTCCAGCTTCTCTGGGCCCGAGCTCATCTGAGATGGACTGACGCAAAGTGGAAAAGTGTGCTGTGGTCTGACGAGTCCACATTTCAAATTGTTTTTGGAAATCATGGATGTCGTGTCCTCCGGGCCAAAGAGGAAAAGGACAATCCGGAAAGTTCAAAAGCCAGCATCTGTGATGGTATGGGGGTGTGTTAGTGCCCATGGTATGGGTAACTTGCACATCTGTGAAGGCACCATTAATGCTGAAAGGTACGTACAGGTTTTGGAGCAACATATGCTGCCATCCAAGCAACGTCTTTTCAGGGACGTCCCTGCTTATTTCAGCAGGACAATGCGAAGCCACATTCTGCATGTGTTACAACAGCATGGCTTCGCAGTAAAAGAGTGCAGGTACTAGACTGGCCTGCCTGCAGTCCAGACCTGTCTCCCATTGAAAATGTGTGGTGCATTATGAAGTGCAATATACGACAACGGACTGTTGAGCAACTGAAGTTGTATATCAAGCGAGAATGGGAAAGAATTCCACCTACACAGCTTCAACAATTAGTGTCCTCAGTTCCCAAATGCTTATTGAGTGTTGTTAAAAGGAAAGGTGATATAACACAGTGGTAAACATGCCCCAGTCCCAGCTTTTTTGGAATGTGTTGCAGGCATCAAATTCAAAATGAGTGAAGATTTGCAAAACAACAATAAAGTTTATCAGTTTAAACATTTGATATCTTGTTTTTGTAGTGTATTCAATTGAATATAGGTTGAAAAGGATTTGCAAATCATTGTATTCTGTTTTTATTTACGTTTTACACAACGGCCCAACATCATTGGAATTGGGGTTGTATTTCCCAACGGGTAATTGCCATGCAGCCTATTGTTACATTGGTAGTTGTAATTATAAGGATTTAAAGGATAGATTAGATATAGCCTGCTCTCTTTCTCTCCCCCCCTTATCCTCCCACACCCCCATTTTGCCTCCCCACATGAGGCTGGACCCCACTTCACGAAGTCCTGGTCCTCTGACATACCTAGAGACAGAGCACGACCAAAGCAAGACAAGCCCCCATGCAGTGGCGTTTGAGGATTAGAAAGTAGAAATATATTGCCAATATAGTCTAAATGCTATATGCCTAAAATATAATCATTAACATACTTTTAAGCATAAGATATAAAATCTTCAGGAATCTTAAAGTATTAAGATAATAAACCCAGGGAATGGTGTTAGAAAGTGATCCAGGATATGCATAGTAAATCCTAATGCAATAATAACAATATTGTAACAATAAACCAAGGAAATGATGTTAAACAGTCCCCTTTAGGGTAGTAAAAAGAAAAGAAAAATTAATTACAGTTATAGACGTGTGTGGAAGAAATTAAGACATAAACGAAAGCGTCCCGAGTAATGTAAAGAATGTATAATTATAATACCCGTATCATTACTAGTGGATCAGACAGCAGGTGATATCTCCTTGCCATGCCATGACAGGATGCAACTCACTATTGTGTTTCAGAATAGTCTCAGGATCAGCTTTCTTAATTACTTTTCTGCTTCCTCCTTGCTGGAGAAGACGTAGTATTGGCCTTGAACATCCACTTTCAGTTTGGCAGGATACAAGAGGCTGTATTTGATATCGGCTTGCCGTAACCGCTGTTTGATGTTGTAGAAGGCTGCACGTTTAGCAGCTTTTGCGGGAGAGAAATCAGGGAAGATATGAATGTGGTTATTTTCAAATATAATTTCATGCTTGTGTCTGAGGAGTGCCATCACATCTAGCTTATATAATAATCTCTCAAAGCAGACAATAAAAGACCTAGGTGTAAAGGTATTTGATCCGCGTATGCAATAAGCTGCTGCTATCTCGGTATCTGATTTAAAGTCCTCTCCAATTATTTTAGAGAATAGTTCAACTGTGAATTTCACTGGGTTTGGACTTTCACGATTCTCAGGTAGACCTTCAATTCTAATATTATTCCTTCTGCTTCCATCTTCCCTAGCGGCAAGTCTGTCTCCGAGTTTTTGCATTCGGAATTGGCAGCTGTTGCTTTTCCATCAGTGGTGGATGCTAGATGTTTGGCTATTTCAATTCGAGTCGTGAATGACTGCTTAACATCCTCCAGCTGATCGGCAAGTGTGCTCAGTTTAGACTCGTTTTCCTGAATGTACTCCTCAATTTTTTCCAGCATACATTTAAAGGCCATCTCAAAGCGAGTATATATGCGTTTCACTGAGTCTTTATTATCCTGCCGCAGCTCTTGCTGCAGCTTCTCACTTGCCTTCTCACTTTTCTTTATCTCTTGCTTGAACTCAGCGATCATCACCTTCAGTTCGGACAGATCATTTCTGCTTTTGTGCAGCATAGGCGAAGCGGCGGGCTCTATTACAGCCGATTTACCTGGCTCGTGTGGAGTAGGTAAGATCACTTAATGAAAGGCCTTTACCAGTAACAAATGATCTTCCCCAATCGGAGATGCTATCACGACCTGCGTCACTTGCACTTTCGCTCCCCATTTCATTCTCAACTGGAGACGATGCAGCGGACGGTGGTCCTGAGGAGTCAGGGCTTTCGCCCATCTGTTCCAGGTCAGTCTCTGAAAGGCCGTACCTTGAGCTTGAACTTGGACTTGCTGTTTTGGGCTTGGATGTAGCTTTAGTTTTCTTTTCCATTTCTTTTTGAGCCCCTTTCTTACCGACCATGTTTATATATGCTTGCATATACTGTAGTAGAACTCTCGGGTTGGATAAATACAGGATATCTCAGGATAATAAAGAAATAATATTAAAAAATAACACCGCTGCTAATGGAGCTCCGCTTCAGACGTCCATCTCTCGCAACAGACGAGACCAACTCCGTTTAGATTAGAAATTACCCTTTTCTTTTTCACAGGCACCTACTGCCCAATAAACAATGTCCAAGCTGTTCTTGGAAGAGTAGTGGTCTTTCCTAGCTTCTAGCATAGGTCTCTTTTTGGTTATACTCAGGATTCCTCTTAATTTGTTAACCAGAAGTGAACAGCCTTATCTCTCTGTGGCTTCTCCTGATTGTATCTGTTGTGCTCATTAAGTGAACCGAAGAGGCAGACGCAACTGAGAGTTTTCTGTTTAGTACTCCCCTAAAAAGTGAGAAGAACATCCTCTAAGGATGATGGAGATCCTTGCCAATGCCCCCATGGTTTTGCCTGTGCACTTATCTCAGAGGTCACAAATAGTAGGCGAGGACTATGACAAGAGAAATAAAAGAAACTTCCGAAAACAATGATGACAAATGGCAACAACCAGCAGTGGTGTGGAATTGCCATATCAATTGAGTGAAAGGCAAAACCTTCCTAGAAAGACTAAATAGGACAGCTAGGGTATTCTTCATTGTTTCTTTAAGACATACATACTGGTGTTTGTAGACAATATATGAATTATCAAAGCAATGAATGATGTAAATACCATATGCTACACAATTGGGAGGAATTAATTAGATGGTAAAGTATAGGTAGGCGGCACGGTGGCGCAGTGGGTAGCGCTGCTGCCTCGCAGTTGGGAGATCTGGGGACCTGGGTTCGATTCCTGGGTCCTCCCTGCGTGGAGTTTGCATGTTCTCCCCGTGTCTGCGTGGGTTTCCTCCGGGCGCTCCGGTTTCCTCCCACATTCCAAAGACATGCAGGTTAGGTGGATTGGCGATTCTAAATTGGCCCTAGTGTGTGCTTGGTGTGTGGGTGTGTTTGTGTGTGTCCTGCGGTGGGTTGGCACCCTGCCCAGGATTGTTTCCTGCCTTGTGCCCTGTGTTGGCTGGGATTGGCTCCAGCAGACCCCCGTGACCCTGTGTTCGGATTCAGCGGGTTGGAAAATGGATGGATGGATAAAGTATAGGTTGTATGAGATAACCAAAAAATACATATGTTTTATAAAGAGCAAATTACTAGAAACCAAACATACATTTTCAGCAATGTTTAATAGTGTTTCTTCAAATTAAAAAGTATAGCTCTATACAACGAAACAGCATGCTTCACAAGGTACAATATGATTTGAGCAGGAAGCTTGTGCACTCGGGAGACACAGGGAGTAATGTGTTTTTAACATTTAGCTTCTTTCATCAGTTAGTCTCCTGTATTCTGGTCTATTTCCAGGTTAATGTCACTTGAGCAGGAAGGCAAAAAGGCTGAGTAGGAGTGTTTGTAATTTGTGAAGAAACAAATGCAGATCACTGTTGCAGCATTTAAATTTTTCTTGGACAGCAGTTTTCCTCCATATCCTACCTTCATTTTCAAAGCTTCAGGAAAAGAAATAAATTAGTTATTAAAAATACATTCTAGAAAGTAAAAATGAAATTCAGTAAGATTTAGATTTCAGTAAATGTTTTTGTTTTATGGATCTCCTTCCCTAGATCTCATGTCAAAAGTATATCCTTAAAACACTGTACCTTAAACACTAGCTTCCAACCTTCCAAAAAAGGATCTGCAATTTTCTTATTTGTTCCTGGTAAGAATGTTTTCCTTACTTTAGCTTTTCTTTGTATTTTTGAAAAAATTGCTCAAACTCATTCCACAGTATCTTAAAAAGTACTGAGGCCCTTTACTAGTTTTCAGTTGTTGCTACTGGAATATGTTTGTACATCATACTCCTTCTGTATTTTTATTGCAAACTTACTGGCTCAAGAATTAAAATGTTATTTAGAAAATGAGCTATACAGTAGATTCAGAAAGTGTTTGTTTCTGCAAACTTTACTGTGTTGTAGATTTACCTTTAAATTGACATTTTTGCCATTTTGCCCATCAATCTACACTTGGTAACTAATAATGACAAAGAAATCACATGTTTTCAGAAAGATTTGCAAATGTATTAAAAATCATAAACTGAAATCTTTCGTTTATATAAGTATTCAGTCCATTTGCTGTGGCACTCTTAATTGTTGTCAGGTACATCCTGTATGTTTAAATTATCTCTCAGATGTGTCTTGCACTTGACTGGAGTCCACTTGTGGGAAAATGTATTGATTAGACATCATTTACAAAGGTATTTAAGGTCCAACAATTCACAAAGCATGTCAGGACTAAAACTAAGCCATAAAGTCAAAAGGATCTTTTTATAGACCTTATTGATGAAATTGTGGTGATGTATAGATCAGGACAAGGATATAAAATAATTTCTAAAATATTGAATGCTCCCTCGAGCACAGTGGCTTCAATAATTATGAAATGGAGGAAGTTTGGAATCACCAGGACTGATGTTCCTAGTTCCTAGTATGGGCAAGGTAAGAAGGGCCTTGATCAGGAAAGAGACCAAAAGCAAATGGTCACTATAACAGAGCTTCAGAAGTCCTCTGCTAAGGTAGGAGAACCTGTTAGAAGGGTGACCATGTCAGTATCACTCCATCAGTCAAATGGAAGCCACATTTAAGTAACAGGCATATGACAGTTCGCTTAGAGTTTGTCAAACAGCATTTAAAGGACCATAAAAGCATGAGCAAAAAGATTATATGGTCCGAGAACAGAAAAATTGAACTCTTTGGTAGACATCCAACTACTAAGTGTGGCAAAGACAAGGCACTGCTCATCACCTGCATCATATCATCCCTGCAGTGCAGCATGGTGGCGGTAGGTGTGTTTCTCGGTGGCAGGGACAGGAAGACAGGTTAGAATCAAGGGAAGGATGAATGCAGTCACATACAGAGAGGTCCTTAAAGAAATCCTACTGCAGAGTGCATGCATCCTCAGACTGAAGTGATGTTTCATCTTTCAGCATGACAATGAATCGTACAGCCAAGACAATACTGGAGCAATGTTGGTACATATTTCTTACTGTCCTTGAGTAGCCCAGCCAAAGCCCATATTTAAACTCCATAGAATATCTGTGGAGAGACCTGAAGATAGCAGTTTACAGATGGTTCCCAACCAATCTAACAGAGTATCTGCAAGGAAGAATTTGAAAAACTGCCCAAATCCAGCTATGCAAAGATTTTATAGTACACACTTACCTGAAGCTGTAATTGCAGCCAAAGGGGACTTCTACAAAATGCTGAATCAATGAGTGATTTCAGTTTTTGTTTTTTGGTCTTTTAATTTTGGAAATCTTTCTGAAAACATTTAAACATTCTCATTATGGGTTATTGATTGAAGGTTAATGGGCAAAAATGTCAAATATATCCATTTAAAATTATATCCAGAAAGCGTACAGAAAGTGAAAGGGTGGGAATACTTTCTGAATCCACTATATGTCAGGAAATGATAGAAGCACCTGTGATATTTACTGACAGTCTGTACTATGCATGTTGCTTTTCCTGTGCAAAGCCTCTAGAAGCAAAATTCTTTGGAGGTGAAATCAAAGTGATTCAGTCTATCCACCTGTATTCAAACCTGTTTAATGCAGTTGAAGGTCACAGAGAGCATAAGTGACCCAAGATGGAGCCCTAGTCCATCACAGGGCACATGTATGCAGATACACACTCACATGGGGGCGGGCGTTAGGGAGAAAAAGCAATGAACCTAGGGAATAATACACATGGACAGGGTGAGATTGTCTAATCTCCACACAGGAAGCGATTGGGCATGGGATTCAAACCTGTGCCCATTACACCACTTTAACTGCAGTTAAATAATAATAATGACTGCAACTACCAAGGAAACATTTTGATTTTGCCTTACATAGCGTGTTGATTGACACATGCAAGTAAAATTGTGGCTGCTCTATGTGACAATAATAACCCCATGAACCTCTAAAAGTAACATGTCTTAATTCTATAAAATATTACCATTACTGTATGTTAATACTGCATAATCAAATGTCCAAAATGTGTGCTGACCTTAAATACAATTAAAACAAAAGCCTGTTTTTTTTTTTCTATAAAGCAATGGTTTGTTGTTCACAAATGGTGAAATTCTATGCTCTTCTTACCTGAGGGGGAGCCTTTCTGGCATTCTATTAAAAGGCATAATTGAGAAGTGTAAATTCGTCTACATAAAGTCTAAACTTAATATCCATTCAGCTTACTTCATTAACTGCTAGGGAAAAAAAAGTTAAATAAGTAATGGTTATCCTACAAGAAACACATTTCCCTGAATCTCTATTTTGTCAAATGTTATGCTTATATTTTCACTAACCTAACTTCACAATCTAGTAAAATGAAAAAGTCTGTTTAGATTTAAAAGGCACATTAACACAAAATAAATAAATAAATAAATCCCCGGTAAGATCTCCACAGCCTGTTATAATATAAATGTAAGAAACAATCATTTCCCGAAGGAGAACACTTTGAAACAGGCTTTAGCCGCTGATAATTTCAGGACCTTTGAGAACCCTCCTTTAGCAACATCTGCAGAATTGAGCAAAAAGCTGAATGGTATTCTAGAGAGAGGTAAAAATTCAATCTCACCCATCATGATGAAGAAATACATCTATACCTAGGCCAGATTCTACAAGAGCAGTACAACACAGCTGAAGTCTTAGTCACTACATTTAGAGCCATACCAAGCAAACCTGATCAGGCACCACAGGAGAAAAACATTTTCTTTATTCTTATGTGCTCTTTCATTTATGATCTCAGCATTAAAAAATAAAATGTTCAAACTCCTTGATTTTGCTGAATGCCAGTTAAAATTAATTTCCTTCTTATCTACTGTATGTTAAAATCCTAAGGTTGCTAATTAGTTTGCCATTACTGCACATGCCAGAACATTAAAATTCAAATTATTCTATTAAACTCCTGGAAATGGACATTTCACCTCCAGTTAATTACATCAATAGGAGCTGACATGCAGGCTGCACTTCCTTGGCACCTCATCAAGTGTTATCTCTGAAAATGCTATGCTCTCCCCAGCGATATATTATATTGGCATTTTAATTCCATAAACAGTTGCAACATATACTGAACTTGCAACTTGCTTTGGACAAAGGCATCATAAAAATATACAATAACATTACTAAAAATACTAATAATAATAGAATTTCTCTTGGTGGAGAGCACAGGTTTCAAGGTAAGAGGATGCCAGAGAGTGACAATGTGTTGTGGGGTAATTAACAGAGGCAAGTAAGTATTTCACCGGATAGTGTACACATAATAATGATAACCTTATAAACCTATCATGCAATAATGAAGCCTAAAGAACGCAGGTGACTACATCCAAAGTGTTCATATTGTAGTGAATGGTACATTTTGGTGTTCGTAAATCACAGTTGCAATGAGAAAGATTTTTGCGTTATATCATCAAGTTAAAATTAACATATTACATTTTCGTAAAAATTAAATATTTAACTGCATTAGTCGTTTATTTTGATTAGAGAAAGTGTTGTGGTGGCTTTATGTTAATGCAAAGATGCATATACTTAATATCTTACATGTTATTGTTTACACATTAGCATTTAGATTTAAATACTTTAAATACTTTGATATTGTATGTATCCAAATATCTGCCATGTCATGGGTGATAAATCACTCAAGGTCCTGCTCACCTTTGCTTCACATTCCCACATGGAGAGCTTGGTTGCAAATCCAGGACATCTGAGTCCATAATCGAGATCTTATGCAGTTGAAGAATAGAAGAACTCCTGCCATTTAAGTGTTTGTCAGGTCTCTGACCTTCTAACTGCAGCTAGGAGGATATCCCATCCCTATTACACAGCATGTACTCTCTGTGTCTCACCTTCGCTAACCCCCTCCCTATATACTGCAATTATTTGTTTTCTATCTAAAGCATTGTCAGATTTAATATTTCTTCCTAAATAACATGCTTTGTAATGATTGTTGATAGGTATTTTTTAATTTTCAGAATTGACAAGTAGTTGTTAAGGGGTGTGGCACCAGAAGTAACCCACATGACGTCGTTGGTCTGACACTATTTAAACCAGTGTTTTTCAATTTTGTAGATGTTTTCTTTAAACTCTTGTATAAGTCCTTTAGTGTAAATCATCTGGATACTGACTTTTTTAAGCTTAAGAT
This sequence comes from Erpetoichthys calabaricus, assembly GCF_900747795.2. Classification (NCBI taxonomy): domain Eukaryota; kingdom Metazoa; phylum Chordata; class Cladistia; order Polypteriformes; family Polypteridae; genus Erpetoichthys; species Erpetoichthys calabaricus. The sequence continues at coordinate 52,500,014 of NC_041398.2, forward strand.
TTTTTACTTTGTATTTTGTTTTACATATTGGTTTAGGCACAATCATTTGTTTCTCTGGTAATGACCTCCTGCTTTATATTTTTCATTTTATACTTTTCATCACCTGCTCTCTGAATACCTTCTATATTCTATTGTGTGGCAGTACATACTATGCTAAAATATTGTTGTGACTGTCTTGTGATTTAATTCAAAAAATGCAAGAAAAAGTAGTGCTTTGGCAGTTTATTTTAGACAAACTCAAATTAGAAAAAATAACAAACAATCTTATTTAAAACCTAATTATTTAAATACCCCCACTGTTAATGGCCGGGGTCATCACCTTTCGTGTTGTTCAAGGTTGTGGCCCCATAACATGCCATATTTTCACCACTACTGTACTAAAATCATCCCAGAACACACCAAACTTGCACCACTATGGTAAGTCCACACACTGACAGACATCCCAATGGTATGGCCGTGGAACACGCCATACTTCTTTCCTCTCTAGAACATACACAGCAACAATCCATAACCATCCTAGCAATACATGACACACAGCGCCAGTCAAACTGCTTCATTTATAGCCCTTTTGGAAAATCCTGATTCCTGTGACTTTCAGCTGCCTTTTAGCATGATAGGACTGCCCCGATCAAATTTGTAACATATTTGTCCATTACTGTTCATGGCTTGGCCGTCTCATATAGCATATTCAACAGCACTCTGACGTGGAGGATACACTGTTCCTTTTAGCTAGGCACTAGGCACTACAGTTTTTAATTTTCTGCTTGGTCATTACAATACTCGTATTTTTTTTTCCACTTACATTGATTCATTGTTATGCCTATTTTATCTAGTTCAGAGTAGTTTAGGCCAGAGTCAGGACTCATTAAAGCAGTCCATTATCAGGCACATGTACAAACACACACACACAAGTCCACCAATTAATCAAACGCACGCATCTTTCAATTTTTTTCCATTACAGTAACGTGTATGAAAGTGATGTAAAGTGTTCAATCATAAAATTTTTTGCTTCATCGTCAGTCTTATCTAGAAGTAATGAATTATTTTAACTTGTGGCCCAGTATGATATGTTGACTGTCTGTGTATTTTTTATTATGAATCTCTTCAGCTCTTATGTGTATATGTGTTTCTGTTTCTTTTCCCTTTAGTTATTGTTTGTCTGATATGTTGGGTTTTTATTGTACAGCACTTTGGTCAGCCTTGATGTTGTTTTTAAAGTGCTTAATAAATTAATAAATAAATTCACCTCATTATTAACATAATAAATTATTTTACACAATAGCTAAATTTAATAGTCTGACGATCTTTAGCATTTAAGCGTCAGAGAAAAAAGAAGAATAAAAAAGAAGAAGATTCAGCTCAGACAACACAATCAAAAATGAGTTTAGAGTATAATTAGTTGCACAGTAGTCTGCACTCAAAGACCACATCATAATGGATTGGAGAGCATGGTGGTGTAACGTGTAGTGCTGAGTCCTTACAGCCCCACTAAACTGAGTTCATTTCCTTGTACAGTCACCACCTTGTGTGCAGTTTACATGTGGGATTTATCTGAGTATTTTAATTTCCTTCCATAAGCCAAGGATGGGTTTAATGTTGTGTCAAATAAGCTCCATATGCCTAGCAGTGGACTGTGGACTAGTGTTGATTTCTGTGTTAGATCTCTTGTCATGGATAAACAGGTGTAGAATGGCAGATGGATATCCTGTATTTCCATGGACTTTTTAATAACTGACACTTTAACAACTGTGTTTAGGAATGGCCTCATATTCTTAAAGTTTTCATGTGTCATATCATAAAAGTGTGGTAAATGCACATAGTGATGCATGTGGCTGATATACTTCAATCCAGCAGAGAAACATTAATGAAAGTGTGCAGCATCAGCAACTTGCAGCCATACACAGGCTCATACCTTTAAGAAGGCTATTTCTTGTAATTAATACAAATTAAGATCTTCTGCCCACATGGAGGTGCAAAGCAGATTTTCCTTGTACACACATGGTGAATCTTGTAACGTATACCCTATAATTATAGAACAGAACAGTTATAGTATGCAAATATGATAGGCTTTAAAAAACAGAACTTACTCTATGTGTTTAATCCACTGAACTTAAAAAAATGCTAGAATGAGAAGAAACCATTCAGTGTAGCATTTCTTATTGTGCTGTACTCACTTATAGCTGTATTTTATTAAAATTTTTTGAAGCCAAAAAGCCATTAATGAACATGCGGTAAAACACCTGCCAGTATGTGGTAAAAAGAAACAGATGCATGTTAAGAGTAGAAAGCAAGTCATAATGTATTATGTGTGTGCATTAGCACATACGGCCAAAACAGTATGTATTTGCATGAATTTTAAAGTTAGGCGGTGATATATTGCAAGAGGATTATACATTGAAAGTATTAACAGGTGACCAACTAATGCAATATATCACAAATAATGGTGGTTGGGCTAAATTTCTTTTTTGTGTTTTTATACTGCCTATGGGAAAACAAGTTCTTAATTCACATTTTAGCTTTTTAAACAAGCACTGCTTTAAGTCACTAGTCTGATCTGAGAACTTTACACTCCTTTTTAAATAAAGATAATAACACAAAGAGTGGTGCAGTAGTTAGTTCTTTTGCCTTTCAGTTCCTGGATTCATATCCTGAAAGAAAAGAATCTTCATCTTTTCTCCAGATTTTTCTTTGACGTCTCAAAGGCATCTACGTTGGTTTAAGTGAGTGAGCGTGAGTGTACCTTATGATGGAGTGCTCTTATTTCTAGTATGTGAAACAGCCAGTTGTAATCAGATAGTCGCAATAACATTGAAACACTACTTTGCTACTATGGAATATAAAATTAGCTATGTAGAATGCTATCACTTATCACATGCATAATTTAAATAGAATAATTAAACCATACACTGATACGTAATCTGCAAATTTAAAAAAATCTACTTCTGAAAAGCATCATGCGCAGAAGAGTAAGATTTGTCGAAGTGCTGAATCTCCATAGCAATCTCCTTCTAAATTTTCTAAACAAAATTATATTTGGGAATATGGGTTTCTTTATTTCTTTAACATTTTTATGTGGTAACGTTTGTAGTATAATGTTTCCTGATCATAGTGATTATTTATTTCCTGGTGCTGCAATGTTATTTTGTTTTGCATACAGGTGCTGCCATTTTATGACTGTCATTACCAGTTGCCAAGGTGGTTTTGAATGGCACCGTGCCTTGCATCATTAATGCAACTCCTTAAATACGGTTGCAACAATTCAGTTGTATCTGTGATTTTGAATTAAAACAAAATTGAATGTAGTGTGAATTTCTCTTTCAGATTTCTGCTTTCTGTTCTTACTGTTTTCCCTCTCACATTGATTACTGATTAGAGATTAGGCTTTGGTGGAAAAGATTTAGTCTTCACAGTTTCAGCTTGTTTCTGGTTTTGACTGGTCCTTTTCCAGCCTTCTGGCAGAATAGAATCCAGTTTTTAAATTTGAGTGTTGTATCTATGGCATATGCAGATGATGTTATTATTGCTGCTTATCAGTGTGATCTTCAGCACTCTCTGGAATGGTTTGCTGCAAAGCATGATGCCACTGGAGTGAGAGTTTGGTCCTATCTTGGATAAATATGTCTCGTTTCCTAAAGGTAAGGTGTTAGTGGCTGTCCCACTGGTTCCTTGGTGTTGTTATTCCTGAATTCAAAAGCTCAAAAGAGGCATGCAAGTCTCAAAATTAACAGAAGCCAAGCCTGTGCTCTTTGCAGGTTTAGACACCCTGAATAGGACTCACCCTAGGCAGTCTAGTCCGAACTCAAATGGTAGACTTCTAGCCTGCACAAGCCCAAAAATGAGGCTACTGCTTTTAACTGGAATAATATACAAAATCTGAACAGACAGAGCCAGGCTGGAATTAGAACCTAGTAACAATTTTTTCTAAATCCTTCCCCTGGGAGAAATTCTTTAAAAAAATAAAAAGAATATAGATAATTTTATTAATGTAGATTTAAAAAGAAAAATGGTCTCATGCATGGTAATTTAATGTTGCACAGGTTTAAATTTTATGTTATATTATGTTTATACATTTTTCTTAGTAATTTATTCCATTCATTCATTTTATGATTTGCATAATCCAGTTTAAAATTAGGGGTGGAGTCAATCCCAGAAGCATCAGATTAAGGGATTAACCAAAAATAAATTGAATGAAATATTGCAGTTCAACCAGAGATAAATAGAGGCTGATTTAACAAGGCATCTTCTGCTCCTGCTTATGTTGTTGCCTGCTACCCATTAACCAGTTCCATACTAGGTATGGTACAAGGCTCAACACATTTTTTGTCTCAGTTTCAAACTTTTAACAGTCTGGCTTCTGTTATTTAGGCAAATCAGTTGCTATTTATTTTCCAAGAAGGGCAGGTTCAGCAGTGCTGGATAATGTGAGTGAGAATGCTGGTACACTTAAAAGTTTCTGCTGACAGACCTCAGTGCACATTGCACAGCGCAATCTTTCAAACTAATGGAAGCTACCATTTGTCCTTGGAAGTTCAAATACCTAAGGAAGAGATAAATAGCATCAACCGTACCAAGCTTCATAAGCAGTTTAGCTTATCACTCCCACTGAGGAAGAGGTAAACAAGTTTTCAGCTTTTCCTCTTGCTGGAGTACAAGCCGGGAGATCCCTTTGAAATGCAGCCAGATATGATCTGTACTGCCCATGTCAGGTATAGCCATTGGCTAAAAAGGGGCTTGTGATCTCACACATAATTTAAGGCCCTCAGAGCTCCTTTCAGATGAACAGCTGGAATTTCTACTAAGAGATACTTACCTTGTATGCAATAGCCACATACGTGGCTTGAACATTTTGGCCCAGTTGATTTTTTGTGACTCTGACAGAACATTAAATTCAGCCAGATTTCCATGGTGGCCTGTAAAAATTCAAAATAAAATTTATATGGCAAAGCAACTACTTTAGCAAAAGGCAGCTAATAATTTTAAGTATTTATTGTTATTTCGGCCTGTTGCAGTCTAACTGCATGAAGGGTTCAAAGGGCTTTTATTTGCCACAAGATTGAAATAAGCCATAAAGAGTCAGTCACGAAAAATCCTCCAGATCTATAACTGTTTTATCTATGCTACACAGCAAAATCAGCAGTGTTAAATTAACACTAAGAGTGTATATATGGAATCTCTCTTGTATGTTAACTTTTAAGGTTACTTTAACACTAGAAGAGTTGATTTAACACTGACAATTTTGCTCTATAGAAGTAATTTACAACAGGAAAATAAACTCTTGATGTGAACAGTCCTAGGTAAGAAGAAGAAAGTAACTGCAATATAAACAGACGTTTAAAAATATACCTGTTACTTTGAGTTTACTTTTAATGTTTCTGAGCTCTTTTTTTGTAAACTGTGCTGTGTTCAAATATGAAAGATATGTTGGCTCAGGGCATTCAGAGCTATGCGAATTTCCTATTCTAGGATATCTTAAAACCATTTATCAGTGCACACAAAGGTGACACTGAACCATCTTAACAGCAGCCTGGAATGAAAAACAAGCACCGGCTTTAATTATGTTAACTTCAATATTCAGTAAAGTGAATGTTTCTAACTCAGACTGAGAGTACTTCTTGCTTTATGTAATACTTGAGGTGTTGTAAAGGGCTATTCAAAATGAAAGAGCAGATTTCAAAAATTTATTTCAAATAAACTGTATAAGACAGAAACACATTCCGCACATCACTGGATAGAGGAAAGCTCAAAGTTTGGTCCTATGGTCCTTGAGGTTGCATGCACTCAACATGAGCACCATGTGTAGCGCGACAAACATCAAAATGGTAGACCATTTCTTGCCACACATGAGTCAACTGAGCCCTAGTTACTGAATTCACAGCTTCCTCAATTCAATGTCGGAAATCTTGAAGATTAGCGAGCATAGATGGAACAAACACTCTTTCTTTAATGTAAAACCATAGATAAAAATCTCAGTGGGGGTAAGGTCTGGAGACCTGGGAAGCCGTAGAAGATGAGCAAGATCTTGTTGTCCACCTCTTCCAATCCATCATCCTGGAATGGTGTCTTTCAGGTAACTTTCCAAGTGGAAATGCTACTATACTATAAACGAGAAACAGCGCTCAGTGGCATTCACTGGTACTTTTAGGTGGGCTTTTAAACTCTGAACTTTCCTCTATGCAGTGATGTGCGGAATGTGTTTCTGTCTTATACAGTTTGTTTGAAATAAATTTTTGAAATCTGCTCTTTCATTTTGAATAGCCCTGTATTTTAAAAAAAGTGAGGCTAGGCAAAGAAATTGTTGCAGGAATAATATGGGATGTAGTGGGTGGCTGGACCATTTCTTGTTTAGTCTGAAGCAGCAGTAGCCAAGGCTGCAAAAACAAGTATTCACTGGAGCGTTAGTGTATGAATGGCACAGATAATATCATGAAGAATGTTCTGTAACATCCGAGTTACTTAGCAGTAGCAATGAATCTGACCTCTTGGTGATGGCTGTAAAGACTCAAGGGCTGAGTGCAATTTGGCCTTCCTTCTAAATGCTGTTCAAGTACCCAAAATCATCCTTGGTTTATGTGTGAAGAGATGAAAGTCATTATGTCCTGAAAATTACACAAAACATGAGACAACAAAGTTGTTTATGTGAACTCAATGGCATGCTCTTCTTTTTCTTGTTTGTATTCTGCGTACAAGACTCTTATCCTAAAACAGTAGAAAATAATATAAACTAGTAAAATAAGAAACTAAACTTAAAAGTAAGGCTTGCATCAGACTACACAACTTCTAGTCAGAAAACGTGTTAAGTTGTTGGACCTCTTTACTTTGAGGATGTCAGTTTACAAAATTAAGATTTGCAGAGGACAACGGATTACATGGCTGTCTCATGACCTTTCAGCAAAGTTTCAACTTTCTAAAGTATCATGAGCTCACATCATTCTGAAAGCCAGTTCACATAACCAGTATCTTTAGTTTTCTAGGTATGGTGATTTCAGCCGCTATCTCAGTCCTTTCTTTTTCCTTTTTTTCCATTTAAACATAGTACAAGAAACATGAGAGACTGCATAGACAGAGCTTTTCTTCAGCTCAAACAGCTAGTCTTCTTTTTTTCCCTGAGGTCGCATTATATGCCTTGTACTTCCATTGGTTGTCAGTTCTTGCACACACAAGCCCACCTCTGTAACTCAAGACAAAAACAAACCTGTTTGATTTTGCCTATGTGAGTCGCTGACAGGTATGACTAAGTCTCTACTTGACTAGCTGTCATGAGAGCATGCTCTAACCATACCCATCATTCTTGACAGACCTCAGGGAGAACCATACCTGCCTTATCAGACTGCTAGGCCTAGAAGTCTGCACAAGTCTGAAATTAAAGCCCAAACCCAAGACACTGTGACCCAAACCAACCCTGCCTTGCTGGAGCTAGCAAGTCTGTAGCCCAAAACCAACCCAAGGTGGTTGACACCACAAAAAGCAAAATGTCTAAAATGAACATGCACATATTACTGTAGAATATTTAAAATAAGATCTTCATCAGTTACTTGCACAGCTTTGCAATGTACAGTATCACGTAAGGATACTTTTAAGTCATTTGTCTTACCAGTTATCGCTGGTAGTGAAATGGGAACTTTTGTTGGTCTTCCAAAAGAGCAAAACTGTTGGGCAACCTCTGAACTATCTATGTATAGTGATGATGAAGTAATTCATTTAATTAGAGTTGTGCAGGAACAGAATTGCATCTACCATTTATGGTTTATTACACTGTTCTCTTCTGGTCTATCATTCAGCCTGAAGCGCTAAAATTCCTTATAAGGATGCTTGACACGCTGCAGGCAAGTCTAGCAAGCAGAGGGAAATATCTCATGACTTTCCTAACAACCGAACACATCCTTCTCATCTTCCATGGTATGATTATGCTTTGTGTTGTCCTGAACTTCTTCTTCGCTTTCACTGATAGGTACGTTCACCCATTCTATAAACTGTGCTGCTGCAGTTATTCTTCTCTTGGCTCCAGACTCACTAACAACAACAACAACATCTTAGATATAATTCGCCAGCCCACTCACTCACTCACTCACTCACTCACTCACTCACTCACTCACTCACTCACTCACTCACTCACTCACTCACTCACTCACTCACTCACTCACATCTGTCCGAAGCCGAATGCCCAGTCGCCTTCTGTGCAGCTGCCCAAAAAATCTTACGAGACCGACATTGCGACAGGAGGCGGATTTACGGCTGCGAAAATTCAATTAAAGCTCTAGAGGCCTGAAAGGCGATTTCGACTACAGCTCGAGGCCTAATTACGCATTCATTCAATACACCTATATCAGGTTTGTGGTGCTTATACTTATTACTATTCCACTCGTGCCCGTTTCATCTTACGTTGTCGAAACAGGCTCTTTCTCTAGTTTATTTATATAGCACATTTTCATACAAATGATGTAGCTCAAAGTGCTTTACAGGATGAAGAAAGAGAAAAAAGAAATTATATAAAAAATAAAATAAGGCAATACTAATTAACATAGTATAAAAATAAGGTCTGATGGCCAGGGAGGACAGAAAAAAAAACTGCAGAGAGCTGGAGAAAAAAAATAAAATCTGCAGGAGTTCTGAGTCCACGAGACCGCCCAGCCACCACTAGGCATTCTACCTAAAATAAATTACCTCAATGAGTCCTCATTGTATTCAGGGTTCACATGGAAGAACTTAATGATGATGGTCATGTGGACTTCTGATCTTTAATCCATCAATGTAGGGACATCATGGTGCTTTGATCGGGTAGTGGTGGCACAGATCGCCAACACAGAAAACCAGAAAAAGAACACCAGAGAAAGTAGGGGTTGGTATGGATTTCGGAGCCACCATGAATGATAATGACAATTAAATGCATATACAGAGTATCAGGATTAAACTAAAATGAAACTATGAGAAAGCCATGTTAAAATGTGTTTTTAGCAGTTTTTTTAAAGTGCTTCACTGTATTAGCCTGGCGAATTTCTATTGGCAAACTATTCCAGATTTTAGGTGCATAACACCAGAAGGCTGCCTCACCACTTATTTTAAGTTTAGCTCTTGGAATTATAAGCAGTAACTCATTTGAAGATCTAAGGTTATAATTTGGAGTGTAAGGTGAAAGACATTCTGAAATATAGGATGGAGCGAGATTATTTAAGGCTTTGTAAATCATAAGCAGTATTTTAAAGTCATTTCTAAATGACACAGGTAACCAATGTAGTGACATCCTAGTTTCCTAGTTAAGATTCTAGCAGCTGCGTTCTGCACTAGTTGCAATCAATTGATGTCTTTCTTGGGTAGTCCTGAGAGGAGTGCGGTACAGTAATTTAGCCGACTGAAAACAAAAGCGCAAACTAATTTCTCAGCATCTTGCAATGTTATAAGAGGTCTAACTTTTACTATATTTCTTAAGTGAAAAAATGCTGTCCTACTAATCTGATTAATATGCGGTTTCAAATTCAGGTCAGAGTCAATAGTTACCCCTAAATTCTTTACCTCCATCTTGACTTTTAATCCTAATGGATCAAGTTTATTTCTAATGCCCTCATTATATCCATTTTTGCCAGATATTAAAATTTCTGTTTTCTCCTTATTTAATTTGAGAAAACGACTACTCATCCATTCAGAGACACAAGTAAGACATTTTGTCAGTGAATCAAGAGAGTCGTGGTCATCAGGTGCTATTGAGAAATACAGTTGTGTGTCATCAGCATAGCTGTGGTAACTCACGTTATGCCCCGAGATAATCTGACCTAATGGTAAGCACTCCGCTTTTCAGCTTGTATTCTTGTGTGACATGACATGGTGACAGGTAATTGTCAGGTAACTGAATTTATAGTAATCGTCATTCCACATATCTGTGGTCAATCTGAAATTAATATGACACATTTTATTTGGTATTTCTCTGTCAACATCCTGTCTTTTTGTCGTTGCACTCTCCTTACATTTGCGTGAGATGGTAGTAGGATCCAGAAGCACACTTATCTGAACTCGACCATTGCTAGCTCTCAAATTTATAAGTCCTTGTGCTAGATCAGCCTTTTCCTGTTACCATGGCAAAAGGTCTAATATCCTGACAACAAAAGTCTACACACTTATCAGAAGTATAGCCTCATCAGGCTCATGTAGGTTTGCAGACCTCTAGCTAGGCCCATCCTTTAATAACACAGGTTTACAATGAAAATATTGTGATGATTATTTCATGTGATTTTTACATATTTGTGGGTGCTAAATTAAAAAATTAAAACAATTTTTCTCCATGTACATTTTTTTCATAAAATGCATTTTTTTGTTGTCAGTTATGTTTTCTTATTGTTTCGTGCTATAATCAATTCAATATGAATATTTCATTTAATGATGATTTATTTGAGTGTAATATTTTCTAATATTAAAATTTATGTTTAAAGCAAGTATTTTATTCGATAGTAAGGTCAGATTATAGCTGGAACTGACCACAGTGATGAGTCCTAGCTACAAGTAGCAGCATGTCTGGACCGGTCCTTCCCACTCCACTGGAGTGTAGCAAAAATACCTCAGTGTGACTCCTCAGTCAGTTGATCAATGCACATGTAAATGACCAATGGGGAGTTTCTTTTTTTTGTTGTTTTGTTAATTCATAGCTTAGCCTTTAAAGGCTTTAAAGGCTGTTAACAGTCTGATGTTTTTGCTACATTTGTGGAAAGTTTGCAATAAGAAAAAACAGAGAGAGGACATACTGTAACAGAGAAAAGAAATATTACACATGCACTGGAAGAAAACTTGGAAAACAGGACAAACTGTGGGCCCTTCATAGTGTCTGCTGTATTTATGGTGAGGAACTAAGAAAATGGACAAAAGATAAGAAGTTTTTTGCTTTTTGGTATTCTGATGATATGGCAGAAAAGAAAAATCATAGTTGAAATTATTTATCCTAATCTTCCATCAGCCATAAAATTTCTACCACTTGAACCTGATATAGCAATCCATACTCCTTTTGACAGTCTTGATTTTTTAGAATCTCATTCAGAGAAGTAAAATACTTCAAAGTACAATGAAGAATTTGTCCCAAAATGTTCAAGCAATGAGATACAGCCATTCAGTCATGATGAACGTAATGAGTAAGTGATCTAGGGGAGATACAGTGGTGTGAAAAACTATTTGCCCCCTTCCTGATTTCTTATTCTTTTGCATGTTTGTCACACAAAATGTTTCTGATCATCAAACACATTTAACCATTAGTCAAATATAACACAAGTAAACACAAAATGCAGTTTCTAAATGGTGGTTTTTATTATTTAGGGAGAAAAAAAATCCAAACCTACATGGCCCTGTGTGAAAAAGTAATTGCCCCCTGAACCTAATAACTGGTTGGGCCACCCTTAGCAGCAATAACTGCAATCAAGCGTTTGCGATAACTTGCAATGAGTCTTATACAGCGCTCTGGAGGAATTTTGGCCCACTCATCTTTGCAAAATTGTTGTAATTCAGCTTTATTTGAGGGTTTTCTAGCATGAACCGCCTTTTTAAGGTCATGCCATAGCATCTCAATTGGATTCAGGTCAGGACTTTGACTAGGCCACTCCAAAGTCTTCATTTTGTTTTTCTTCAGCCATTCAGAGGTGGATTTGCTGGTGTGTTTTGGGTCATTGTCCTGTTGCAGCACCCAAGATCGCTTCAGCTTGAGTTGACGAACAGATGGCCGGACATTTTCCTTCAGGATTTTTTGGTAGACAGTAGAATTCATGGTTCCATCTATCACAGCAAGCCTTCCAGGTCCTGAAGCAGCAAAACAACCCCAGACCATCACACTACCACCACCATATTTTACTGTTGGTATGATGTTCTTTTTCTGAAATGCTGTGTTCCTTTTACGCCAGATGTAACGGGACATTTGCCTTCCAAAAAGTTCAACTTTTGACTCATCAGTCCACAAGGTATTTTCCCAAAAGTCTTGGCAATCATTGAGATGTTTCTTAGCAAAATTGAGACGAGCCCTAATATTCTTTTTGCTTAACAGTGGTTTGCGTCTTGGAAATCTGCCATGCAGGCCATTTTTGCCCAGTCTCTTTCTTATGGTGGAGTCGTGAACACTGACCTTAATTGAGGCAAGTGAGGCCTGCAGTTCTTTAGACATTGTCCTGGGGTCTTTTGTGACCTCTCGGATGAGTCGTCTCTGCGCTCTTGGGGTAATTTTGGTCGGCCGGCCACTCCTGGGAAGGATCACCACTGTTCCATGTTTTTGCCATTTGTGGATAATGGCTCTCACTGTGGTTTGCTGGAGTCCCAAAGCTTTAGAAATGGCTTTATAACCTTTACCAGACTGATAGATCTCAATTACTTCTGTTCTCATTTGTTCCTGAATTTCTTTGGATCTTGGCATGATGTCTAGCTTTTGTGGTGCTTTTGGTCTACTTCTCTGTGTCAGGCAGCTCCTATTTAAGTGATTTCTTGATTGAAACAGGTGTGGCAGTAATCAGGCCTGGGGGTGGCTACGGAAATTGAACTCAGGTGTGATACACCACAGTTAGGTTATTTTTTAACAAGGGGGCAATTACTTTTTCACACAGGGCCATGTAGGTTTGGATTTTTTTTCTCCCTAAATAATAAACACCATCATTTAAAACCTGCATTTTGTGTTTACTTGTGTTATATTTGACTAATGGTTAAATGTGTTTGATGATCAGAAACATTTTGTGTGACAAACATGCAAAAGAATAAGAAATCAGGAAGGGGGCAAATAGTTTTTCACACCACTGTATACTATGAAAGCCTCTTCCCAAAGATGTTTGCAGAGCTCTTGAGCTCCTGATTAAAATACATTATATTCAGACACAACTTTCAGTTGGTACTGAAATAGAGAAAAAGAGTTTGCAGCATATTTTAAGGTAGATTCTTGGTTTACTGCACTGACCTAACTGGCCTAGTGAAGAAACTTGGCAGAGATTACAATGCAGAAGAATGGAGACTCATCAGAAAGAAGCCTTTCTGATGAGGTGGTGGACTACCGCTGGATGATTCAAAAGGATGCACCAGAAAAAGTGGGCATATAGTGGGCAACCAAACAAAAAAAATAAGTGACAAAAACTAGAGAACTTACATGTAAGACAATGAATATGTATTGTTTTCTTTACATTTATGTTTAAAAATGATAGACTGATGAAATATGTTCATGTTAAATTGATTCAGAACAATATTGTATATATGAATAAATTGTGAAATTTCTTACATTTTAACATTTATTTTCAATTTTGATAATTATATATTTATTAGCATTGTTTTTTAAATCTAGAACAGTACTTTTACTCCTAAAGTATTTTTCACAGGTCTGCAAAATTAAACTCATACAAAATTGTTTTAATTGTGAATAATTGTTTTTATTTGCATTCATGAACACTAGAAACCATCATGGCACAGACACCAGCTCATGCCTACTGTCCTTCACTATACATACGTACATATACATATACATACATATATATATATATATATATATATATAATATACAGTATACTGTATATATAGTCACACACGCGCTTGGGGAGCAGCTGACGGGCTCAACGACACGTGATAGCACAAAGAAAGTGGGTTTTTTAAAGGGCAATAATATCTCTCTCACTCTCTTTCATTCAACAGAAAAACAGAAGAATAAATGCAACGTTTTAAAGATTGGCAGACGATTCCATGCACACAATAACAAAGCCATTACTCCCGACCTCATCTGATGACTGCACTTCCGGCTTCAATGTTCCATGTCATTTCCACCTGACCCTTTTCCTAGCATTCCCTCTGTATCTTATTTCCTGCCAGCTTCACTATAAAAATCCACTCACCTACTGAAATGTTGTCCTCTGTTCGATTTTTTTTAATGTATCAGTTGGAAACATGCTGCCTACTCTCCAACGCCATGATTAGTGAGTATAGCTGTTCAAAACTGCTGTCTCACTTGCCTGGAAAATCTCGAAACTTATTTGGGATTATCAATGCAAGTTAAACCAAACAAAGCATCACAACATCTAAATAAAGTGCAGGTTACTTGGCATATTAAAGTAAAATGTTCCCTAAAAAGTACAGTTTTTAAAAACTCCCATCATGTACCACTAAATTAGGATTCAGTTATTAAATTATTCTTTCACTGATATTAAAAAAAAATGCCCTTTAAGTTAAATGGGTGAATTATTTTTGGCTCCATAATGTTATTAAAGTTTCAATACACAACTTGGCTTATTGCAAAAGGCAGGTGGCTTCTAAATGAAATTGTATCTCTTATCCTTTTAGTGGCTTCATCAACCCTAAATTGGATAAAGCACCTCATGTAAGACTTTTATTATCGGGTATAAACAGCCTGTCCAAACTGCAGGTGAACTGACACCTCTCACTAATCCACCATCCTGACTTTAAGTGATTTGGTCTTCTCTCTGCTACTTAAACCTGATGACACACCTCCCCAACTTTGCTCCTCTTGTTTCTTATGTTTCTGGGATCTCAGTTTTTGTTCAGGTTTCCATTATCATTCTCCAGGTTGACCTGGGCTCATCAAAGCATTATCATGCTTGGAGATATTTTTCATGGCTCAGAGTTCAAGAACATTCCAGAGGCTAAGGGCCAGCTTGTCCGTTCCCTCTTTTCTTTTTTGTTTTATTTTCGTCTGAAGTTAGTATTTAAAATGTGGAATGTGGAACATTATTGTCAACTCTTTTGCACTCTCTTTTTGATTTTTCTTCTTTCCTGTCTCTATATTAAAAGCCATTCACTGCTATTCGCTCAGCTTTATATAAAGCAACCTGCAACCTTTAATTATAGTAATTTTCCTTTTATTTATCATGGAATAAGTTTTATTGTCCACTAAAAACCCCTATCAACCACATATTTAATAAGAATTCTTGCATTCCATATACCTTTCACACTCAAAAGCTTTTTATGGTTTGAGACTTTCATGACTCCTTCTGCCATTTGTGCTTTGAACATATCTATGGTACTGTTCTTCCTCAAATATTTTTATATATATTTTTAATAAAGTCTAATCATTTCTGATATGTGCACTGGGTGTAATGTAACTTTACCTTCATGAAAAACATCTTATATATACGCTTGTTGACATGCCTTCCACCACAATATAAAGATTTGTTATTCAAAGACCCACAACTATATTTATCTATCACAATTATTCTACCTCACTACACGCACTTGTCTTGCAGCTCAAAATGCCATCAATGTATTACGTCTTGAAAGTCCTGTTGTGTACCAAGGCATCTTCCCTGCGGCATGACTGATGCGCCTTTTCATTCTCTCTTGCTCTAGCTGTAACCACTGATTGTGCATTTCTCCTATGGCATAGCTCATGCTTCTCTTCATTTTCCCTACATCTGGCTCTCTCGTGCACTAGGCCATCTTCCCTACAGCGTAGCTCACACTCATCTTTATTCAGTCTTGCCCTAGCTCTAAGTACGGGTCTGTATCGAAGGAGTGACACTTCTTAGGAGTGACATAACAAAGGAGTGACATAAATACCGTATTAAAGGAGTGACATTTTATTGGAGTGACATAACGATGGAGTGGCAAATTTTGATTAAAATTTTATTAAATAATTTGTTATCTTGCTTCAACAGAGAGCAGGAACACAACTGAAAGTATGCTTGCCAAAAAGATCGCTGTCGCCTCACCTACCACTTGGATGGTTGGTTGGATGGTTGTCACTCCTTTGAAATTTATATCTGAGGTTTCACTCCTGTGTTATGTCACTCCTATGAAATGTCACTCCTTTGAATTGCTCCCCTAAGTATAGTCTGTGCATTTTACCAGCAATGTAAAATGAACAACTATATATATCTGCAGCTTAGAGCCACCACCCTGGAGCTCCACATAGGTGGAGTTGACTCTGGTGGGTGCCAATAGAGTCTAGCTGCAGACCTCCAGAGCTCCGCATGCTAACATTATGGTTAAGGGTAAGGTTGTGGGAAGGTTTATTAAATCATCTCTGGGTACTTGGAGTTCCAGGGTGGTTTGCTGATCACACAATGCTCTTCTTCGCTCAGCACACGTCATCTATACTGCCTTAGCATTTCCTGGTGTGCAAGCTCTGATACACAGACAAACAGATTGACACTCATAGAAAGACAGACATATGTTGTTTTATATAATCAGATTAGATTATGACACTGCAAAATAATTTTACAGTTATGAAAGTAAATTCAGTATTTATTTCTGTGAACCTATTTCAACAGATTATTTATAAAACAGAAAAGAAACAAAACCTTTTTTTTAAATATAATCCTCATTTTATTAAAAGAGGTCAAATAAATTCATCATGTTGTATTTACAAAGAAAGGTAATAAATATTTTATAATAGTCATAAAATTATTTTTTGCATACACATAAAGTCATAAATGTGTCACGTTGTTAGTAGCATTTCATACACAATGAACAGAGTCCCTCAGCAGGTGAGTTCAAAATACCACCAATATCAGGACAGAAATGTGTTATCATTAGCCGCTCTGAAAAACCAGCCTTCTTCGGGCTCTCAAAGCTCAATTACCCACTAGCAGCTTTCTCTGTGGTTTTTAACATCTGTCTGAAGGTATGCTTTTTGTGCAGAGTTAACATTTTCCAAAACAATTGATCTAAGAGCTCTACTGATACTTCATCTTCACATTCTTTAGGCAAACACCTAATTGGATGAAAATGATTAAATTGCTAGTAATGGTTGTAAAGATTGGTGCTCAATCAATGATGTAACAACTTGGATCTAAAATAACATATTCAAAGCAAAGCAGTTCTTGGTATGCTAGACGGAGGTTGTGCTTCTGATACAATATCAGGCATGCTAATAGTGGCTTGCTGTGCTTTTGTCCTCTGTAATTTTCTGTTCTTTACTTAATCACAAGGCAAAAGGCTCAGGATCATTTGGCTACACATACATTCACACTATTACTCCTTTTTTTAAGTCTCCTACTCCCATTCTTAATTTTAGTGGTTTGAATGAGTTTACAAATTTAAGTTCTGATTATCACCTTGCTACTCCCGAAGAATTGATCAAAGTCTAATGAATGTCCAGTCTGTGGCCCAGATGGTAGGGGTATATAGGCTTAGGTTTAGTAATATAAGTTTTTGGCCAGTTATGTTTGTTTCGTTGTAGTTTTATTATTACTTTGGTTAGAAACAACAAATTCTGTTATTTTGAAAATGTGTATTTATAATTTTCAGGGCTCATTTTTTATGTATTGACGGCAGGCAAGGCTTGCCTATTTGGTGCTGTTGTTTAATTTTCCTGTTAAATTTGCATGCTGGTTTGCCTGTTGTTTTGCAGTATTAACGTAACCATTTTAATTTCACACTTCAGGCAGCTAGTATTCAGAACCTGTCAATGCAGTAGTACAATTTAATAATTTTAACAAAATATGCATTCAAAGTACCAAATAATTGCCTATATTTAAAAAAAAATTAACAATCATTTAAGATGGGATTTTGCTGAACAAACGTGCCCTAAATGCCCATCATGAGGAAACAAAACTTTTTATCACAGATATCATGCACTAAATGGAAACAGTTATTTTTCCAGGCACAAAGTGAGAAGCATACATCGTAGATTACCTGCCTATTTGGTTCTTTTCAGCAACACAGTTGTCATTTTAACTATCATCTATTACAGCATTAGAAGAAAGGTGTCAAAAGATTTGTGAGAGGTAAATGGATTCAGCTCATCATTGATACAAAGCCTCAAAGGATTCCCATACAAAATCTATCAATAATGAACATGGCACCATATAAAACTGAGCTTAGAGACCCAAAAGAAGTTTCCAAGGTAACCTCTTCTGTAAACAGGCCCTGGATAAAGTATTGCACTTATAGCTAGGGAATTAGCTAATGTCAAACTTATAGACGACCGCATCTATTGTTTAAAGACTCTGTGATATCCAACACAGTTGACAGAAAGAGACTTGTCTTTCCATTATTGCGTTTTTTTCCATTGACCGATAAAATTCCCATTAAGATTGTGAGCTTGTAGTTTTCTTGAAGGATCTCAAAGGATCTGTCCTTCGCCATTAATTGTAAAAGTAGTTAAAAGGTAACGACACATTTTGTTCCATTCAACATAAATTAGATAAAAAAAAAAGAAAATCCCCACAGAAATCCAGCAATCTGGAGTGATTCCCCCTTTCTTAAGTATAAAAATAAAACATCTTTTATGGTCCTTAATGATATTTATAGTGACAATTTGGAGTGTTCTTTAAAATCTGAAACCCAAGTTTCCTTTTGTGTTTTAGTTGGAGCTGACTTTCAAGCGTCGTGCTCTACGTGTCCGTTTGGTTACTGTGGTAAAGCGAAATTCCTGAAGTGGGTCTACTTTGCCCTTTGGATGTCTTTTCATAAAATGGACTTCCTGCTGGTTCTGCTGGGTTTTTGACCCCTTTTTAGGTCGTCCTTTTCGTGTGAATCCCAGATACCATCCTTTATATTTGGCGGAGACCAGTGCTGTGTAGTTGTTCTCTAAAACCTCTTCGACAAAAACACACTCTTGGCTTCTCCCATTTAACTGCAAGAACAAAATAAATACATTAATAAATACACAGATTAATGATGAAATGGTCTTATTTTAAAAGAAACAGAAAATTAAAATCCAGATCAATTCAAATATATCATTACCCTTTATTGAATTTAGAAGGTTTGAGGTGTTATTTAATGTTATAAAATATATAAATTTGAAATATGTGTCACCAAGTGTTTATTGAATGTCAATGCATAAATACATTATTGAAGTATTTTCATCCTTTCATTGTCAAATCTGCCTTTTGTAATTCAGGAGCTTTGAGAGACCAACAGCGACAGATGCATGGCAATAGCCAGTTTGTCCATGACAGCTACTCATAGAAGCCCCAATATAGTTAATCAATTGGCAACTCAAGGAACAGAGTTTTGTAATGTGTAAACAGAACCAAAGGAAACATTTTTAAACATGTAAACTCCACAAAAAAGTTTAGTTTCTTTTTGACCAAAATTAAGATCTATAGTAGGAATAAGTGCTGTGAACTCCATCACATCTTCATCATTTTTCTGATGTAATCTCTGGTTTTCTTAGAATGTAATTGTTTATTGTTATATTGAAAACTGTGTTTTTCTGTAAAATGGTCATGGATCAGTACTCTACTTTTCTACATCCTTTTGCATGCTTGTCCAGTTCAGTGATACAAGAACTTAATCACTGGGGCTATGTAAACCTAATTCTTTCAGTTAAAATTGGTATAAACATATTGAAAATCTATCTGAGAACAAATCATTCTGTAACTCATGAATATATCAAAGTCTAACTAAAATAAAAGTCATACTGACTTAATTTAATTCATGGTGATAGAGGACTGCAGCGGAAATTAGTGCAATGCAGGAAACAGAGATCATTAAAACATACCCTGCACAAAGTTGAACTATTTCTTATATGCACCATATCTTAAACTATTGCACCTCATAATGCACACTCTGTATATGTACAATAAAGGAAAGTAGTTTTATAGAATTTCTCCCATTTGAGGATGGCATGGTTATGCATTAGGTAGCATTGCTGCCTCACACATTTAGAGCCCTGTCTTGGTGTTTGCACATTCTTCCCATATGTTCTGCCTTAAATGTTTAAAATTTAATATCGGCAAAAGACTAATTCAGTAATATGCAAATCCCAGCAGGCAAATTACTGGTAGAATGATTACATTACTTTTGTAGTGTATAGTGATCTATTACATCAAGTGCATCTGTCCTCTGCTCAAATTGCTAACCTGTTATTTCACTATTATGCTTTTGTTTTAAGTAAAATGATAACCGTAATGTAAGAAGAATGTTTTCCCAGCTGCAAACATCAGAGATACTTCTCCCGCAAAATGTAACTTTTATTTAAAACAAAAACCTTGAGCATTCATAATGCTTTCAAATAAGTCTTTTCTATCTAAATGAAAATGGGTAAGCGCTGAACTATGTGAAACACATACTGTTCTGTTCATAGTCTTAAAGCGTCATTTCTAACTTGCCATACAGATACAAAAATCTTTAAAAATAAATTACTTTACATTCACTCTGAACTGCAAAATTAATGAAACAGGGAATGAATATATTTAGCCACATAGTATAAAATGTAACTTATTTTGTTAGTTTGGTGGCAGAACAACCTACGGTACTTAAAAAGGGGAATAAGAGCAAATGGAAAAATAAGGAAATGAAAAGCAAAAGATGGTAAGCTATCTGGTCACATAACATTATCTGCACATACTATGCATGTTTACCTTTTTGTCTAAGCTAATTCTTGCTTTATAGCACTGTTACACTTTACAAGTCCCTTGTGACACTCTTCGAAAAATACAACAATTTTATTAAAATCAAAATTTGCTGGTGGTAAATGTAATTCTTGCAGAGTACATAAAAACATATATATTTGTTTTTTTAGCTGTTGTTAGTTGTGCCAAGATTAGTCACCACAAACGTTACGCTTGGCATACACCAAGTAGAATTAAACATGGTCATAGACTGACTCATGTTCTTGTAAATGCAATGATGGCATTTGCTATTGTAATGTAATACACATGCCTATTCCAGATTTTTCTAATCAATGATTAATATTACATTCAAAAACAGTAATTCCTAATAGCAATTCTCTATATCTTTTTTCTTGTCCATCCATTTTCCTTTTTTTCAAATTAAATAAAAAAGAAATTTGGACTTTGTCAGACGTAATCTCTTTTTTTCTTATGATTCAAAGGTTCATACAGAACTAAGGAAGTCTACTAAGGGGGTTACTTAGTGACTTAGAAATTGTACAGGGAGAAGTGCTGCTTAGATTAAATAGGGTGAAATCTAACAATTTCTCAGGGGTAGATAACATTTATCCTCAAGGACATAAGGAAGTTAGTGAGTGCACATATAAACCCTTGGAATAAATTTTTCAAACATCCCTGAGCACTAAAGACTGAAGGCTAGCAGATATTATCCTGTTGCATAAAAATGGTGATTATATTGATCCAAGAAAATATAGACCAGTAAGCTTAATGTGCATCACAGGTAAAATACAAGAATCAATTATTAAGGAAAAAAATTAAGCAGCACATTTCTGGAAACAGACTATTAGCAAATACTCAGCAGGGTTCACATAAGGAAATATTTCACTAAGATACTGGAATTCTATGAGGAAGCAACAAAATCATTTGATCAGAGAGCTGCATGTATTGTTTATCTTGATTTTTAGAAGGCTTTTGACGAGGTATCACATGAAAAATTAGTGATTAAACTAAAAGAAGTAAGAATTCAGGGCATGGTCTTTCAGTAGATATAAAACTGGCTCAAGCACAGGAAGCAAAAGGGATAATAGTGTGGGAAACTTCTTCAGAATTAGGTGATGTTAAAAGTGGTGTCCCCCAGGAGTCAGTGCTGGGGATCTGCTCTTTTTAATATACAAAAGCGATCTGGACAAGAATATAATCAGTAAGCTGGTTAAGTCTGCAGATGATACAAAAAAGTCAAAGGGCAGATAATGTTCAATCAGATAAAATGTTACAGATGGACTTGGATAGCATACAGGCTTGGGCAGATTTGTGTCAGATAAAATTTAATGTAAGTAAATGTAAGATATTACACATAAGAAGTAAAAATGTTAGATTTGAATGCATAATGGGAGGTCTGAAACTTGAAAGTACATCTTATGTGAAAGCCGTAGGAGTCATAATGGACTCATCTCTACATACATCTAGACAATTTACTGAAGCGATTAAGAAAGCTAATAGGTTGTTAGATTATATATCATGATATTGGAGTAGAAGTCAAGAGAGGTTATGCTTAAGCTATAAAACACACTAGTGAAAATGAACTGGAGTACTGTGTTCAGTTTTGGTCTCCATATTACAAAAAAGACAAATCAGCACCGCAGAAAGTCCGGAGAAGAGCGACTTGGCTGATTCCTGGACTAAGAGGTATGAGCTATGAGGAGAGACAGAAGTAGTTAAATCTTTTCATTGTAAACAAATAGGGACTAAGAGGAGACATGATTGAAGTGTTTAAAAGTATGAAAGGAATTAGTAAGGTGGATCCCAGTTATTACTTTAAAGGAATTCTTCAATAAACACAGTTGAAGAGTTGTTAAGGGCAAATTTCACACACATTTAAAAAGTTTTTCTTCAAGCAAAGAACCATCAACACATGGGATGCATTTTCATGTAGTATGGTGGAAAGAACAACTTTAAGGACCTTCAAATCTCAGTTTAATGTTACTTTGGACAATCTAGGTAAATAGGATGGACAAGCTTGTTTGGTTGAGTGGCCTGTTCTTGTCACAGTTGTTTTAATGAACCTCATTCTGTATATCCAAAAAAAACTGAAAAGATATGTCATTTTCTAACCCTCTTAATCCAGACCAGGGACGTTTGGGGGGGGGGGTTTGGAGTATTATGCTGGAACCTATATCAGCTAACACAGGGCACAAGGCAGCAACAAACTCTGGACAAATTTCACTCAGGAAGAACTCGGGACGCAAACCCAAGTCTCCTTACTGCGAGACCACTGTGCCACCCTAATACTAATAAGTATTTTTTCTTTTTTTTTGTTCAATGGTCATTGATTGATATTTACTCAATAATCTAAGTCCCATGACATAATACCTCATTTGTTCAATATCTGCTACCGACATGACCTGGTTAAATTAAAGGCAATATATGGGTCATTAGCAGTATATCTTTTTTTAAATTAACCATGTTATAAACAATAACAAATTTAATTTATAATAATGACTCCTGAAACATGTTACTGTCATTTTTCATGATTTTATATTATGACTTTTAATATGTTTCATAACAGGCAGACTATTAATAGTTAGTTACACTCAGTTGTAATCCTTGTTAAAAATGCTTTAAAAAAATAACTTTGATATAAACATCTATTTCAGTGTATAATAAACCATGTAAAATATTCTTTGTGAAAGGTGCTCTGGAAAGAAAAATCCAGCAAACAACCCACTATGGATGAAAATGTTAAACAGCTCCAGTGATTAATGAGCATGTGCTGAAAGCCTACAAAGATAACAAGGAGTGGGGGTGTGTGCATAGACATTTGAGCAATTTTGAGCATAACATCAGTTAAATATTTCTGTGCCAAAAAAAGGAGTATAGACAGAAATACAATAATTACCTTCCCAATAATTTTTCCTCGCTTGTTCATGCAGATATAGTAACCAGTTTCCTTTCCTTTAATACGAATGCGACTTCCAAAAGATTCTGTTTCTACTATAAGAAGAGCTGAAACAAAGCAAAGAGGAAAAATTACTTCAGTGTAAGTATAAGATGCACATTCGTTTTGTATTTTCTATTACTTGTACATCATAAACATCCAGTATATAGTGCTTTTCCGATATCATTAGGCAGTAAAACATACGCTGTTACTTTTAAGAATATTCATTACCTTCAAAAAACTAAAGAACAGAGTAAAACCAAAGATGCATAAACACTACCCTTTTTTCTCTGTGATATAACCGGTGGCTTTATCTATGTGTTAAAATATAAGATTAAATGTTATAAATAAATTAGGCCTAAACAAGTGAAGGCAGAGTGAACTGTATGATGCCCTGCTGATGCCAATATGTTATGTGCATATTGTATAGTGTTGGCAGCAACTCTGAACTATTAATCAGGCATTATGAATATAACCAACCAGCCCACCTTAGAGTAACACAAGAAGGGGTAGAGTCTCAATCCTGTAATCGTGCATGTATGTTAGATATATCAGTAGATAACAGAAACTAATACCCCTTCCTTGAAGTGATACACAAAATACATCTTTCCTACATGAAACCACTCATTCATTGCCAATCTGATATTTTGACAAAGCCCGAAGAGACAGGCTATATAGACAGAAGCACTTTTCACACATAGAACCCAAGAAATTTCCAAATAAAATATCCAAGTAATTCTGAGGGATTTGCTTATTCACACACGTGAGGACAACATAGGGTCAATAAAATTCACACAAGGTATCAAAGATCCAGGAAAGTGTGCAAGGCCCGTTCAAGTACTAACATTATTGTTAATAATGCAAGCATATCTGAGATAGTTCTAATGCTATGGATGGAAAACTGAAAAGCAGAAGAACAATTCAAAATACAAGGTATCCAAATATGCATAAAACTGCTTTTTTTTACCATTTTCAAATCTCCATGAAAGTCATTTTCTACCAGAACTCCCATTTCAACAGCACTTTATTGCTGCATTAGAGCTCCACTTTCTTTACTTGTGGAAAACAGCATTTTTGCAAAGGACAGTACTCAGAAGATGTCTTCTGGTGACTGGGTTCTGGTGGATTACTTCAGAACCTGATCTTTTTAAACTGGTGCATTTAGCAAACCAATTTACGCATTATTTTCTATCTACTTGTCTACTTTTTTCTTCGTATCCCAAATCTCTTATGATTGGTTTTCTTTCATCATAATCAGCAGCTAGTTGACACAACATTGGTGACATTTTCTGATTTTGTTCACCATATATTGAGAAGTTTCCAGGTCATGTTTTCCAGAATTCATGACATTTAACCCACAAAATGATTGTTAATTTACTGTAATATTCTGTTGATGTGAAAGGGGTTAATGTATGAGAAAGACAGAGGGATGGGTAAAGTATACCAGCTCTACAGTAGATGTTAACAGAAAGACAGAAGGGCCTACAGTATTTGCTTCTCCATAATGTGCTTTGTCATCTTTTTTTAACTGTTTTTGAACAAAGAAAAGAATTTTAACTATGTGGTGCAACTGATACAATATTAGTTCATCCATATAACCATGAGACACAGGCCAATTACTCAATCTTTAATAAAATATTAATATTTTTAATCTTTTAATTTTATGTGGACCTTACACATAAAATTTTCCTAACCGTTTTCATAAAACTATGGTCACCTTAACAAGGATTAGGGAACACATTAAGAATTGGGCTGTTTCATAAACTTTGCCAATCCAGCTGCCTTAAACTGAGGTAACACAATCTTGGAATGATAAGATGGTAAATGTACCACTGAATATAATAAAATAGGCAATTTTCCAATGCCACTTTAATCAATAAGAGTGAGTACATATGTACACACATCTCCCTCATTGACTTTCAAACGGGTTCAAACTGCACAATTACTCTTACTATTACTGTGCAGTTTCTAACGCCTCCCAAAATAAGCTGGGCATGACAGTTGATAATGCTTTTATTAAGGTGGGTTTGCCATTTATCGTGAAGTATAAGTGTTATAATTATCACAAGTTCAAAATATTATTGGCAGGCATGAGTAGACATGCATTAAAACCTTACCCTAGTGAGTTTTACTTGAAGTTTGGTAAACTGTAAAATATACTACCATCATTCTAAGACTTAGCCACAGAAATATATCAGTTCAGTAAAGTTAATTTGCATACGTAATATGAAGATAAATGATTACAATAGGCTTCATTGATTTCATGCGTATAGTTACTTTCAGCCACACACTGAAGTTCAAACAATACATGTGTGCCATATTAAAAGCATTTTGCTAGCTTTTTAGCAAGAAAATTGACCCTCAAAGGATCTTATTAAAGAGAGATAAACGCATGAGTGCAACTGGAACCGATCATATTGAAAAGACATCGCAAATACTCATCTCAAAGGAAAAATTTCCAGTGCCGAGTATCTCCGGACAGAACGTGTTTTCACATGTCAAGAGGCTCAAATTGGAAATAGGAATTTTAAAAGTTGTATTCAATCCCTAGTAGAAGACACTAATGCAATTTGAGTCTTCTATTTTTATAAGCCTTGCTCAATCTCCCGACACAGAGACTACAGCTGATATAAGTTAGTGAAGAATAATAAAACATCACTTGTTTTGAGCTAACATACTACCTTAACATTTTGATTAATGGGGGAATGTTTGTTCACATCTTAGTGGCACTGGGGTGTATTGTTAGCTAATTTGATTATGATTACAAAGCAGTTTTCTTAGATAGTTAGATCAGAGTCAGTCTGACTTTGATAACAAAAAAACAAATTAATCAACTCAGTGTCATTTGCCCTTGGTTATAACAATTCCATGATGGCCATAAAACTTGAAACAAACTTAGCCTTTTTCTAAAGTCATCTGTGCTAAGATAAGATGTGGCAGAGTTCTTACTATGGACTCTCTGACTCAAGAATGTCAATAGTTGGATTAAAGATACAGAACACATTTTCAAAAGCTTTAACACATCTGGCAGTGAAAAATAAAAATCTGTAGCCTCTCACGGATTTTGCTATCAAAATGCGACAACCACTTGCTCTCTCAATTATGAGGTTTAAGATGGTCAATTCCTCCAGCCTGCCAGGGATTAGAAACTGCCCTCAGGCTCCTGGAAGAGATTATTTGTACTATGTCATCTTGACTTTAAATCAGTTCCCTGTTGGCAAAAACGCAGGTGGCCTGGAGTCAACTGAAAAGCTGGCGTTTAAAAAGTAAAATGCTTTGTTTAACTTTAATTTGTATAAGCCAAACATGTGAAAGTTATCCAACTTGTTATCCTTTGTACAAACTGTCATTTCCTTCTAAACCTGTTCTGAAGCATCCCAGTAACACTGATTTAAACTATAAGAAATATTTTGCTCTTTCATACAGTTAGCCCTAACATTCTGATGTAGCTACTTATCCCTTATGCAAATCAATACACCTTCAAACAATCATTTATTGACATAACTTATTTCTGTCTATTTGTTTATTCAATTTAATTATGTGTAAGAGACCAGTTTATCAGTATAAATCAGTACCATGTCCTGGAATGCATTTAAACAGCGCCACCTGGTGTCAAACTCATGTCAGCACTAGCTGCTTTCAGCCCCTCTGTTACATAGATCCATTAAGTGAAAAGAAATTCCTATCACTTGCATAAAAAAGAATAGTACTCAGCTAATGCTTTTATGTTATTAGAAAATGTTGTTACAAACTAGATTTATAACATTGCTTTTGAGAGGATACTTTGTGATTGTGTAGTATCACAATCAACCACCTTAGATGAGTTTTTATTCAGCCAACTTTCAAAGCCTTGTTGCAGTAGTCTCCAACAAACACTACTTGACTTTTTTCTTAATGCCTGCTGTAGTTCATTCTGTTAAGCACCAGCGTAACTATCATGCAAGCTGAAGTCACTCTTTTATGTTACATTCTTGGACTAATGAATGATTACTATTCCAGCTTTTTTGCTTTATCTTTCCTTTTTTCAAAATCCATGTCTGCTTATCTTGCTGCCAGTTTCTCCTGTTATGGTAACTATGTCAAAGGAACTGTGGCTCTTAACCAATAGCACAAATTATAGACTCTCAAGTCCACCCTTAATTGTATAACTAAAAGAAAGTGTCATCAATAAATATTAAGGCAACAAAACTCAAGTCTAAGATCAATAAGTCCTCAGTCTTTAAATGCCTGTGCTTCCACCTGTAGAAGAGGAATCTGATAGGACACAATTTAGCAGCTCCAAACAATGATGGACAAGCACTAAAGCACTCTCATCATTTTACTGAACTTGAAAAATAAAGGTTGGACAGAAAAAAATAGAGAAACCAAAAGACTAGGTAGATATCATTTAAAATCTTTCCAAACTTGTAGATGTTTCAGATAAGAAATCAAAGCAAACAACTGACCACATAATTCTCAATGAGAATCAGAGACAAGAACAACAGTCCACAGAACAATTGAAGAAGGCAGCTACCTTTTTGCCTTCAAGATGCACTTCAACTAGAAGAAATCCTCAGCAGAATCAGCACACAAGATGCTTGCCATCAACTTGCCCAGACAGAGGGCTGCTTTAAACTCCAGAACAAAAACAAAAAAGCACTAGCTACAGGATGAAATATATTTAGACATTCTGAAACAAAGGAACAACATAAATAAAATAATTATTTGAACGAGACAAAGAAGCTCCAGGCCACCTCAGATTTAAATCTGAATAAATTACCCAACTTGGGTCCTTGCTGATGAAAGAAAAATGTTAAAAAGCAAATATTTAAGCAATCCAGAGAACACAGAGGAACAACATAAACAATGCAGTGATAAATATGAGCTCCACAACCTTTGAAACGTAGAAAGGCAAGCCAAACATCTTTGGTACACTTTAAATGAAGGGTTCTCCCAATGCAACAAATGCCTTTAAACACATAATAATGGATGAAATAACTAAAATCAGAATTAGGCTTAATTATAAACTTTTTAAAAAACAAATAAACATACTTTATATGACTAAAACTTAGAATCATGTGTATATTCACAGTCCACTTAGAAGATTTTAAAAATGCAGATGAACATTGTGTATTGTCAAGTAAACAAAACTGAAGCAAAAAAGTTGAAACACTGACTGATGGAAAAATAGACTCTCCATTAATAGCAAGAAAATAAAGCTGTTTGCAGCTTCAAAAATGATATCATTATTTTATTGTTTTTTATTATTTTACTAGTTTAGTTAAAAACATATTTAGAGTTAGCTAAATATAGTAATACATTTTTATATTTACAGTACACTGCATTTTGCATTAGAACATGACAACTTCTTATCTTTCTTCTTTTTGTCATCCACTGTCCACTTTCTCTGGAACTATGAATATTTCATTTTTTTTTATTTGTTTCAATCATAAAGTGGTACAGAATTCTCCCATTAAATCAAAGCATTAATCACATGGTTTCAGGAGTTTTTTTAACAATGAATAAATAATATTTCTTATCCTTCATCATTATTCTCAGATCACATTTTTGTCATTATTTTAAAAAGCTCAAAAAGCTGGAAAATGGTGTGACATTAATAATGTATGGGGGTAACTGTTTATGTCCATTATTTTATAAATCTTCTAATCCAACTCTGGGTCACAGGGATGTGGAGGCTATCAGGTTATCTGATGCAAGGCAGTAGCAAATCGTGAATGGGGTAATACTATACCACAGAACATACTCTAACAGAACTACACTAGTGTTGTCAATTAATCTAAACTTGCATGTCTGTCCAGACACAAAGAACCTGGGTAGGACATACAAAGAATATATACAACGTGCCTAGGACTGGATTGAAACAAAGCCATCTGGGGCTGTGAGGTTGCAGTACTAACATATGTAGCATCATACAATCCATGACACCAACTTCGTAAAGAATTATATTATTGTACAAGTCAGGTTAGATTTTAACTTTATTCAACTTGTCATGTTTTAATTTTCACATTTTAAATAATTTTGTCCTGAGCTTTTTAGTCATTTTGGACTAAGATGACCCCATTTCTGTTTATCTTGGCTCATTAACATTAACCTGACAAGTTTGCATGAAAACTTGGAGTGCTGATCGATGACTAGCTGTCCTTAGGGACCATGATGCTATGGTCTCTCTGTTTTGCAGTTTAATTCTACATAATATCCACAAGATAAGACCATATCTGATAGAGTATGCAGCACAGCTTTGGTCCTGTCATGTCTAGTCTACTACAATTTGCTGCTGTTAGGAGTACTGGCACATGTCAAAAAGGTTCAGCAAATGTTTTAAAATGCAGTGGCACATGTCAGTCCTCTCTTCAGATCACTACTTTAGTTCCCTTTAAGTTTAAATTCTTGATGGTTTCCTATAAAGTAGTGAATGGATCTGTACGTGTATATACTGTATATATGGGGAAACTTGTGAGGACCTATGGTGTCTCTCAAGCACTCATGTCTGCCAATGAATTGTGTGTGGTGATGCCATCTCTGCATGGTATTAAGTCTCAGCCCAGAATCTTTTCATGTGTTGCTCCTGGCTGGTGGAATGAGCTGCCTGCTTCCATTCAGAATTTTGATTCCCTCAATGTGTTTAAAAAGCATATGAAGACTCTTTTGTTTGGTGAATTTCTGTCTATAGCTATTAGGTTTCATTATCTAGAAATTGTAACTCTCTTCTGTTTGTTTTCTGAGCTCTCCAATTGTGATGATCAATTATGTTACCTTGTCTTGTAACACATGTTCCCAAGCAGTGATATTACTTGATTATGTTAGCCTCTTTTGTAAGTCGCTTTGGATAAAAGCATCTGCTAAACAAATAAATGTAAATGTAATTTAATATCACTGTATATTTATATACTGTACAGCCAAAAGACACAAAGGTTTGGTGAATTAGCTTTGAAAACTGGCCTTAATTTGTACGTGCATGTGAGTGTGTTTACCCTGTGATGCACCTGTCCAGGGCTTATTCTTGCTTGATGGGATTGGCTCTGGCTCCCACACAATGTTGCACTGGATATACAATCTTTTAGTTATACCTTTTCCCAGGTTCATATATATTTACAGTATATATAAACAGCTATGCAAAGGTAACTAAAGCTACAGTGCTATTTTCTTAAATGTATTCTCACATTTGCTTTTATATATTGGTTTCTAAATGTTTAGCACTAAGAATAAAAACCTTATTAAAAAACTTATTACAACAGTTAACAAAATTATTGGCCACCAGAAGTCCCCTCTCACTCAGCCTTATTACAATCAGATTTATAATTACTCCAGATTTCTGTGGTTGGAGAAGCAGTACTAATACTCAGAGTTCAGTTCCAGATGATGCCATTGGTTTCAAGACTTGACTGAATAAGATATAAGAACTCTTCTATTGCTAGTGCCATTAGCACTAATGGACATTGGCATTAACTCCAAAGGACACTACAAAAAGTCACATTTCCTACTGACGGAAAGCCAAGTGAGAGATTTAGCCTACTTCAATGCATCTAATTTCAATCATTGACTTATCTTACAAGGGCGGAATGGTGGCACAGTGGTAGCACTGCTACCTTGCATTTAGGAGACCTGGGTTCACTTCCCGGGTCCTCCCTGTGTCTGTGTGGGTTTCCTCTGGGTACTCTGGTTTCCTCCCAAAGTCCAAAGACATGCAGGTTAGGTGCATTAGCGATTCTAAATTGTCCCTAGTGTGTGCCTTGCAATGGGCTAGTGCACTGCCCGGGGTTTGTTTCCTGCCTTGCGTCCTGTGTTGGCTGGAATTGGCTCCAACAGACTCCTGTGACCCTGTAGTTAGGATATAGCATGATGGATGGACTTATTTTACTGTTACTTCATACAGTTCATTAGATGACTGAAGGGATTGAAATGTCATAATAAGGTGAGCCTTCCAGAGGAAAAGTGTATTTCTGTATATTACTACTACACAAGAGTTCTCTCTACAGATTAAAAGGCATCCGTAACACATGCACTTCAGAACAGGTAGTCAGCCTGAAGGTAAGCATGTTTGGGCCCAGCCAATACATGAATGGGTAAACAACCAGAAAGAACTTAGGTTACTGCTGGAAGAGGTGTTGGTAAGGCCAGCAGGGGGTGATTATCTTGTGGTCTGAATGTCGATCGCAATGGTCCAGTGCAGAGACGGGGACACTGTGCTGCAAAAAAGGGACCGTCCTTCAGATGACATGTAAAACTGGCACAAAATGGCTGCCGTCGCATCATTCAGGTGGATGCTGCACATTACTGGTGGTTGAAGTGGCTCCCTACTCACTATATAAAGCACTTTGAGTAGTGAGAAAAAAGCTATATAAATGAAAGGGTTATTATTAATAGTATTATTTTTTATTAAAGTGTATTTATCCTGAACTAACAGAGGTAGACTAAAATAGAACAAGCTCTAAGGAATATTTAATTATATTTGAAGCAAAACTTCAACAAAGTTAAAAATTTGCTGCTAATTTTTTTTTTTAATAAATCAATTTTTGCAATGTGCAATAACAATGTAGTTATTGTGAAGTGCAAGGTCTGTTTAAAACAAATCTGTAACATAGACCTTCAGTATATGACCAAAAAGAAGAGAAATTAAAGGGAAAGAATTTAAAATTCTTATTATAGTCTAACAATGTTGTTTTGTGTACCAGAATAGGATACCAATCTAAATTAAAAATATTTAAATTCTCTAAATTTAATTCATATGAAATTAATTTAAAATGAAATACTGTTTACCTGTACTTTTGATGCACACATTTAAGGCCTGAAACTTAAAAGGCTGGGTGTAATTTGTAATAATTTTTAAAGACAGCAATGTATATACAAGGTGTATGAACATACATCCATTCATTACCAAACTTAGCACTAAGGGAACAGAGGCCAATACTTGGTACAATCAGCACAAGGAAAGAAGCATTCATCGATGGGCATTGTACATACAGTACATACATATTTTCTTAAACCATCTTATTTCAAGTTACTGTTACACTGGGCAAGAGCTTGTCCTATTAGCAGTAGGTGCAAAGCAAGAATGGGTATTGTGTAAAATTGAACTACCCATTTGTATTTATAAGCTAAGAAACATTTAAAAACTTGTTTTATTATACAAATGCCTCACAAGGTGAAAGCAATAGCTTAAAAATCAACAAAACTGAATCCTTTAAAAATTTATTAAATCAGCAAATCTGTCAGTTGCAAAACTGTATAATGAAACAGAAGATAGTGAAAATGAATTCCAGCATGTAACATACTGTAAATATAGAATATGCAAAAGTATTACTGATGAATCTCATCCAGAAAACATTTTCTGTAATGACCAGTCTGACAAATTATTTAACAAAGCAATTATTCTTACAGTGCACTTAAACTGAGTATATAGTATACTTCATAAAACTGGAAGAAACAGAATAAGAGAACAATGACTATAACTGGTGGTTCACATTGAATAAGAAGGTTTGGTTTTTAAAGTCAAGACAGAATAGGCAGATTGTCTGGATTTCAGTCTAACAACTGAAGGATTTCCCTGGACAACAACTGTGCTGTGCTCAAGCGTACTGCTAGTTTGAACAAGCAGAGGAAGTTTTAGGAATTATTTGTGGCTGTGAACTGCAGACACTAAATCTCTGAGATTCACACAAGCAGAAGCTCCTTAAAAAACTTCTATAAAATGTTATCAGTTTAAGCAATCACCTGTAACATTGCAGCTCAAATTAGGATACTAACCATTTTTTCATAAGTACTTTGTAAAAACACCATATATGGAAGATGCTGTGTATATGTAACATAAAAAATATTGATAGATTTGACCAGGACAACCGAAGCAGGCTTATTTTAACCAACAGTATCACTGATCAGTAATTTTCATTAAGACTTCCCTTTGATTTCTATATATACCTATTCATTTATAGGACACAAAGACATTTATTTTTTTCTCAATTAAATGTCACTGACCAATAAGTCCAGTTGGGTTCCTTCTAATGAATACTTTTGAATCCAACTAACTGTTATGTGTGCCATTGTTAAATATTATAATTGTGAATTGTTTTTTTCTTTCCACTCTTTGTAGCTAAACTATACTGCTAAATAATTCTTTCGTACCATACTTGCCCCCATCGTCTCCATTTGCGTTGATTTTCTTTCCAAGGATCTGTACATGTCTTCCTGTTGTCCTGCTATACAGTTGATAAATTCTAATTTGCTTTCGGCTCAGATCATCTGGGTTTCGGGTATGATTCTCAACATAAACCCGGAAGTCTGCAGCTGTCTGCTGGGATTCCTTTAAAATAAGGAGGAAATGCTGGGTTAGGCATGGTGATTATCTTTCTTCACATCAGTCCATTTTAATTTGGACAATTAAAAATGAGAGACACATGACAATTACAACACTGCTGTATGGAACAAAATTGGCCTTCAATACTGAAAAATGTTACAGACAAAATGTGAAAGATGAGTTTATTTATTGATATTATACAAAAGTACAAGGTAATCCTAATGAGCTGGACCCTGAGTTATGATGTATCACAGTATTCCTGGATAAATATATGAACAAGTGAGTCATGGCAAGTAGAAGAAAAAGCCTAATATACTGGAACAATTACAGCGAAACATTGAACAGGAAATTGCTGCCATCACTCCTACAATGAATGTGATTGGATCATTTACACATCTATCAAGGTATGCACTCTATTTATTTAATTTCTATTGCTTAATTATTACGTGAACAGCACATCATAGCTTGGGGCCCTGCCCATTAGTATCTCCCTGTAGTATTTGCAGCAAGGGGTGCCATGTACAATCCATCCACCCCATTGTTTCCTAACCCAATTAATCCAAAAAAGTCATGACAGAGGGGAGCTTATATGCCCTGTGATTTTCAAAAGTGATAGAATTGATAATGCTCATTTCCATTCTTGTTTCTCTTAAAAAGGGCATCTTGCATTCTCGAAAGAGTGTGATTACTGAAAAGATTTAGTGTGTTTAAAAGAATAAAATGCCCAAAGAAAGACAGTATACACGTTGAGATGCTCTTTCTTCACTGTATTAAAGACTGAACAGTAATTGTTTTACCTGGTTAGGCATATTCAAGTCACATTATTACTGCTTTTCATTTAAAAAAGTTATCAATTAAAAATTGTTTATTAGTCTCTAAAATACTTGGTAATGGTACCTTTTGAAAAGGTTAAAATAAGGATTGACTGATTAGATTAAAAAAGATCCGCAAATTCAAGGTAGGGCTTTGTGTTCAGAATACTCTTCTCAGGACAATCCCATAATGTTCACTGCCCTTTCCGTACATCATTTTAAGTTTGTAGTGCCCTGTAAATTTCTCACAACTCCACTGATCATATGTACTGATGTCACTGACAAGCTTTAAATCTACAGTAATATGATTTTTAGTTAGAGAATAAAAGAATCAATTTAAGTATTCTAGAGGAAAGTTCCCTAACCCTAACCCATGTTAGACTAAAGTTTCAAACAGAAAACAATTAACAGATGTTGGTGATTGAATCTAAAAATCAGTGTCCTGAAAAAACAGAAAGACACACAAATACACCCACTCATGATTAGCAACATTCATAAATATACCACCATGTGAGATATTAAACTCATACTTGATAGTTTCAATAGATTGGACAACCTTACACTCTTAATTAAAAGAGGTATGAATGCAAGAGAAGTGCTTGGATTTTAAAGTCAGTAGAAAACACTTTTAGTTTCACATGACATCCTTGAAATCTTTCCACTTTTGTTGAAAGGGATGCTATTGCAGAGGCAGTGATGAAAATCTATCTATCTATCTATCTATCTATCTATCTATCTATCTATCTATCTATCTATCTATCTATCTATCTATCTATCTATCTATCTATCTATCTATCTATCTATCTGGGAAAAGAGAGACCCAGTAATGTGACTAACGCAATCCACTCAAAGAAACAGTGCCCAATGATAATTTCACTCTTGGTTACCACTACCTCTCTCCTTTCTGGTCAAACTGAGTAAAAAGACAGCAATCAGGGGTAGGTTGTCATCTAATAATCAACTTTCATGGTGAAGGAACTATCTTACATCTAAAGCTGCTGTGTTTATTGTGAGCACTATTTATCATCTTTATTTTCAGCTATTCAGTAGGGTCTTCCTTGGGACTCCAACATTCTAAAATGTTTTTCTTTCTCTTACTTAACATATATAATCGTAAATATGGTACAAACCCACCACAAATAACATGTACTAACACAGGGATAATTCAGAATGATCAATTAACTTCTCACGCATATCTTTGGGATGTGGGACGGAAAACAGAGTACTTGGTAAAAATCTCATGGACACACAAGGAGGATATGCTAACTCTACACAGATGGTTCCCCAGCCACGATTGAACCCAGGACTTTGTGTATGCTTGTGGGAGAAGCAGAAAGTAATTTGCCTTTGGTCTATGCTATACCTGTGTTACTGTAGCTGATTGTGTAAAGGTAACTCTACACTTTAAAGTAATATCAGACTCTAGCTTCCCATAATCCTAATGCTAAATTAAGTGAGTCCAGAAAGGAGGGGTGGTGGATGGGTATTTTTTTTTTCCATTTACATTAAATAAATGTTTTTGAGACACTCTGCATTCTGGACAAATGTAACTAGGACAATACAGGTTCAAAAGTACATTTTAATATTTAAAAACACTCTGTAACTGTGTAATGGACAAATTGGTTCAGAAAACTGTTGACTGGATGCATAATTTTCAGCATTCAAATACAACATATATTTTTTTATTTGGATATAGCATATAGGCGCACTGTTTAATAGATCTGCCTCATAGGTCCCATGTGAAATCTGTTGTCTTTTTCTTTTTTGTTAGAGTGTGAGCATTCTTTACTTGTCTGAACTCCTGTATCTCCATTGGCATGGGTTTTAAACTGCATAGTGATTCTGAATTGGCTCGGTGAGGGTGTGTGTATGAATGGGTCCTGTGATGGCCTTGCACCTGATACTTCCGGAACAGGCCTCCATGACACTCAATTATATTAAGTGGGTTTGATGATGAAGAGTTATTGCTTAAACATAACTGCAATTATTTTATGAACTCAAGTACCTGGATTCAGGTCTGAGTCAAGTCATTGACTGCAGAAATGTGTACAATCTCTTTATGTCACTAGGGTTAACTCTTAGTGGTATGGTTTCCCCTTTGCTTCCCAAAGAATTCGATGTTAGTTTAACTGACAATTCTAAATTGATCTGGTGTCATTGAATGATTCTGAATCTGCTCTGCAAAACGAGTAGTATCTAATAGAGAACTTATTTGTGATCTGTGCCTCACGCTGCTAGAATAGGCTTCAGCTTTCTGCAATCCTTCATTTGATAAATGGTCAAAAAAATGTTGGTCGTGTTTATTTTTTTCCTGCAGTTTTGTGAAAAGAGTTTTTGTTTTATCAGTATGCCTTTCACCATCATCATCATCAAGGGATTTACTTGCAGTTTATTAAATTAGTCCTTTACTGAGCTAGCCCATTACAATGTATTACTTCAAGATTTTATTTTATAATTCCATAATTTTTTCACAAATGCAGTCCATATGAATACATTGTGTTTTGCATTATGCGGGGTACCATCTCAGTTTTTTTTCCTCAAACTCGGGCATAAACAATATTTCATAGAGAATACAAAGAACTCCCACACCGTAGTTCAATAAAGTGCCAAACCCAACTGAATTGATTTCTTTTAATTGGATTTAATGCACTCCCTCTTATTAGTCAGATAAAAGATTTCTGTCTAAGAAGAGAAATTACCTCCTCCTTCTGCAATGAAAATTGTAAGTTTAAATTCTTGTTACCAAAGGGGTAGAAGTAATGTGATTTTGTTTGAATGAATGTGTTTTACTACATTTTGAGCTTTCTAGATAATTAGTTTTCTTTGTTCACTTTCCTTCCTCAGATTACATTTCTCATTCTATTACCTATTTGCATTTCTTCCCACTCTTAGAGAAAAATGAATGTATATCCATGTTATTTTAGACCAGCCTTCCTTTTTTCCTTTATTTTTCTTTTCATCCTTTAAAATTGAATATATT
The DNA here is from genome assembly GCF_900747795.2 of Erpetoichthys calabaricus. Lineage (NCBI taxonomy): Eukaryota > Metazoa > Chordata > Cladistia > Polypteriformes > Polypteridae > Erpetoichthys > Erpetoichthys calabaricus. The sequence goes on from NC_041398.2 coordinate 52,537,275, forward strand.
TTTGCATATGAGTTAATTATTTTATATCTATTGTGTTTCTCTTTTTTACATTAAATGTGGAATTCATTTACTTTTTGTTAAACTCTGAAGGGTTTCATCATTACTATATTTACATTACTGGTGGCTGTTTCATTTTCACCAATTGAAATGAATATACTAAAACAATTTGAAGAGGAAAATATCCGTATAACTACTACAAATGTTGAATTTTCCTGGGCAATAAGTACTATAACTGCATAATATTACCATTAACTAGAAAACTGCTAGCTACTGAATTCGGTTATATGCTATTTATTAAAATGAAAAAATATCACACTGGTGGAGGGAAATGCAAATTTGATCAATCTTTGCCCTAAATTATCAATGGCAAGGCCACTACAAGGGTGAGTACTGTCACATATACAGGGGACAACAAACTTCTCACCTGCAAGACATCGCCACACTCTGGTGCCATGATCAATCAGTATTGCTACCTTACCTTATTGTTTAATTCTAACAATAGTTTATTAAACAATAAATATTGTGAAAAACTGTAATCATAACATTAATATTAACATGATTTTATATAATTCTGAATATTTGCAAATTATCCGTTATAACTTTGCTTAGCCTTAGTTTACCTCAGAAACCATAAAACAACATTCAGTGAGGTTTTATAGAAAGAGAAAGCTACAGAGGTAAGGATAACCAATCGTCATTTACCAATTCTATTTTTTTAATGTATTTCTTATTTGTATATAAAGCTTACTATTTTTCTCTGTAATTATCAAATGTCTGCTTATAGTTCTGCGATAATCTATCAACTGTCACAACTGTGACCTCTGGCCATAATCTAACTGAGCATTTTTAACAGAACAAGCTTTTCAGAGTTTTGTTGCCCACTCACCATATAAACCTATAAATTTACCAATAAGAGCCCTCTAGTGGTTATAAGTTGCATTAAAGAAAAAGTGGTTGAATATTTCTAAAATGAAGACAAGAGTGATTTTGGTTAATTAGTCACTTGAAGGATATAAACTATATAATAAACTGGGAGCAAGGTGAGATATAAGAATTCCTCTGAGTCGTCACAGCAATTAGATTAATGGCAAAAAAAAAAAACTCTGCCATTAAACATTCTGAGCTTGTCATAACGTACTGCATATGGATGATTTCCTTATTCATGGAGTTTTAAATAATTTCTTCTATATCTTATCACAATTAACACACCATTTAGTGGAACAGGAAACAAGTTCTTGAAAACTAGCACAATAGAATTGTTGTAATTATTATTATTAATGGGTGTAATGGCACCTAACCCATTAAAACTAAGAGGAGACTATAGCAGTAAACCTTTTTTGTCCATGAGCAGCTTTTGAAGTGTTCCTGTGTTTTTCTGCCAATTGATCCATCTGTGCATTCAGATTCGGTAATTTCAATTTTAGGTTTTTGTACTCTTGCCAAAAACTAATCTCACTTCTGTATTGTTTAGTAATTATGTAGCAAATGTCTTTTATGTGGGTTTCCTCAGGTGGAAAATTATATAGGTGTTACATATTCAGACTCTGTTATTTTAACCACAAAAAATTAATTGTATTTACAACATTGAACTACAAGTCTACCAAGATCTAAATTGCTGGCACAGAAAGAAAGTCATTTTGAGATGCCTAAGAATGTAGCTAATAAGCTGCACTGCAGTGCACTTCAACTGATGTAAACTACTTTAGTATTGCCATTTAATATAAAACTCTATCCACTTGATTTAATCTCCAAAATTAGCCTAAATATATACAAAACACTTGTCAAACCTTACAGAAATTGGGGACTATTTATAAATATCTCAAGTGTTTCACTCAGTAAAAGAAATATTTTAGTAGCAGACCATTGACTCCAAATAAATACATTCAGAAAACCAGTAACAGTGGCTGAGCACCACACTTCACAGTCAACTATCTTTGACTTGCAGTTTCCAGTTTCTACTGGTATGAGCTACTCTATCACTGCCACTGGGTCCCAGGCCTAGTTTTGGGTTGGGTGTCTTTGTGGATATAATCTGCAGGTGTCTGCCCATTTTTCACTAATGTTCCTACTCTTCATCACCATTCAAAAAGCAGAAAACAGATACAGTTTGAATCCCAAAACAGTTGCTTTCTAAACAGAGTTTGCACATTCTCCCAGTTTCTGAATGGGAATACTATATCGCTTGGTTCTCCAGTTTTCCTTCCACATTCCAAAGATATGCTTGTTTGTTGGTTTGGTGTCTCCACAGTGGCTGTGTGCAAGTATGAGTGAATGATTAGTGCTTCATTCGGGACTGTTTACTACCATTTCCCATTGGGATTAATAAAGTATCTATCTATCTATCTATCTATCTATCTATCTTATGTCCAGTACTGCTGTGAAAGGCAAGGCAGACTAATAAGTGATTAAGAACATATGAAATGGGATGGTTTCTACTACTTGCTTTTGTCCATCAAAGAATAGTGAATTTTATTCAGTGTTTAGTGCTGAAATGTGCCCATCATTAAAGGATCACCTGCAAAGTTCTGAAAGCTCTAAATGGGAGAATATTTAAAGCAAAATCTATCTAAGACTGAGAGAAGAAATTAATTCAGTTAACTGCTGTTGCAAAAGAACTGTGTACACAAGTGTTTAACTTGAATTGTAAGTGAAGTTCTTCAAAGAATTAGCACATGCTTTTAAAATAAAGGTACACTTTTTTATACTTTGACAAGCAAATAGTAATGTTTGTTTTGTATCATTTTGTGAAGTGTTGACTGGGATTGGCTCCAGCAGATCCCCGTGACCCTGTGTTCGATTTCAGCGGGTGGGAAAATGGATGGATGGATGGATGATAACTCCACTCATAAGGTGCAAACCCACTTTTCAACTTCAGCAAATTCCTTTTTGTGATGTACGGTGTACTCAAATTTTCATTGATTGGTATTTTTATAGAACTGCTACTTTTAAGTGTTTTATATCATATTAGAAAGAAATGAGTCAGCCTACAGAGATGTGGTGCAGAGACTGATAGAATGGTGTTCCGTAAATAATTTAACATTGAACACAAAATACTAAGGACGTTTCTTGAAGGAACTCATTCTGGACTTCAGAAAGCACAGAACCACTTCCTCTCTATAGCAATGGAGACCATGTGGAAAGGTTGCAGACCTTCAAATTCTTGGGAACCTACATTTTAGAGAGACTTTCCCCATCTGAGAACATCAAAGCAATGGTCAAAAAAGTGCAACAGAGACTGCACATTCATGAGTGGGCTCAGGAAAAACAACTTAGAGCAAAAACTATTGGTGGCTTTTTATTGTTCAGCCATCGAGAGTATCCACATGGTATGTGGATGCATGAAAACAGACAAGAACGCTCTCCAGAGAGTCATAACCAAAGCACAAAAAAAAAAAATCACAGGCTGTTGTCTGCCCTCGCTGGAAGACATTGCCCACTCCAGCTATCTCACCAGAGCCACAAACATCTTTAAGGATCCTTCACTCCCTGGTCACCACCTGTTTGAACTGTTGCCCTCTGGTCGCTGTTATAGATTTTTGAAAGTACGTACTGATAGATTCAGAAACAGTTTCTATCCAATGGTCATAAATACATTGAACAAAAATAAGCAAATTAAGGCAGTTTAAATCATTTTTGTACAGTGCTAGGAAACAGACTCATACATACTACTGCTGCTCCCGTGCAGCTACTCCCCAAGAAAATTGTATTATTTGTTGTATTACTACTGTTTTTATTGTTATTTTATCTGATTTCTTTTTAAGTATACTTTTACATGTAATATATATTTGTTTGTATTATGTGTTGTAGCATTGGTTTGTGGTCACAAAAGTAGTGTCATTTTGCTTTTGTAAATTCGTTATAAATTATTTTACAATGACAATAAAGGGTTTATATTCTATTATTGATGATAGAGTTTCTAGAATTATTATTAGAAGTAAAAATGTCTACCTTTATTGCAGCTGTATTAAATAACTGTTTCAAGGTATAGCGCAGTGTCCAAACATTGCAGCACTGTGTTTTTTTGTTGGCTGGTATGCTTTACTATTTATAGTTAGATTCTTTAATAAGTAAATGGTGAATCTTTCCAATTACACATTAGATTTTTAAAGACCAGAGAACTCAAATTTTTGTAAATGCTATACCTTGTAAAATGCTGGATACAATTGTTTTAAGATGTCATTTCAGTAAACTGCTGCTTCTATTCATTTGCCTAAGTATCATCAATAAGTTATTTAAATATTTAAAATGTACATAACAAAAGGTAAGAACACATGGCACAAACTAAAAATTACAAGGAACTAGTCATTTCTGAAGGGGTGGCATTAAGCACAGGTCCGTTGCTTTAATATAGCTGCTTCATAAAAAATAAAAGTCCTCACTTATTTTCTTGAGAAAAATATCACCAGATAATTAATTTTATAAATTTGTATTAAGAAACAATCTGGACATGACTTTGATCCTATATCCGTGGAACTCACAGGCCCCCGTCTGTTAAGATAGTTAAGTAAAGCTTGGCCAGGAGACTTGGATTACGAACTAGCATGTTTCCCTGTTTTCATTCTGAAAATTGATCTTTCCATGATGCAGTTGGCTTTAAAGTGTGAATTACTCTCTGAAGGTCACTAATACTGATCTTCTGAACAAGACTAAACAATCACAGTGAAAAGGGGTGTTTTTAAACATTAGTTGTGTTTTGTTTTAAACTTTTTGACAGAACAACGTGCTCTGTACGCATTTTATTTATTTAATTTTTATTCACGTATGTATGTACTGATATCATAGATTCACGTAGTACCCCATATGCTATTTGTAAGTAGTTATCATACAGGATATGGGTGATGTATTCGATTTATTCAAGCCAGTAAAAAACTTTTAAAAGGTTTTATTTTATTTAAATTCACATTCCTTTAAAATATAAATTTACACTGAAATCCCACAGGTAACTGTCACAAGAAAAATGAGTCAAAAAAGAAACTTTTGTACTCTTCTACACCCGCAATAAATTTAAGTTAACAGATGAGGAACTGCAGACAGACTAATAATCAGGACCACGGGTTAAAAAGGAGGCCAAAAAACGAAGAAACCGATAATCCAAATGTACTAAAACGCAGTGTATCTTTACATCGTCTGCATGTAACAAATTAATCTTTAATGACGTGTATTCGTTCCTGTCTGTTCACACGATACCGCAAAACATTAAGATAAAAAAAAGTTTGAAAATATTCCCAAAAGCAAGTTTTACATTCTTGTGTGTCAGTTTTTAACTGAGAACAGGACCCCGCTCTTCTGTGATCCTTACTCTGGCGTGTCTTTTGTTCGCCGCCTGTTTATATAAACTGGAAAAAGTGCTGCGCTCGGTTCCTACCAAAAGTAACAATGCAGTGCTTTAACGAAATTTATACATAAATCACCTCTAGTCGTTATAGCGCTACCATGGAGTGTTGTTATTAGATAACCTTCAAGGCTCACTAATGGCTTTGGCTACGATTCAGATAACACTAATACAAAATACAAGCAAATAGTCCTTCTCTTGTAGACTTTTTGATGCAATATTTGCGAATCATCCAGCTGAAAACCTTGCCCATTGGGGATGTGTGCTGTCATTTTGACTTAATGCTATCTTGAAAAATGTTACATGTTAAGTGAACGTTCTACCCGTGTTCCCGTGAGTTTCCTTCGAGGAAATCTCCTTTCTTAGTAAAAATGTCAAGCTGATAGTCAGCTATGAACTAGTACGACGACAGCTAATGCGGAGGAACGTACTGGCGGGCTCAACATCCAGTGCTGCGACCAGCTTTGCACGCGATGATGCCAGATAAGGTCCAGGAAATCCACCGAGACGCGTAGATAACTGGCAATCTGGCCAAACTATTACCTTTTAACGTTAGGTTCACTCAGTCGAGTCGAAGAATAAAAACGGCGTAGCCCACCAGCGTTCATCTTTATTAGGGAAAATACATGACAGTCTGTTAATTTAAAAAAGGTAGTGTGAGCAGCCACAATCAAATTATAATATACTGTCCGAAAAATAATTATTACCGAGGGCTGTTCGCTGAGTTGGATGTTTGAAAGACATAACAACGTGTTATTGGTCACATACCTGACGTCAGACAAAAGCCGTTTCTTCGGGTACCACGGTAAGTCCATCCTGTTTGTGAAGTCGAGTTACTATTAATCAGAAATAGCAAGAAAACCTTGTACCGAATGCAGGGCGTGCTTATTGTTTAATGAAATACTTAAATACTCCTTCGATTATAGTTACATTTTAAAAAAGCAAAAAACGCAGTTAAGCCAAAGCCTATCACTAATGAAAATCCTGGAAGCTTGCGTTTATGATTCTCGGCAATGTTCCAAACTTACAAGTTCCCGTGCTCAAACCGTAGAAATTTTCCCCGTTTCAATGACTGTAACAATGGGCATCTACGTACACACTGTCTATTCCACTAACACGATTCTTTATATACATATTTTAGCATGTGTTATAATAACAATAATAATCATCATTTCCTGTTTATGAATACGGCTTTATACCGGCACCAATCGGCGCAAGGTTGGAACAAAGCCTGGACCAGACACCCGTCCATTGCATAACAACAATGAAAACAATTTCATCAGGTTACAGATTAAACACTCTTCCTGAAAACCAGTTGTAAATTTACAGTATATTCACTTCACTTTATACTACAGTGAAGTGGAATTAGGAAGTGTAATCATTTGAATGGACGTATTTTTTATGAGCTTTATTTATAACAGTATACAGTTGAACGGTGGTTGATAATTAAGCAGACGTGAATGGTGATGAGAACAGCCGGGTGAAAACATCATATATATATATATATATATATATATATATATATATATATATATATATATATATATATATATATATAAATAGAGAGAGAGAGAGAGAGAGAGAGAGAGAGAGAGAGAGAGAAATAGACAAGTATACCAACCGAACAATTTTAAATGACAGCTGCCCGTGGGATTTCTTTCTTTTTTGTCAAATCACAATATCCGTAATCAAACATAAAATGCTCAGGCACACTTTTGAAGAAATGAATATCGTCAACCCAGGAAAAATAATTGATAGTGGCATATGCTGTAATAGATAACGTGAATTTAATAACAATACTCTGAAAGGAAATGTTGTCGAGGTATCAAAAGATACCAGATAATAAATGCTTTAAGCCAACGAAAACGTTATTAATATGATTTGAAGAAATAAACATTTTACTTAATACGGGAAATGCTTTCCAAGGGGTCAAGGACTTTATATCCCCCCCCCACCCCAGGGTCGAGATTAGAATGCAAAATAAAAGAAAATAATCTTCTGCATAAGCACTTGCTCTTCCAGTGTCTAATGATTTATTTATCTTACTCTCGGATTATCTTCAAAAATAACTTATTTTCTAGTACACTTTAATTTTCATTTTCTGGAGTGAGGATGTGATTTTGAGAAGGCACCGTTGTGAAAGGCGCTATAAAAGTTTCAAAACCTGCGTGATAAATTAATAATGGAATTTCATAAGATCCTAAGCAATTCAAAGTAATATGTAAACTGTATGCAACAAGTAAAAATCAAAAATATTACTGCATCACTTATTTTAAGGGTTCAGGGCACATGACCGATAAAAAAAGAAACGAAGTTTAAAAAACACCTTACCTGAACTTGAAAGTAGAAAACCAGCAAATGTAAACACCTGAGGGGGGAAAAACAAGGATCAATAAAGCCAGTATAACCACAAATCAGCAATAACAAAATCCACATATGAATGTCAAAGTTTGGAATTAGCGACTTCTATTGGTAAGAATGTAAATATTTTTACTTAGGCAATGTAAAATCATAAAAAATGGAATCCTTACAAGTAAATGAATCTTGAAGGAAAAAGACGCATCTTTTGCCAGCCGAAATCCACCTGTTTCCAGAGCAAAAATGAAAGACCTCTGAGGAAATCAGGAGGTTCACCAAAATCACCACTCTAGCTTTTTTTTTGGCTTGTTTTCGTTTTTGTTTCACAATAAATATCCAGGCGGTTTCCTTGAATCCCAGTAGAATGTTAAATTAGCAAAGTAAAACTGTACCAGGGTGTCCAACATCGGAGGCTTCCTTTCTTATGCGTGAGAAGAAGAGAGAATAGATCGTTGCAGCGGTGCGCAGGCACATTCATCGAAATATATGAGTTCTCATATGCACATAGGTAGAGAAACTGCTGATTCCCATCCACATCGACAGCAGATTTAAACAGCGAACATCCGTGCATAAACAAGTAACAAGTTGTACAGCGTTGTCTTGTGAGGGATTTTCGGCGGTGATGCAACTCCTTTCCTTTTTAAATGTGCAACAGCTCCAGAGATCAGAGAGGCTTCAATCCCGAATTTACCTGGAGGGGACATCTAAACGCACACCTTAGCACAGATCATTTTAATCTCGAAGACAGCCTTGTTGAGATGACAAACAAAAATGATTATCAAAAGAAAAAAAAATCAAATATACGACGAGAGAAAAAGTCACGGTTTGTTTTAGACATATACAAGACGTTAAAATGAAAAAAGAACTCCAAGAAGTGCAGCAACCGGCTTCCTCGTATGAGGTTGAAAACTTGAGTTTTATCCAAGAAACTTATATGCAGAAAGAGAGGCGGGGGGGCAAAGAGAGAGGGAGAGAGCGAGTACGAGTGAGCGAGCGAGAGAGAGAGAGACACAGAAAGAGAGAGAGAGAGAGTGAGTGAGTGAATAAGAGAGCGAGAGAGAGAGAGAGAGAGAGAGGTGAGTCCCAGCCAGCCTCTATGGGGATGATGTGTAATGTGTTGTCTGAGCTCTTGTATTCGGATACAGAAGCTGTTACAGCTAGACAATTAAGTGAACAGCCTTTTTTAGTGGGTGGAAACTTGTCAGTCGAGTGCCCGCGATTCCCACCTATGAGAGTGAGAGAACTGCAAGCGACCATCAGCATACTTAAATTACAATAGAATGCATTCTTATTATCACGTATTAGGGCTTCTTTCTTCATTTTTAAAGTGTATAATATCTCATGACGTATAACCTAATCTTTGTATACATACGCTGTTTATAATGTAATCTTTGCACACCTGATATATATACATACACACACACACACACATATATATAATGTCACACAGTTGTTGTTGTATAATGTCTCACAGTTTAGTTGTGATGCGCTGGGTGAGTTGGTGGCTTATTAAAAGCCGACCCGCTCCGCTCACACGTCTTAAACAATATGTCACTCTGGGTAAGCGGCCAACACCTTTGAAGTTCGACGGAGCCACTTTTAACATTTAAACTTTCAATATTATAAATGAAAAATACGAAGAAGCAATGGTGATATTAGTTAAAAGAACAAAGAGAAAAAGTCACCGAGTGCAGGCAAACATTTTTTCGTTTTTTGCGTAATTTGTACTGGGGTAAGAGAAAAGCAAAATCAAAAAACATTTTAGATCACAAGATAAACAAAACCATATTTCTAATAATTTTGAATGAGATGGAACGTAAACTCAGTGCAGATAGACACCTTGGTAAATGTGGCGTATTTATTACTTACCATTTCTTCTTTTTTGATAATTTAACTGAATGTTAAATCATTTATATATTTTTCAAGGTGAACATAGCTTATAGGGCTTAGAATAGAATACAACACAAATGCCGCTGGAACTGGCATGACCTTCTCACAATCCTAACTTAATTTGCGTTAAGTTGGTTTAGTATAGTAAAAGATTGATGGAAAGTGACAACATATTTTTAACAGAGCAGGTGTCTCTGATATTTAGGATACTTGGTAGGAATAAAGAAATGTGTAGAAAAAAAATCCAATGATTACATACTGGTATGTGAAAACGTACCTTATTATATGCATTTGGAATAAAATGTGGCATTTCAATTTGGTCTGAAATGTGACAGTAAAGTTCGATATTCACCGTTAAAATCAATTCAGAATTATCCTCCCATCTATCTATTATTATTTGATAATATTTAATATGCAATTTATATTCAAATGATAACTATTCTGTAATTGTACTTGTTTGTACTGTAATTGTTGTGTGAATTTTCATAGAACCATTACTTGACAGAGAACCATTTCACTTTTTATATGAAATTGGTTCTTTGGGCTTTGTAAAGGTTCCCAATATGCAGAAAAAAACCCAGGATACTAAAAGATCAAGAAAACTTGAACTTAGCCACTGTTATTGAAAGCAGCAAGAGTCCTTTTAAAATCATGAGCCCATTGGGATTTTACAAATCTGTTGTCGTCTATTTATGCTTATTTACAAAATCTGTTATGGATCTAATTAAGTAAAGGGTCTTTCTCGAACATTCACGTGGATGGTTATTTGGGGAAATAAAAAGAGTTCCCAATAGTAACATTCTATCTATCTATCTATCTATCTATCTATCTATCTATCTATCTATCTATCTATCTATCTATCTATCTATCTATCTATCTATCTATCTATCTATCACTTAGTTTTTTTCCTCAGACACACAGACAACATAATATGATGGACGTGTTTTTATAAATATATGTATATTGTTTGTATGTTTGCCTATTCATGACAATTGTATTCTGCAACTAAAACACACTGTTCATTATAATATTAAAGCATGGACTAGATCTGTACCATAACTTGTTTACACATCTTAGACCTTTAAAGAAGGAAATCCTTTAATTGCCCAGAAAAAGGTAATTTAAAAAGGTAATCATTTAATATTATCAGGAAACTGCAAAGTCTATTTGAGATTACATATATGGGTAAAACATCAATAATAGAAGTGAATATTAATTATAGAGTAGTTTTATTAAATTCTATCTAGATAGTTGCTGCACCCCTTATCTTTAAGATAGTGAGACGTAAGGAGAAATATTTTGTGGATTGTGTTTGCTCTTTCCAGACACTATAGAAATTCAGGTGTCTTTCAGCCTTTCCAAGGGAATATTGCTCTAGTACTCACGCATTTGCATAACTGCTCTTAAAGGGATGTGACAATCAGTGTTTACAGCTCCATTGGAACTCCCAGTGAGAAGATAACACCTTTCTCCAAGTAAACCATGTTGACAAACAAGGTACTGTATATAGCACCATATCTTCTTCTGTAATACATTGTAATTGTGACATTAGTATTAGTTCATCTGACTTAGAGAATGCTGCCTAAACAATTTCAATAAAACCAAAGTAGTCCAGTATTGAAATGTTTAAAATTTTCAGTGTCTACCCTTAATGTAGACTCATTAAGATTACGGTAATGTTTAAGCACTCAGGCTTTGAATTAGACAAGCATGTAGAACTATCTCATTAGTGCTTAAGTAAATGAGAATTCTGGGTTATTTGTATGTATTTGAGTGAAAATTTGTTAATGAATATATTTAATTTCAGAAGGTTTTTCAGAAGGTTTTGCCAAATACTGTTTGGATTTACCTTCATTCAACTGGTTTGGGAGCTTTTATGGAAATCATAGCTACATTAAAAAGCAACACCTTTTACATATAAAGTCTATATACTATCCTTAGAGAGAGAGGGAGACAGCATGCAGATTTTTTTTAACTCTTTTGTCATTATCAGATAAAAACTGTTTAATTGAAATACAGTAAGTTCCCACATTTTTTAAAGTAATGTAAGTAATTATTATTGTTATTGTAATTAGTACTACTACAACAGTTGCCAGGTTGGATAATGGATGGATGGATGACAACAGTTGATAATATTTCCATTAGTCATATTAATAATTTTAATATTAGGTGCAATTTGTCAGTGAGTTTATTGCAATAATCTTGCCTGAAGAAGGGGCATGAGTTGCCTCGAAAGCTTGCATATTGTAATCTTTTTAGTTAGCCAATAAAAGGTGTCATTTTGCTTGGCTTTTCTCTACATTCATAATGGCTAACACGGTACAACACCCTAGTACTTGCAATAAACAATAATTACATTTTGTTAAAATGATTTATAGCCCTGTGCTTGATTTTGTGACTCTAATTAACCCACTATTTACAGTAAATAAAATGGCAATAATGCAGTATGAAGTTGTAAAACAAATGAATATAACAGTGAAACTGACACAGTCTTTCTCAAAAGCGTCTTTATAATATATTAACAGCAAAAGGGTGAGAAAAACTGCAAAATATAAATCTTTGCCAAGTCAGACACTTTGAAACTTATAATTGAGAGCAAACTGTCAAAAAAGAAAAACTATAGAGAAGCTAAACATGGCAGATAAAAGCATTATTTTATGTAAGTTTGCATTTTATTATGGGTATTTGGTTTTAATCATTAAGTTTCACTTTAAGAGCTAAATTGTAAGGGGAGCTGGTGCTGATACCACATAGCTGTACAGTTCAAGTTGAGAATCCTCGGCCCAGTCACTGTCTGTGTAGAGTTTGCATGTTCTACTTGTGTATCTGTGGGATTTTATCTGATATTCCATTTTCCTTCTACATTTCAAATATATATTTGTTTGGTTAATTGGCAAGTGGTATAATTGGATGTGAGCAAGAAAGCACCATACAGTGAACTGGCACCATATCCAAGGTTGATCCTCCTGTGACCCTGAATTGGATTAAAGAGTTACATTAGCATATATTTATGTTGTAGTAGTAGAAGTAGTAGGATTGGTCACACATACAGAGTACAATTCAGTTCTTACTTGCTTGTACAACCAACATGCAACACATCACAACTCTCTAGTGCCATGATAGATGTTAAAATCAGTTTGTGTCATTTATGCACTTGCAATAAGCAGTTTGTTTGTTGTCTCCATGAGCAGCACCATGCTGCATATGCCCAACTAGTTGATGTTTTACTCAAAGCAACCTACAAATCACAAAGACTAAATGGTTTTCAAAATGTTTTTCAGTTAGAGCATCAGAAGGTTGGTTTGCTTGCTCATTCAAACAGATTCGGTAATGGAAATTATTAAAACTTTGTAGCACTTCAGCTATTGAACAGTACTACATAGTGATTACAGCAGTTATTGAGACTATATGTTCATTAACCATCAGATGAACAGTTTTAATTTCAGCAAAAATGTCCAAATAATTGGGAATAAAATTAACAAAGATAAATATAGAGAAGAGAATCTCAAATAATAAATACAAACCAACTAAGAGTAAAATTATGCTTATGGTGACCTTGCCTTTATGTACGGTATTTGCCAATTTTGTAATGTTTCATACAACAATTTATTTCTTGTATAGTGGAAAATCACACAAGGAATTCCTCAATGGGCATCTCACTCTTGACTTCCTAAGAAGATAAGACAAAAAAAAACCCTTTTAGGGAAAAAAAAATGGAAGAAATCTTGAGAAAGGCAATTCAGAGAGAGACACACTTCCAGGTGGGTTGGGTATGCAATATGTGTTTTCATACCATATTATATTTTGCTTAAATATAGTACCTCATGATTATTAAAGTATATGCGAGCAAAAATGTGTTTTGATTAACAGGCGTGACTTGTGCTGCATTTTTTACCTCATACTTCCAGGGTGGTACAGCACTTCCAACAATTCAATGAAGCAACCACACCACATGCACTTCACAACAAACAATCCACCTGAAGCTAAGCATGTTCGGGTCTGGCCAGTATTTGGATGGGAGACTAATCAGGAAAAGCTTGGGTTGCTGCTGGAAGAGGTGTTGGTGAAGGCAGCTGGGGGCACTTACCCTGTGGAATGAATGTTGATCCCAAGTGCAATGATGGGGATACTGTGCTGTAAAAGTGGTGCCATCTTTAGGGTGAGACATATAATCCTGCATAAAGAGTAGGTTGTATGCCGATGTTCTGGCTAAATTGCCCACCACGGCCTAATCATTCTGTCCCCCTAATCATCACCTGTCTCTGACTGGCTAATTATATCTCGCCCCTTTACAACCTAGCAGCTAATGTATGGTGAGCATATTGGCACAAAATGGCTGCTGTCACATTATCCAGGTGGATGCTGCACATTAGTGTTGTTCTTTCTCTCTTTTTATTATACATCCAAAAGACACACATATTAAATACATTTGTGGCTGTAAATTAGCCAAACATGCACATATACCTGATGATGGAATTGTGCCTTGTCTTAACTTGTGCCCATTTATTTGGGGATAGAGTTTTACTCCATAGTTACATGTATTTTTAATCTGCCATTAAAGGTGCCCAGTGGTTATGGTATACTGTTCAATAATTTATTGTGCATTTGCTGTGTTATGCATTTTAATTTTAAACATAAAGTACACTTTTGAAGACAGCATTCCAGAGCATCTTCAAGGTAAGTTAGAGAATATCTTTGGATATTCAAGCTACAAGGAAGTGTATGTGACTATATCAGGTTTTTGGAGGTAATTTTGTAGTAGTATATTATGCCAGTAAGGGATGTTTTTATCAGTGTACCCTTGGCATGTGGAAGGAAAAATAATAACAATTGTTAAGTAAATACCACTATAAGTATTATGACTGCTAACTGAGCCAATGATTTAATGGAGGGCTTGGAAGAGATATTGAAAAGATACTGCACTGAAGTATGAAAATGGAAACAAGAACTAGGACTCAAAAAAATTGAATGCTTAGAATGGCTGTTATCTGTTCATGTTTTATTTAAATTGGTCTTTCCCAGTTATTTTTTTAACAGTTTATGTCTCTAAAAAAGAACTCATCAAGTTAAAAAAAAAAAAAACCTGATTACTGGCTGACCTGCCAGATGATTTTAGGCTGGCTCCTTTAGCTGATGGTAATCGGATATTCAGGTCTGGGTATAAATGGATAGAAGGTAGTTTTACTGCTGAGATTTCTTCATTATATAAATGGAATTCGTATCCACCCACTTCTGCAAGCTATCTTTAGAAAAATAAAAAGGGTGGTTACAATTAGGAGCTTCATCTGGTCACTGCAAATTAATTGGTCTCATCTTGGATGAGGCCCAGCAGTTTTTACAGCTGAAAGTAGACCTCAGCATTTAATGAAGTAGTATGTCACACAAATCCTGTTTGAAATCATGCTAGGTCTGATGAGGCTCTGGACAATTTGAACTGCTAGTTGGAGAACAAATGTTAACCCCTGTTTGAATGCACTGTTGAAAATAAACTATCCAAGATACAATATTACGAAGTACAGGACAGTAATGCCATAAGTCAGTCCAAACCTTACAGCATTAGAAAAAGATATGCAGGGGATACCTCATAATATCCAGGAATTTGTAATATTCAGTGTAATAACTTGCATGTTTCCGTCAGCCTTAATTTTGTATAGTATCTTTCAGTATTTATCCCAAATATTTTACATTGACAGCACAATAATAACACCATCAGTCTAAAAGTCCATGCATAGGTATAAAAACATCATGAAAGATACTCAGATTATTTCTTGCTCTTTGTGAGTTAAAAAACTGAGCTGAGATTTTCAAGTCTTTAACGTGCTAATAATCAGCATTTTAGGAAAACTAGGTCACGTATCTACAACTTTCTGTGTGAATATGCTTCCTAACATTTATGTGAAAAAAAAAAAAAAAATCAGCATCGAAATTGGTATTCCTATGCCTTGTTTGGAAGTGTATATAAGCAAAATATACAGTGTACATCTTTATACTGGCACTATAGTGGTCTGTGCTGCTATCTCCCAGCTTCTGAGTTTAAATTCAGACCTGGTTACTGTCTGGATGGAATTTGCATGGGCTTTCCCCCCCCAAGACATGCATGTTGGGCTAACCAGTGATTGTAAAGTACCTGGTGTGTCTTGCAATGGATTTGCATCCTGTTTTAGATTAATTGTTAAAGGACATTTCTACTCCATAAATTGCACAAATATAAAGTAGGCTGCAAGCAAATAGCTAATTAAATTTGAAGGCTCTTGTATAACTTAGTAATGATAATATTTATTTGTTTGATGCTGTCAAGACACCCTCTGACCACTTGCAACTCTAAATCCAAATAACAAGTGAATGCCAGAGGATGTGGAGTGTCCAGAGAGACGGTGACTGGCAGGCAGGGACAGAGCATGCTATATTGCTGATCCATGTAATTCAATAGTTTTTATTACTTTCCCTATAAATACCTTGGGTGTATAAATACTGTATATAGACACACACACACATATGTATAAAGTATTGAGCTTCTCTTTCCAATGTGTTTCAGTGTGATGTTCGAGTGTCAGATATGTGTCTGTGGGCATTATAAACCAAACATAAATTATTCAGATTGAATAAAATGTGATATGGTTCTTTGCATTGTAAAAAGCTACATGTCAATTGAGCAAAATCACTATACAATATTTTAGTCTACACAGACAGTGATTTTTTTGTTTTATTGAGACATTTGTGCACCAACTGCAGTACAACTGGGAAATGAGAATATATTTTTTAATTATCTGATTCTTCAGTTTATTTTATATAAAAATATTTGCCTGTAATATTCTACTGCTAAAACTTTAGATTTATATAGGGAATGTCATATGCTGAACACATCAGATTTTTCTTACTCTTCACTAAATATAAAGTATCTATTAAAACTCCAAAACAGTACTAGAAATATAAGTATAAGGCATCTATAAACTGTACATAACCATGCAAATATATTAAACTGAATATTAACAGGCAATGGATGCTAAAACACAATACAAATCATGTCTATTACAAAATCTTTGGAAGCCAAATGTTTGTATAGGCAGCAATGAACAGAAAACCAGAGTCAGTGTTAAAGTGACACCACTCCTTACCAGGACAGACAAACATCTGAACACTGTACTGTTTCAGTGTTTCCAATTAATCTAAAATGCATGTCTTTGGAAAGAATTCAGAATACATGAAGAAAAAGGTAGAGAGGATAAAAATGATCAAGTAATTAAATGTCGTTTTAAAAGGTCACTAAGTGCCAATGTCACTAATTGCATAAAGAGCTGAATGGTTTAATCACAGATTACAGTACAATAAATATTATCATTACTAAGTTATACAAGAGCCTCCAAATTTCATTAGCTATTTGCTTGCAGCCTACTTTATATTTGTGCAATTTATGGAGTAGAAATGTCCTTTAACACATATCCTGCCATCTAGTGGTTGGGTGGAGTGATTGTATTCACATGTTAGTAACTTGAGCACCGTCTCACACTGTTTGCTGTATTTTCAGTTGATGATTTTGATTTGTTCACACCCCCAAAACAAAATGAGAAGGAGAAAATACCAATGAGTTAACCACAGTTATGCATTAAGCATTAAAAAAAATATTACAAATAAGACCAGAAAATTTCCATCAATATATTGGAATATGAATGTAGGAGAAAACAAAATTAAAGTAATCAACATCACATTGGAGACTTGACTGGCAGAAACATGGTATGCGGTCAGCAAAAGACAAGTTTATTTACAGCCCACCCCATCCTCCATCTCTTTTCCTACACAGTCGTGAGGCTGCTTATGCATTTCACAGATGTGCAACAGGAATATTCATTATAGCCATCGTAATTCTTTCTCCAAGCTCGTCCAAATCACGAGGCTCAGTGGAGTAGAAGTTTGCTTTGGCAGAACCCCAGAGAAAAGAGCAGAGGGGTGCAAGGTCAAGAAACATAGGTATTACATCCATTTGCAGTGTGCATCTCTTAAATTTCTCCAGGAACACACACATATAATATAATGCAGAGACAAAGGGGAATGCACATCTATTTTTGTTGTTACAGTAAATTTAATTTCTATTATAAATATACTCTGTCTCTAATCATATAACTACGTATGTCTACAACTAACAAGGACGAATCATATAATCAGATATTCATAAATGATAATTTTGAAGGAAATTCTCATTTTTAATTCAATTCAATTGAATTGTCACTACATCTTACAGTAAAATGAAAACTATGTGTTGCGTGTTCTACCTGTTTCAATAACATACAGTTATAAAAAGGTACGTGGTACAACAACATTGCTGACAAAAATAGCCAAACAAAATGATTATAATAAAAAAGGATTATTACATATGTAACTGCATCAAAATTAAAAAATATATACACAGTTAACTACAAAACATGTTGGATCAAGTAAAGAAACAATAGGAATATACAGGTATAAGAAACTACAATGATGTGTTGTAGTGGTGCAGGCTACAGCTTTCAGACCCTGAGGCTCAGATTCTGCTACTAACATTGGGTGACCTTGAGGAAGTCACTTCACCTGCTTGTGGTTCAGTTGGAATAACAAAAGAAGTGTAACCAATTGTATCTCAAATGTTGTAACTTGGCTTGGATAAAGGTTTCAGCCAAATATGTAAATGTAACTACTACTGGAGTGATTCGTAATATTTAATCTGTAGATTTAAAGGATTGGTAATTCAAAGAGAGAACGGAGAGATAGTATACCATGTATATTTTGTCAATTTAATTATATTTATGTTATGTATATTGTGCTTTGAGTAACTTATACACAATTTAAGCTTGCTTTTCACATAATACAGTGTATACCTGCAAATTCTAGCAAAAGTGTGTACAATTTAACATACTCTTCCTAAACATGGTATACAGTAAGCTATGATAATCTTAAAGTGGTAACTAAAATGAAAATAGAACATAAAAATGTATAATTATTTGGTTTTTCACAGCTTGCTTAAGATATGTAATTGGTGATCGGGAGCCAAACTCGAACCCCACTCATAGGATTTAGTGAATATTTAATATTTATTTCATTCATTATTAATTTTATGTATCAATCTATTTTTCTGAATCAATTTAGTCCAATTCATAGTTTTGCTGTACCAGTGGAACAAGACAAGCACCAATCCTTGATAACGCGGCAGTCTATTGGAGGGCACATTCACTTATGCCTGCCATTTGCTCAGAGCCAATTTAAAGTTATCAACCAACCTAAGATACTTGTTTTCAAGATGTGGGAGGAAAACCAGTGTATTTAGGGAAAAAAGTAATCAGATATTGGATGAAAATTCCCTTTTTTTTATTTACATGGCTGTTGTATATTATGTGATATGATTAATCGGGGCACACTGTGTTTTTTCGATTTTATTATTATTAGCACAGTAGCACAATGCTGTTGCCTCAAGAATCATCAATGAGACAACTGATTTATTTAGTGCATTTCCTTACTTGCTTTCTCCCACTGAGTGAATGTTTGTCCTAATAGTTAATATCGGAAATGCTGGATGACTGTCACACACATTCTACATAGACACTTACACTGAGGTAATTAAAAGTCACCAATTTAAATGCACACATTTGGACTCTAGAAGTATAAATGAAGGGTGATGGATCCATGCTATCCAAAAAAAAAAAAATTATATATATATATATATATATATATAAGGGCGGAGTGGTGGCTCTGAGGCTAAGGAGCTTCGCTGGTATCCCGAAGGTTGCCAGTTCGAATCCCCGTCACTGCCAAAAAGGCCACTGCTCTTCTGGGCCCTTGAGCAAGGACCTTAACCTGTAATTGCTCCAGGGGTGCTGTACAATGGCTGACCCTGCGCTCTGACCCCAAGGGGTATGCGAAAAATACCAGAACAAATAAAGAACAAAAAAAAAAAAAAATATGTATATATATATATGTGTGTGTGTGTGTGTGTATGTAAGTATTGCATATAATACACTATATAAGCTCACTAGTGATGGGAGTGTTACATTTCAGTGTGAGCTTCCTGTGGGAATAATTCAGTTGGTAAAGCACCTTTCAACACTGTAATTTTTTTCCAACTTTACAATAAAATGGAAGAATGGTGTCTCAACAAATCTGTGTCCAGTTTGTGTTCCTATGTACAGGGGAGCCTGATTCATCCTATTTAGTGCCACTGACAGAAAAAAAACAGCTGGAAAACTTAAGTTGTCTGCTCTACTTACAGACAGTTTCTATTTGACAAGCTCAGAGTATTGTGCACCTTTACAATTATATAATGGGTTTCCCATTTAACCTAACTTGCATGTTAGTTTTTGAGATGTGGGTGAAACTGGAAAGCCTTTAAAAACCATACCTAAGATAGACCTGAGATGGGACCCACTGTCTCTGGTTAGATTGACTGGCAACTCTAAATTTTTCATTGCGTGAGTGTGAGGGAGTGTGGGTGTATATCCATATGTTCCAGAACATACTGGAACCTTATAGAAGGTTCAGGATGTAATCCCATTGTTTGTTAACATACAATCTGAGCACAGATAGATTGGGTGACTTGCTTCAGGTCAGATTGTGAATACCAGATAGAGACTGAACATGCCCTAGCTACTATTTCATGTCTTCAGGTACAGTACATGGCACCAGTAAATATTGAGCTAATCTTACAATTATGTAGCCTAACAAGTTGGATGTAATTGCCTCATATTATTTATTGAAAATTGTCATATGTTCTTCCAAATATTACTACATCCAATCATGGTGTGATTAACATTCTAAAGAAAATCTGCCTTCAGTTTTCTGTAAAAACTGAAGGCAGCCTGTAGTTTTACATGCTGTACTTTATATTTCCCACAATTCAAATGACAGAGGTGGAAAAAACAGAAATCCAGCATTAACTTACCCTAATTTCCTATTTTCACACACCACCTACCTCAAATTAAATTAAAGGGGGATATTTGCGGTGTCTGTTTGCCACAGCATTGGCAGCTGTTCAGGCTTCAGCGTGTTGCACCTTAGATGAAGAAAGGCTTTACATTAGTACAGCAGCGTGAGGGAGAAGTCAGGCAGAATGACTGAATTCATTTTTGCCCTTACAGAATGAGATTTTCATAGATTGAATCACAGGCAGCACCAATTAAATGGCATTTTTGGAAGTGTGCACTTAGAAAAGGGGCATATGACATGTCAAAAGACTGGTGGCACTTACTGTTATTTCAATGCAGTGAATTAAAGACCAGAGAAAATTTTTGTTTCATGCAACTTGGGTACACAGAAAAATAACAAGTTTCAATCAATGCTATTTAAGACACTGTACATTATCTCCAGAAATTTTCAATATGGTCCCAATAGGGCCATAAACCTTACTGGTGTGGCACTTGTGATTTAACTGTATAGTAAAGCAATTGCTACATTTATCAGAACTACTTCTGTTTTGAATTTTAAGGGAGAAATCAGAAGAAGAACATACAAGCAAGTACATGTTTCAGCTTCTGTAGTACTGTGTCAAGAGAGCAGACATTGAAAAAAATACAGAACCAACTGGTTCATTCTGCCGGGGCTTTGCTCTGTTAGCTATAAGATAAACTGCGTTCCTTCCAAACTGTACTTTTAAGAAATACTTTCCTTTTACTTTTTTCTTCTAAGACAAAGCAGGAAACTGATCACTAGCAATCATCTTTTCATAAAACATCAAACTTCCCTTTTGGTAAAGTGCTATAGCAAGAACATAACTGTTAATGGCTCTATATAAAATAAAGATTTCAGACTGACTGTACAGAACTATAACTTACAGGTTCTTTTTCATTTGAATGATTGGAATTCTACTATGTCATGCTACTATGGATTTATTATTGATTTCACTCAATGTTTTTCTGTACAATAGTTTTGAAAATTATAATTTAAATATTGTAAAGTTATACAGATATAAAATTGCCCTGACTATCCATGTTGTAGATTGCCTTTAACGAACCTAGTTATGGTGCCAGCGGTTAATAGTTTATCATATTACTCAATTCACTTAGACCAAAAGTATCAGACACAAAGCAACTATCAACCCTGGGTGAGGTGCTAGTCCAATGCAGGGAACACACACAAACACATATGAGGAGGTGTGTGTCTGTGGAGAGTTATCAATTTAAGTCTGGGCAATTATTCTAAAATAATTTTGTGATTTTAGGGAGTGCCTAAAAAATCACAGACATAGAAGACTGCCCTAATAACAAACATTATTGATTTGAGTCCACTACCCTAGAAATGTGAGGTGGTAGTACTAACCGCTGTGCCACCCTTATTGACTGTACAGTAGATGACACTGCCATCGTACAGCTCCAGGGGTCCTGCTTCGTTTTCCTCCTTGTTCACTCTCTCTTCTAACTGTATCTGGTTAGTTTGGGTTCTTCCACCATCCTGAAGATGTATTTATTAGGTTAACTGCAGTTTCAGAATTGATCTGGTCCTCCACAACACTGTAATGTTCACATAGAGGAAGGATGATTGATATATAAGGAATTTAGTACACATTTGTAAATAAAAAACAGCATTCTGATAAGTTGGATCATAATCGATATAACATTCTTCCAGTCCTTTTTTAAACCTGCTTAATCAAGGGATCGAGGTAATGTGAAATTTGGTAACTCCAAACTTCTCTGTTCAGTATCCAACTCCATATTTCATAATGGTGTCTTTTACAGAGTGCTGGCACAGACTGCTGCAGCCCTTTAGCTCTTTGGGCCTGGGTTTGATTTCTCATCCACGTTGCAACGTCTATGCAGTTATGATGTTCTGTCTGTGCCTTTGTGGTTTTTTTTCCATCAACATCTCATTAATTAACACGTTTGCTGTGCCTTAATCTGCTTTGTGCTGCACTCATGTCACATCCACTGAATTTTTGTCTTATCTAATGCTATCAATTTAGGATTGGGCTCCACACAACCCCAAAAATGTTAAAAAAAAAATCTAGAAAATTAAACAAATAAAGAGATATATAGTTGGCAGGGCAAGGTGAGGTTAAGATGAAGACAAAACAGAATAGGAATTTTATAAGTTACAGATTATAGATGAGAATGTACAATAAAAGGGGTATACCTTGAGACAAAAGTTCTATGAACAGCAACTTCCATGGTTATAGTTCATAATAAAATTTCTATCAAGCCATTTGTTCCTACAGCCAGAGCCCATTCAGGTTTAGCAACTTGCTCAGCTTTACTCAGTAAGCCAGTGTTGTGCTTGGCCTCTCCAGTTCACTGAGCCCTTTTGCCTCCAAACCTGCAATTGCATGTGAAGGACTAAAGCACACAAACAGGGGTTGCGTGACTGGCCTCCATGAAAGTTTCAAATCACCAGATTCCTGGCTATTGTTTTACAGCGAATGATCTCTCAGTCAAAAATGGTGACGTGCCGGGTCACTGTCCCGAGCCTACTAGCTTACAGAGAGTAAGCTCAGCACTGAAGCCATAGGAGGGTTTGTGCACTGAGCACACTCTTTAGTGCTAGCCTCAACCTGTATCTCTGCTTGCTGTAATAGCTGATTCCAATCCATTCCCTTGTCTAACACCTCTTTAGAAGAAGCTTGCTCCTTTGTTCTGACAATACACAAACGACCATTCACAGAAGGACCCTGTAATCAATGAAACACTAGCCCCTAGGCTGTTTAAGTAAAAACCCATCCATGATAAAAACTGCTTCTTAACTACCTGTCTGGGTTTTGAGCTGCAGATGTTATTTCCAAAAATGTGTGTCCTTATTCCAGATGGAGACTGAATTAAAAGACTGAGAATGAGAGGGAGAGGGAGAGAGAAACATAAATGACTCGTCCATATTATGCAACAACAGACAAATGTTGCCTTAACAAGATATTCTCCTGAGCAGTCCAATGTCATTTTGCCATTTTTGTGTTTGGGAACAGATTTTGAGTTCAGGTGGACATATAAACGGAGACTGTTTCCCACTTACAGTTACTTTATGGCCACTAATGTATGAGATGCAAACACTGAGCAGGCCTGGGCAAAAATAAAAAAAAAAGATAAGAATGCAGTCCTTACTATGTATAAGGGTGTGTATTTTTGATTCTTACAAGGGATAGATGGGGGTCTTTAGTCGTTATTAGTTTTTAGTAGGCACTTTGGAATGTGTATAATATAAAGAAGGTTTTATAATGTCATTCCATGTCATAAGGACTAAGGGCTCAGGAACAAGCTCATAAGGAACTTTATAACACCGTCTCCTTTATTGGATGAATATTCACTTCAGTTCAGTTCAGATTATTTTAACACAAAGTAACTTTAAGCAAAGAACTAATCACAGCATAGCAGAGAATCAAAATATCAAGAAATACAATAATCATTGTTTTGTAATTATTCAATCCATTTTGAGAACCCATTTTTCCTGTATAAATATTTCAGAACCTATCATTAAAGGACCCAAACTTGACCTGAATGCCAGACCATCACTTACAGAAGCAAACTACTATTACCACACCATTTACTTATTTGTCTGCTGCCTTTATCCAAGGTGACTTACACCATTTGAGTTACAATTGGTTACATTGTTTTGTTTCTCCGAATTGGAGCACAGACAGGTAAAGTGATTTGCTTATGGTTACAGAGTCTCAGTTTCAGGATTTGAACCCAAAACTTCAAGGTCTGAAGCACAAAACTTTAACTACTATGCCACACTACCTGCCAGACTGCCAGTCCATTTCACTAGTTTCACTAATATCCACATATTGTAATATTGAGAGGGTGTATAGAAAAATCATCCAGAACATATAGGGAACAGGCAAATTCCATACAGAAAGCACTGTTAAACAGCATCCATTTTATAGCAGATATGCCAACAATCAACAGCTTAACTAAAAAACAACTGCAGCGGTACACAGAGAATAGTCATGGACATTCTCCTATTAATCTCACTTTGTCTTTTCTGATTTGATTATTTATTTGTTTCATTAAATTAAGGGCGGTGCAACAGGTAATGCTAATGCCTCAGACTTCTAAAAATAGGATTTAATTCTTGGCCCAGCCACTCTGTGTACAGTTTATATGTTGTCCCTGTGTGTGTGTGGTTTTTCTTCAGGTCGCCTCATACATCCAAAAGGTATACATACTGCATTAATGGAGTTGCTGTATATTGCACCAAAATTGTGAATGTAGGTGTATATATGAGTGTGCTCTGAGATAAACTTGTAATCAGCCCATGATTTCCTTGTTCCTGCCTTGCATTCAATATTGCTTGGGTAGCCCCATGCTTCCAGTCATGTCTGTAATATAACACATAGGCCCTTTAGCTTTACTGGACCATCCATCCATCCATTTTCCAACCCGCTGAATCCGAACACAGGGTCACGGGGGTCTGCTGGAGCCAATCCCAGCCAACACAGGGCACAAGGCAGGAAACAATCCCGGGCAGGGTGCCAACCCACCGCAGGACAAGCTTTACTGGACCTTTCGTATTAAATACTATAAGGCACATCTCACAGCTTAAGTGAGCTGCTCACAGAGATGTGCCTAGACACTCAGTGCTGGGTTTTATTATTTTATGTTGTGCTATTCTTACATACTGTAAAGCATTCTAAGATCCTTTCAGCTCAAAAACAGTGTACTCCCTGAACTTATTCAGTCCACTATTTTTGCTTGTTTTTATTTAATTATAGGCCTACTCCACCTTTAATTGCACTACTTGTTTAATAAGATGTCTCTTGAAACTGTTTTAGTGAGAAATATATACTAATATGTGTGGTGGGCTGGCGCCCTGCCCAGGGTTTGTTTCCTGCCTTGAGCCCTGTGTTGGCTGGGATTGGCTCCAGAAGAACCCCGTGACCCTGTAGTTAGGATATAGTGGGTTGGATAATGGATGGATGGATATATACTAATATGTAATATACTTTTCTGATAAATTCTGCAAAAGGTTTATGATAGAGTACCACATTAAAAGGTCTAGGGATGCATGAGAGAGAATGGTGAACCAGAGATGTTTTTGAGGATTGTGCAGGAAGGGAGTGAGGACTCAAGTTAAAAACAGTGCTGGGGTAACAGACATGATTCCAGTTAGAGTAGGCCTGCACCAGAGATCTTCTTAAGTCATTACCTCTTTGATATTGTTATGGATGTGTTGACACATACAGCAGGATAAAAGACCAATCCCCTTGGTTCATGCTTTTTTCTGATGACATTGTATTGTGTAACACCAGAAAGGAAGAAGTGGTGAGAACATTGGAGGAATGGAGAAGGGTTTTGGAAGATAGAGAAGATAGAAAGAAGACAAAATATTTTAGGTTTAATTATAATCAGGGTTCTGAATTTAGCCTGCACAGAGAGTTATTAAAAAGAGTGGATACATTTAAATATCTAGGATCAGTGGTAGCTCAAGGTAGAGAATTAGATGCAGCAATATCCTACAGAGTGCAATGTGTTTTGAGTGATCAAGGAAGTAAGGCGAAGGTTAAAGGAAAGGTTTTTAAGACCTTAGTAAGACCAGCAATAAAGTATGAAGGTTAGATATGGACAGTAAAGGGAGTGCAGAAGAAGAAGCTGGGTGTGGCAAAAATGAGAACATTGAGATAGATGTGTGGAGTTACAAAAAAAGGGCAGAATAAGAAATGTGGCAATCAGAGGCACAACAAAAGTAGGAGAAAAGTAAGAAAGTACAGGAAAGTAGGCTGAAGTGGTGTAGACATGTGATGAGGAGAGACAATGAATATGTGGGCAAGAGAGGGATTGAAATTTAAGTACAGGGGAAGAGAAAAAATGGAAGGCTGAAGTGGGGGTAGATCGATAAAGTAAAAGAACATTTGAAGGAAAAGGGTGTGACTGGGGAGGAGTTGCAGAACTGATCTAAATTTAAAAAAGATTAGGAAGAAGAAGAAGAAGAAGATAAATTCTGCAGAAACTCATTTTGGATGTGACTTTTACAACATATCAGCTTCTTTATCTCACAGTTCATTTTGGGTTTTCACTTTTATTTTGTAACTTTATTTAGCATTATTATTGTAAATAACTTTGAGATACTTTTATGTATGAAAATGTGTTTTAAAAATAAACACTTTATTTTAATCATTTTGCTCATTAAAAGTTATTTAATAAATTATTAGTAAATACAGCCATAAAAAGGGGCATATTTTGTAAAGCAGCAAATTGAGAGTTACTTGCTGTTGTGTGAAATTTGGGCTGTGTGACAAAGTGACCACAGCACAGGGCTGCAAAAGCAAACAGCAGCTGTTCAATGTCCATTCATACCATGTTATGGATGACTGTAAAATTAAAGTTGTGTGTTCATTATAAAACAAATCTGTTTTACATAAATCTCTAGAAAGACAGAAACTCAAAAAAAATTAATAATAATAATAAAGCACACACTCAGATAGATACCTGAGTTTAAAAGTAAGCAAACCCCCTAATAATGGTTTTTCACCAATGGCTAGTACCCTAAGGCGGAGTTATACTTCACGCGACGCGACGCATGCTGCAGCGGACACTCCTGCTACGCAAGCGTTGAAGTGTTTATATTTGCGCGCGTACTTTATGTAAATCTGGAGGAATCCGCCAGGTGGCAGTGCGAGATGTTATCACGGTAAGAACATGTTCGGCTTCTCTGTGTTGTGAATTGCCTAAAACACCCATTAAATTCCAATGGCACCATACCGCAATATCTCTGAAAAGGATGTTTATTGTTTAAATCCAGGGATGTGTCCATTCCAGCAAGCATTGGGTACGAGTGAGGAACAATCCCTGGACGATGCTTCAGCTCATCGCAAGGCGAATACAAGCACACACATACACTAGCGTCATTTTAGTGGCCCCAAATCTGCATATCTTTGGAAGGAAACTGGAGCACACTGAGGAAACCCAGCAGAAAAACGTGTAAACTCCATGCAGGGAATATCAGCGACGTGACTCACTGCAATACAGCAGCGCTAACGCTCCGCTACTGTGTCACCCCATGTGTGTAATTATAATAATAATAATTATTTGCATTTATATAGCACTTTTCTCACTACTCAAAGCGCTCAGCAATTGCAGGTTAAGGGCCTTGCTGAAGGGCCCAACAGAGCAGAGTCCCTTTTGGCATTTATGGGATTCGAACTGGGAACCTTCCAATTGCCAGTGCATATCCCTAGCCTCAGAGCCACCACTCCGTCCTATTAACAATATTCATTATTTAAATGAAATTACCAATTTATCTGTAAAATGTAATATACATACTTTAATGCTTTTCATCATGAAAGTGATATCAAGTATAAATCTAAGGATTCTAAATGTGCAGAGTTGGAATATCATACATTTAATGTGCTCAGTGTGGCGATCTATTGCTGGCGATTCACTGCTGTCAGGAGCAGAGGAAGCCCTAGAAAAAAAGATGGCACAGTATGAAATTTGCTGAAATTTCATTGCAAGAATTCAAAATCGTACTCAGTAGTCTGTATGGCCCCCATTGTATGCATGCCTGACAACATCAGGGCATGCTCCTAATGAGACGACGGATGGTGTCCTGGGGGATCTCCTCCCAGATCTGGACAAGGGTATCACTGAGCTCCTGGGCAGTCTGAACTGCAACCTGGTGGCATCGGATGGACCGAAACATAATGTTCCAGAGGTGTTCTATTGGGTTTAGGTCAGGTGAGCATGGGGGCCAGTCAATGGTATCAGTTTCTTCATCCTCCAGGAATTGCCTGCATACTCTCGCCACATGAGGCCGGGCATTATTGTGTACCAGGAGGAACCCAGGACCCACTACACCAGCATAGGATCTGACAATGGATCCGAGGATTTCATCCCAACATGTAATGGCAGTCAAGGTGCCATTGTCTAGCCTGTAGAGGTTTGTGTGTCCCTCCATGGATATGCCTCCCCAGACCATCACTGGCCCACCACCAAACCGGTCATGCTGAACGATGTTACAGGCAGCATAACGTTCTCCATGGCTTCTCTAGATCCTTTCACATATGTCACATGTTTTCTCAGGGTGAACCTGCTCTCATCTGTGGAAAGCACAGGGTGCCAGTGGTGGACCTGCCAATTCTGGTATTAATTGAGCTCCACAGTGTCAGGCAGTGAGCACAGGGCCCATTAGAGGATGTTGGGCCCTCAAGCCACCCTCATGAAGTCTGTTTCTGATTGTTTGGTCAGAGACATTCACACCAGTGGCCTGCTGGAGGTCATTTTGTAGGGCTCTGGCAGTGCTCATCCTGTTCCTCCTTGCCCAAAGGAGCAGATACCGGTCCTGCTGATCGGTTAAGGACCTTCTACTGCCTGTCTCCTGGAATCTCCTCCATGCCCTTGAGACTCTGCTGGGAGACACAGCAAACCTTCTGGCAATGGCACGTTTTGATGTGCCATCCTGGAGAAGTTGGACTATCTGTGCAACCTCTGTATGGTCCAGGTATCGCCTCATGCTACCAGTAGTGACACTGACTGTAGCCAAATGCAAAACTAGTGAAAAAATAGAAAAGACGAGGAGGGAAAAATGTCAGTGGCCTCCACCTGTTAAACTGTTTTGGGGGTCTTCTCATTGTTGCCCCTCTAGTGCACCTGTTGTTAATTTCATTAACACCAAAGAAGCTGAAACTGATTAACAACCCCCTCTGCTACTTAACTGACCAGATCAATATCCCAGAAGTTTCATTGACTTGATGCTATACTCTGATAAAAAAGTTTTCCTTTAATTTTTTTGAGCAGTATATATATATAATTTTTTTTATTATGATTATACATTTCCATCCTGTTATCAGTCTGCAAAACTGTAAACAGACTTGTAAAACCTTAGTAGTGGAGAATCTAAAAGTAGTGATTGCATCCAGGGTGCTTTGTGTTCCATAGCTGACCAATAATTAGATGGTATAAGTTAATTTTGTGAGACGTGCAAGTTTTTCCAACAGTTTCTTACCTTCCCTAAGATTTACAGTATACTACAATTCCAATTTCTTCCTTTCAACCTTTTGATCTTGTTTTACTGTATATTATACTATATACAGGCAGTGAGGCATTAATAACAAAAGTCTTGGACTATAAAGCAGAAAGCCGACAGTTAATTTTCCACCTCACAACCAATTTACCTGACTATGGGGTAAACAAATTTAATTTGTAACTGTACTTTGAAATGTCTGAGGATGGTGTCTGCTATGTAAAAACAGTTTATAGAAATGAAAAGGGTAAATTTCTTTTTTTTATGGTACTAGGGTGTTGTACCATGTTAGCCATTGTGAATGTAGAGAAAAGCCAAGCAAAATGACACCTTTTATTGGCTAACTAAAAAGATTACAATATGCAAGCTTTCAATGCAACTCAGGCTTCTTCTGAGAAGGGGCCTGAGTTGCTTCGAAAGCTTGCATATTGTAATCTTTTTAGTTAGCCAATAAAAGGTGTCATTTTGCTTGGCTTTTTTTATGGCATAATTAAGCACACAAACCCACATTGGAGTGAAAAATTCTTCGTATTATCTTCTTATTTGCCTATCTTAACATATGCTGTGAAATTCATTATATAAAACAAAGATTATGTGGATAAGTATTGCATGTTTAAGTAGAAAGTCTCCTGCTCAAATGCCTTTAGTCCATAGTAATCTACTTTCATTATAAAAATATGTGCTTGACATGGTGTTTTGTGTTGGGGTTTCATCTTGAAAGATACTTGATAACATAACCAAAGGTTGAAGTGAAATTATTCATTATTATGTGAACATATTAAAGTAAACCATCCATCCATCCATCCATTTTCCAACCCGCTGAATCCGAACACAGGGTCACGGGAGTCTGCTGGAGCCAATCCCAGCCAACACAGGGCACAAGGCAGGAAACAATCCTGGGCAGGGTGCCAACCCACCGCAGGACACACACAAACACACCCACACACCAAGCACACACTAGGGCCAATTTAGAATCGCCAATCCACCTAACCTGCATGTCTTTGGAATGTGGGAGGAAACCGGAGCGCCCGGAGGAAACCCACGCAGACACGGGGAGAACATGCAAACTCCACGCAGGGAGGACCCGGGAATCGAACCCAGGTCCCCAGATCTCCCAACTGCGAGGCAGCAGCGCTACCCACTGCGCCACCGTGCCACCATTAAAGTAAACCTTCTGCTTTAATACAGTACACTTACAGTCATTTAAAGTTAACTTGGGCTATAAAGCCTATTTTCCAGGAGCTTGCGTTTCACAATATGGTACAGAAAAACAACTCAGGAAAAATTCTCGAGTGCTCAGCCATCATTTGAAGCTGGGGAATCCAGATTTCAGATTATTGTGCTAGAAAGTTGTATGGCATCAGTTTTTCCAGTATTTGCATTACGTGTTAGTTGTGATATGACTCAGTATGGACACTTGCGTTTGAGACAGACAGCCTGAAAACATACATTTTAGAGCCCAAGTAATGATCAATGGTAGTAATGACCAGTTAAGCAGCTGGCAGAGAATCAAAGGCTTCTGTTTTAATTGTGTGTTTTTTCAAAGCAGGCATAGCAATTCCTATCTACAAAGAACTCTTTTCCAAATGCACTGCTGTCCTCAGGTAAACAATTACATTCTAAAGTGATTTCTAAGGCCACTTTTTACAGTGTTTGTTCAAAGATTAACCTTGGCCTTTCTTTTGTATTTCTGCTCAGTTCCAAGCGTGTGTGTGTATGTGTGCGTTAACACAGCATATAATTATTTTTCCTTTTCAGGTTTCTGCAGTTTAAGCCGACTCTCTGTGTGTCAGTGATGCCGCTTGTTGCAAATTTCCAAAAGACATTTGAGCCAATGTTGTTGAAACTACTTTGTGCTTTTGTAGTCATTTAAAATTTTCATAAACGATTGAGGAAGGCATTGAGGGCAAATTCAAAAGCTTGCAAAACCCAAACCCCCCTTTTAAAAAAGGAAAATGCAGCCAAAGGTGTAGGGTTTATTACTCCTCTAGTGGCCTCTTAAAGCTACACAAATCAGAGCCAAATGCTCAGCAAGAATGAAGTAGGTGATGTCTAAAGCTTGATGTTCATTACAGACACAGCAGTTGGCAGTTGTGCAAAACTTTCTTAGTTGCCCCAAACTCTCATATACTGCACTGCTATTCTATCCATGAAAAAAACAGAACCTTAGGTAGTGGTCACAGGTCAAGTATTCATTAGGCTTGAATAGTAATTCCACTATTGTTTCTCTGAACACAATTATTGTTCTTGCTCAGTCAATCGGTCATCTATACCAAACTGCCACTCAGGTGGGGTCTTCGTTTGCAGCATGGCTTTTTCTCTTTGTATTGTTGAATTTGTGGTCTGTGTTACAATGTTTATGATAGCTTTATAAGAAGAAGTGCAGATGGACTGACTGACTGACTCTTGTGACTGGTGTCATCAGCTAAGTGCAGAAAACACAAGATATATACAGTATTTAACATAGTTTATTATTAGTAGTAGTAGTTACGTCAGTCTTCAGCACAATGTTTGATTTCCCTAGCTGAATAATTTTAGTTTAAGGTTTAAGCAACATTTTTAATTATCCTGTGATACATTTTGTCTTGTGTTTTTAGGATTGGTTCTTGCCTTGTGCCCACTGCTGTTGTAATAGACTTTGGCCCACCGAAAAATTGTGCTAAGTGGATTTGATAATGGGTATGTTAATTATTGCTGTTAACAGTATTACTTATTGTTAATTACTCTTCAGTTATATTTTTCATAATGGACAGTGTAGTGGTTAGATTCACTACCGTTTACTTTATATAGTGTTCATGCTCCTTTTGTAGGATGTTTCCCAGCATGCTCCGATTTGCCCCCAAATCTCAAAGGGTAGGTTTATTTTTAAGTGTGGGTATATATTGGTCACTGCACAATGTGACCCACTGGAATTCTGATGCTGCCTAGAGAGACTCAAGCTGTAGTGATCTCTTAATAGAATAAGCAGACTGAGAAAATGAATGGATGGATGGACAATCCATAATGAGAACCAATCAGAAGACACTTTATATTATAAATTAAAGAGATTCACTTACTTCAACAGATTTAACAATGTACTGTACATACTGTAAAATGTACAGCTGATCCATGAAGTACTGCAAAAATCCTTATAGAATGTATAATTGTTGTATTAAAGAATTTGGACTTTGATTCCTAGCCTTCCTGGTCCTATGTGGTCATTGCTCACGCTCTCATGTTTTTTAGGGTTTCACTAGGCATTATAATTTCCCAGCTAGTTGATTGGCAATTTTAAACTGGCCCAAAGCAAGTGTATTTATGTAATTGTGTCCTCCAATTAACTGGATTCCTATTCACTGTTAGCTCCTGGTAGGAAACAGATGGAATACATTAAATGAAGAAACATTAGAAGTCAGAGATGTATCCCATAGTAAAAGGAATAGCAATTTTAAAACAGTGTTTAGAAAAAAAGCCACTCTTCAGGATAAATACAAATGTGAGGGCTGAAGATAATTCACAGAAAAAAGAACAGAGTGAATGAATTGCTGCTAATATTTATAGCTTGAATTTCAAAATTGAAAAGGCCAAGACCAAGGTTGAGACATCTTGAGTTTTTAACTGATTAATTTATGTAAAACAGATGTATGAAGACCACTGACATTCTGTACTTGTGATCTTATTATACTGTGAAACAAATACTACTGAAAGCAGCATTGCATGAATGTAACCAATAACTATGCTGCAACATTGCATTTGAAAAGTGAAAGAAAGTATGATGAGACTTGTGTGGTTATTAGTGGTACAGTGATATGTCAAGATGCACTGCTTCTTCACATTGGGTTATCATATTAGTTATCTTCCAGGATGTTTTTCATATGGTGGTTACATGTTGCTTTTGTGTGCTTTATTCAAGATGGTTGTTGGATTGATGTCTTTGTATTGCTCTGATATGTGTACAGTGGATTCAGAAAGTATTCGGAACCCTTCACTTTCTGTGTACATTATTATGTTGTAGATTTAATTTTAAATGGAATTTTGCTATTTTTACCCATCAATCTAATCACAATATCCCATAATGACAAAGTGAAAACATGTTTTCGTAAAGGTTTGCAAATTAATTAAAAATCAAAAACTGAAATCTCTCATTTGTACAAGTATCTAGACTCATGACTTTGTAGAATCCCCTTTGGCCGCAATTATAGCATGATATGTTTTTGATAAGTCTCTATAAGCTTTGCACACCTGGATTTGGGCAGTTTTTCTAATTTTTCCTGGCAGATCCTTTCAAGCTCTGTTATATTGGATGGGAACTGACTGCAAACTGCCATCTTCTGGTCTATTCATAGATACTTTGTTGGGGTACATATGGGCTTTGGCTGGGAAACTCAAGGAGAGTTAGACTTGTCCTGAAGTCACTCCAGTGTTGTCTTGGCTGTATGCTTTAGGTCATCGGCTCATTGTTATGCTCAAAGGTGAACCATCACCCCAGTCCGAGGTTGTGTGGACTATGGAGTAGGTTTTCTTCAAAGGCCGCACTTTATTTGGCTGAATTCACCCTTCTTCATTCTTCCATCAATTTTGACCAGTCTCCCTGTCCCTGCCACTAAGAAACATCCCAATAGTGTGATACTGCCACCACCATGCTTCACTGTCAGGATGGTATTAGGCAGGTGATGAGTAGCGCCTGGTCTTCCCCTGACATAGTGCTTGGAGTTTTGCCAAAAAGCTCCGTTTTCCCATTATGGGCTATTAAGTCTAGATTGATTGGCAAAAATGGAAAGTTTATCCATTTGAAATGAAATGTGCAACACAGTAAAGTATGAAGGGGTCAGAAAACTTTCTCAATCCATAGTATGTGATTTTGCTTAATGAAGTGACTTTCCATCTGGCAAAAGTACTTTTCCTCAGCTGACTGCTGCCTAGTCAGGTACCCACCCAAGAAAATTTAACTGGTTTAGCACTATTGGTAATGAAATAGTTTGTTTCTTTTTTCTTCTGACTCTGACAAAACTTCTTAACATATGAAATGAAAGCTGAAAATGAAAGCTGATTTATTATGTGAAATAAGAGCAGGTTAGGAGCATGCGCTGATACAGTGCATTGCCGCACCCACCACATGACAAACCAACTCAGGATCCCAGGTTAGGAATTGAGTGCAGCCATGCGATGTGTGACACCTCAGCACCACACTAGTTCAGATGGAATGGAACCGGTGTGAAGTTTTTTATGGTGGGTGGAGTGCGAAATTCTGCCACCAACCCCCAGGTTTGAGGGACTACATGCAGGGCTGAATGCAGATTAACGTCATAACCAGGACAAAGCAATTGCAGTTTGAGGGCAACAACAAAGCAGAGTCACTTTTGACGTTTATGGGATTCGAACCTGGCAACCTTCCGATTGCCAGTGCCGATCCCTAGCCTCAGAGTCACTACTCCGCTCCCATGGTAATAAGTTTTGTGTTTATTTCCCCTATATCATTTGATTTGGCAAAAAACAGTGTTTGCATAAATGCTTAATTTAATAGTTTGGCATTTGGTTCATAGTTGAAGATTTCAATACTTATTAACATGGGTATTTTGGAAAATGTTAAAATCGTTTAATCTGAATCAACTTTGTTTTTGCAATTAGTCTTCAACTAACTGTTTATGCATATTATATAATGTTTAATATAGTTATTTCAGAGATTGTTATGTGCATTTTCCCAGGAACTCTGAAACAGTGAAGCAAATTTTAAAAATGGCTATAACAATGGCGGATACCATTATTCTTACATTTAAAAAATAAGATTTTAATTCAATGCATAATGCACAGTTGGGCTATTACTGTGATCATGTGAAACACAGCAGGTTGTTCCTGTTACTTTTAACGTGAAATATTACAGTGGCGTGTGTCACTTTTGAATGCAGTATCAAACAGACCATGGGTGTTCTCCAAGGGGACTGCATATAAAAGACACAGGAAGAGGTGGAGTCTGACACCTGAAATCTAACTTGTCTGTTTGTTCTTTCCATAGCCACTTGGAATGTAAAGTTGTGGATGTTTGAAACCCTTCTTAACTGCTCTGCTCAGTCTGTAAATTACATCCTTCCCCTTCCACTCTCAGGATGATAAACCCAGAGATAAAAGGGGCACTCTCCTTTCTGAGTAGCACAGAGAAAATATGAACATGAAGAAAAGGTATGCAAGATATATACTCATAGACTGGGAATGGCCTATCAGTACTGTAGAGTCATTTTTTTTTCCTTTCTTCACATTTTCTGTCCATTCCGCCTACAAAAATTTAGACCACTTGGATCTACCAGCCTTCTTTATAATTATTTTGCAGCTCTTTTCATAGTGTGTTATATTGCAGATGCAATATTGAAATAAATTGTAAAATTGTTCAATCTTTACAACTCCTGTCTTTGCAGTTAAGTTGGAATATTAGTTTAAGTTGTTTAATTAGTTAATTGTGCGTATGATTTGCTCAGATGTCTTTTAGAAAGAAATGTTAAATTGACCTGTTTGAGTGTGTTTAGTAAAATAATACTGTAAAAGGCCGCGGTAAGCAACACTCAACAGACTGGTAGTCATTGTTACTTACCACTGTATTTCTGTTAAGTAATTATTTAAAATTTAATTCATACTTAGGAATCATTTACATTTATTTATTTAGCTAATGTTTTGGTCCAACATTTACAAATATTAATACAGCATTTAAGTGAGTGTTTGCTTCTACGATTTGAACACTGGAAAGTTAAATAAGTTACTGTGAGTCGGTTGTTGTATCTGGTAATGCTGTGATTTTTATTGCCAGTAATTCTTAACGGCTAGGTCACACCACATTAGTATTTTCCATTTGTGACGATTGTTCTAGGTTGAATGTTACCTACTGCTTATGTGCTTTAATCTCCATCAGGCAGCAAAATGTCAACTTTTGCCTGTTTGTATACATGTAAAACTGCTTCCATTAGTTTGCCTTATGTGGCTTGAAGACAAAGTGGATTTCTGTTGTCTGAAATCTACTTGTTTAAGGATACTGTTAATAATAACTTCAAACCCCAAAACAGTGAGGGTTTACTATGAATGTTCTCTTCTTTTAGCATTTTAGATTCATCCAAAATCTGTTCCTTGCATATATATTCACTCCCCGGCCACTTTATTAGGTACACTTTGCTAATACCGGGTTGGACCCCCTTTTGTCTACAGAACTGCCATAATTCTTCTTCCCATAGACTCAACAATTCCTCAGAGATATTGACATAACAGCATCACGCAGTTACTATAGATTTGTCTGCTGCACATCCATGATGCAAATCTCCCATTCCACTACATTCCAAAGGTGCTCTATTAGATTGAGATCTGGTGACTGTGGAGGCCATTTGAGTACAGTGAACTCTTTTTCATATTCATGAAACCAGTTTGAGATGATTTGAGCTTTGTGACATGCTGAAAGTAGCCATCAGAAGATGGGTACACCACGGTCATAAAGGGATGGACATGGTCAGCAACAATACTCAGGTATGCTGTGGCATTTAAACAATGCTCAAAGTGTGCCAAGAAAATATCCCCCCCACCATTACACCACCACAACCAGCCTGAACCTTTGATACAAGGCAGGATGGATCCATGGTTTCATGTTGTTGATGCCAAATTCTGACTCTACCAATTCTGACTCTGTTGCAGCAGAAATTGAGACTCCTTAGACCAGGCAAAATTTTTCCAATCTTCTATTGTCCTGTGGTTTCCTGCTGTGTAGCCCATTTGCTTCAAAGTTTGACATGTTGTGCACTCAGAGATACTCTTCTGCATACCTTGGTTGTAACAAGAGGTTATTTGAGTTACTATCAGCTAAAACCAGTCTGGCCATTCTCCTTTGACCTCTGACATCAACAAGGCATTTTTGCTGCTCACTGGATATTTTCCCTTTTGAGATCATTCTCTGTACACCCCTATAGATGGTTATGCATGAAAATCCCAGTAGATCAGCAGTTAATGAAATAATCAGACCAGCCTGTCTGGCACCAACAACCATGCCACATTCAAAGTCAGCTTTCTTCCCCATTCTGAAGCTTTTTTTTTTTTTTTTACAAAATAAAAGCTTTAACAAGAGGTACTAACGTAATGGAGGAGTAATGCTGTGTACATTTTTAAAAACATAATGAAAGACTGATTGTTCAACTTTTGTTTTTTGTTTTTATCCAGAGTACATTGCTACCACAAGGTAATTTACAATAAATGAAGAACACCATAAAGGTAACATGTTAGCATAACCCTGTGCTGCAATGAATTAAGGCCTTTCCCTGGGCAAATGAGAAAGCAACCGTCTACAAAGTACCGTTAGTGTAATTAGAAAAACGGCCACTTAGTGTATATTAAAAGGAAACTTTTAAAAGAAGTTGAGAACCTTTACTTTCTACCTTTAGCTACAGTAAGTCGACTATTTAAGACATCTGAGTTAACTGTAAATTTATCAAACAGTGTGAACAGCCTGTTGGCAAAACATGACAATAACAGTTATAGAAGACCTTTATGTAGTTGTATTAATCAGCTGGAGATAAAATCTCAATTAAGTATTTCTTTGTTCATGACCTTTTGAAAACTTTGTCTTTCCACTTAATCACTTAATAGTGTTCATTAGTGATAGGCATGTAACTCACACCTACTCACTTAATTATTATTTTTAGAAGAAAAAAAAAACTCTTAACTGACAGTTGACGTCTCGTTTCATTTTACTTCTGATTTGTCCAAAAAAGAAATACATATGCCAGAAATGGTGAGGTTATACATATGTCTTCTTATACTTGTGCACATAATTCTCAAAGTTCTTTCACATTTGTACTGTTTATTGCAATAATATATTAAAAAAGAGTTAGAGAAGGTTTGTTAATTTCCTTTATATATAAAAAATGTGAATCATACAATATACATTTGTATTCATGTATTTGTGGAAGTGTTGCTCTTTGAAATCCTACATGTTTTAGGTTAGGTTAGGTTTTTATTTTATTCAAGAGCATTAGAAAAATTTTGAAGTAAACAGGCCATTCAGCCAGACCAAGCTTGCAGATTCTCTCCACTTAATTCCATCAAAACAACATCAAGTCTAGCTTTGAAGGACCTTATTGTTCTTCTCTCTACCAATTATTTGATAATTTATTCAATGTGTCTATGGTTCTCTTTGTGAAGAAAATCTTCCTAACATTTGTGCAGAATTTACCCTTGCCAAGTTTCCACCTGAGTCCCCATGCTCTTGTTGAAGAACTCATTTTAAAATAATAGCTTGGAACTACTGCACTAATTCCTTTCATAAATTTCAAAACTTCAGTCATGTCACCTGTAAATCTCCTTTTACATATACTGAAAAGGTTCTGCTCCTTCAATCTCTCCTAATAACTCATACCTTACAGTCCTAGAATCAGCCTGGTTGCTCTTTTTGAGACTTTTTTAGCGTTTCAATGTCTTTTTTCTGACCCAGAAACCAAAACTGCAATGCAATAATTCAGGCCTCACAAGTGGATTATATAGCTTAATTGTGCTTTATAACCTAACACTGTGTTTGTTTTCTTGATCGCCTCTATACACTGTCCAGATAGTGATAAGACCACTATGACCCCTAGGTTCTTCTTATAAGGGAGACTTTCATAGTTTCAGACCTATCTTTGTATATTCAAATCTAACTTTTTAACTTTCTAGGTGCAATACCTTGCATTAAATTTCATTGAGAGTAGAGCTGCTTCTCTTCCATATCAACAATATGTTGATGTGTATTTAGAAATTAATAAAGATGTTCCTGCATGCCTCACACAAGGAATACATCTGTTATGCCCTACTGAGAGGTCATCTTCCAGATGCCCTTGCAGTGCCACAGAGTTCCCCAGGGTGAGCTGTTATTAAATAACCAGCAAATATGGATGAAAATGAACTGAGTTGTTAATGCATAAATAATACCAGGTGCCCAATTTATAATTATTTATCTAACAAGATACCTTTACCCATGGTGCAAGTAAGAGGATGACAGACAATAGTGAACATAATTCATAATAGATTTCAGGATGTTTAATACTGCAATTAGCGTTAAGCTTGTTGATGGTATATACAGTAGAGCCTGTTCATGAGGAGAGCAGAGGGCCAGAGAGTCTAAGCAATGGCCAGATGCACTGAAGATGTGTCTGAGCATCTGTAGACTGGATGGCCATGAGGTGTTCATTGGACAGCTTGGGAATGACAACTGAGAAGCATCATTCAGCTGTTCAGTATTTGCAAAGCAGGGTAGAAAATAATTTTTTAAAGAGGCAATGTATGCTTCAATGCCCAGAATCCAGGGGCATTCTATAACCAACTATAAGCATTATGCAAAATACACAAAATAATATTTTACATTATTAAATTAGTGAATTCTGTCTTATTTTGTCTAACTAATAGCAAAACAAATTTAAAACTAAGCAGTCTATAGATTCATTGTCATTTCTTTTTTTGTTAAAAAAGTAAATAATATATTGATCCAATTAAAAGAAAATTTGAGTAAATTTCAGAATGGTAAGGTGGGTGTCATTATGTGTATGAATTGGGAAAAATTACAAACTGGGCATTTATTACAACAGTAGCATAGTGCATTTGAAAAACATCTTTTAACATTGTCTTCAGTATGTGTTTGACTAAGTGTGTCACATTTTAGTTAACAAGTTAACAAGTATTAAAAGCCCAAAGAATTATCACAGTTTTAGTGTTTATGAATTCATTTTCAGTATTAGAGAGGTCTGGGTTATGCCTCAGAGCATGATGAGCTTTCCGTTTTTGGGATTTTTAAATAAAGTGCGATTCTCACAACCATACAATGAAATTCAAATCAAGTGATGCACTTTTTATGTTTGTGTCGGACTTTGCAAATTCACCGGTAGCACTGGTGTCTTGTTATACATTTGAGGTGTTATACCTGCAGACATTTCTACTTTGAGTCAATCAAATTTGGCAGACTGGCCCATTTAATCATTGTGGACTCTTGTGTTTGTGGTGGTTTTTTCTTCTTAAGTGTTTTGTAGTAGAGAGAACACAGTGGTTCTTTTTATTAGTGGGAGTGTATACAATGCCAGTCAGATGCAGAATTACATTGGGAGAAGAAGAAGTGTTAATAACTTGACATTATGTGGAATTGGAGTGTCAAAATATTGTTTTAATGCCATAGTGACAGAATTGGAAGGGGTGCCCTGTTGTTGTGTTTTAAGAGACAAAATATTTTAATGTGGAAATACCTTTGCAGAATAAATATGCTGAAGCAAAAAAAGAGACATTTTGCAGTTGTATATAATCTTCTAATGTTCTAATATTGAGAAAGGGATCTTGGAAGCTAGTGAAAAGTGAGTCAGAGGAGGTTTTAATATCTGTAAAACAAAGAACAGAATACACCAGCTCCGAGTTGCAGTAGTTCAGATGAAAAAGAACAAAAGCCAAAACAAAAAGTTTAGGTTGTGGGATAGGCTAGCAGTCCTGGGTCGTTGAAGAATTGTTTCAATCAAAAGAGGCAAGCATCTAGGGTCGCATTTATGTTTCTGACAATATCTGAAAGCATAAGGGTTACATCTAGGATAACGTTTCGAAAAAGATCTGTGGTTGAAGTAGCAGAAGCTGCTATAAGATATTGAACTTTGAGAGGTTATGTTTAAGACAATGCTTATTCAATGATGATGTGACTGTGGAGAGGAAGTTGGCTTAAAATCTATTGAAAAAATGAAATGAAAAATATATATATGTGTCATCACTGTAGTGATGGAATTAGAACTCGTGATAAGAAATAACAGTTTCTAAGGAATGACTATTGAGAGAAAGAGAAGAAGTAATGGCTCTTGAGGTACACCTGTAGAAATCGTCTGAGAACAGTATGTTTCAGTTGTCCTTCTATTTTCTTTGGTTTACTCCATGTAAACTTCAAACCACAGCTTTTGTATTGGACTGATTGAAGTCCTACCATTCTGAAAATCCTTCTTGATATCATGGTCAAACATACTTTCCTCTACTTGCATTGTGCCTCATCAAAATATATAGCATAAAACCTAGTGGTTATCTAAACAAAAATTGAAAAGCCTCTTCACGTTTATAGTTGTTACGCCTTTTCCCCACGCATTACATTCTGGTAGCATTAAGAAATGTACTAATAGCCATAACCCCAATTTTGAAAGTATGGTAGCATGCTTGTTAGAACTAGATCATTCTGGTGCTTTTTCCGTCATTTTTATTTTTTGTTGTACTGATTAGAAAGGCCTTAGATATTAAGCTGTTTCCTACAACATTCTTAAACTATTGCAAAGGACTTCCTAATGCAAAAGTCTTGTGCCTCCTGCTACCAGTCAGGTGTCTCAAACTTGTTTCCTGAAGGGCTGCTGGTTTTTGTTCAAAGCAATTTCCTACTTAGGAGCCATTTTTGCTGTTAATGAAACATGTCATTTAATTAGGTGGATTGTTCCTGCTCTCCTTCTGTCTAATTAGAAATTCCTGCCAGTGTGTATTATACTTCCCTGAGAAAATCAACAAAATGCCATGTGAAGTGGAATTGATTAGCATTCATCAGCCCCTCAACTTTTTCTTTTATTTCTTTCTAAATATTGTATTCAAACAGCTGGTTTATGATGAACAAACACAGGTGCAAATGGTATCAAATTAGCTGTTTCACTGTTGACTACTCTGCTACTGTATTTGCACCTAACTGTTATGTGCCAACTAGGTACGAAAAAGGAAGCAATCGACTTTAACAAGTAAACAAACTGAAATGAAACCAAAAGAAAACGAGTCAGATCAACACAAGTGCCCTAAAATTTGCGACTGCAATAAACATCTTTCTAAAGTTCATGAAGACGTAACACCTGTGCCATTGGTAATTCCTGAGTTTGCAAACAGAGTGCTGAGGCAAGCTATCTAATCAAATGGCATGTAGCAAGAATGGATACAAAGTAAGTATAAAACTTGCAGCCACTCTAGCCCTTTAGAACTGGTATTCAACATCCCCAAGTTGTGATCTTGCAAATGGATACAGAGATCGACCATAACAATATAAAATATGTCAGCAAAAAATATTTTTCTGAAAACTGTATCAGTGAAATACTCTTACACAAGTTAAGACAGACAGTTTAATTTCCCAGAGGATTAATGTATCTGCCATGCAGTATATTCATCAAACAGAAAAATGGTACAAGTGTATGAATGCACAGCTGTAAGCACTCAGTAGATGACTACTTTATATAGACTTGCTGTGTTTTATGACATACAGAATCCATATGTAGCCGGTATAATCCAATGATACACAATTACTTGTAAAAATTTGATTATACTCTGTGCATGCTGGTACTACAGCTATTAATTTTATGTAAGAATAAATGTGCAGTTGAGTACTTTTATATTTATTTGCACACGAGCAATGTAAAAAATGGACATATTTGTATGCATGTTGCCACATGAAGACAGTAAATGGCAAATGACAAGAACTCAGCTTTGAGAAAATGAGTAGTGAATGTTTTTTATGCTAGTAGTGGTGTTCTGAATATCAGTTGCACAGTTTATCAAATATACTTAGATGTTTCATAGAGAAAATGGCAGTGTCTTTATGGTTAGAGATTAAACTGTATGCTGATTATAAAACGCAAGTGAGTACAATACTGGTTATGGACCAAAGGATTTTGTTTGATGGAACAGATCTGGCCCATGGGCTGGATGTTAAAGGCTCTTAATTTTAATTCTTTTTTTTTAATTATACATGCCATTTTCATTTAAAGCATTATCAACACCCTTTTTCTTCATCTTTTAATTCCAAAAGATAATTTACAAACATAGCATTAAATATCCATCCATCGATCCATTACCCAACCCACTATATCCTAACTACAGGGTCACGGGGGTCTGCTGCAGCCAATCCCAGCCAACACAGGGTACAAGGCAGGAAACAAACCCTGGGCAGGGTGCCAGCCTACCGCAGGCATTAAATATTATATTTAAAATGTAGGCACAATGACACTCCCAAAACCCTCTTACATCTATCTATAACTATCGTTGATGAGAGTCTCTACTGCTTTGCCCAGGATGATGAATTGGTGTTGGGGAAAAAAAATTTAACAAATAGCATGAGCGCACACTTTGCCCAACACAAGCCAGGCCCATACTGAACTGCAACCTACTCCTGTGAACTGCTCAACTCACCATAGTGTGGCAAATGAAATGAAATTTTGTGATGGTATAAGCCTTTCCTGAATGAAGGCCAGTTGTCTTTATAATGTTGCTCATTCAATGCTGTTTCTCATTAATACACTGTAAAATATCTTAAGCTATAATTCACTGAGACTGTTTTGTCCTACTGGAATAATATTTACACTGTCCAGCCATAGGAGATCTCATCTTTTCTGTTTCCATTGATCTATTTCATAATTTTG
Source organism: Erpetoichthys calabaricus (assembly GCF_900747795.2). Taxonomy (NCBI): domain Eukaryota; kingdom Metazoa; phylum Chordata; class Cladistia; order Polypteriformes; family Polypteridae; genus Erpetoichthys; species Erpetoichthys calabaricus. The sequence goes on from NC_041398.2 coordinate 52,581,123, forward strand.
ACACAGCAGAACATAAACTGTTTCTAGTTTGCTACAGGGCAGAACATAGTAACCCACTGATCTTTGATTTATGTACCTTTATTTCCCCCAGTTCTCTAATATTAATGTGTTTTATCAACACTGATATATGAATAGAAAGTAGTGCACACCCACTTCTAAATCATTTGCAAATCTATTTCTAGTTTGTAAATGTCAGAATGAACTGAAAGAAGATGATCAACCAACAAAATTAAGATTAGTTTTTTATTGCTGGCATCAAAAGCAGTGTAGCTTTTATCATATTGTAAATTTTCAGATGTAGCAGACTATGCCAAGAAGTGCCAAGTCTTTCATAAAAACAGATTTACAAACTGGAAAATCCAGTATTTCAAAGTTTGATTTTGACAGTATTAACTAGCCATTTCCCAATTAATCTTACCTGAAGGAAATACTGAGATGGAAAATGTGGTAAAATAACAATGCATAAAATAATTTAATGTCTGGAGGCAGCTGTTCACAAAACGACAAGGAGAAGACAACATCTTCAGGAACACCATTCTCCTGTCCAAATCTCCACTGTGCATCGCAAGAGTTTCTTCCTGATGCTGCAATGGAAAGATCATGTCAGGAAAAGATGAAATATAAGGGGGAACATAAGAGACAGAAAGACAGAGAAAGAGGACAATCTGTACAGAAGGTTTGGGGAGTTGTGAGAGACTTGTATGAGTGGGATTAGTCAACTGATATGTGTAATTTAATAAAGATTCATCAAATATTGGAAAAAAAAAAACAACTGAAACTTTGCCCATTCATTTGTATGACTGATTCATGGTCAAAAATATTTTTTTTACAGTTCCCCCCCCCCCCCTGCTTCCCATTAGCTCCCTTCAAATATCCATTGATCCATCCATCCATCCATCCATCAACATTTATAGCAATCAGACACATTTGCAGTATGTCAAATATCTCCTGAACCAATAAAGATAAGTAATTCAGAAAAGGTTTTTCTTAACATAAATGGAGGATTCTTTTCACTTAGCATATGCTCTGAAATCAGTCATACTCTTTTCTTAATGGCTCTGTAAAAATTGATGACCGATATTGATTTTCACAAATTTTATGATTTTTTTAAGCATTGCAGAAAGGCGACACAATGTTGCTGTTCATACGTGTAAAGACCTTGTGACATCAAAAACATAAAAAAATGAAATCCTAAAATTGGAAACATCTTTATGGATTCCTACCCCTCTGACGCTGAGAAAAAAAATCACATTTTTTGGTGGTACAAAACACAAAAAATTGATTTTTTTGTGCAACATAATCAACCCACTAAAATTTTCAAAAATGTTCAATTTTTTTTTGCTTTTCATGTCACACATTTTCATTGTGTATCTGGTTTGTTCTAAGTGGAAAAATAAAATTTATCACATAAAAAATAGCTTGCCTTTAAGCTAGATGTATCAAAAATAAACCAGGTGATTTGGTGTTGTATGTAGCTGAGCATAATGATGATATTACAGCAATAACAGAAACCTGGCTAAATAAAAAAGATGGGAATGAGTGTAACATAGAGGGATTCACATTTTAGGAAGGATAGACTGATCACAAAAGGAGGTGGGGTTGCTGTTTATGTCAAATAGAATTTAAATGCAACTCCTCTTCAATTAGACGATGAGCCCAATCTTAGTGAGGATATCTGGCGTTATCTGGAAAGTATTAGGGAAAGCCGCCTTATTGTATTTTAGGAGTGTATTACAGACTGCCCAGTACAGACAGTAATTTTATTGAACCTCTTTTTATTAATATTAAAAAGGCAAGGTTACACTGGAATATTATAACCATCAGGGACTTTAACTACCTGAATATTAACTTGGCAAACCTTGCAAAAGCGGAGCAGAACAGCAGAATTTTTTTAGACATAATCAGTGATTGTTTTTTAACACTGTATTTTAAAGCACCATAGTGGGGGAAAACTTGTCTAGATTTAGTTTTTTGTAAAAATCAAGATAGATTTGGGGATGTACAGGTGATTGAACCGCTAGGGTCAAGGGACCAAAATATATAACAATTCTCAGTTTTTTTAGAAGCGTGCAGATGCAAAGACCAAACATGTCAAATTTGAATTTGGTAGGGCAAATTTTGAGCAGATGTGGCAAAGTCTATGGAGTTATGGACTGGAATAAGTTTAAGTGTGGTGACAGTCAAAGACCAAAGGAACAGGTTCAAAACCATTTTACATATAAAACGTCTACACGTGGAAGTGTGTGTGTGTGTCAGGCCCGGAAGTGAAAGGTGGAGTCGGGGTAAGGGCTCTGCCTCCAAGGAAACAGAAAACTCACTTAGCCACTAATAACACAAGCGGGGCCAGCATGTCAGCAAAACGAAACCTCAGAAGAAAGACAAAGTCGCTTAGCTGCTAACATCTGCAAAACAGTATCTCTTTTACTTTTTCTCCTGCCACTAATGCACAAAAGTCGGCAAAACAAATCCTCCTAGGAGAGAGATGCCTAGAGTAGTTCCTTTCAGTTACCTGACATCTCTACATTTCAATTTTGTTTCTAACGATTTCAATAGTTTCTAGGACACCGGGCTTTTTACAGCATGAGTTTACACAGCTAGCTGTACATATAATGCAGGACAGGTACATACCTAAAATTGGAATTAATAGTAAATTTAAAAAACAAAACTCTGCAGCGGATTAATAAGGAGTTGAAAAAGAAGTTGCAGAGGAAAAAACAGCTGTAAAAGGTGTATAAGATTAACAACTCTAATGTGAATATTAAGGAAGCTTAAAGGCAGTCAGAGAGGAATATAGCAGATAAGGTGAAAGATGACCCAAAGAGATTTTTTAGTATTTTAGTACTAAAAGAATAGTTAAGGACAAGGTCAAGCATATCATGAATAGTAAAGGAAAATTAACTACAAAATACAGATGCTCTACACTTTTTTTCTGAGGTCTTCAAAGTGAGGATGTAGATGACCTCCTAGTGGTAAAAGTGACTGCTATAGTGCTACTAAGTGACTTGGAAATTGTAGAGAGAGAAGTACTCAGAGTCCTGCCATGTGCAAAAGTTCGCTGATGACACTGCTATCGTGGGCTGCATCAGGAATGGGCTGGAGGATGAGTATAGGGACCTAATCAATGAGTTTGTTAAATGGTGTGACTCAAACCATCTACAACTGAACACCAGCAAAACCAAGGACCTGGTGGTGGATTTTAGGAGGCCCAGACACCTCATAGACCCCGTGATCATCAAAGGTGACTGTGTGCAGATGGTGCAGACCTATAAATATCTGGGAGTGCAGCTGGATGATAAATTAGACTGGACTGCCAATACTGATGAGCTGTGCAAGAAAGGACAGAGCCGACTATACTTCCTTAGAAGGCTGGCGTCCTTCAACATCTGCAATAAGATGCTGCAGATGTTCTATCAGACAGTTGTGGCGAGCGCCCTTTTCTACGCGGTGGTGTGCTGGGGAGGCAGCATTAGGAGGAAAGACGCCTCACGCCTGAACAAACTGGTGAGGAAGGCAGGCTCTATTGTTGGCATGGGGCTGGACAGTTTAACATCTGTGGCAGAGCGAAGGGCGCTCAGCAGGCTCCTATCAATTATGGAGAATCCACTGCATCCACTAAACAGTGTCATCTCCAGACAGAAGAGCAGCTTCAGCGACAGACTGCTGTCACTGTCCTGCTTCACTGACAGATTGAGGAGATCGTTCCTCCCCCAAACTATGTGACTCTTCAATTCCACCCGGGGGGGTAAACGTTAACATTTAACATTATACAAAGTTATTGTCTGTATTTCACCTGTATTATTATCATTCTTTAATTTAATATTATTTATTGTATCAGTATGCTGCTGCTGGAGAATGTGAATTTCCCATTGGGATTAATAAAGTATCTATCTATCTATCTACTACTGCTGAAATCAAACAAATCCCGAGGGCCAGATAATATTTACCTACAGATTCTTCAGGAGATCAGCACTGGGGAGTTTCTGAAGGACTGGAAAATGGTGAATATTATATAAAAAGATAATTGAACAGATCCAAGCAATTATAAACCAGTAAGCTTAATGTACATGTCAGATAAATTAATGGAAGGAATTATTAAGGAAAAGATTGAGCAACACATGAAAAAAACAAAGGTTTAACTGAACAGCCAGCATGGGTTCAGAAGAGGAGGAGGTGCTTAGATGCTTAAAAAAATCACAAAATTAGTGCGTAGTTACCGTGGTCCCCAAAGCAACCAGGGCGGTCGCCCCCTCGTGGTCTGGAGGAGGTGTGAGCTCCCCTCCGGTCCTCCCGGGCATCCCAGCTGGGTATCACCCCCAGCCGCTAGCCACAGTGCCCCATCTCCAGCGAACTCCCGTCGGGCATAGTGAAATGTCCCGTAGTCAAACTCAACCGGAGTACGTCCCAAAACCTAGCACCCCTGTACAACTCAGAGCTTGTGCCGACGTCCCCGGAGTCATGGGCGCGCAAACCACTTGGGAGCGAGGAGGAATGCAGGTAGAGGGGGAGGGGGGTTGGTGTGCTCTCACTAACCCGTTGGTGGTCCCACACATAGGCGTGGTGATCGTAAATGGGTACAAAACTACTCCTTTGTTCGACTCCAGCCATCGAATGAAGGGAGGCAACCCCTTTTATCCCCACCTGGACGTGCTCCAGGTGCCTCCCGATTAGCTTCCGCCGGCACTCCCCAGTATGGCGGAAGTACTGGCTGCACACCCGGAAGCACTCCGGGTGTCCCTGGTCTTCTTTCCCCCAGCACTTCTGGGTGTGATGGAAGTGCTGAGGGCCAGGGCTCCTCAGGCATTGGGGCGCCCCCTGGCGGTGACCACGGGCCCCTATAGGGTTGAGCTTCCAAGCTCAGTTCCCGTGGTCCCCAAAGCAACCAGGATGGTCACCCCCTCGTGGTCTGGAGGAGGCGTGAGCCCTCCTCCGGTCCTCCTGGGCATCCCAGCTGGGTACCACCCCCAGCCGCTTGCCACAATATATATATACTAGTAGCAGGCTATGGAAAAGACTCCCAGGCGCACACATGGTTGAAGTGAAAGGTCACGCGGTCAGACTAGATATAGAGTGGTGACGTGACCCAATGGGGTCATGAGAGAGGAGCGGGGAACACAGTAGTCCGAAAGAAGAATAGGAATCGAGAAAAGTGGCGTGGGGGTGTATGGGAGGCCTCAGGCAGCGTGGAGAAAGGTTTGGAAGAGCAGGAATAGGAATCGAGAAATGCCATGTCGGCTGCGTGTGGGCGGGATCGGTTTTGAAGAGGAGCCGCAGGCAGCATGGGGAAGGGTTTGGAAGAGGACGAATAGTAATCGAAAAATGCCGTGTCGGCTGCGTGTGGGCAGGACCGCTTTTGAACAGGAAGCAGGACGAATCAGAAAAGAAATATATATAAGAGATATATGAGGTGAGACGCAGAAATAACCGGACTGGGCTTGGAGTATTCCTGGAAAATGCTGGAGGTCGGCCGGATGTGAATCATAGAACTGTATCCCCTCCTACACGCCCTCTCAAACTGCCGACCAGCTATGTATATCCTGTGAATAGCCCAGTCAGTATTTGCACAACAATCGCTACACAAGTTGCCGTGATAATGTCAGGTGAAAAAATCGAACAGCGAATCCACATCAAATTTCTCACAAATTTTCTCTTTTTCTCTAAAGCACTTGAGTTCGAAATCATCCTCACTATTCTCCCGATTTAGCTCCCTTTAATTTTTACTTGTTCCCGAAAATCAAAAATGACCTGAAGGGAACACATTTTTCTTCAGTGGATGAAGTGAAGACAAAAACGGCAAGCCTGTTGTAGAGCCTCAAGCAAGAAGACTTCCAGCACTGTTTCAATCAATGGAGGATATTTATGGAGCGGTGTAAAGATCGGGAGGGGCATTACTGTATATAGAAGGTGACAATGTTTAGAATGCTGTAATTCATCAAAAAATATTTATTTTTTTTTACCAATCTGGTTATTTTTGTGTCTCACCTCATATATATATTCTCTCTATTTATGTATTTATTTATGTAAAGAGCTTCTGTAAAAAGGCAAGGACAAGAACAAACTTTTTTTTTTTGGTGGAAGTTTGTTTAGAGCCTCCTCTCCATAAATATAAACAAGCTTGGTTTTGTCCAGTCAGAATATTTTCTAGCTAAAGGACAAAAAATACTTTTTCAGTAGAAAATGTCTTCTATAGCATTCTCATCTATTCCGTTATGTGCAGTGTATCATTTTTTTTTCTTCACGTGTCTTTACACACAATGTATTGTTACTGCAGATGAAAAAGCTGACAAAACAAGAGGTGATTACTGTAGGGATTTGAACAGCGGCATCTGGTGGCATGCAGTGGAATATTTACTTGTGAATTAGGCAAGGCCACTACATAAGAAGAAAACTTATAAGCAGTGCAAAAGCAAAATAGTGAAATTATTTCAATATTCTTAATAGCCTACCACTGGCTTATGTGCACATGGTTAAGGCTAAGGTGGAAACTGAAGCCAGGAAGAGAACATGTAGGCAGATTGTGTTAGGCACACACATTTTCTTTTGTGTATAACTACAAAATGGGTCTTTTGATCCTAATGTTTCCTTTGTTTAAAACTGAACAATATAAACTAGTCATCAAGCCAGTTCCTGCAGAAAATAACATGTTCTAGATAGTCCTCTGAGGCCACCTAGTGGTAAAATGTACAAATTCCATTAACTACCAACACTAAATATTAAATCTCTGACTTTAACACCGCACAAGCATTAATGAAAAAAAGCAAACATGTTGACTGCACATTGTAAAAAATGCAATTACATTTTTTTACTAAGAGCTATCTTTGAAAACTGTTTTGGCAAATATTAATATTTTTTTAGTCAGGGGGGCACAGTGCGGTTCATTGGTTAGTGCAAAATACCAACAGGTATTAGCAGTACAGACTTTATGAACTTCTTTAATGATAAAATTAAAAATACAAGATCCCAGATCTCAGCATCATAGTGCAAACCACATACTAGCTTGGCTGACCCTGACTCACATTGCATTCAACACTTTAGAAATTTTAATCCTGTAAGTGAGTAGGAAATCTTGATTTTAATTTCTAAAATGAAACTTACTACTTGTTCTTTAGATCTAGTACCAACAAAACTAGTAAATAAAACAATGGATGTTCTTGCAGCACCTATTCTTAGCATTATCAAATGCTCATTACTGCATGGTGCAGCACCTGATGCATTAAAAGTGTCAGTCATTAAACCATTACTTAAAAAGTCAGACCTTGACCAACATAAACTTAATAATTGCAGACCCATTTCAAATTTACCGTTTCTCTCTAAAATACTTGAAAAAGTAGTCGCCAATAGGCTTCAGTCACACCTTATACATCACAATTTACTGTATTTGAGAAATTCCAGTCTGTCTTCCACACTGGTCATAATACAGAAACGGCACTGACACATGTTGTAAATGACATTCCGATATGCTCAGATGAAGGAAATCCCACTGTAATTATGTTGTTAGACTTAAGCACAGCTTTTGATACCATTGACCATTCTATTTTTCTACACAGGCTGGAAAATGACGCTGGGTTTATAGGCAATGTCCTTGCCTGGTTTAGCTCTTATTTATCAAATCGATTCCAGTATGCATAGAAATGTGCTGACAGTACTCCATCATTATATACTAAAGTGAAATATGGTCTCCTGAAAGGTTAAGTACTGGGACCTTTACTGTTTTCACTTTATATGCTTCCACTTGGATCTATCATTAGAATGTGTCTCTGTATATGCATGTGTCTGCTCGCTCTGTGAGGAAAACAAACAGACCAATTTTGGTCTGTAGGATACTGAGAAAATAATTAATGAATTTATTTCTAGTAGGACTGACTACTGCAATGTGGTGTTCACTGGATGTTCAAATTATTTTTATATAGCTTTCAGTTAATTCAAAATGCTGGTGCAAGAATTATTACAAGAAGAAGAAAATATAATTACATAACTCCAGTTCTTAAATCCATACACTGGCTCCCAGTTAAGTTTAGGGCAGACTTCAAAATCCTCCTTTAACATATAAAAATGTTATATGTTAAATGCCTTAAATGGCCAAGGGGGCAGCACAGTTGTGCAGTGGTAGCGCTGCTGCCTCAGAGTTAGGAGACCTGGGTTCGCTTCCCGAGTCCTCCCTGCGTGGAGTTTGCATGTTCTTCCCGTGTCTGCGTGGGTTTCCTCCCACAGTCCAAAGACATGCAGGTTAGATGCACTGGCGATTCTAAATTGTCCCTAGTGTGTGCCCAGGGTTTGTTTCCTGCCTTGTGCCCTGTGTTGGCTGGGATTGGCTCCAGCAGACCCCCGTGACCCTGTAATTAGGATATCGCGGGTTGGATAATGGATGGATGGATGGCCAAGGCCCTACTTACCTATCTGAACTTATCATTACTTACAAAGTAAAGTGCACATTAAGATCTCAAGATGCTGGTCTGCTTACGATTCCAAGAATTAATAAAATAACAGTGGGAGGTTGAGCTTCTAGTTACAGGGTCCCAAATCTGTGAAATGATCTGCCTGCTAATATAAAAGATGGCCCTTCAATCTCAGCTTTCAAATCCCAGCTGAAACCTCACTACTTCAGTTTAGCATACCCTGAGTAGAGTTGCTGATTCGCTGTACATAGTGCATATATGTGGTTAGTCATTACTGCTAAAACATAAGTAAAATGATATTTATAATTTGCTACTAACACTCACCTACTCAGTTTCTCTTCTGCCAAGTTGTATGCTTGCCTATGGAAAAGTCATCTCTGATAAAGGAGTACTGAAATCATCGAGTAGAAAGGGTATTTAAACAGATTGGCTGGCCTAGCACTGACTGAGCTGTGGAATGGCCAGAAGTGGGGAAGTAGCTTGTTGACTGAGGTCTCCAGGACTCTGAACAAATCTGAATCCTCATATGTGATATAATCTGCTCTTACATTTTCCTTTGTAGTTTGTACTATTAATATTGTACTACTACATTACTTTTGTGTTTATTGGGGTAACCATGTGACTTAATGCTCCAACTAACAACTTAACAACTTAACTAACAACCCAAAAACTAACGACAGTTGCTGTTCATGAAAACAATGTGGTATTTATTTTCAAATTAGCCCTAGGCTCTTTGAATATACCCAGCACTGCTTGAGTATTATTATTTGGACAAGTGTATGCAGAATGAAGTAGTATCAATTGTCAGCAGACCCGATTCAACTGAACACAAATGGTGTTGCCAAAATTGGTCTGTTTGTTTTCCTCACAGAGTGAGCAGACACACATGCATATACAGAAACACATTCTCAAAGATGCCTGTGGTTTTACTGTTGATAGGCAGAAAATGTTGTATGTGCTGAAAATGTTATTGTATAAATTTTTAATACCTTTCAAAAGTGGGGAGTGGCTGTTGTTGTTCTGTCAGGATAGGCTGTAACTTCCCATGACCTTTGAACTGTACTAAGCATGTTTGTAAAGGCTAACTTAAGGTAAATTCTGGAGACATGGAGATAAAGAAAAACAGTAAATAAATCAAGTACAAAGCATAATTTAGTCTCTTTAAAGAATCCTTCATGCAAAACTTACATTTCAATCATGTCTGGCACTATTGTGGTATTCATGATGCTTTAATGTGTTTTAAAGAATGGCTGTGTGCTTTTTCTTCAAACCATAGACAGTTTGTGAATATTGCCCTCCTAAACATGTTTATACTGAAAAATTCTAAAACTATTGCAATTTGACCTTACACTTTTTAAGATCACTGGTAATTGATTGATTTAATGGTCATTTACAAGTTACAAATGCTTGATACCACCACAAAAGAAATGCATATTTTTACTTACCTGCTTTTCTTTGTATATCTCATCAAGGGAGTTTGTGCTTGCTTCTGGACCCTAGCAATGTCAGGCAGCAATCTGCTTGTCATGTGGCATGAAACATTCCATGGCCTCCACTATATTCTAACCTGTGATCCTATTCTGCTTCTACACTGCCTATTGGATGCTTCTCTTTTCCCACTGCACCCTAACACTCATTTACATTTCTCAAATGCATTCTCTAATTTTCATTTACTTGATTCACAAACCTAAGAGCAGTGTTTCCCAAACTCGGTCCTGAGGACCCCCTGTGGCTGCAGGTTTTTGTTCCAACCGGATTCCTAATCAGTGACAACATCTGATAGCACTGATCTCATTTAATTAGCTGGTAATTTTTTCCTTTTGTTCGACATTCAGAAAAGCACTGCAGCATGATTTTTACATTTATAAGACATTTAGAAATATTTCTGCCTTTGCTATAGATTTAAATGCTTAACTCTCTTTTGTTGATTTCATTATACTTTGCTCTTTCTCTGTGCAGTTTTTCCGCCTTCATTGTATCTTAATAATGTCAATTTAAAACGAGCAGATCAGACACCCAGGCAAACAACACTGAATAATCAAAGGCTGCAACTACTTTAGAGTCAGACCCACTAATTAGTAAATAATGGAGTAATTAAACAATTAGAACACCTGGAAAAGTAGAATGAAAATCAAGATGAAAATACTGTTAAAAAGAAAAAAAAAATACATTATTCATATATAACTGCTTGGTTCATTTTAGTATTTTTTAGCAAACTTTTTCTAATTTCTATATTGTTCCCTAAACACAGAACTTGGCAAATAACAGATCACTTAATTAGCCCAGGAGTTCAATTAAAAACAGAAACTGGCTGGAACAAAAACCTGCAGCCACAGGGGTTCCCCAGGACCGAGTTTGGGAAACACTGCCTTAGAGCAATCTCCCATAATCACACCCTCTCTCCTGCAGGCACAGTTAACCTTATAATTGGCTTGTGTTCCCACCACCATCTCTCAGCATCCATAAGATCTCTCAAAGCAGATGGTGGTCACAGAAGAAGCCTGTGCAGAGTAGTGGCACTCTGGGGTAGGGTTGCTCCTGCTGAACACACAGGGAGCAATAGGAACCTTAAATCTAGAGTGTCACTGTTTCACTCCATAAGTCAATGATGCAGTACTGGGCAGCCACACCCTTACATGGCATGGGTTCACCTTGGGAGAAGAAAGGCTCATCCATGGCCAGGCTCTGTTTTTCTTGGTTTCTAGGCAATAACCAGCCTGGTCCCAGAATCACAGAGTAAGCAAGCCCAGGAATTACCTTGGAGGTTGTCCGATATAAGTGGGTCTCACCATGTATACAGGTAAAGCTGAAGTTTTTACCATTAAAGTGTTGTGAGGCTACAAATCAGTGAGCCATGACGGAAATGTAGCTGCATATAAAGTGGCTACCAACTGTCCATTAATGAAAACTGTATCTGAAATGGAAAAGTAAAAGGGTTAGGTGCAGCAGCTGCACAATACCCTCTTCTTTGGGCCCAGCCATACTCAATAGGTCTGGGTGAAGGCAAGTGAGAAGGTGTTCCGGTTCTCACCATGTGTTCACTTTGATACACACTAGGGTCCAAGTCCTTTGCGGTTGTTTTGGGCTTTAGAAGTCACATAGTTCAACGATATCCTCCAGTCCTTCTATTTCAACTTAGGAGTGGCATCTTACCGGTAAGGCAAACTGCTCCAGGAGTGCTTGGACTAATAGGAGCTCGAGACAATTTCCACCATGTGTTCCACTGGGTTCAAATGCCTGTACTTTTGGTTGAACGGTTGGGGTCAAATCCCCAATCCTGACAGAGTTAAGCCTGGCAGGCAGGGGGACGGTTGTACGGGACAAAATTTCCTATTTCAAAGTCGCGAACTCTTCCGCAGCATGCTCCTCCATATAAAAATAAATGTGCTGCCAATATCCTGGGGGCTAAGACAATCATTGTGTGGCCATCTGTCTCAGATATGAAAAGGAAAGCATCTACGTTGTCCTGGCCCATAAGGGATTCAATACCTGAAATAGATCTTGCACCCTTTCGGCGCTGGGAGCCTCTGCAGCGTCACAGTACACTTCCACCTTGGCAAAGTCCACCTTTTGTGTTGCCAGTTGCAACTGTAGTTGTGTGATATGATTGGCCAGCTGCTGCATGACCATAGTAAGGTCAGCCATATTGATGTGATCCTACTGATTATGCCAGTATAGACTTTGGACGCCCGAAGGGGTATTGGTTGGGATACTAGCTATGTGATCCCTATTTAATCAGTAGAGTAAAGACTTTGGAACAATAACAAAACAAAATGTGCCAACAGCAACTGCATGCAGGGCTGTCTGGATGGTTTGCTTCCAAACATAGAGTAGATTGTTAGTCCCAATGCCCTCTCTCATCTCGGGGTAGCATTGTTCACCTGAACAGAGACCTGAAGGAGATTCCTAGCTGCAAATGTGTGACAAAGTTAAAAACACTTACAATATACAGTCCCATGTTTTCATACAGTATGTAACATACAAAGTCATTTATAATCACGATGTGCAGACCATCTCTTTGTTTGCACATCTAAAATAATATTTAATTAATAAAACTCAAAAATAAGAGCCTTTAACTATCTTTATAAACCATTTGAAAGTAATCAGAATTTTTTTTATCTCCATAATGCAGGAGCCCAAGCACAATAATACCCACAGCTGCTCCAGATATCTTTGAAACCGCTATTTTAATTATTTTATTTATTAGATAATTTTTTCCCCATTCCTTCACAATATTCACTGGACTACCAGCATTGTACACCTACTGTCTAGAAGTTAATGCATTTCTGAGTATCTTTTAAATGTACTTTAAATAACACGAGTTTAAAGATGACGGCTTTGCCTTCAAAGTCAACTACTACTCACATTTATTTGAGGAGGCCATTATAAATCTTACAAATTTAAATACCATTCAAGCTTACTGTACTTTTTCAATGTATGTTCAAATGAATATGACTGAAATGCAGTCTATGGTCCCAAATTCCACTTCATCATTCATATATGTAAGTGCACTGAGGGCAACATTCTAAGAACTTCTAATTAACAACAGGTTTACTGTAAATCAGGTGATAAACCCAGCTCAGTACGCAAGCAGCTCACCTGCACTTCTATTAATAACAGATGCTTACACAATAACTATCGCTGCTTCTCAGTGAAGTTCTGACCCTGCATTTGACTTTTTTTTTTCTTTTGTTTGGGCTTGAAGAACTTCATAGTTTTAGGTGCCAATATTTTCTGTCTGTACACGTAGATGCATATGTGCAAATTAGCACACCTAGCATTTCAGCTGGTGGTAAGGGAACCTGAAAGCAAACTGTATAATAAGAACTTATCGATAAGCTGTACAAATCTGCAACATTTAAGACCCGATGCATTTTCTTTTAAATGTGACAGTTTCCTATCAGTCAAATCTACCAGTCTATTCAGGCCTTTTCTTTGCACCCCTTCTTCCATTTTGAGTCCTGGGCTATACCATCAGACCACATTGGCGCATTTTTAGAATTTCACAGCTTTCATTAGTTTACAGCCTTATGTTAGTGTCTTAGGATTGTCTGCTCTTGGTTTAATTATAATGCTAAATCAGTTGTAACCAGAATCAGTCTGAAACCCTGGGCTGCTAGGAGAGCTTGTCCACTCCATAAAATATACACCAAACACATCACTGTGGTCAACCTTGAATGTTAATCTGATGATGCCACTACTGTGGCAATGCAAATATACTGTTTACTACTACTACTACTTATTATTATTATTGCTTACTGTGCTGATGCCTCAACCCAAGACAACCTACAATTTCAATAAAGAATGGCTGACATAAGTATCTCAGGATCAAAGTGAAGTCTTCAAAAGTATCAAAACATCTCCAAGTGATAGTCTGAAATGCTTATTTCATAAAAAAATAATCATTTAATATATTAAATACTAGGATAACAATTCTGTTCCTCTATTAAATAATATTAACACAATTATTCTGTTTAATTTGTATTTAATCAGGTGCTTTAAGATTAATAATGCTGAAATAATATTCTTATTTTGTGACTACAGCTCAGATTATTTTGGCAAAGTGTTTGTCAGAGAAACCACATGAGGACAACAAGCTGTGGCAAACCTGTCAGGCACAAAAGGCAAAAGTGAGATAATGCCTGTAGGTCAAAGTGCTTTACAAGATATTAAAGAAAAAATGCAAGTAAAAAGAAAACAAAAAAAAATAAAAATAAGTGTATGAATGAATAAACAAATGAAATGCCAAAAAATAACAAATAAATAAATAATCAATCAAACAAACAAACAAATAAATAGTCAGTCAGTCAGTAATTTTCCAACCCGCTGTATCCTAACACAGGGTTCTGCTGCAGCCAATCCCAGCCAACACAGGGCACAAGGCAGGAACAAATCCCAGGCAGGGCGCCAGCCCACCGCAGGGCACACACACACACACCCACACACCAAGCACACACTAGGGACAATTTAGGATCACCAATGCACCTAACCAGCATGTCTTTGCACTGTGGGAGGAACCTGGAGCACTCGGAGGAAACCCACGCAGACTTGGGGAGAACATGCAAACTCCATGCAGGGAGGACCCGAGAAGTGAACCCAGGTCTCCTTACTGCGAGGAAGCAGCGCTACCCACTGCGCCACCGTGCTGCCCAACAAATAAATAAATAAATAAAAGAAAATCAATATGCACATACATAATATAGATAAACAAGTAACAGATAAATATGAGTGTTTTAATCATGTGTTAAATTTCTAATTTCATTTTTAAAGTCAGTAATGATTATAACATTATAATCAAAACTCTAGCCAGTGGAATGCTTGAGGAGATAAACCTGCAGGGTTTCCAAGACCAAAAGACCATCCAGTCCCACTGGGTATTCTACCTAACATAAATGTGCTTCGTTTAGTTCTTTAGTTTTATGCTTCATCCCAGAAGATTTGATGCAGTGGGTCTCATTGACATTTGGAGTGCCCACATTCCTTCCAATATCACAGGTGGCTGCAGAGTACTTGGATCAGATGGCAGTGGTGCAAAATGCCACCAAAGACAGAGAACCGGAAAAGAAAACAGAGAATAGTAGAGGTTAATAATGATTGCAAACCTATGAAGTACAGTACAGGATATATAATCTATACTAGGTGGTGCTAAAAGGAAGCTATGAAAAAGCCAAATAAAAAAAGATTTTAGAGGTTCTTTAAAATGTTTGACAGTGTTAGCCTAGCGCATCTCTATTGGTAAGGCATTCCAGATATTCCATGCATAACAGCAAAAGGCCCTCTCACTGCTTCTTTTATGCTCTTGGAGTAATAAAAAACAGTATTTGAGGATGTAAGATTACAACTGGGAACATAAAAGGACACGCAGTTTACAAATAAAAGAAGGAGCAAGATTATTCTGTTATTCTAGTATTCTGAAATAAATTCTAAAGGGCACAAGTGACTAATGTAATGATGCTGCCAGTGAGGTGCACTCAGACTTTCTTTCACTGGTTAAGATTCTTGCTGCTGCATTCTGAAGTAACGCAACTGAGCTAATCGGCTAAAAACAAAAGTATGAATTAATTTTTCAGCATCTTGTGATGTTATAGAAAGTTTCAATTTTTAAAGTTTCCTTAAATGAAAAACACAGCCCTGGTTTTTTTCTCAAAAAACATGTAAAAAGCATTGCATTTTCTGGCTTGAAAAATTACATTTTTTATTAAATCTTTCTACTGTAAAACATGCAAAAGGCTAAAAGTACAGTCAGAAGTGTAGCGAGTATAAGAATGATACAAATAATAATAATATGAACAGTACAGGGTGGCACGGTGGCGCAGTGGGTAGCGCTGCTGCCTCACATTTAGGAGACCAGGGGTCGCTTCCCGGGTCCTCCCTGCATGGAGTTTGCATGTTCTCCCCGTGTCTGCGTGGGTTTCCTCTGGGTGCTCCGATTTCCTCCCACAGTCCATAGACATGCAGGTTAGGGGCATTGGCGATTCTAACTTGTCCCTAGTGTGTGCTTGGTGTGTGTGTGTGCCCTGCAATGGGCTGGCACCCTGCCCAGGGTTTGTTTCCTGCCTTGTGCCCTGTGTTAGCTGGGATTGGCTCTAGCAGACCCCCATGACCCTGTAGTTAGGATATAGCGGGTTGGATAATGGATGGATGGATGAACAGTACACTGTACATATGCAAGAGAAACAAGTATCACTTTCGGATTCTCAGATTCACTTTCAGTTTCACTGGCTGTTTCAATTTTACTGACTGAAGACAGATTCATTTCATCATCACTGCTGAGGTTAGTTAGAAGATGCATCTACACCAGGGGTGGGCAAAGTCAGTCCTGGAGGGCCATAGTGGCTGCAGGTTTTTGTTCCAACCCAGTTGCTTAATTAGAAAACAAATTGTTGCCAATAATTTAATTTCATGACTTGTTAGTGCTTTAACTCTGCCATGTCAGGTCATTCTCCTTTCTAAGGATATCATCCAAATAATTTAAGTCTAAAACCGGATGAGTTATTCTCAGTCCTTCACTTTTATTCACTTCACTATCCTTCTAATTATTTAATTAAACCAAATAGTGCACAATAAATACTAACAGGTGTAAATGGAAACAAGCTAAATGGAAAATTGCTGGTTTCTTTTGTCATTTGCATCTTATTGCTAATGAGGAGCAATTAAAAACCAAGACTACAGCTGTTTAAGACTAAAATAGGTAATATGGGTTCAAAATCTTAACAAGTGAGACAACTAAAATGAAGCAGAAGTGTCACTCGAGCAATAAGTGCTTCTTATTAAACAATTGGGTTGGAGCAAAAACCTGCAGCCGCTATGGCCCTCCAGGAATGACTTTGCCCAACCCTGGTCTACACCATTGCCCAGGTAATGGTGGGGCCTGACACTTATGCAAGATATGCATATACTGTTGCCCAATTAATGCTTGGCACTAATGCTGTTGGCATTTTTACCGTCCAAGTAAACCTCAGGTCTTAAGTGACATTCGTCTATGCCATTGCCCCCGTGACAGTCGGGACTAATGCTTTTAGCAATGTTTTTACAGTCCGAGTGATGCTCAGTTCTAACACTAAGGAAGTTCACATGCGATTTCAAGTATAGGTCTGAGTCCATAATAACACCTAAATTTTCTATTCCATCTTGACTTGTAGTGGCAAGTGATCAAGTTTACTTCTAAGACCTGCACTTTTTTCATCAACTAAGATTTTTCAGTTGTCTAGCTTGAGAAAATTACTACATACCCATTCTAAAAAATATAATTGACATTGGATCAAAGTATACAGAGCTTCAAGGTCATCAGGTGCTAAATATAAATAAATCTGTGTGTCATCTGCATAGCTGTGGTAGTTTACCTTATGTTTTCAGATAATCAAGCCTAACAGGAACATGAAGATTAAAAATAACTGGAATGGAAAAGATGCATAATTCATATGGTGTACCACAAGCATCTTTTCCATTTCACTGTTATTTTAGTTTCAATGCATTACCATGAACCCCCAAACTGCACTTACTACAACTAACAAAGTATTTTCCACCTTTTAAGTAAGATTGAAACTAATTTAAGACAATACCAGAAAGACCCAACCATTGGCTAATATCACATTGCTACATTACTCAGTGAATATGCTTTATGTTGGGAACTTGCAGATTTTACTTTGCATTTTGAAACAGCAAACAGTGACTAAGACTTTTTGCTTTAGAAACTAACCCTATACTTAGTGTACTATTTCAAGTTTAAACTCCCTGATATTTTCACAAATACTCTGCACACATTTTACAGAACTAAAAGGAATTATGATGATACATCATAGTAACCTTTGATCATTGACTTATAACAAGTTCTTTCTTGTTATTCTTATCTTCCATAGACAGATGTCATGTATGTAGCAGTTTTCATATGTTCAGATACTTTGATTAACTCTGTGAGGCATTCCAATGACTTAGTGTTAGGTGACTGGTTGAAATATGTTAATTATTGAAACAGTAGTAGTAAAGACGACTTTCGCTTTGCGTCTCACATCATTGTTGTTCCCTTCTTTCTGTTTGCTATTTTTGATGTCTACTTTTTCATGAAAGCTTGTGTACTGCTTGGCACAGTCCAGCACCCTGGGATGTAACTACCTAGTGATAAGTACGATTCCGGCCTGAACAAAATTGGTGAACTTTGCACTTTTAAATGTGACAATGGGTGTGGCTGTAGCTGAATGCACATTGGTGAGATCCTCCTTAGAGGGATCAGATAATGCAGATGTGTGGCACACTCTGCAAAGATGGAAGCTGTTGCGCATTTAATTTACAGTTGAAACAGAATTTTTATTAAAACAAATATGTGCATGAGACTTTACAACAGCCTATCAAATAGCTTACCGATTAGGTTTGACAGACTAAAGTGACTTGTCTTATTTATAAAAAACAAATCTCCTTTTTCACAAATAGGTGATAACTAATAAACTTTTTTATAAATATTTTTCCATGCCTAATGTGTTTTTTTAAGATGCAGATTTTAAGGTAAAACAGAGCTTTCCAAGTCCTCTGCTGAAATGAGAAAACCTGTTGGAAGGACGACCATCTCAGCAGCACAAAATCAATCAGGAGTCTAAGGCAGAGCGGTTAACTCCTGCCTGGAATCTGACAAATGGCATTTAACACTATATCTTGAGACGATCAGGTACTGCTCATCACCTATAGTCATTATGGGTTATCAAGTATAAAATGACGGGCAAAAATAGTCTTTTTTTTCATTTAAAATTAAATCTCAGACAAAATAAAGTGTGCCGAAAATGGAGTGGTTTAAATACTATATGAATTTAATTTTAAACTATCTTAAGGGTGTCGTATGACCAGATAATTGCAACTGTTTCATTCCAGAAACAGCATGAAAATGAATCCCCATGAATATCATCTGCACAAGGAGCAAATATAGTTGTTCTATCAAGCAAACACTTTATAAAGTAATGTTGACATTGTCCTGTTTCTTATCACTGTTGTAGGCCTGCAGATAGAATACTGATTTGATAGGCATGTCTTCAACTACATCACTTAAAAGTCCTGAACAAGAATCACTAACCCAATGGCCATTGACCTTCAGTGTGCAGACAAGTGCTCCATTTTTGTCCAAATCAAAATGTATACAATTAGAAGATAACCCCCATACCTTATGGTGAAGCATAATATGGGGAAACACAGGAAATTACTTAATAGAACTTATTTTTTCAATCAAAGAAGAGGGCAGTCTACATAATGAAGGATGAGCTCACAACACCACCAACAAGAACATTGGTAACTGAAAGCCATTTCCAAATGTTTGGTCCAGATGCTCAACTGATTCTCAATGCAGAGAAAATAGATTATATATTATAGAAAGAATCATCAGAAAAAGAAAGATGGGAGTTTTTTTCAACAGGCCAATGCAAACTTGGGTGGTGATGGTACTCATGAGAAAAAAAACTAAATTGGTTTAGGAAAGAGTATGGTAAGGCCCAGGAGAGTAAAATTGGGGGCTGAGAGTGATATCTGGACAGAAAGGGCTGATGAGAGGAAATTTGAAAAGAGTTGGGAAAAACATACCAGGGAGTGCCTAAGGAATAGTCACAAAACATGTGCAGGAAATTTAGGGAGTAAAAATGACAGCAGGCTGAACTAAGACCCCCAACCAAACCTCTAGGTGACTTAACATCTTAACAGAGAGTTGATCATACTTTTAATAATGCTGCAAGCAGACACTGAGTCGTTTAATGCAGCTCGGTGATCTTGGTGTGAGAATTGATTCCATCATTGCCTCCTTGATCATTTTGCTGCACAGATCCTCCATGGTTTCATTGGAGGAGGTCACGCTTGTTCAATTTGGCTCATGGATACTCCACTGTTTTAATATAACGGTTGAGATTTGTGAAAGGAGCCCTTGCTGTCACAGAGCCCTGGGAACACACTCAAAATGCCTATGATGGTAGATCTGCCCCTGAGTGATAGAGAAAGGTCAATGCATAAATCTTTTATGAGGGCAACATTAAACTGAATATGCTAATAACAGCAAGCCTGGACAATAGATTGATAATGTTTAAGATGGTATTTGGAATAGCATTTCATATCCAAAAACACCTGGAAGATCTTCTGTGGCAGCCGACAAGTAGTCAGTTGCTTTTAACAATCAAGTCTTGATTACAAAAGACAGAGACAAAAAAAAAAGTCCACAGCCCAATCTATAATTAATGAAATACAACATTGTTTGTTTTTTTCACTTATCATTACAATTGTATATTTTGCTGATGTTCTGGGGGATAAATTTACAATTGTTTATTGATATTTGTTTTACCAACCAGAGCACAAATAAATTAACTGTAATGCCCAAGATGAAACGTTTTATCAGAGATGGGGACTAAACTAGGGACATTGTGTTTTAAATTCCCCTGCACCAGCCACTACACTAAACATTACACATACAATTTTGTTGTGTGACTGTCTTCAAAAGCTGTTAATTTGCTAATGAAGTTATAATCTTTTTGGGTCACATACATAATTAAACATTTCAGAAGCCTAAAATGAAATGTGCAAATTCCTATTGCTCTTGTACTTACCAAGATGGCATATTTCTTCTGTGTTACTGAAAGATACTTTTATCTTTTAATTCACTGTAAGCATGTTGGTACTGACTGTTTATTGTCTGTTACTAATTAAATATCTAAACAACTGAAGACAGCAACGGCATGAGAGCTGTCACAAGAGGAAAAGATCTGCCATCCATCGATAAGGGACCTGATTTGCAGATGTCAGAAATGCGGCACAATTAAGAGATTCAGAAAACTTCTTTGGGATATTTGTCAGAAGGCAGGAATTTGTAAACATTTTTTCTCTCTGTCTAAAATTTAAAATTCTTCTGCATATCAAGGTAATTAGTATAATTTGGCTGCTTGGAGTATTTTAATTTGTTCCTCTGTCGAATTAATTAACACATCCTCTCTATTCAGATCAGAATTCCTTGACAGATAATCTGTATATTTAAACTGGATAGACAGTAACTGGCAGGAAAACTTCACCGGTATTCACCACTCCCTTGCCTCCAGTCAGTAGCTGACAAACATAATCCGAGCATTACAAAAAGTGATTGTGAAGTATCCAGAGGGGGAAAAAAGCTGCTTTGTTATAGCGAACACTATTTTGAAGCACAATGTCTATGATTTAGTATGGACCGTCTACCAGGTGCTTCTTGTGAGGTTTGATCTCGCAGTGTCTGCGTAGCAAGGCTCTGTCCTTTGCGCAGTCAATAGAGAACTGCATGTTATTGCACCAATAACATACTTACTCTCTCCAGCAGCATAAACAGCACTTGCACTGCATTTTAAATACACATTGTTTCCTTAAATGCTGTTTATGCAAAGCAAGGGAGTAAGTTTGGCATCTCTTAAGTAAATATTAAGTACAAGTCTACTACTATTATCTGCTTTATGGATATCAAAAAAGAGCACCTGGTGGAATTGAGGAAAACAGGAATATCCTACACTAGGCAGAAAATACTGCAAGCTCAGTATATATTATAGAATACTTGAATGCAAATTATGGGCAAAACTCATTTATTCATTGCAGGATATAAAGGAAAACTACCGTTTTACTTTCCAACATTAAAGAGAAAGGCACAATCCGCAGGTAACTCATTTTCAGTGACAAGCAGTTTGGAAAGTGGACTGCAAAGCTCAAGTTTGACACTTGACTTTGTAAACGAAGCAAATCATCATATTTGCCTGCGCTTTACGTGTAGCACTTTCTATACAGCACTTTGCTCTTCACTGTGAGAGGTGTTACATATCTACATCCATCCATCCATTATCCAACCGGCTATATCCTAACTACAGGGTCACAGGGGTCTGCTGGAGCCAATCCCAGCCAACACAGGGCACAAGGCAGGAAACAAACCCCGGGCAGGGCGCCAGCCCACCGCAGAGCGCGTACACACACACCAAGCACACACTAGGGACAATTTAGAATCGCCAATGCACCTAACCTGCATGTCTTTGGACTGTGGGAGGAAACCGGAGTACCCGGAGGAAACCCACGCAGACACGGGGAGATCATGCAAACTCCACGCAATGAGGACCCGGGAAGCGAGCCATGCCGTAGATATAATCTTCCTACATTAAAAAGGTGAAAATAAAAGAAATAACAGTAAGGATTTTTAGTTACAGCAAATCTGTTCATATTTTGCAACTAAAAATCATGAGAAAAAGAAAATTGTTTGGCCTTTCGGAATTGTAAGAATTTAATAAGAAATTGAACTTCTGGGTATTGCATATGATCAGTTTCTCGTTATCATTTGCTATTAGCTATTTTTGTAATGTTTCAAATCACCTGGATTGGGAGATCTATGAAAAACAATGAGAATTTTGGCACTTGACCATGTGTCTATGCATTTGGAAAAAGAAGGTTTGGGTAAAAAAAATGTGTTTATAATGATGATATTGCATTGATCCATTTTCTGAACTACATTAATCCATTTGAAGGACTGCAGCCTATACCACAAGGATTTAATGGAAAGCAAAAATCAACTTTTGTTGGGGTTCCAATATTTTAATAATAATGATTTTTTATTTATAAAGCCCCTTTCCTTACTTTATGCAATTTTAAATTTAACTCCTTTTAGTTTACTTTGTAAACCAAACAAAATGCCTTATAGACTAACATTTACACTGCTGCCATCTATTGGTTACTTCATCAAGTGCATATATTGAAATCTGAAGACAATTTATTATTAAAGTTACTCTTCTATTTTTTCTATATGTTTGATTTTAGGATCCCTTTTAAACGGAACCTGTAATCCGCACATTATTTTCTATTTTTCTGCTCTTACTGCTTTTTTATTTTCTTCACTTTACTCCTTCTTTCCTCAGTCTTCTTTTAATTGAAGGTGATATATGTTTCTATCTCCTGAACGCAAATTTTTTATTATAGTGTCTTGAGTATCCTATCTTTGCAGTATCAGCCAGAAACCAACCCTTGACAGGAAACAAGTCCAGTACATTCATACTCAGATATAATAGCCAAGAGTTAAGTGCATGTCTTTACATTGTGAAAGGAGTCCTGCAGAAAGCTACAGTATATGAACACAAAGAAAACATCCAATTTATATACACAAAGTGCTACCTCCATGATACCTGCAGTGTCACAGTGCCGCCACTGATCCATGTATACAGCATTTAAAAATACTATTTCTCACTTCTGAAAAGATCATTAAACAACAAATATGCCTATTTAACCCCTGGCAGTGGTCTTACAACAACTTACCAGTTACATGAAGTCTCTGTTGGGTAATTTAATCTTTCTGCTGATAAACTGATACACATACAGTACATGAGGGTAAACTGCATTTCATTACAGCTGTGTTGGACACAAACTCCGGAATGCCAGGATTGATTGGTGTCAATGACTTCACACATTAGACAATATTTTCACAGCTTTGCCAAGAGCCAGTATTTATTAACAGACACAATTATGCACCAATAATCAAACTATGTGTGCTGGCAAACTATGTTTGTGGAGAATTCACAGTGTTTGCAACTTTAACAACATACTGTATTGTTGGTTCCCTTTTTTCCCTTATACAGAGTACAGAGTACAGTGAAATTCTTGCTTGCATGTGATAATCAACCTGCAACACATTGACACTCTCTGGCACCATTATTGGTATTACTACCTTATCTCAAAATATCTTAAAACTTCTGTCCTCATCTGAAAAACTGAAAAACTTTTTCTGGCAAACAAACAAATAAATAAATAATAAAAACTACCTGTTCTTTTCAAGGAAACACGTTGATTTCTAATTGTGTGGCACATTTATCTATCTATCTATCTATCGCTCCAGCCCTCAGTATCTTGTTCCAGATGTGTGAGGCTGTAGACTATAGAGTTCTATTGGGTGGCCAAACGAATACCATCCAGCCATGCCAGCAGAGGTGCAGTACAATGAAAGCCACCAAAAGGCTCGTTCTGACATTGAAAGGGCATTTATTTGTTATCTTGAAAAAACATTTTGCATGCCTGGATTTAAAACATCTCGAACAAAAACCTGCAAATTCATTGTTGCATGCATTGTGTTTCACAATGTAACCATCAAATGGGAAGAACCTCATTTATGTCTTCCTCACATATTAATTCATTTGGAAGTCTCAATGAGGACTACTGAAGCCAACCAAGAGGGAAACAATCACAGGTTAACAGTCACAATACATTGCTTTAACCTACAAAACATTTTGATACACACATCGTGAAACTCCAATATCAAGCAATCTTTACTGTAATCCTTTTACCCAGCACCTACATAAAGTAGTGCATAAATGATACCAAAATGACAATATACAGAACATTTGCCTAATCTTATATAAAGGTAACCAAAGCACACACATTTTAAAAAACAGAATAATGCAATTTATTGATCAACACAAGGATTACAGAAATATGATAACTGCATACATATTACATATACAGTTTATATTATATATATATATATATATATATATATATATATATATATATATATATATATATATATATATATATATATATATATAACATAACATTTAAGACAGGACACATGACTGACTAGACAGACAAACTAGAATATAGAAGAAGTAGGCTGTTTAATTGCTATTTCAGGTTTATTTTGGCACTGATAATAGTTTTAACATACCAAGTCGTTAAAAGTGATGTCCAATGTTGTCTAGAGTTAATGCTTTTATTGCTGTTGTTGCTCCATGTTCAAGTGGAGGATAATTCTTGGATTGGAATGCATTCTTTCTCTTTGCGATGTGGTCCTTTGTTAATGGCATGTTGTACTTTTTCTCAGCTATGATTTTTAAGCTTTCTCTGAAACTTCAGGGAAAAGCATTACAAGAGTTTAAATACTGTATTTCCCTTCTTGAAGTAATAGCTGCTTCTCAGTCTTTTTAGACTGGCATAAGGCTTGGCAAAGTGGCTCTAAGTTTTCAGGTCCACAAAGAGTAGAGATTGTTAGTATTCAGCTCCTCAGAGTGAAAGAGCAGCTCATCGGTTTTTAGGTTTCAGTGAGGAGACAGGATTCAGAGAATGAAGGAATACATTTTCGAGAGAGTGCCCAGTGAGTTTCTGTGTGAGGAGTGCAGCTATTTTTGTATAAATGTGTAACCTATTAGGACTGGTTAAAGTCAATTCCAGTAACAAAATCGGAGCCTTCTCATAGGCATGTTATTTTGTCCATCAACAATTGTCATTCATTCAATTCTAGCTCTTTATTTGTATTCAAGTGTCTATTTGGCACCTTTGATTAGAAAGGGCCTCTTTAAAGATGTCAGTTTAACTCTGATTTACACCTTTGTTATCAGATGAAGTACAGGCTGGTCCTTATATACAAAATGTTCAGCCTCATTCTAATATGCAGGTTGGCAGAAGGTGAAGCTGAATGTCTGCATCCCTGTTAATTCTGCTATCTTAACAGGTCTTTTCTGACACTAAAATGTCAAGCAAAATAGATAATGCCTACTTTGCCTTTCAAAAAAGAAAAAAAAAAAGTAATGTAATATGGCATGTATCAGTATTGTCTAACTACATTACAAACAGTACCCATTTTTATAATAAACACGTTCAACTAATGTAACAGTGTGTATGTAATAGTATCAATGCATAACTATAAAGCTGCTTGTTATTTCACAGTTGGCAGTACTACAACTCAGAAATGCACCTCAGAAGGGGGTTTTACTAACTGTTATCTTTTGCTGCTGAAGAAACTTATAGGCCGACACCAGTTTGTACTAGCTTGGCTCAACAGTAGTTTGCCTTTGCCTTCTGAGCCCTTCTCTGCTCTCAGAGTGAAATAATCTATTCAGAGCCTGGGATCTTAAAAGTGCCATCTTATGCCCGTGTTTCCTTTTTGGACATAAGCAGCACAGGAACACTCCAAGCAAGGGAGTGCCTTGTTACTGCCCACTACATTTTTCTGGACACAGGTGGCCGTTCCCTGAATTCACATTCCTTGGCATCCTCACCATACACAGAGGGGGGCCATACTGACTGAACAGGCCTTTTCATAAGCTCCAAAGTGAATATTTACAATAATGTACTATGCAGATGAAAATGTAATATAATATTTCAAAATATGCTTCATGAGGTTGAAAACATGATCATCTCCCACAACCCCCCTTCTTTTTTTGTCTGTGCAAAGCCACTTTAAATGTGGGAGAAAGCAAAACTATATATTGTTAAATACAAGTGCACAAATGTAAATAAGCAAGTAAACACTCAGCTAGGCCACAATAGGACAAGCTGTGCATTATTTAAACTTAGTCAATATCTCCTTCAGTTGCTGACTGCATTAATTCTTGGACCTGAGGATTATTCTTCAAGCTCATGGGGGATTTCTTGAAATATGCATATATACACATATATGACTTATATATATATATATGTAACCAAAATTCAACCCCCACAATTAGAGCAAATCTTTATTTTTACTTATTTTTTTGTAACATTTTATTGAATTTATTAAAATCAAACACAATCCATAAAAGTCAAATTTTACAAACCTAGGTTCAAATCAAGTCAAACCCCTCCCATGAGAAAGAGACCTAGTCCAACACAGTGAAACTTTAATAGTAGAAAAAATAACTAAGTAAATAAATAGAATAAAAAGGGGAAGAGAATCCGCTTCCTCAATTTAAATGCTTATTTGAAAATATTATTAATTAGATCCTGACAGGTTTTAAAAAAGTTTTGCACAGATCCTCTAAGTGAGCATTTAATTTTTTCTAATTTCAAGTAGTATATAACATCGGTTACCCAATGACTGAAAAGTGGTGAGTTGATTCTTCCAGTTGAGTAGAATAAGTCTACGTGCCAATAGTGAAGTAAAGGCAATTACAGTTTGTTTGTCCTTCTCCACTTTAAGCCCATCTGGGAGTCCACCAAACACAGCTGTTAATGGGTTAGGAGGGATTGGGACACTCAGGGTGTCTGAAAGACATTGAAAGGTGTTGGTCCAAAATTATGTTAATTTGGTGCATGCCCAAAACATATGACCCAATGAGGCTGGAACTTGATTGTAACGTTTGCAGGTTGGAGCTTGCCCTGGAAACATTTTGGACAATTTTAAATGAGACAGATGTGCTCGACAGATGATTTTAAAGTTGAAAAATTGTACGCTTTGCACATATGGAGCTAGAGTGAATTGTGTGCATTGCTGCCTCCCATTCCTTTTCCGAAATGTTGAGTGAGAGATCCTTTTCCCTAATATACTCTGGGATCTTTGAAAGAGAGGAACTTTAAAATATTTTTATATGTTAGAGAAATGCTGTCTGTGTCCTCAAGACTGATCAATGTTTTTTCCGGAGTAGAAGTAGGTGGTAAGTGAGGAAAGTCAGGCAGGTTTTGTTTAACAAAGTTTCTAATTTGGAGGTAGTGAAAGAAATGTGTTGCTGGAAGGTTAAATTTGGAGTGTAATTGTTCATAGGATGCAAAGACGCTGTCTATGTACAGATCTCTAAGTGATTTAATCCTTGTTTAATAGACATTAAAAGCTGCATACATTTGAGAGGGAAGAAAAAGATGGTTATCGTGCAAAGGTGTCATTGATAAAATCTTCTCTGTCTTAAAGTACTTCCTACATTGGTTCCATATTTTATATGAATGAAGCACAATTGGGTTGTTAGTATATTGGCGATAACTTGTATTTACTGGGGTACAAACAACAGCAACATTTATTTATATAGCACATTTTCATGTAAACAATGTAGCTCAAAGTGCTTTACACGATGAAGAAAGAGAAAAAACACAAAATAAATAAGAATTAAAATTAGGGAACACTAATTAACACAGAATCAAAGTAAGGTCCAATGGCCAAGGAGGGCAGAAAAAACAAAAAAAAAAAAAACTCCAGATGGCTGAAGCCCCCTCTAGGCATTCTACCTAACATAAATGACCTCAATCAGTCCTCATTGTATTCAGGGTTCACATGGAAGATGACAGTCATCTGGCCTTTAAACCATCAATGTAGGGAAATCACGGTGCTTTGATTACGTGGTGGTGGCGCAGATCGCCACCACAGAAAACCAGAAAAAGAACAGAAGAGAAAGTAGGGGTTAGAAGGATTTTGAAGCCACCAGAAATAATAATGATAATTAATTGAATATACAGAGCATCAGGATTAAACTAAAATGAAGCTATGAGAAAGCCATGTTAAAGTAATGTGTTTTCAGCAATGTTTTAAAGTGCTCCACTGTATTAGCCTGGTGAATTCCTATTGGCAAGCTATTCCAGATTTTAGGTGCATAATAGTATAAGGCTGCCTCACCACTTCTTTTAAGTTTAGCACTTGGAATTCTAAGTAGACACTCATTTGAAGATCTAAGGTTAAGATTTGGAGTGTAAGGTGTAAGACGTTCCAAAATATAAGATGGAGCGAGATTATTTAAGGCTTTGTAAACCATAAGCAGTATTTTAAAGTCAATTCTAAATGACACAGGTAACCAGTGTAGTGACATCAGAACTGGGGTGATGTGCTCAGATTTTCTTTTCAGAGTTAAGATTCTAGCAGCTGCATTCTGCACTAATTGCAATCGATTGATGTCTTTTTTTGGTAGTCCTGAGAGGAGTGCATTACAGTAACCGAGCCGAATGAAAACAAAAGCATGAACTAATTTTTCAGCATCTTGCAATGTTATTAGAGGTCTAACTTTTGCTATATTTCTTAAGTGAAAAAATGATGTCCTAGTAATCTGATGGATATGTAATTTAAAATTCAGGTCATAGTCAATAGTTACCCGTAAATTCTTTACCTCCGTCTTGACTTTTAATCCTAATGCATCAAGTTTATTTCTAATAACCTCATTATATCCATTATTGCCAATCACTAAAACTTCTGTTTTCTGTTAATTTAGAAAGTAGTTATAGTATTTAGAAAATTACTACTTATGCATTCGGAAACATAAGTGAGACATTGTGTCAGTGAATCAAGAGTGTTGGGGTCATCAGTTGCTATTAATAAATACAGCTGTGTGTCATCAGCATAGCTGTGGTATTTTACATTATGCCCTGATATAATCTGACCTAATGGAAGCATGTAAATCGAAAAGAGCAGCGAACCCAGGATAGAGCCTTGTGGAACACCTTATAAAATATCATGTATCTTTGAAATATTACCACAACTAACAAAGAACTTTCTACCTACCAGGAAGGATTCAAACCAATTTAAGACACTGCCAGAGAGGCCCACCCATTGACTAAGGCGATTTCTAAGAATATTGTGATGAATAGTATCAAATGCGGCACTCAGATCTAAGAGGATGAGAACAGATAAACGGCCTCTGTCTGCATTTACCTGCAAGTCATTTACTACTGTAACAAGTGCAGTTTCTGTACTGTGATTTGTTCTGAAACCCGACTGAAACCTATCAAGAATGGCATGCTTATTGAGGTGATCATTAAGCTGCATAATGACTGCTTTCTCTAGAATTTAACTTAAGAAAGGCAGGTTAGAAGTAGGTCTAAAATTTTCAAAAGCAGAGGAGTCAAGATTATTTTTCTTGAGCAAGGGTTTAACTACAGCAGTCTTAAGACAGTCTGGGAAGACCCCTGTATATAATGACGAGTTTACT
Organism: Erpetoichthys calabaricus; assembly: GCF_900747795.2. Classification (NCBI taxonomy): domain Eukaryota; kingdom Metazoa; phylum Chordata; class Cladistia; order Polypteriformes; family Polypteridae; genus Erpetoichthys; species Erpetoichthys calabaricus. Next base: position 52,610,614 of record NC_041398.2, read on the forward strand.
AGGTCAAGAATACTATCAATTAGCATGCCCAATACTTCTTGTTGGTATTGGGTCAAGGACGCAAAGCAAGGAATATAAAAGAGTGCTGTAGGACTTTATTTCTATTGCAGACCAGGCCTGTGTATGTTCATCCATTTGTGTCAATGTCCAGGGGGGTATTTTTCGTACGTGGATTACTCATTTAGCCGGATGTAATTGTTGACGATTTGGCATGATCCTGGATCTGTCAGTTTTTCGAAACTCTTGCTGGATTTGTTGTCATAGCAACACATCCTAATCCTCAAACCTGCTCGGAGCAGGTTTATTCTATGTAAACAAGGATTAGCTCACACACTTAATCAGTGTCCATGCATGGAATTCATTTAGTCATGGCTTCGACGTTCATGAATGAGCGACCAATTGATATCGGTACGCAAATTATAAGAAGAGAATTTCCTATAGAGAGAGTTCGATCAGCAAGATCCTTTATTGCTCCCGAAGGAAATTCTTTTCGAAAGATACTGCTTTAGCCGAGGGGGAATATTGTACCTCAAAAATTTATTAGGACCTTATATTTGAAGTCAAACTCGGCGAAGTCAGGCTCTTACAACCACACAGACAGTAGGCATTGCTTTGAGGTTTTTTGTAAGCGGCACTTTTTTATATACTGTAGGCGATGCGGAAAAAATATCTAAAAGTGCAGTTTGCCAGGCAATTCGTAAAGTCTGTTTGGCTCTGAAATATTTCCTTCGGGTTTTCATAGTGTTTCCTGGACACCTGCATATGCAGACAATAAAAGAGGCGTTTCATGCCATTGCAGGTAGGTAATACACATGCAAAAACACCCACAGTTCCATGAAGAATATCACAATCAGCCTAACATTCTCATTACCCAGGATTTCCAAATGTGATTGGGGCACATGGGACTTATCAGAGTGGAGTTTGATTTGGAAAATGTACCTCTCCTCCTGAAGAATAATCAGACACAGTGTCTTCATCAAATATTTGACCTTTGTCAATATTTCGTTAGTCAGACACAGGTTCAAGGGATATGACATTCCCTGCAACTGACCCAACAAAAAAAGGGGGCTATATGGAACATACCTATGGCACACATTGAGGACAAATATATGCAATGACCATCCTTTACCTGAAAAGAACTGACCACTGCATCCTGCCACTGGTTCTGAGGAGGAGCTTCCCCCTGGAATGCCCTCAGAAACAGGGCGATGGACATTTTGCTGGAGAGCCAACTCTTCTGCAGGGGTTAGGTCTGGACCGCGTGGACCTCCACCTGTTTTTTGCTTGTCTGCCTTCTTATTAGCTTTAAAATTAATGTTCTTTACATTATATATGATTCTTTAGGTCAACAATTCTTTAAATAGTTATATACCAATATTTACCAGTTTGAAGTATATTCTTGTACTTCACTTTAACCTGTTCCCGTGTTCCCCTTGTGCTCACGTTTGATCTGGAATTATGACATATTAAATAATAATTAATCTGACACATAGGTAATGAAAGGCTGCTTTCAGTAAGTACAATGCATACTACTTAGTGTTTAATTTGTCGGCCACTTTTTGCCAGCCGTCTTTTCTGGTTTGGGCTGCTTTTGCAGTGTTACCCCTTGTGCATATTAAATCTTGAAATCCTTCGAATAACTAACTAACTAACTAACAAACACACACAAACACACACACACACACACACTCACAGATTGTGTGAAAAAAAAATGCGCCTGTTCTTTCGTCATTTTGTTACAGCCTATCAAGATAAGACTTGCTGATCATGTTTTCTAGACTCAATATATATGGGCTTTTCAATCAGCGCGGATGCGTGCATTCATCTCAGATGATTAGATCCAGCTAAACTAATCTACTACACGGCTGCGTTTGAAAAACCGTCTTATCCCGGATGAGTTTCACTGGCATTAACTCATCCAAGATGAGGCATCTGATCTCGGATGATTTAAGCGATATACAGAAAATACCCCCCAGGTTTTTATTGCTTATATATTTGCCGCCCAGTAATAAAATTGAAAGTTAGGTAGAACCATTTGAATGCTTTGAAATAGAAAAAGAAGCTTAGGAAGGATATTCATCTTGATAACGCTAATTCTTCCAGCTAAAGTGAGATAAAGGGTGGACTATCTATGCAAGTCTTGCTCAAGTTTTTCCAAGCAGACAGCAAAATTTGTTGAAAAATAGCTTTATATTAACTTATGATGTTTACCCCTACGCATTTAAACTGATCTGGTAAGATAAATGGGAAGGTGTCCAGTTTAATATTGTGTTCTAGAGAATTCACTGGAAAAAACACACTTTTATTCAAATTGATTTTGAGTAAAGGTATCTTTTGAAATTCTGATTTGGACTGCTGGCACGAATTTTGTGGGTCTGATATATACAGTACCATATCATCTGCATATAGTGATATTTTTTGTTCAAGTCTTTCTCTGGTAATCCCCTCTTTTGAGAGTGAACAGCCAATATCTCAATGGCGATTGCAAAGAGCAATGGTGATAACGGACATCATTGTTGGGTACCTCGTTGAAGTTTGAAGTAGTCTGAAATAATGTTAATACAAACTGAGGCTTCTGGACTGATATGTGGTAAAGTACACACGCACATATGTTTGGGCCAAACCCAAATTTGTACAAAGCAGTGCATAGGTAGTCCCATTCAACCATATCAAATGGTTTTTCTACGTCCAAAGATAATAACATGTCTGGGGTGTTAGATTTTATTGGTGAATATATTACATTAAACAAGTGTTGAAGATTAGAAGCCAGATTGGTCTTGTGATATTACCGAAGGAAGCACTTTCTCAGTTCTTCTAGCTAGAACTTTGGAGAGTATCTTAACATCTTTATTCAGAAGTGAGATTGGTCTGTAAGATGCACATTGTAATAAGTCCCTATCTTTCTTAGGAGAGATGGTAATAAATGATTGGCAAAAAGTTAGAGATAGAAATTTGTTATCTCTAGCTACTATAAATATTGCTAATATAATGAGGATAACTTGCTTGAAAATTTTGTATAATATTCAGCTGGGTAGCCATCGGGGCCTGCTGCCTGCCTTTGAAATGAGTTTATAGCATCTAATAATTCTGAGGGTGTCAGAGGTTTATCCGGTTCCTATGCACTAAGAGTATCTAGCTGTGGTATCTGTAATGCATCAAAAAACTCATTAGATTGTGTCTTAATTCTTTAAACTGAGAAGAATATAAAGACTTATAGTACTTTGTGAATGTTTGGGTTATATTTCTGTGGCCAAATTATTTTTTCTCCATCTGCGTTGATAAATATTGCTACTGCATTGCAAACTTCCTGCTTGTGGATTTGTTGAGAGAAGATCTTATTAGTCTTTTCTCTGTGTTCATAGTAATGATGTCGCTATTTAAAGACGAGTTGTTCTCTTTCTTTAGTTGTCAAGAAGTTGAATTTGAATTGCAGAACCTGTCTTTTCCTGCAAAGTGCCTCATTTTGAGACCTGGAGTATACTGTATAACGGCATGCGTAGAATTCACACTAAAACATGGAGCACAGACAAAAACAGAAATGTGTGTACACACTAAAAAAATCCAGATGCATAAATCTGTGTGTACGGCAGCGTGAAATGTGCATGCACCTGCTGCCCCACCCCAACTCCTCCCAGAATTACGCCTCTTTGAATATGCAAATCCATATAACTAGCCCCTTAAGTTCAGGGTTGTGTGAAAAGACAATGGCAAAAGCACATGGAAAATAGAAGAATTTCAGAGAATATCAAATGGAGGAAAGGAAAAACTATTCGTTCAGAAAGTAGAAAGCTAGAAAAAAAAAGTACTCAGATATCAAAGTCGTCGTGAAAATGCGAGTTGTAGCCCACCATCTGAGTGTCATATGGAAGCCTATTAGGGTACAGAGAAAAGAAAAAAAAAATAGGGACACAGTGGGGAAAAAAAAGGTTGAAATGTCAATTTAATCTTGAAATTTCCACATCAGTCACATAGTTTATTTTGTCATTAAAGTAGAACGTATTAAACTTCATCTTAAATTCGTTTAATTTACTAATTTCTCAAATCCCATCTTAACTAAAGCAGCACATTAAATGCTTCGTATTCTATGTGTTCTTTTATGCATTCTATGTGTATGAATCACTACGTGCTTCTTAATCAGGCTTTCTCTTATGCCGACAGGACACAGAATACATTACATTCATGATATTACAGATCTCTGAACAATTTAAATCAACAATTTAAAGATGTATAGTTGATATCATTTTCATGATGGTAGTAATTAAAGCATGTATTTAACATGAGGGCACCATGGTGCAGTGGTAGCAATAGACTCACACCCCGTCCAGAGATTTTTCCTGCCTCCCACAAGATGCTTGCTGCTCTGTGCATGACCCTCGATGAAATCATTTATTGCAGCAGTACTGTCTCTTTCAAATGTAGTAACCCCCAATTCCTGTCCTTCCTTTTCTTTCTCCAAGTAACCAATCGTCACACAAGCTCTACAATAAATGTCAAGCCATCTGTAAGCTTAGAACGCCAGTTCTTCAAAACTTTTCAGGAACATTGAAATATCTTTGTAGTACATGTTTAATTATACCATCCATCTATCCATCCATCCAGGGTCGCACCCCTCCCAGCAAGCATACAGCGTGAGGTAGGAACAATCCCTAAACGGGGCGTCAGCTCATCACTATCGCTGCGCCTCTGTGCTCACATGTTTAATTATTAATAGTACACATTATTTAAGTGAAGCTAAAAAGTTATCTGTATAATGTAATATACATACTTTACTGCTTTTTATCTTAAAAATGATATCAAGAGCTCCAAGAAGATAGTGCTTGGAAAAAACTTTCATCATCATCTATAGAATTGAAATAATTCCTTTATTGTAATTGTATGGTACAATGAGATTTAATATGCAAATCTTCAATAAACCTATTTTCCTATAAAATGATAAAATAACAGTAGTAATAATATGATAAAAAAACAATGAAAAATATACCATATGAAAGCATAAGTACAATATCCATCCATCCATCCAGTATCCAACCCACTATATCCTAACTACAGGGTCACGGAGGTCCACTGGAGCCAATCCCAGCCAACACAGGGAGCAAGGCAGGAAACAAACCCTGGGCAGGGCGCCAACCCACCGCAGATAAGTACAATATGCATGTACATATAGTGCAGACAGTGAAATGGTTCATAAAGTGGCTAAGGTTGTGCAATATTACAATTGTAGTACAAGTTTACAGTGAGGTAATCGCATTTATAGGTACAAACAGTTCTACCTGGAGCACTGACTGAGTGCGTTTAGAGCTCTTGGGATGAAACTGTTTCTGAACTACGAGGTCCCTAGAGAAAGGCTCTGAAGTGTTTGTCGTATGGAGAAAGTTCAAATAGACTGTGCGCAAGGCTCAGGCAGCGTGTGCTAGAAGCTGTATCCCAATAATCCTCTTTTCGATCAGCTGTTGTAGAGCTGTGATTCCACACTCAGTACAGTGGGTAAAAATACTCTGAGTGGTGCACTGAGAGTAACAATGCTAAAGAAGATATGATATTTGGAATAGTTTGACCATTCCATGGACCATTATATTGTTTCAGGTTAATTATAATCAGATGCCTTAAACTAATAAACAATATGCAGTTAATTTCAGTGTATTTGATAAAGCCGTGTCAGGGATGTGAATCTAAAAAAGAAAGGGAAACCACACAGGAACATTATCACTGCTTTGACGATGGGTGCTGCCAGTTTGCAAAACTGAGCCAAAAACTAGTGTACGCAATGGATTGAACTGGATTGAAAATGTGTGTGGCTTTTTTTATACATTGTGATGTGAGCTTGGAAACATGCATACACAACATTTTTGTGTGTACACACCATATATACATGTGGCCCCTGGTGTAGTCTTAATCTATTCTGGTATAAAAAAAAACAATTTTTATGAGAAAGATATGAAGTAATCTCTCCTCTTAAAAATGCCAGAGAATTTCCAGAGAATTCCTGCAGAGACCTCTGAGGATGCATTTGGTTCTAAAAATAATCAATTTGCTTGGATGTAAATTGTGTACAGTTCTCATCAGTCTATGACAGGGGCTTAGACACCAACTACGAGATGAGTGTTTAGGGCACAGTGATTTAAGCTCCTTGATCAGAGGGGCATGGTCAGAGATAACAATACTATTGTACTTGAAAGATTTGACCGGAAGGCAAAAAATGATTATTTATTAAGAAATAATCAGTTCTTGAGTAACAATGATGTACTGGCGAGAAAAAGGAATATACTCTTAAATTTGGAGTCAAACATTTCCATGGTCCTGATAAGTTATGATCCATTACAAACTGTGTAATTATTTTTGCAGTATTAGATGTTATCGCCACTGCAGCTGAAGACCTATCCTGCAAATTAGGGTGAAACCTATCTTATGTAATAATGTACTATTTTAAATTATGACTACAAAAAATCAAAAAAATTCAAAAGCAATGTCTCCATGACCAAACAGTTAACTTTGTGAGCTGCAACGTTAAAGATCTCAATAAAGAATTAAAGAGAAAGAAAGTATTCTCTCACCTAACAGGTCTAAACACTAAAATAGTATTTTTACAGGAGAAACACTTTATTTAGCAAGGATCAGTTTTGGTTGCACAGAGATTGGACTGGCCAGATATTCTGTTCTAGTTATACAAAGAAAACTAGAGGTGTGGGAAAAGCACAGGGGAAAATATAAGAATTTCAGAGAATACCAAGTGGAGGCAAAGGAAAAAACGTACTATTTGTTGGTTTAAACAGTGATATAATCAACAAAAGGAAGTTGATTGAGTGACAGAGTGTCGGAGAAACTTGAAAGCGCAAGTTCACAAAGATGCACAGTGCCCGAAATAAAAAAGAAATCACATATCAAAGTCGCCGTGAAAAGGCAAGTTGTAGCCCACCGTCTGAGTGTCGTATGAAAGCTTATTAGGGTACAGACAAAAAAATAGGCACACAGTGGGGAAAAAGCACGAAATGCCAACTTTAATCTCGAAATTTCCACTTTAATCACGTAGTTTATTTTGTCATTAAAGTAGAACATCATAAACTTCATCTTAAAATCGTTTAATTTACTAGTTTCTCAAATCCCATTGTAACTAAAGTAGGACGTTAAATGCTTTGTTCTGTATTTGATCTTCTTTGTGCTGTGTGTGAATCACTACCTGCTTCTTAAACGGGCTTTCTCTTTCTCCAACAGGACACATAATCCATTACATTCGTGATATTACAGCTCTCTGAATAATTAAAATACTGAGATGTATACTTGATATCTTTTTCATGATGATAGGAATGAAACATGTTATTAAACATGGGAACACAGTGGCGCAGTGCTTGTTCATATCTCACGCAAGAGGCTTGCTGCGCCATGCGCGACCTTCAATGAAATAATTTATCACAGCAGTACTGTCTCTTTCAAACGTACTAACCTCCAATTCCTGTCCTTACTTTTCTTTCTCCAAATACCCAATCGCCACACAATCAGCTATGTAATAGACGTGAAGCCATCTGTAAGCTTAGAACGCCGATTCTTCAAAACTTTTAAGGAACATTGAAATATGTTTGTAGTACATGTTTAATTATTTCATCCGTCTATCATTCCAGTGTCGCGTCAGCGCAAGAATACAACGCAATGCAGGAACAATCCCTGAACTAGCTAGCGCTGCGGCACCGTGTCCTCACATGTTTAATTATTAACAATACAGATTATTTAAATGAAGTTAAAGTTTTATCTGTATAATATAACAAGCATATTTTTCTGCATTTCATCTTAAAAATGATATCGTCATCATATGTAAATACGTGCTTTATACAGTGGCTCAGGTTGTGCAATATTATAACTGTAGTGCAAGTTTACAGTGAGGTAATTGTACTTATAAGTACAAACAGTTCTACAAGGAGCACTTGATGGACTGATTGCATGCGTTTATAGTTCTTGGGATGAAACTGTTTCTGAACCGCAAGGCCTGTACAGGAAAGGCTTTGAAGCGTTTGCCGTGTGAGAGCAGTTCAATAGACAGCATGGCTGAGGCAGCGTGTGCTTGATGCTGTGTACCGATAATTCTCTTTCCGATCAGCTGCTGTAGATCTGTGATTCCCCACTCAGATATAGTGATATAAATACTCCAAGTGGTGCAGTGAGAGTAATATGGAAAAAGATGATCCACTGTGGCAACCCCTAACGGTAGCAGCTGTAAGAAGAAAAAGAAGGTGCAGTGAGAGTAACAATGCTAAAGCAGCTATGGTATTTGGAATACTTTGGCTATTCCGTGGACCATTATATTGTTACAGGTTAATTACAATCAGATGCCTTAAACTAATAAACAATATGCAGTTAGTTTCAGTGTATATGATAAAGCCGTGTCAGGGATGTGGATCTAAAAAAGATAACCACACTGGAACAGTAGCACTGCTTTGACGCTGGGTGCCACCAGTTTGCAAAACCGAGCGGAGAACCTGCGTACGCCAGGGTTGGAGCTACTGTGAAAATGTGCGTGGCTTTACACCAAGTTTAGGTGTTATACATCATGGAAACATTCGTACGCAACATTTTTGTGCGTACGCACTGTTTATACATGAGGCCCCTGGTCACTATTCAGAGAGTGGATATGGATATGGTGAGCTTAGTGCTTATCTATTTTTGCTTATTGAATTCTTTTTTCTTATTTTTCTTTTTGATTTCTTAACAACTGACCAAATATTTCAATATTAGTATAATTTATCATGAAAGACAGGTAGCATTTGGAAAACTCAACACAAAGCTGGAGGTAATGCACATCTGGTATGAAGAAAGTGCGCAGAGTACAGATTTCATTCAAGGCAAAGGATTGCATCTGCCCATTTTTCAGTGAACTGTTAGGCGAACATAGGTAATGGAGAAAAGAGGTATAAATCAAAGTTTTAAAAAATACAATTAAAGGTACATTTAAATAATTAGTTTTGAATTTTTGATTGAGGTCTTCTTTAATAATTATCACAAGTCTCTTAAATTTAAGACAAATGCAATTCGTACAAAATTGCTACTTCTAATAAGATAAGGTAGGCAGGTATGCTAGAGGTTTAATGATCATTCAGTTAATTTAACTATTTTTTTCTTTTACTATTGTTCATTCTTGTTCATTTACAATATGTATTAATGAGTCCTCCTTTTTGTTAGATGCCAGCAGACATGTTTCAATTGCTCTAGTAAGAATTAGATAGATTACATTATGTAAACTTTATTAATTCCAAGGGGACATTTAGATATTTATAGCAGCAGAAACATTGAAAAGATTGAAACTCACAGGACAAGTAATACAATCAATACATACATACATACATAGACAGATAAGTAAATAAACACCTGTATATTGTACAGAAATAGCAAGTTAACTTAAAACAGTATTACAATTTATTCTGGGACGTCAGAAGGAAGCATTGAATTACCTGATAGCAATTGCCATTTCTTAGCACAACGTTGAGAAATGAGTGTTTGGCTAGAACAGTTCTAAAAGAGCTCCACCTGGAGGGGAAGGAGGGGATTTTTTTTTAAGATAGCATCCAGTTTTCCAGCCATTCTCTTTTCCATAACAGCTTCCAATGTATCTAGAATTCTTATGACAACAAAAGTTCTTGAGTTCAGATACATAACTAAGTCATTAAAACTGAGGTTTATTGGAAATCTGGAATAAAACTGATTTTGTTGTGTTATTATGTTAAACCCCGTCACTTTTCAAGGAACAATGTGTGGCAGTTAACTTTATTATTGTAAATGTGCATGTGTCATGTCATTTTCTAACCCACTTAATCCAGACAAAGGCTGTGCCTGGGTCAGGGGACTGGAGCCTATGGAGCCTAACCCAACTAGCAGAGGTCAAAAGGCAGGAACAAACCCTGGACAGAGGGTCACTTCATGACAGATTTTACATATATATACATATACAAAATAGTCTGTCACTCATCCATCAACAAAAATACTAGTTCTTGTTCATGTAAAAAGCTGAAATTTATCAGGATTGTACATCTAGGATCCACTTAGAAAGGGCATTACAATATATCAATATTTAGAGGTAAAATTAAAAAATAACATCTGGAATATATAATTAAAGCACTTTACAACTACACATTGTTTCTGATCAGTTTTAAAATACATTGAGGAGTGTGACTGTTTAAGATTTTTATTCTAATTTTACAGTGTTACAGGAACAAATACTGTAAAACCAAGGGATCTGTAAATTAGTTTAAAAAATATTAAAAACGCATAAAAGCGTTATACTGATGAATGAACAGTTAAAGCTAGTAGTCAAAACTGTGTAATATTGAAATCAAGACCACAAGACTACAATACAAAACACAAAAAGTCACACATTACTGTTATAATAAATTCTTTTAGAATTATTTCTGTTTTAACTTCATTTTCTATCATGCAAAACTTGTAATTTATGTAATTCCAAAAGTAACATCTAAAATTGGCAAGGTTTTTGGAAACTGAACTTTGTCCATCCTTGTCTCTGTTATTCAGCAAGAATGCAAAGACCTAATCACTCTTATTTAAAGCAGTGGTGGACTGTCGCTGTAAATCTTCAGTAATATTAGTATATAGACAAACATTAGAGACGAAGTGTCTACAGTAACTCAGAAACTCTTATCTTAATTAAATGTTTTGATTTTAAATTTTCAAATATTTTACAAATTATGCAAACAGTACTAAGAATGATCAGATCAATGACAAACAGCAATTCTTCATTGATACAAATGATTGTATGTTTTGAATTGTCAAACTGCAAATAGACAAATTAGACTTAATTTGCGAAGATTTAAATGACAGAAGATTTTATTCCTGACAGTGTAATTCCAAAAACAACATCCAAAATATGCAGTTAAAGGAAGTGGTGCTATTCAACAACTTTTTTCCTTTTTTTAAAATTTCATTGTCAACAGTTGTTTTCATTTTTGTATATTAAGATATTTAAACATAAAATCCAAAATCTTTGGAGCAAAAATGTGAATGGTCTCCACCCAGTTATCATGATTAGGGGTTTTTTTTCAGGCTTTTCAGATGGTATAAAAATCATCTAGGTGTATTTTCCAGGGTTTATTCACTTGTGGAATTTATTTGGTTAGTTTCCTGCTTAAAACCATACTTTACAAATTTACATTTATTTAACACATTTTTAGTTGCCATTTTGTTTAGACTGTGGGTGGCCATTTTGTGTTTTCAGTTGTTATGTTGCAAATTCTGGTTTCTGGGGGTGTGGCCTCTAGGGTCATGAAATTGGGGTCATTGGTAACCAGGTTAAAAGGTCATCTTGGCAGCCATTTTGTATGATGTTGGACATCATGTTTTGTGATTATTATTTCTCTCTTCCTCCACTGATACTAGTAATTATTTCTGACTCTAGTTCTGATATTTCTTTGGTTTTTCCTTGACTCAATTTTCTATTCTGTTTTTTTTTTTTTTTTTTTTTTTTTTGCAGACAGTGTCCATATATTCCTTATTAAGTTTTACTGTTTTTGTCCCAATATACTGTACTTGTACTTGTGTACCTAGGGCTAGCCAATACATCCTAAAGATAAAACCTACCCAGATTTGCATTGGGGTTGTGTTACATTCAGGAAGTCAAAGAGGTATGGGGAGAGGTGGAGGGTTGATTGGAAAATGATTAGATTAGAATATATCCTACTCGTTTTTACGTTTTCTTAATAATGTACACCTTTAAATGCATATTTTTTAAATCTGTCATTTTACATATATTATGAATTTTTGACAAGCAAAAAACAGGCAAATTGGTAAATTTACTACTCAAATTTAAAACCTAAATAAGACATAAACAAAGTAGTAAGATAAAGTAGAGAGAAACCGAAACCGAGAGCCATGGATATATTAAGATGTCCAAAGAGTCGATACATCATGTGGGTAATTAAAGTATCATTTAATAATATCTTCCCTCAACAATCTATATTTTGAAACATTTTAATTTTTAACAGAATGCCATTCAAATAGTGATTTAATTTTTTAAAAAAAATTATGACCAACTAACAGGGGGGGGGGGGAAATGTAATAATAATAATAACCATGACCTAATGAATCCTAGATGTCAACTTTCTTGTTTGCACCATTCATCTCTGGGAAGACCTTTTGGAAAAATTCTAAAGGCATATTTAATTTTCTTAGGGTATCTTAGTTCCAGGGCATAAATGAGCCCCATTAAATAGGCATATGCATGTGCCACACTAGAGGTTTTGAAAACAATTATACTCCTTCTGTGATGATCTAAACATTTCTGTCACTGCTGTCTCAACTGGTTTTGCTGATAACAAAAATGTTAAGAATTAAGTTGGATGGCCACTTTGATATCAATATCAAACTTTACCATGATTTGAAGCTGTTATCTTAATCACAGAACAACCGTAGCATCCATATACTATAGGAATAATTTAGTGCTCCATGCATACATTTCCCCATGTGTATACACGTTGTATAATATAAAAAGAAACCTTCGTAGACAGTGTGAGAGAAAGAAAAGGGTCATTAACATCGATCCCACAGGTAATAATATCCTGTAGTTTTTGTCTCTTTAAATTCTCCAAGGCACCCAGTTTCTAGAGCTAAGAGAATTTTGTTGATTTTAGCCAGCTGCAGGTGCTTCCTGGGAGATGACAGTACTGTCTATGCACTGTATTGTCATGTCTAAGTAAATTAGTCGACTGATCCAGTTCTATGTCATTCAAGTTGATGATTTTTGAAAGAAGTTGCCACATGGTTTTTGGAGTTTGGTGGAAGAATGAGTTTTAGGATTTTTTTTGCTCCATATTCTTTGGCAAAGAGCTGAATACAATTGGATCCACAAAAATGTGATAAATCCAATGATCATGCAAACATGCAGGGTACACCACAGGCTTCTCATTTCTCTACATCCAAATTCTTTGCCCTGTGCATAGATGGCATAAAAGTATAGTAACCTTTCTTCAACGCTTGATTTTAATTTAAATTCTTATGAAATGATGGCAGATTTTTCTACTCCAGTTAAAAAAAAAAAGCTAGGGCAACAACTTCAAACAAGTCTGAAACCTCTCTTGATATGAAGTGTTTTTGGAAGCATTTTGAAAGCACCCTGTCTTCTACAGTTGAACAAAATAATTTGTGCTAGTGTGACTTTTGCAAAGTTTTCCCAGTTTCTTGCTGATAGGTTTCAGTATTCGTCTTGTTTGTCACCCAGGTACATGTGAAAAAGATACGAAAAAATGCACATCTTCAGGGCAAAAGGTGAGGTGCATTCTGCTTTGATTCTTTAAGACATCTTAAGGGCTATAGATGTAACCACAGTTGTGTGAACTAATTTCATCATTTTGTTTTTCTGATGGTTTTTCTGCATTTTTCACAATTGATTTATTTTTTTGTTCTACCTTTTTTTTTTTTTTTTTTTTATTATTTTTATAAAGACTATGACCAAGCTTAAATTCTAACGAGGGAGTTTTCATTGTGCTACTCTCTTGGTTATATCCTGAAACACATTTCACTGCTGCTGTTACATGTGCAAAGTTGGATGGAATTATGAAATCCCTCATATTCTTCAATGGTGTTATTTGTCTTGCCTTTAATAACAAACAACTCAGTTCTCTGGTCTTCTGATGAATGTACTCATGTTTTCATAGTTCTGAACCTATAGAGATGCTGTGCCATTTGCATGCATAATGCAAGCATCACTCTTGACTACAACTGAAACATCATCTGGAATTATTTCATTCAATAGCTTCCACATGCCACTGTCCATGCCATAAGGCTCAGGATCAGCAAATGAACACAATGACTGAACTCTATTTTGTTCCTGGTTTTGGTAGGTTATGTTGCTGTTTAAGCTTACAATGTTTCATGTGTCGCCCAAGATTTTTTTCTAAAAAGGGGACCTTGACAATTCAAACGAGGCATGAAATCTTTAGATCCCAAACAATGTCTTGCCTGTCTGCATGTAATAAGAATTTCTCTCCCCATTTTCAAAACTTCTACATTGTGAGAGAAACTGACCTTGTTTCAAAGATGCTCAATTTGAAGTTTTCTTTCCTTCAATGATTTTTTTGGAAACTGGAACTTGAGCGACTTCTGTTTCATCGTAATTAACTTTCTCAATACGCTTAGCAATTTTTAAGTAGGAAATAGTCAAAATTATGAAACGGTTGAATACAAGTGAATTATGTGTGGAACATGATGCAGGGGATTACTTCATTGTATGCATTTTATCACTCCTGTTTGCTGGCAAGTCTATTCTGCTACAGTCTGTCCTACTCTCCTCAAATAACTCAGGAATACTGTCATCCATTTTTATCCAAACCAGGGCAGTTCTCAGCCATCAGATTCTGAAGTATCTATTCACGTGCCTATGGAAAACATGGGGAATAAAAAAAAACTACAACCAGATCTCTGAACTATGCACTAATTTTAACTGTTGAAACTACATTATTGATTTAATGATTATTAATAAATGACATGCATGCAACAATATCCTAAAAGTTGTTAATTTTATAATGAAAATGCTTGGTTGTAAAGCTTATGCCATCTAGGAATAACTTGCAATAATGTTGGAGAGAAGATGTTCTGGTACAACAGGGTCTAAATCTATCTTTTCTGAAGAAACTGTTTCAGTGTCAGAATCCTTTTTATTGTGTGAATGTCATAAAGTAAGCTAATATAATATCAATCATCTTCCATACAAAGTAACCTGAGACTAGGGTTACCACTTTTAATACAAAAAAATAAGGGACGCATACGTATTGATTCAAAACGGGACGCGCAATTTCATTTTCAAATACGGGACTATTCCGTATTTTAAAGGACGGGTGGCAACCCTACCTGAGACCTGCTTGCTGTGTACCAAAGCAGGGCACCCAAACTTACGCTAACAGAATAACAAGCTGAATAATCTTAAGTACTGCTTGTTAGTTTATAGGTTTATCCTATGGAAATCACAAAAAAAAAAAATCTGAGTACAACATGCTTCTAAGGCATGCCCCCAGTTGTCAATTTGTGCAAGGATCACTACTCCAATAACAGGAGTAAAGTCAACTAGCTACTTTTAAAATTGTAATTACTACAATATAAGTGTAAGTAATCCCATTTATGCCTGTGTACATTGTGCAAGCGTATATATTTTTATTTTTCTATTGTAATAATTTGTCAATTTTACATTCTGTTTTTTTCTTGAACGTGCAAAGCACTTTAAACCGCATATTTTATATGAAAATGTGTTATTCTAATTGTTGTTTTCCATGTCTCTTAGACCCACTAGCATCACAGTACAATGTATTTATGTGCTATTCAGGATGTTTGCTGTTTATTTCTGTTATATGCAGTACTAGGGTGTTGTACCGTGTTAGCCATTATGAATGTAGAGAAAAGCCAAGCAAAATGACACCTTTTTATTGGCTAATTAAAAAGATTACAATATGCAAGCTTTCGAGGCAACTCAGGCCCCTTCTTCAGGCAAGATGTAATACGGAAACTGAAATTCCCTGTGTTTTTATATACACACTCTAGGACAAGAAACAACATTGGTAAATCTTTAAATGAGAAATTTTAAATGTAAAAAATTAATAGATTCATTCAGGCTAGGATTAATTTAACAAGAGAGAGAAGAACAATGTATGGTCAAGATCTTTGGATAAGATAACTCTCCAACAAAGTCTTTTTTTTGAAGTTTGTAATGAGTTTTTTCAAAACAATGTGGATCTGTAGACAGGGTGTCTGTCATTCTGAGAGATGTAAACAATCCCCATATCTGGCCATAAAACTCTTGTCTTTATTCAAGCCATGTTGTAATGTATTAAATTTTAGCATAAGTTTAATCCTGGCCACCATTTTATGCCATTCATCTTTGGCAACGCAGTAAACAATATCTCACATTAAATTCTGTAAAGCTCATTTACTAGTCTGCCAGAGTTAACTGCACTCCATAGGTGCCTCATGAGCAGGGAGAAATACTTACACTTAAGAGAAGGTAATATGCCATTGTCCGGGGGTTCAACTAATGATGTACAAAGTAGATACTGAAAAAAAATTTTTTTTTTCCAAAATTTCTGATTGTCTACATTAAGCATTATCTCACAGTTGCAGTTCGGGCCAACCGAGTCACAGTGAGCTCTTGTTTCAGGAACAAACTATTTTTCAAACCATTCCAATGTTATTTTAGTTGTAATCCGTCCATGTTTTAGCACAGCAAATAACTGGAAACTGTCAACCTTTGAAGGCCACAGCATTAGAGCAGCCTAGCACAGTAATGTGATCTTTCAATGCTCTCTAACCTGTTGGTGATTCTGCATTCTCAGTTGTCAGAGTTTTTCTTATAGTCCATCTCTAATACAATAAAGTTTCATTGGTATTTTAGACCTTCTCAGGACTTCTTTTTTTTATCAGAAACTATACTGGCAAACTCAACAAATGCAGCAGCTGCTTCGTTGTCGTTTTTTGCCACACTCTGTATGAATTATTAAACCATGACACTGTTTGAAATGCTGAAGCCAACCTTCACTATAATCACACTTGTAATCTACTCAATTTTTCTTCAAAAATCTTTTCCTTGCTCCTTCACCCGTTCCCTAGACAGCTGAACTTCTTTACTTACGTGGACCTTAGACAATGTTATCAGCACTTTATTTCCAGTTCTGAACTTTCCCTGTTTTTCATCGTTTTCCTTATCTCTATTTGTTATATACTATAATCCACTGTTAGAAAAGAATTGGATCAATTTTTCTTTCCATTTCTGTATATCCTGCATTGTCGAAGAGCCAATGTTGTATAATTCACACAGGTCTCTCGCAAATACACTGCTGTTGAGCTTTTTCAGAAGTTCATCTGTATCGGTTATGGACATTGTATTGTGTTTGTGGTTTACACCAAGAGTAGCACTTCTTTTACACATTGGATCCATGGCTAGAGCTATTGGGTTGCCAGTGTTTACAAGTTTGTGCCAACAGATGACTCTGCAGCTAATGCCTCCAAAACAGTAATCGCAGATCAGTGCGCTGACCCAGGAAATCTGAAATTACACTCGTGGAAATTGTCAGCATTATGGTTGGAACAGGAACAGTGATGTTTGACCTGCACCAGTGTTCTACCCTGTAAAAATTTTTAGGTTTTCTTATTAAACTTGTAAAGCTGACTGAACAGATATATTCATCCACTTAATATAATATTTTGATTTCTTTGATCTTTAACATGTTTTTCTGTTTTAGGACATTTTTCATATCATGTGTTGAACCAACACTTTTTTCCTTCATTATCGCAGATTTTCCTATCCTGGATATTTAACGGTGTGATCTATGATCCCTGCTTTTACAATAGGTATTTTGTAAAGATTTTTAAGGATAGAAAAGTAAGGATTTAAACAACTCTATTTAGACAGTGAAATATGTATCAATAAACAGCAAATATTATGGTTCACCTTGTTTACCACCTTGCGTTTTTGGAAACTGAACTTGGTCCATCTTTGTCTCTAGAATGTATACAGTTTATTACTAATATTCAATATTGGTTGTGATATTCACACAATTCTTATATTGGGTTATTTGATGTAGTGGGAGACAGCCAATTTAGCTTACTGAACTGAAAAATGATTCAATATGAAAGGATGCTGCTTGCACAGCACCTGGAAGCAAACTAAAAAAGCTAGATTAAATAGAACTTTTATTTATTTAAAGTAGTGGTTAGCGCTGCTGCCTCGCAGTTAGGAGACCCGGGTTCGCTTCCTGGGTCCTCCCTGCGTGGAGTTTGCATGTTCTCCCCGTGTCTGCGTGGGTTTCCTCCGGGCGCTCCGGTTTCCTCCTACAGTCCAAAGACATGCAGGTTAGGTGGACTGGCGATTCTAAATTGGTCCTAGTGTGTGCTTGGTGTGTTTGTGTGTGTGTGTGTGTGTGTGTGTCCTGCGGTGGGTTGGCACCCTGCCCGGGATTGGTTCCTGCCTTGTGCCCTGCGTTGGCTGGGATTGGCTCCAGCAGACCCCCGTGACCCTGTGTTCAGATTCAGCGGGTTGGAAAAATAGATGAATGTTCTTCAACTTATCTTGTTACTACAGTATAGTATATAGACCGGTGTTGGAGTGCAAGTGTTTACATACTAACATATTAAGTTTTATCTAGAACAGTTTTAGAGCAGTAGAATTTACTTTTATACTTTGCATAACATATTTTACATTTTCTTAATTTTCAAAATATTCAAATGTTCTAAGTATACTGTATTCAGGTCTGTGACAGTCAGAGTAATGTTTCTTCAATTCTAAATTGATATAAATGAATGTTTTATACTGTTCAACTGCAGGTGGATAACTAGGACTTAATTTGATGTTCATTAAATGTTTTTACCGTCTGAAGATTTAAGCAGACAGAAAATTCTATTCCTGAGCGTGCTTACTTGCTAACGCTAGAATTAGAATACTTGTGCCAGTTAGGGTTATAACACGTTCAGGGGTAATCTGTTAATGTCATACGCCCTCCAATTTCTCAGCAATGCTATTACAAGTCATCAAACGCTGAATAAATATCAATTGAAAGGTGCAGAACCATGTTCTTTTGAAAAAGGAAAAATTCCTACTAGCCTTGACCATATAATCTTTTCTTTAACCTGTTTAGAAACTGATGTGTTCATCAGATAGATCAAAGAAAATCAAATTAAAGGACACAAACACACCTCCGCTAAACCATATGGTCTTGGCACTTTGCCAAGTATGCCAGTTCTTTGTCCCCCTCATTCTCATTCTTGCTTCTTCCCCCCCCACCCCCAAAAGAAGGAAGTTCTTTTGCTGCAAGAGGACAGCTGTATACATGAAACAGACAAGCATACACTGTGTTGTACTTTTTAATCTGCTCGAGACAGTGATTATATAGAGCTTATTTGTCGAATGCTATTATTTGAAGAAGCTACTATTTCGGACTCCACTTGAAAGTCATGGGTATCTTTTGTGATGATTTTAATAAAAAGAGAGATTAACTTACTAGAAATATGATTATGAAAGACCAGGTAAACTCAAACTTCCTTATTGTAAAACTACTGGCATCATTGACGAAGCAAAACAAAAATGTAACATTCCTTCTCTCACATTACTTCAGTACTTTTTTGGATTGTTATCCTGTACAAAAACCAGTGACCAAAAATTTTATTACTTAGTTTTTTGATCTTTTAATAAATTGATAAAAAATATTTCCCTAACTAGGACACTTGTAGACAATATAATTTAGGTAATTGAGAATTACTATTTTTCAGGGTCAAAGTAAAAACCTACCTTGAAGTTGTGGATGTAGGTGAGTAACAAAATTAAAAATGAGATTAATGATATACTATTTGCCATGCAAATAGACTAAACTCTAAACCCATTAATTTAAATATTTCAAAGACCACTCTCACACTGTTTACTGATTTAATATATGCCTTGCTTGTCAAAATGACTGCAACTGAAATGTCACCGTTATTAAGAAAATAATTTAAAGTACTTGGCATGTTGTACAGATGGCTAAATAATGTTATATTTGTTATCTAAGTATGCATCTCCTTTGAGTATATGTGCAAATTTCTGTACATTTAAAATATGTATAATTTTATAAACTAAAATTACTGAAGATAAAAAAAAAAGTTAACACTAAGTATAAGAGTTTTATTAATAAATGACAGAGCTGAACTTGAGAATGTTGGTTATAAAATGTGAAATGGAAGTTTAAATGAATAGACTGAAACGCAAATAATATAGAATGAGAAAAAAGTTGAATATGATGCCTTTAAGACTTTTACATAACTATTTGAATTTCAGGCAACCTATAGTAGACTTTGTTTGTCTTTGAATTTATAGTTTATAGTATTTATAGTATGTTTTTGAATTTATTGAATCTGTTATAGTATAAAATAGCTCACCTTTTCATCCTTGCGTGGAAACATCTTTTGCTCAAAGTAGTACAATGCTTAGATCCGTCTATATAAGTGTAGGTCAACTAGGTTTGATAACACTGGTCTACAAAAAAATATTTTTTGTTTTCTACTGGGAACATCAGAGCACCTCTAAGTTTTTTGCACTGATTTCATATATGAAATTGGAATTAAGCTAGCACGTCAGGTTTTTGAAATACACATCATTGATGTTTTGAGACTTTTGAATATCAATATAATATTTCAACACGATATCTGGAGTTTGGACTATTTCCCACCAAAATTATTTTGATGTGTTTCTTCTGAATGCAAACCAGAAGACAATACCAGAGTAAAGTTAAAGCATACTTGTCAATTTACCTCAATATAAAAGTGAGGTCAGCGTGCCCAATAATGTTGCACTTGTACTGCACATTTGTCTCTCTGCAAGAGCCAACAGTAGTCGCCATCATGCTCGGAGTGAATTTTCCCCGATATCCGTTTTCCATCACCTTTATATCTTGATGATATCTTTCCCCATGCTCATCTCTGACATTGCTTAGATTTGGTGGGAAAAAAAAGTCAAGATGAGAATGTAAAAAATGCATCTTCAGTGACATTCTGGCTGCCGTAAGCTGATACACTTTCAGCATATTCTCCACAAGCTCAGCATTATTCTCTGCTCTGTGACTGTCAAGAAAATTCTGGACAACCTGTACGAATGAGGGTGCTGATTCAGTTGGCTTCAGTTTCCTTTTGAACTCCTCGTCAAGCATCAGTTCACAGATTTCAGGGTCAACAAAAACACCTTCCTTAATTTTGGCTTCACTTCTCTCGAGACCAAACTTCTTTCTTAAATGCTGAAATGCATCGCCTTTACTGTCCAGTCACCCTAGCTGTCCAAGACCTGGAACATCATAACTAAAAAATGGGACATGCTGGACGAAAACGGTTTTTCAGATTTGGAGTTCGCAAGTGAAATTTGTTAAAGTACAGGTGAAAGAATCCCAGTAGCAAAATGCTTGTTGACCAGTGTAATGGTTCATACTGATTTTTGAATTAAGACCAGAGGTCTGACTGGACTACATTTTCTGTGATTTGTTTTCTTTTGTTCCTTAGCTACTCCTCTTCTATCTTGGTTGTGTACAGACAATAGATACCAAAAAAACTTTTTTGTCCCAGTTTTAGGCTTCTAGCAACTGTGCAGCAGATTTGTTTTTTAAGGAATTTTTCAGTCACTTGATTTACCAAGATTTTCTTCAGTCCTCACAAAACTTTTTGAGTACAGAGAATCAAAACCGCCATATGAAATAATGCTGTCTTGGTTTACAGAAATTATGGTGCTCACAGGTTTATGTGCTATACTACGTTCAAGGAAAGCACATTTTTGCCTTTTGCACACATTTCTTCTTGTCTTGTTTTTGGCCTCTCTGTAGCTTTGTTTTGGATGTCTTAAAGTAAGCAATATCTTTTACTTTTTTGTGAAAAGCACACATTAAGTAGTCTTCGATATAAAGGACTACAGAACAGAATAAGGAAAGCAAGGCAGAATATAAATACAAACTTTAATGGTATTTTAATAATTACATTCAATTACTGGCGCTCTGTAAAAGCAGCATAGTAGTAACTGTTGAAAATTATCATTCTTATAAATAATTCGAAATCCAAGATAATATACTCACAGAAATACTAAGGAAGTAAAAGAAAAATGTGTAAACCCTGCAGAGAGCAGAACCCATGTTATGTAGATTTACTCTATATACATTTTGAAATACAGTACATTTCTAATTAAACTGAAGTGGTGTAAGAGAGTGGACGGTTTGTGGCACTATTGCCCACCTTTTCCCCAACAGACACACTGGACACAAGTTAAAAGCACCAAGTAATTTAATTGTCGCCTTCTTCTTTTCTAACAGTGCCTCCAAAGTGCCACAGCCTCAAAAAGCACAATAAATAAACACAGTAATCACAATAATCTCCTCCACTCATCTCAGCAAGCTCTGTCCTACTACCTCCCAACTCTGGCTCCCTTTCTGGATCTCCACCAGTCCTTTTATATAGTCCATGACCCTGAAGTTCTTCTGTTCTTCCTCCTATTTGATTTGCCAGCACTTCCAGGTTAGCTGAAGAATTCAGGTTTTAATCGGCCCGGAAGTACTTCTGGGCTTCCGTTGTCATTGTCCATTAGTACTTCCAAGCTAGGTGAGAATTTGTTCTCCCACCAACTTCCCACAGCGTCCCCTGGTGGCACCCACGGTACCCATGCAGGGATGTGCTGCCGAACTCCTGCGGGCATCTGGGGCACCGCTGTAGTCCAGGGAAGCTGCCATCTATCATCTTGGGGGAGGCAGTGTCCTTGATAAGCTGCCTTCCCCCATCCTTCCATTGCTGTTGCGTCCCAACCAGGATA
The DNA here is from genome assembly GCF_900747795.2 of Erpetoichthys calabaricus. Classification (NCBI taxonomy): domain Eukaryota; kingdom Metazoa; phylum Chordata; class Cladistia; order Polypteriformes; family Polypteridae; genus Erpetoichthys; species Erpetoichthys calabaricus. The sequence goes on from NC_041398.2 coordinate 52,632,893, forward strand.
AAACTGCCGGTTGTCCCTTATAGTGGCTTCGGTTAAACTAAGCAAGCAGCGTTCATTTTCACTGAAAGTGAAGTCCTCTTAAAAACGTAGAGATTTAACTTTAAATGTGTCCTTTGTTTAAAGCTGGGTGGGCAGTTTTTTGTTCCAACGCAGTTTCTTAAGAGGTCAATTATTGCTGATTAATCAGTTATTGCTCAAGTGACATTTTGATGCTTCATTTTAGTGGTCTTGCTTGTTTAGGGTCCTATCCTTTAATTGCTTATTTCAGTCATAGGCCGCTGCATTCACTGTTTTTAATGGCTCCTTATTAGCAATAACATGCAAGTGGCAAAGCAGCTGGTAGTTCTCTGTCTAACTTGTTTCTATGTACACCTGTATGGATTCGTCATTTTTCTGCCTCATTCCGCACTGTCCGTGCAACGTGGCCGCAGAGAGCTTAAACAACTTGGCACATCCACAAAAAAACTACAAGGGGTGAGCTTTCTTGAAAGCTTTTACTGGACGTACCTCGTTGTAAACTGAAATATGTCCAAAAGATACACAGGTATATACCGGTGTACAACCGAAGACAAAGAATGATTTACAAAGCAATAGATGGCATACAGTATACATTAAACAATGACGCTTTAAAAGACACAAGGCGAGTGATTTCCACTGTTGGATCGAGACAAAGGTAGACATAGGTTCAAATTGCTGCATACCACAACTAACCAGGCCCAGGAGTTTACGAGTATATACCTTAAAGATACACTTCAGACATGACAGAAACAAGAGATAAAGGGGTGCCTATGTGAGACACATGGGGTGTATTGTATTCAAATGTATATTATGAGACCTACATGCTTTATGTGAGCTTCATAGACATTTTATGGAACAACTGTGAGTGTGGGACGTGACTGACGGGTGTGTTAATAAATGACAAGACAAAGGGAGAGCACAGCTCAACAAATAACAGCTAACGGCTAACATCATGTGGAGCAAAACTGTCCTGCAGTATTTGGTTTAATAAACCACTTTGAGAAAAATGTGACAGACTGAAAAAATATCAGTTTTAGGCTTCAAATCATTTAGATGATATCATCGGAAATGAAAAATTTATGATGTAATAACCGAACATTGCAAACTAACAAGCCGTAAAATTAAATTAGGTCCAAGACTGGCAAAGATTGGTTTCTAATTAAGAAACCAGCTTGGAACATAAACTTGCAGCCCTTCAGGACCAACATTACCCACCTCGGTTTATAGTATGCTATGCATTTTGTATATTAGTGAATTCAGAAACAATATCAGTAAAGTATTATGCAGTCATTTGAGGAATGGACAGTTTTTCATTTATTTGTCATACTTTGAAAATGCTGCTGTGTAATGTATAATGGAAATGCTTGTCTCTCATTTATAGATGTACAGTACAATGCAACTCACATTTACTCTCCCAATTCAGGGAAAACATTAACGCAAATTTTACCGGGATGGCTTTGTCACTGAAATGTACTCCTGCTGCATCAATCATCAAAAAACAAATCCTATTACTTTTCATATTTAACAAAAACTCTGCTGTATTTGCTTCTGTTTGTTACAAGGGTTTACATATATGGTTAGTGTTGCTGCTCCACAGTTCCATTCTTCCATTGTGTCTAAAAATCTACCCTTGGTATACTTGTTTTCTTCTACATCCTATAAAGGTGTGTGCTAGATTAACTGGGACCTATAGATGTGCCCTGTGCTAGACCAGAGACCCCACGCATAGTTCATTAATAGATGGTGAAAAGGGACTCAAGTGCCAATTCTTTTGAAGACCTGTAAATGCTATTCAATGTGACAAACTTGTTAAATGCTTAGTGTTTTAATGTGATGCAGATTTAGACTTTAAGGAATTAGTGACATAATACTGCTAAAGCTGCAGTCTTGGATTTGCTAATTAAATCAGATGTAACATGTATAAAAGAACTGTCAAGTAGCATCAGTAGATTAATACTGAACACAGAAAAAGAACTGAAGAGAATGTTCTTGTCTTGCAGATTCTAGTGGAGTTTACTCAGCTGAACTGACTGATACATTCTTCAAGCTTCAGAAAGGAGGATGCAGCATTTGAATTTGCTTTCATACTTTGCATAACAGATTTAATATAAATAGCAATGATTTGATTGGTTCCAAGATATAGAGAACCATATTATAAGCATAAAGAAATACTTGTTCAAATCCTACCCTTATGGTCCCTTTTAATTGCATCCAAAGATGAATAACTAGGTATTTGATAATGATCCAAAAAACCATTGGTGATAATGGGCACCCCATCAGGTTCAGCACTTGTTTGAGAAAGTCTGAATTTATGCTATATATAGTAGAATAAGAAAATTAAATCCAAGCAAAAATATATGAGCCATATTCAAATTTGCATAATACAGTGAATATATAACACCATTTGACTCTTTTCTTTATTCAAAGTTGGTGAAACGTCTTGCACTATAGGCAAATATATTGCATTTAAATAATCTGGATGTCTGCATTTGTTAAATTCATGTTGATCTTGAGAGATTTTTGAATGCAGAACATTCTATATTGTTTTATCTAGAACTTTTGACAGGAACTTAACACATTCTCTTCTGGATAAATGTTATCTACACTTAAGCTGGTCTTTATTTTATTTGGGAAGACAGTAACTGGCATCTGACAGTATTTTTGGTAGATTTATGGAAGTAATTGGGTATCCAGCATGTTTACAGATTTTTATGTATACAATATGTATCCTTTGAGCTATTGTCACACACAGTAAATGTTTTCTTACTGAAAATCTTTTCTTGCGTCTATATACAAGCTAGGGATTTCCTTAAAACTAACCTGCCTAACTTCTCAGATTTTAATATATACATCCCTAATTTGAAAATGACTAGTTTTGATGATGATGCAAGCAGTATTTTTATATTATACAAATTTTTAAAAATTAACTAGATTATTTGTATACTGTGCACTTATGTCCCACTGCAAACTGTCAAAAATATATCTGGGATAATTGTGAACTATGTTGTTAATCGCCTGCCTCAACAGATAGCATCTTTTGGGATTGTTCTACACTGACACCATTTTAAACAAAAATATTTGTGTACCTCTTGGACAGCTTTGGATTTAAAATTATTGTTAATTCCCAAAGATTCATCTTGTGTAACTGAGAGAATCCTAGCACACCTACTGTAATTTAATAAGAAAGTGATGTATTTTATAATTTTACACAGAAAAAATAAGGAATGGTTCAAGTTTTTTTTTTTTTTGGCAGGAATTCATTAATTCAATTATAAAAAGCTTGCTGTTCAGTCAATAATGATTAGATAGATAGGTAGATACTTTATTAATCCCCAAGGGGAAATTCACATACTCCAGCAGCAGCAGCAGCATACTGATAAAACCAATATTAATTAAAAAGTGATAAAAATGCAATGCAAGTTAAAAATAACAGGTATAACAGTCAGTAACATTGTATAATGTTAATGTTCACCCCCCCCCCCCCCCCCCCCCCAGGGTGGAACTGAAGAGTCGCATAGTGTGGGGAGGAACGATGTCCTCAGTCTATCAGTGGAGCAGGACAGTGACAGCAGTCTGTCACTGAAGCTGCTCCTCTGTCTGGAGATACTGTTTAGTGGACGCAGTGGATTCTCCATGATTGACAGGAGCCTGCTCAGTGTCTGTCACTCTGCCACAGATGTCAAACTGTCCAGCTCCGTGCCTACAATAGAGCCTGCCTTCCTCACCAGTTTGTCCAAACGTGAGGTGTCCCTCTTCTTTGTGCTGCCTCCCCAGCACACCTCCACGTAGAAGAGGGCGCTCGCCACAACCGTTTGATAGAACATCTGCAGCGTCTTATTGCAGATGTTAAAGGACGCCAGCCTTCTAAGGAAGTATAGTTGGCGCCGTCCTCTCTTGCACAGAGCATCAGTATTGGCAGTCCAGTCCAATTTATCATCCAGCTGCACTCCCAGGTATTTTTAATAATAATTCTTTGCATTTATATAGCGCTTTTCTCACTACTCAAAGCACTCAGCAATTGCAGGTTAAGGGCCTTGCTCAAGGGCCCAACAGAGCAGACTCCCTATTGGCATTTACGGGATTCGAACCAGCAACCTTCCAATTACCAGTGCAGATCCCTAGCCTCGGAGCCACCACTCCGCCTTTTTAGGTCTGTACCTTCTGCAGAGTCACCTCTGATAATCATGGGGTCTGTGAGGGGCCTTGGCCTCCTAAAATCCACCACCAGCTCTTTGGTTTTACTGGTGTTCAGTTGTAGGTGCTTTGAGTCGCACCATTTAACAAAGTCTTTGATTAGGTTCCTATACTCCTCCTCCTGCCCACTCCTGATGCAGCCCACGATAGCAGTGTCGTCGGAGAACTTTTGCATGTGGCAGGACTCCGAGTTGTATTGGAAGTCTGATGTATATAGGCTGAACAGGACTGGAGAAAGCACAATCCCCTGCGGCGCTCCTGTGCTGCTGACCACAATGTCAGACCTGCAGTTCCCGAGACGCACATACTGAGGTCTGTCATACTGAGTGGCCACGATCCATGCCACCAGGTTTTAGGATTAGAAAGAAGATGTTAACATTCAACTTTTGTTGAATTAACCTACACTAAGAGTTTAAAAGAATAATCTTATTTAATATACAATTAATTTAAATCAGTGCAACTGATATGCTCGCTTGGTTTAGTTCTTATTTATCAAATCGATTCCAATATGTACAGAAATGTGCTGACAGTACTCCATCATTATACACAGAAGTTCAATATGGTGTCCCACAGGGCTCAGTACTGGGACCTTTACTGTTTTCACTTTCCATGCTTCCACTGGGATCTATCATTAGGAAACATAATGTTAATTTTCACTCGTATGCAGATGGCACCCAGTTATACCTTTCATTTAAATCAGATGAAATTTCTCCGATGTTGTCTTTAATTAGTTGTTAGCGAATTAAAGGAGTGGATGAATGAGAACTACTTGTCTTTAAATACAGATAAAACAGAGATGTTAATTGTTGGAGGGAATGACGCTGATCATAAAAATATTTTGTCATCATTTAACTCAGTTGGAATCCCAATTAATTTTACTGAATCAGCCCACAATCTAGGAGTTATCTTTGACTCCAGCATGTCATTTAAAGCGCATATTGTCCAAAACATGCTTCTTCCATCTTAAAAATGTTAGGAAATTAAGGAGCTTTCTAAATAAACAGGATTCTGAGAAATTTTAATTCATGCATTTATCTCTAGTAGGATTGACTACTGCAGTGCGGTGTTCACTGGATGTTCAAACTGTTCTTTATACAGCCTCCAGTTAATCCAAAATGCGGCTGCAAGAATTATTACAAGAACAAGAAAATACGAACACATAACTCCAGTTCTTAAATCCTTATACTGGCTCCCGGTTAAGTTTAGGGCAGATTTCAAAATCCTTCTTTTAACATATAAAGCATTAAATGGCCAAGGTCTGGCTTACTTGTCTGAACTTATCATGACTTACAAACCAGAGTGCACATTAAGATCTCAAGATGCTGGTCTGCTTATGGTTCCAAGGATTAATAAAATAACAATGGGAGGTCGAGCTTTTAGTTACAGGGCCCCTAAACTGTGGAATGGTTTGCCTGCTACTATAAGAGATGCCCCTTCGGTCTCGGCTTTTAAATCCCGGCTGAAGACTCACTACTTCAGTTTAGCATATCCTGACTAGAGCTGCTGATTAACTGTACATACTGCATTTCTGTTGTTAGTCATTAGCACTAAAACATAAGTAATATGATAGTTAGAATTGGATACTAACCCTCACCTATTCTGTTTTTCTTCTCGGTACTCAAATGTGGCACTTGGTGCCACGGCCCACCTGCCAAGTTGTTTTGCCTGCCTAAGGTAAAGTCATCCCTGATGGAGGATCGCAGGAATCGTGAGAAAGAGGGGTCCTTTCATCGGATTGGCTTGCCCAGCACTGTTTCAGCCATAGAGTGGCCAAATGGGGGAGGCAGCTTGATGGATGAGGTATCCAGGAGTCTAAAATTATCCAAATCTTAGTATGTGATATCATCTACTGTTAAATTCTGCTCCGTACTTCTAAAAAATTATTTTTTATTTTTTATTGAGGATTTGTTCTGTGTATTGTATTGTATTGACCCCCTTCTTTTGACACCCACTGCACGCCCAACCTACGTGGAAAGGGGTCTCTCTTTGAACTGCCGTTCCCAAGGTTTCTTCCATTTTACCCTACTAGGTTTTTTTGGGAGTTTTTCCTTGTCGTCTTGGAGTCAAGGCTGGCGGACTGTCAAGAGGCAGGACCTGTTAAAGCCCATTGTGGCACTTCCTGTGTGATTTTGGGCTATACAAAAATAAACTGTATTGTATTGTATATAAACTTACCTTGGGATGTACTGTTAATTTAAATAGCCACATGAGGATAGTATTTAGGGTATGCGTCAGCATGAATTACAATACATTTGGAAGCAGAATAACCACTGTCAGAAAAAGTGAGACATACTAAGTGCACCTTGGTTTGGGAGAATGTTAAGCTAAAGCATAATGAAAATCTTTGTAAGAGTGTAATACATTGCTGCAGTATCAAATCAACACATTTATAATGTGTTACACTACTTGTACAAAACAAGCAATCTGCTTGCAAGATTGCAACAGTCTAATCTATCATAGCAGCAGAATTAACAAATAAACCATGAAATTACCATTTTATCCTTAAAATATTTTGTCATTAAACAGCAGGTCTTATATTTATATATATATATATATATAATATATATATATATATATAAATATATATATATAAATATAAGATTATGATTACTAATTGAAAAAGTGTGGTTAAATTATTTTTTTTGACATTTTTTGACCAAACTTTAATCAATAATCCCACCTGTTGGAAATGTGAAAGATGTGCATCCTTATATAAATGTGCGTTTGAAAAATATATAGAATAATTAAACGCCCACCCAAGACAATGATATTCTTTAGTAGGTATTACCCTAAATCCTAGTATTGGGGAGCATCTCAAATAATTATTTAGAGGAGGACATGTGACCAGAGCATTAGCAGCAGATAAATGCATGCTAAAGCTGCACCAAAGAATCATTTGCTGCCTAATTGCCTTTATTTCTTTCTAACTTCATCATTGCTAATGGGCATTTGGGAAAGGTGATATCTCCTGAACTAGAAAAAAGCTTGAGAAGATGGACTACATTGTTTCCTTGTCTTAAGCTGATTCATGCAGCTGATAATGTCTGCTGTGATGGTCCAATACAGGTCATGGAGGCTTTTGGCAATTTCTGTTTTGCTGGGGTCTTCCCTTAGTAATCACTCCTTGTTTCTCCTTTACCAGACGCATTTAATTGACTATAGCATGATGTGTAGTGAACCTTTATACAGTGCATCCGGAAAGTATTCACAGCGCATCACTTTTTCCACATTTTTATGTTACAGCCTTATTCCAAAATGGATTAAATTCATTTTTTTCCTCAGAATTCTACACACAACACCCCATAATGACAACGTGAAAAAAGTTTACTTGTGGTTTTTGCAAATTTATTAAAAAAAAAAAAAAATTGAGAAAGCACATGTACATAAGTATTCACAGCCTTTGCCGTGAAGCTCGAAATTGAGCTCAGGTGCATCCTGTTTCCCCTGATCATCCTTGAGATGTTTCTGCAGCTTAATTGGAGTCCACCTGTGATGAATTCAGTTGACTGGACATGATTTGGAAAGGCACACACCTGTCTATATAAGGTCCCACAGTTGACGGTTCATGTCAGAGCACAAGCCAAGCATGAAGTCAAAGGAATTGTCTGCAGACCTCAGAGGCAGAATTGTCTCGAGGCACAAATCTGGGGAAGGTTACAGAAAAATTTCTGCTACTTTGAAGGTCCCAATGAGCACAGTGGCCTCCATCATCCGTAAGTGGAAGAAGTTCGAAACCACCAGGACTCTTCCTAGAGCTGGCCGGCCATCTAAACTGAGCGATCGGGGGAGAAGGGCCTTAGTCAGGGAGGTGACCAAGAACCCGATGGTCACTCTGTCAGAGGTCCTCTGTGGAGACAGGAGAACCTTCCAGAAGGACAACCATCTCTGCAGCAATCCACCAATCAGGCCTGTATGGTAGAGTGGCCAGACAGAAGCCACTCCGTAGTAAAAGGCACATGGCAGCCCGCCTGGAGTTTGCCAAAAGGCACCTGAAGGACTCTCAGACCATGAGAAAGAAAATTCTCTGGTCTGATGAGACAAAGATTGAACTCTTTGGTGTGAATGCCAGGCGTCACGTTTGGAGGAAACCTGGCACCATCACTACAGCGAAGCATGGTGGTGGCAGCATCATGCTGTGGGGATGTTTTTCAGCGGCAGGGACTGGGAGACTAGTCGGGATAAAGGGAAAGATGACTGCAGCAATGTACAGAGACATCCTGGATGAAAACCCGCTCCAGAGCGCTCTTGACCTCAGACTGGGGCGACGGTTCATCTTTCAGCAGGACAACGACCCTAAACACACAGCCAAGATATCAAAGGAGTGGCTTCAGGACAACTCTGTGAATGTCCTTGAGTGGCCTAGCCAGAGCCCAGACTTGAATCCGATTGAACATCTCTGGAGAGATCTTAAAATGGCTGTGCTAAGACGCTTCCCATCCAACCTGATGGAGCTTGAGAGGTGCTGCAAAGAGGAATGGGCGAAACTGGCCAAGGATATGTGTGCCAAGCTTGTGGCATCATATTCAGCAAGACTTGAGGCTGTAATTACTGCCAAAGGTGCATCGACAAAGTATTGAGCAAAGGCTGTGAATACTTATGTACATGTGATTTCTCATTTTTTTTTTTTTTTTTTTAATAAATTTGCAAAAACCTCAAACTTTTTTTCACGTTGTCATTATGGAGTGTTATGTGCAGAATTCTGTGGAAAAAAAATGAATTTAATCCATTTTGGAATAAGGCTGTAACATAAAAGGTGAAAAAAGTGATGTGCTGTGAATACTTTCTGGATGCACTGTATATACACTCGCATATACTGTAGAAGTGCTGTTGTAGTTTAAAATGTTTATTTTCTTGTAACTAAAGATGTTTGACTAACAACATTATATTATGTACACATTCAGATCTGTCTACTTCATGAATCTTGGTTTAGTATAACTGACACTACTCCTTTTAGTGTTTCTTGTAAATCAAGTCGTTCTCGTTCAATAGCTGGCCTTGAAATAAAATTGTGAGGAATTTGCATATTTTGTTATACTTTCAGTACTTTTCTTTCTGACCTAGCTTGAAATTATAATGACAGTTTTCATGGGGAATATTAATATTCAAATAAATGTGGAAACAGATTCCATTTGCAGATATTTATAAAACTATCCTATTGTGAGGTCTAAATAACTCTCACAATCTTACACTGGAGTTTTAAAATTTAAAACAAAAAGTATTGCTCCTCTGAACTGCTCCTCCTTCATGAATGGAAATAAATGTAGAAGAAAACAAATGTGGGATCAAACCTTCTCTGCCTGCTGTAACCGTTATATCAGGGCTCAGAGTGGGTAATTGTATGCCGTGTTATGCTGAGAGCTACATTATAATAAAACAGTACTTGGGAGTTAACTCATTTTTTTTTTAAATGGGGGGGGGGTTCCTTGAATTTAAAGGGGAGGAAGTACCAAAAACTCACACTAAAAAAAAAAAAAAAAATGCCTGCAATATTATTTTTTCTGATGTAGTCTATAAAATATTGAGTAGGTAATGTTATTGGCCATTATTTCTTCTATATTAGCTGAGCCATGTACTATGGCACATGATTTTATGAGGTGAAATTGTTTGTTTATACAGAGTATACTGCAGGGATAAACAGACATTAGCATGTACATTATTTTTTGTTCTTCACCACGGTATTTTCCATTCAGAATCATGTATGACAACACTACATTTAGTAGACATCAATAACTGCAAATCAAAAATTTGAGAAATGGTAGTAAATTAGTTTTTGACAAGGTTATAGCTGAACAGACATTTGCTAGAATATTTAACATTTTTATTTGGCTGGCTAGTAATGCTATAATATGGCCCATTATTATCTGCATCATTTTTTGCTTTGGGGGAAAACCGGGCTTGCATAGATTACATTCCATGTAGATGGTACTGTCTGCTTCAAGAAATATTAGTATGTCATTTAAAGTATTAAGGGATTACACAGGTTCAAAGTGATACTTTCTGAGTCCTGACCAGTACCAAATATAATTAATACATCAGCCTTTAACTGGTTCAAGTAAACTGGATTTCTGACAGATGTCATATTGCTTTCAAAACACTGTTACTGACTTATAAAACTGTAAATTCCGACACCTCTAACAATATGTGTTGGTTACCTGCCCAATTACAACCTGTGATACACCCAAGATAGCCTGACACTAAATTCTATTCCGAAATGTCATTATACATCCTCTGGCACTTTAGCACTGTGACTTCTGGAACTTAAAATTTAGCAGAGCCTTAAAAGCAGAACTAGATATTATATTACATTGGGCTTAGCTTATTTCTTTTTTGACTAACTGTCTTCCACATACATACTGCACTGTGCCATTAACCAACTCTTTATTATTAATGAACGTAAAAATTTTCTCTCTGATCTCTGTTAGCATTCATTTCCCTGTTACTATATATTTCTATATGCTGTATTCTTGTGTACAGGGCAGTGCTGGGACGTAAATAACATCCATCTGTTTTTCATTCCCAACCCAAGCCCCCACAGATTTGCGGTTTGAACACTGGCCGCTGCACCACCAGATCACACTTTCTCAACACAACTATAGCGATTGAAATGAATGAAAACTAAAGTGACACTTTATTAGTTGGTTACTGTTACTGGATTACATGTTACTGAATTAATGCAATACTTCTGCGAAACAACACAGTATTTTGGAGTGGCAGGAGTAAGTTTAGGTAGCAGGAGAATCTTCTAACTTTATGGTAGTACAAAAGACAGTTGCAGGGTGTGCTTTTCTTTTAATTTGGCTGTTACGTTAGAGCCCCTAACAAGGGTATTTGGTAGCATGTTACTTTTCTCTTGATTGTGATTTCCCCTCCTTAGCAGATGTCATGATGACAGAGTAAAAGTGTAGCTGTACTTTGGCACTATGATAGTTACACAGACCTCCTAACACATCAACTACTTACCTACTATTTCTTAAAATCTGTCGACCAACTATATAGGTAGGTGTGTGTGTGTGTGTGTTTGTTTTTGTGTATGTATGTGTTCCAGGCTTCTTCCATTTTGCAATTATATAAGCCACTGTGCTCCTGCGAATACTCAAATGTATAGAAATGGTTTCATACCCTTGCCTTGATCTGTGGCTCACCACTGTTTACATTTACATCATTTAGCAGACGCTCTTATCCAGAGCGACTTACAACAGTGTTTGTTAGTTTTTTTCGCATACCCCTTGGGGTCAGAGCGCAGGGTCAGCCATTGTACAGTGCCCCCTGGAGCAATTACAGGTTAAGGGCCTTGCTCAAGGGCCCAGCAGAGTAGGATCTCTTTTGGCAGTGACGGGGATTCGAACCGGCAACCTTCAGGATACCAGCGCAGATCCTTAGCCTCAGAGCCACCACTCCGCCTGTTTGGTCGCAGAGGTCTACAGAGTTCCTTAGACTACATGGCTCAGTTTCTAAATGATGTCTAATCAATTCAGTCTACCAAAGGTGGACTTCAATCAAGTTTTACAATTCTCTCTAGGATAATTAAAGCAAATGTGATGCAGCTGAGCACAATTTGGAGTGCCACAGCAAAGGGTCTCTATACTTAGACAAATGAGAGATTTCAGATTTTGATGTTTAATGAATTTGCAAACCTTTCTGAAGAACTGTTTCTATTTTGTCAATATGGGTTGTTGAGTGTAGATTGATTGTCAAAAATGACAAATCTATCCATTTAAAATTAAATCTACATCATAATAAAGTGCACAGAAAGTGAAGGAATCTGAGTACCTCCCAAATCCAATGTACTGTATATCAAAATACTAATTAGTTTTTATTATTGATGAAGTTCATGGACTCCTGCTTTGGTTTAATGTTAGTACACTTTTTTTTAAAATATTTTTTAAACAAAGTGACAGGTATTGTTTGGCTTTAATAAGGTACATTTGCAGTTTGTAACATATCAGAAATAAGAACCCAGAAAGAAAAAAGGCAACAAAAAATAAAAATTGCGAAACTTGATCAGCTACATTAATGCAAGGTAATGCAAAGAAGGTAAGACACTTAAACATATTACAATTGCATATATTTATTGTTAAATCTGTTCCAATCTGGACTTTCATTACCAAAAATAATAGATGCCAAAGCAAGTGTTTAAAAAAAAAAAAAAAAACACCTTTCCGGAGTTCCCTTGTTGAAACGTGTTATTGTAAAGATCAAATACCAGGAGCTGCACCAGTGATAAATCAGCTTAACACCCGAGATAAGCAGCTTTCCCTCTAAGATTACCTTGATCCTTTCTTGCAAGGTCATGAATTAGACCTACAGAATTAGGTAATTATTACTGCTCGTTGAACAGATTCTGCGTAGGTTACTGATGTTCCTCAGGCTTTCCTTAAATAAACAAATGCAAACATATTAGCTTCACAATGATAATAAAACACAGAAAATGATCGACATACCCTTTAATAATCTCTTCTTCTTATGAGAAGTATTGAGTGTGGAGGCATAAATACAAATCTGTTATGAGAAATCTGAAAACAGAAAAAAGCAACTATTGTTACCATCACAATTTATACAAAATTGTATCTGACAAAAAAATACCACACTTTTTTTTTTTTTTTTGGTTACAAAAAACTGTAAATTTTAAACATTAATTTAATTTGCAACAGCCCGAACTAAACTTACTATATAAGATATGTATTGTGGGTCATTACTGATACTGATCAAATCTACTAACACCGTTCTATGCTATTTATCATAAAGATTTTACATAAGACTGTTCTTTTGTAATGAGGTTTAAACATTTGTAGTAAGTAAAATGTCATTCAAACAATTTAGTAATAATAGAAATATAGATTATGGAGAAACCTTCAAAATGTTAGACTTTCAGTTTCAGACAACATTGTGTTCTTGATTACCTAACTTATAATTAATATTTTTCTGTTTCTTTTGTTTTCAAAATGTTATTGTAGAGCTTTGAACAGGTGCTTAAGTTGCATGAAAAATCATTTTGTGTTTTAAAAGAAGTATATGCAAGGCAAATGTGTTACATTTACATATTCAATGAGTTCAGACTAATTGCAGAAAATTGTTTCCTTTCATTCACTTAAAATGTAGATTTATATTTGTATCAAACAAAATAATAAAGTCCAACAGGTTTGCATTAAATTAAATGTTAGAAAAGGAAACGCAAGAATACAGCTAAGAAAAACCATTACACTACTAGTCTTTGACTTCCTATTAATGCTTCAGTTAAATTGCTGCATACCTGTCAAGAACTGCCAAATCTCAAGATTGGGCAAAAGATTATTTTAAAAAGACAACTTGTCTAGCACCATTTAGCTGTGCTAAATTATATGCTTCTAAGAGGAAGAATTTGTCTTCTGTAGTTTTAACTCTAGTAGATGACTGCCTTCTGAGGTCATTAGAAGCTTGTTAAACATACTGCTTCTTCACTTAAAAGAAAGAAGGCTACTTTACTGTAAGATGCCGACTTTTTAAAGCTTTTTGTAATCCAATGATTTTCTTGACTGTAAAGGTCGAGGCAGTGAATCATGTCAGAAGATAAAATATAACTCTACTCAAGCTAGATAAGGGCAATGAAGAGGCATACTACAAACAGCAAAGACAGCCCATAGAAAAAGTCAAATTGCAAATTACAAACCTCTGAAGGGGAAAAAAAAAAAGCGACAAACAACTTAGCCACATCATATTTTATTTGGCTTAAAATTTCCAGAAACATCTGCTTTAATGTGCTAAAGTTTAAGTTACCCATTTATGTTATAATTGTATACTGCATACACTAATGACAAATTCACATATTGTATACAATATTGTAAGTTGAATTCTTCATTCATAGGCCAGGTGAGGACAGATTTTTCAGTCTGTTCCTGCATGCAAGCATTAACAAGACTATTTATAGATTTGTTTAGACAATATCATTAAATGTAGAAACAAAACAATTCAATATATCTCACTTAATCTGAAATTTCTTTCAATTTGTTAACTCTTAATTTTAACACTGTAAACCGAAGTCGGTGCAAGTGTGCAGTAGATAATGTTCCTGTCTCATAGATATGCTATTCTGCATTTGAGTCTTGTGCCCTGTCACTAGCTAAGTTTCCATCCAGTTTTTTGCGACGTTTTGTTATCGACAAACAGAATATACGTAAAAAAAATGTGCGAAATTTGCTGTCTCCAGCCTGTTTCCATCAAACTGGCTTTTTATCGATAAAATGGTGTGCGTGATGACGTCACCCCCCCCCCCCCAAAACGAACTGTCGCATAACTTTTGTTGTATTGCGAAAAAAATCTGCCCTTGAGCCGTTTCCATACATAATTTTGTGTATGTCGCAAATTATCTACCTTTTGTTTTCCACGTTACACCCCCTCCACTAAACAAAGAAACAAAGAAATGGAGAGATTATTCAGACAGTTTTTTGAAATTTGCCAGCTTACTGTTATTTCAGTTTCACAAATAATTGGAATTGTACATAATATCCGAAGACGACAGCAGAATGAAGCAGTTGCTTGTCTGATAGCCCTAGAGCTCGAAGAAAGTACCCCAGTGCGACACCCACGGGTATGGGAGAGACGACGGAATAAGACCTTCTGGGAGGAGGTGGTGGAGAGACACTTCACAGAAAATCTCTGGCTGCAACATTTTATAATGACACGGCCGACGTTTGAGATGTTGTGTGGATTCATCAGTCCTGATGTTGCACCCATCACAGGTTGCCAACGACCACCGGTTCCAACCCAAAAGCGGATTGCCATCGCCCTTTACAAGCTGGCAACCTGCGGCGAGTATAGAGTAGTTGGAGAAACTTTCGGGGTTAGTAAAACTACCGTCCATCGATGTGTATATGCTGTGTGCACCGCTATTAAAGAAAAATTAATGCGGCGTTATATCAGACTTCCGACTGTAGCGGAGGCCAATGAAATTGCATACCGCAATTCCTTGGTGCATCTTGTGCCACAGATTTACGGTGCGCTGGATGGCACGCATGTGCCTATTCTTCCCCCGACGGAAGGCTACCGCGATTACATTAATCGCAAAGGGTGGCCATCTATTGTTCTCCAGGCCCTTGTTGATGACAGGTGCATGATACGAGACATTTGCGTTGGCACTCCTGGAAGTGCCCGTGATGCAGCTGTGTTTGCAGCATCGGATCTGTACAGGTGAGCCTACCTTTCAACATCCCTTCACAGTGCGATAACAACTGAATTAACCTGCTTCCCTTAAGGTTTTTAATTAAAACTGAAATTTGAATTAATACAAAATAACGACGTTTAATCAAAAAAAAAAAACTCTCTTCATCAGACCATGCGAGCCGCTCCGCCATTCTCGTTTTGATTGCACGTGATGAAAATGTGACACATTTATTTGCGTTAAAGCCCTTTTTTTCCGACAAAAACTGTTTCCAATGTAGTTTTTGCGACATCTGAAGTATCGACATGGAATTAATGCGCTAAAGTTAAACGGAAAAATATTATGTCGACATGTACAACATTTTATCGATAATTAGCATTTCCATCAGCTATATCGGTAAAAAAATTTGAAGCGCTAAATATTTTTTCGCAAAAACTCCTTGGATGGAAACCTGGCTACTGTCTGTGTAGCATTTACACGGTCTCCATGTCTTTATGTGCTTTCTTTCAGATACAGTACCTTTGTTTAAAACGCTAGTGATGGACTGGCCTCTGTCCAGGACTATTTGTTGTTTTGCTCTCAGGGTAGTTTTTGGTCTTCTGGCAGCTCTGAGTCAGATTAAGTTGGTTTCACATGCTCAGGTTGAAAATTTGCCTTGGAGAGAGACTGGAAGTGAAGTGAAGAGCATAGCAGGGCTTCTTTTTAAAATGGCACAATCTCACAAATTCCCCAGCCTCAACCCATGACATGGATAAGCTTTTTTTACTATGTGTGTGTGCAATCTCAACACATTGATCAATAATCTGGAACATTATTGGCTTGAAAATTGACATATTAAGCAAGTTTTAAGGCTTTCTTTTTCACATGTGGACTAGTGCCCTGTATATTACATTTTAAAACCTCATGAACAGGAAACCTTTTTTCCCCAATTGTAACGATAGCTTCACTTTAAAAAATCTTCCCATGGAAATCTGTAAAAAAAAAAAAAAATTGCATTTTTAAAAATACTAAACTTTTTCAGTACAGGTGGGCGTACACCAGGCAAGTTTGGGTGCTCTCTGACACCGATTCATTTACAGTAATAGCTGATAGGAATACATTATGCCATTTAATGTACTCACAAATTGTTGGAGGCCTTTCGGCAATCATATGTGATGTTTTGTGATATTTCAGTGCACCTCTGTTTTTATTGCAAGCTTAATGTAAGTTTTTTTTAATCAGTATTTTCTTGGTTAACCTATACCTTATGGCTAGCAAACTACAATACATTACTTCTACTGATCTATTAAAATTACAAACTTACAATACTAACAGGTGTTTGTAGATGGTGGTATATATTCCTCAGAATTTCTTCTTTAAAAACTTGCTCCTGATATTTTTCAGAAGAAATATTAAATATTGGACAGTTATCCTGTGTAAAAGGTGCTATATAGCGCCCAACCCGGCATAGACTCAGGCAGAGGCACGTACTTAAATAAAAGACTTTTTATTTCTCTTCAGCCGTGGGGCACACCTTACCCGTGTCCCACGGGCCCAACACAGTCCCACAAGTACTTAAATTGCACACAAACCACACTTCTTTTCACCTCAGCACCACCACTCCTCCTCAGGCTTAGTCCTCCTCCTCCCGACTCTGGCTCTCTCGAGTGGTGGTGGCTGGCCTTTTTATACCCCACCCGGATGTAGTCCAGGTGCTTGGTCACCTGGGCCTAATTGCATTTCCGGGTGGGGCTGAGGAATTGACCAGCCGGGCTGGTAAGTCCACGCAGCTCCCCCTGGCGGCCATCCAAGCTCCCATGGAGCCTTGCGCCAGGTTGGGGAATCATCGTCCACCAGGTAGGCTGCCACCAAGCGTCCCGGGGGAGGTACTGAGCTGCCCATGCTGGCTCCCCCGGAATGGATGCAGTAGGGGCGTCCCTGCCGGGCATGGGACCCGGCTGTCCTTCACATGGCCCCTCCCTCAGATGAGGCTTCTGGGGCTCATCGGCCTGCCCCGCGAGGGCCGGTCCTCTCCAGGATAGGGAGTCGGCATTCTTGGCTTCGTTCCTGCGGCCTGTGAAAATATAATCAACAGGTCTGGGGGTGCTGCCCCGACGTCCTTGCCACTCGGACGTCCTCCCTGGACAACACCTCCAGACGTGGCCACAGCGGCCGCAGTTATAGCACGTCCGACCCCCTCCAGTTCGACCCTTGCGGGCATGGAAGCAGGCAGGAAACTCCTGCCCCATAGCCCGCTCTGAGGAGGGCTTGCGACGGTTCCGCCCCTCTGCAGCGTAGCCCTCCTGCTGCGTTAAACCAACGGGCTCACGCTGCACCTTGTTAGGAGTCCCCGACCTCTTTGTCCGGGTCCTCCTCTTTCTTTGGAGGTGCACTGGCGGTCTGAGTCCCCTTATGGGAAGAAGGGAGACCCCGTGCCGTCTGCACCCCTTTAGATGGCCGTAAGACAGGCGCGGGCAGTCGGGGCGGAGTTGTTTGGCAGCTGATATTCACCAACTGCCTCCCCGCCCGCTCTTCTGCCGCGCCGTCTGTCATCACAGCAACGTCTTGTGTTGAGGACGGAGCGACCTGGCAAGCAGTACTAATCATCACTGCTGCCGCTGCGCACCGCCCCCTTTGCTGTTCGACCCAGGCATCCCCTACCTGCGTCGCTGCATCCTGCAGGCTGGAGGGTGACGACCCACCTGTCCGAAGCCATTCAACCAGGGCTCCGCACGGGCCGCCGAGCTTCTTCTCAAGCCCCTCCTTTGACTCCTGCAGGACCTTAAAGACATTAAATAAGGACTGCAGGGCGAGGACAACTGATTGCACCTCCCCTGTAGCCCAGGAAAAGTTAATAGTATCGGTCGGCGGTGGACTAGGGCTCCCCTTGTCCCCTTCCGCCGACCGCGAGCCATCAAGGCCCTGCGGCATCTCCGCAGGCCCGTTCGGGTAAGCTAGAGGCTCGGGGAGAAGGTCCGTCGGCCCCGCCTGCAACCTTTCCTCGGCGGGCAACTGACACACGCCCTCCCCCCCTTCACCTGTTTCCGAAAGGAGCTCCTGCTCCTTGAGCGGCGACACCACGCTGGGAAGCTCGTCCGGGCTCTCCTCCCCCAGCCGATCCATCAGGGCGAAGGGAAGACACGGCTCTGCCTCGGTCACTGCTGAGCGGACTCCACCATCCCTCCATGGACAGATATCGTCCGGCCGCCACCGGGTGCTTTGCGGCTCGTCACCTAGGAGGCAGGCTGACGCGAATGCGGGAAACCCTTCCCGCAGCCCTTCCCCTTTGGGCCCGTCACCTACCTCCGGCTGCAACCCAGTGTGCTGGAGGGCATGGCCATGTCTGGCGGCTGTCTTCTGTGACCGCCCGGCTTTCTTCTTCCCCATTGTGAGCGGTGCCTTTAGAAGCTCTCAGTTGCGCTCCCGCTGTGCTGCGCATGCCGGCTTGCGGCCACTGCCGCGTGTGCGCGCTTCGCGCCTCTCCGGCGCTGTGCTGCGCGTGCTGGCTTGCCGTTCCCGGCTCCCGCTGCGTGTGCGTGCTTCGTTGCGCTGTGCTGTCCTCTCTGGGCCGTGCCTGCTTGCTTGTAGCTGCGACGTGCCTCGCGCTGTTGAAGGTCGCTATGCCGGGTCTCTGCACAAAATTAATTGCAGGTTCCGGTCCAAATGGACGGACCGGGCTCCTGCCGACTACGCCACTTGTAAAAGGCGCTATTTAGCGCCCGACCCAGCACAGACTCAGGCAGAGGCACGTACTTAAATAAAAGACTTTTTATTTCTCTTCAGCCGTGGGGCACGCCTTCCCCGTGTCCCACGGGCCCAACACAGTCCCACAAGTACTTAAATTGCACACAAACCACACTTCTTTTCACCTCAGCACCACCACTCCTCCTCAGGCTTAGTCCTCCTCCTCCCGACTCTGGCTCTCTCGAGTGGTGGTGGCTGGCCTTTTTATACCCCACCCGGATGTAGTCCAGGTGCTTGGTCACCTGGGCCTAATTGCATTTCCGGGTGGGGCTGAGGAATTGACCAGCCGGGCTGGTAAGTCCACGCAGCTCCCCCTGGCGGCCATCCAAGCCCCCAACCAGGCTCTGGAGGACTCCATGTCCCATGGAGCCTTGCGCCAGGTTGGGGAATCATCGTCCACCAGGTAGGCTGCCACCAAGCGTCCCGGGGGAGGTACTGAGCTGCCCATGCTGGCTCCCCTGGAATGGATGCAGTAGGGGCGTCCCTGCCGGGCATGGGACCTGGCTGTCCTTCACACCTGCCACAGTCCAACAAATCTGTCCTCTTTCTTTTTCATCCATACACATTTTGAAATCACACTTTAAAAAGCATAAACAGAGTTGCTACTGTTTGGTCAGTGGGAGTTAAAAAGCAGAATGGGCTTGCATAGCATTTGTCATTTTTCAAACTCAGACTGATAATGCTGAATTTTGACAAGTAGCAAGGTCATTGAGAGTTTGTAAGCCACTTGGATTGAGTTGGAACATATCTGATCCCTTGCAATTTCCAACATTTTGACCTTTGATCACTTTTTTTATGAGTCTGTATTGTTTTGAGAAGCCATTAGAGAGCTTGCATCCTCTTAAATACATATCCCCTAACCTAGTTATACTTCTCAGCTGCTGGAATGAGGGACAATTTAAAGTTTAAACTTTCTACACACACATGACAATTACTTCATTGCACAAGACTTTTTTTTTTTAATAAAAAAATTGTATTTTAATCATTAAATTTTTTTTAATTAATAAAAACAAATTCCACTAGTAGTTGTTCACCTACTGAATAAACAGTTCCTTTCTTACTGATGATGCTGGACTCTCCACTATGCTATCCCACTGGGCCTAGTGCTTCATTCACATCTTGTCGGTTTCTAACAAGTCACTCAAACTGGCCACAGAAAAGCTCAGACTGTTGTAATGGCATCTGATCCGTACATGAATGTCATCTTATTCTCTTTTTACTAAATCTTGGCTCTGGAAAATTTACTTCAGTCTAAATAAACATTTTCCATTGCTGCAAAAATTAATATATTGTGACATGTCTCGCTAATGCATGGGCTGTGGGGAGTGGAAGCAGGGTTGTGGTAGATTCTCTTCGGGAGACAGTTTGTGAGGGCTTGGGCACCTCTATAGAAAGTGCGGAGTAACAAGGATCAGGGTTAATACAGAGAAATGGAGTAATAGGTGGTTGCAATGAGAACCATTATATTTGGTAGTAAGATGGCATCAGGGTGAGGATGGTGTGAATTGTTAAAGGCAAGGCAAGAGACAAACCGGGTGAAGGCGACCTGTTTTTATTATTTTGGAGGTGTCCCCTTCACCCAGACAATGGGTGGTGGTAGGACACCATTTAGAACACATCATACCAAATAAAAGGCCAGTCAGCATTTGGAAGACTTCCCCGGAAAAGTGGCTCCTGTGTGTCTTATTTGGTGGGTCGTCACAATATAATATTAGCGAAAATCACAACCTTTATCCATGGAAGTCAAAGCTTTTCAAAGTTTAAGCACTGAAAATGTACGTGTGGACTGCCATTTTGTTACTAGGCAAAGTACTGCTGTACAGTATTTTTTCAATACAAAAGGGTAGTTTTACTTAATTCATTTGAAATACAGCGAAGGCTATTATTTTATAATCATTTTATTTATAAAACACCTTTGCCATGATCAAGAGCTTTTAAAGGTAACACTGACTACCGACTTGGTGTGTTTTAGCAGTCCACATAAAATCAATTTAATACCATAAGCTGTATAAATATATCAATTATCTACTGTATATATTGTCTTGTGTACTGTATGATTAGATTCTCCTGCACTGATAAACTGGTCAAGGTATTCATTCATTATTAATGTTTTAAACAGCAACGCAATAATGAAGTCCCCACACACCACCTTTATACCCAGCGCATGATGTTGTATTTTTTAAACCAGTCATATCCTTTATAGGATTATGGCTGCACAAGCAATAATAGTAGAGTATAGCCAACAAAAAAAACACAAAAAAAAAGCAACAAATTAATATGAGATTAAATGTACAATTTCAGTAATAGCTGTTAACTTTTTTTTTTTTATATACTTCATATTGACTTATTGCAGACATTTTGAATTGTATCATGGCTTCACATTCAGATATTGACACAACCAAAACATTCTTTTAAAATGTGGTTTCACGCAGGTTGTTCAGAAACTGACTGTAAAATTTGAAGTCATAGGTGACGTATTTTTGTTATTTTGTCTTAACTTTGCTCCCACTACACCCATTAAACCAAATTGTTCATAATAGGAAAGACATTGTGACTTATTGCTGTATTTTTTTTTTTTTGTTTCAAAGTTGGCATCTTAGCTTACAGTTCGCTGTGACCACATAATGCAGGCACACACGCCATAAAGGTTTGGGGTTTTCCAGCCCTGTATACTGCAAAAAATCAGTTAAATGAGTCTGTGTAAAAATTGAAGATACAGCAGACAGTCAAAATGGCGTAATGGGGGAACATTTATGGAGAGGGACCGGAAATAGGCAGAGAGGGATGCTGGGAAAGAACCCAGATGGATGCTGGGATGCTGATGTCCTCAAGAGTCAACAGAGGGAAAACGGAAGACGCAGTGCGTGGTTAAGTAGTCGTGACAGATTCATGGCGGCGGTGCTTCTTTCTTTCTTCAGGAACAAAGAGAGAGAGGTTAGTACCCCGCCATTCCCTTCTGGTATGCGATTTCACGCTACAGTTTGTGTCCTTACACGGCTCCCTAAGCGCAAATGTGTGACATGACTCCCCCCCTCTCCCCCCCCCCCCCCCCCAGCCCAAACCCATCGGGTCGTGCGCACCGGACCGAGAGGTCGTGAACCTGGGAGAGAGCATCGGCATTGTCTTGAAGGTTGCCAAGACAATAAGTAACAGTAGACTTGTATGGCTGCAGGTCCAAAAACCACCTGGTGACCCGGGAGTTCGACTCCTTAAGAAGGGCCATCCACTGAAAAGCGGCATGGTCCGTCACCAGTGTGAACTCGCAACCCACCAGATAGTACCGCAGATGAGTCACCGCCCACTTGATAGCCAAGGCTTCCCTCTCCACTGCCACATACCTGGTCTCCCGGTCCAACAGTTTCCAGCTCTGGTGGATCACGGGATGTTCGACACCATCAACGCTTTGGCTCAACACGGCACCCAAGCCTGTGTCCGAAGCATTGGTCTGGAGAATAAAGAGTAGAGAGAAGTCAGGGGTTTTCAATATTGGTGCCGTTGTCAGGGCCTTCTTTAGGTCACTGAATGCCTGTTCCATTTGGTCGTCCCATACCACATACAGAGGAGCCCGTTTCTTTGTTAGGTTAGTCAAGGGTGCCGCTCTCTCAGAGAAACGAGGTATGAACCGGCGGTAATACCCCACTAACCCCAAGAAGGCTTGCACCTGTCTCTTGGTACTCGGACGGGGCCATTCAAGGATGTCTTTCACTTTGGAACATTGTGGCTTCACCTGTCCCCGCCCCACTAGGTAGCCTAAATATTTGGCCTCCTTCAAACCAAAGAAACATTTGGCTTCACTAGCGTTGCGAGGACGGTGTACACCTGCAGTATATCCTCCTCCCAAGTGCCGGAATAGATGACCACGTCATCTAGGTAGGCGGCACAATAGGACTGGTGGGGCCTTAGCATTCTGTCTACCAGACGTTGGAAGGTTGCCGGTGCCCTGTGCAGCCCAAATGGAAGGACCTTATACTGCCAATGTCCACTAGGGGTACTAAAGGCAGTTTTCTCTTTTGTCGTTAGGGGAATTTGCCAGTACCCTTTGGTCATGTCAAGAGTTGTCAGATACTGAGCCATACCCAAACGTTCAATGAGGTCATCAACTCTAGGCATAGGGTAGGCATCAAACTTGGAGACCTGGTTAAGACGTCTAAAGTCATTGCAGAATCTCCAGGAGCCGTCTGGCTTGGAAACGAGGATGATAGGACAGGACCAAGTACTATGACTCTCCTCAATAATATCCATGTGCAACATCCGCTGGATTTCCAGCTCCACCTCTGCACGTTTTGCTTCTGGGAGCCGATAGGGCCGTTCCTAGACTACCACCCCCGGTTCGGTGATGATATCATGCTCAATCAGTGAGGTATGGCCAGGTGACTCGCTAACCATTTCGGGGATGGCCAGGATCACTCGTTCCAGCTCCTGCCGTTGATATGGGGTCAAATCCAGACCGGGGTTAAGGGTTGACTTGTCTGAGAAAAGGGAGAGGGCTGTACCGGAGGTTGGGTGGTCTTCCCGGTCTCTCCATGGCTTCAACAAGTTCACATGATACACCCTCTCGCTCAGTCGACGATTCAGTTGTTTCACCAAATAGTCGACGAGCCCTTTTCTCTCCTTCATCTCATAAGGGCCCTGCCAATGGGCTAGTAGTTTGGAATGTGAGGAGGGCACAAGCACCATCACTCGATCCCCAGGGTGGAATTCCCTGAGAACCGAGTTCCGATTGTAACACCGTGCTTGCGTTGTTTGAGCATGAGTCAAATGATCTTTTAAAATAGGTCAAATTTTATTCAATCTATCGCGCAGTTGTGTGATATATTCTAATACATTAGAGGAAGGAGGAGCCTCGGCCTCCCACCCTTCTTTTGTCAAGTCACCGGGGTTGGCCTCCATACAGTAGTTCAAAAGGGGAAAACCCGTGGAGGCTTAGGGCACCTCCCGGTAAGCAAAAAGTACAAGGGGCAACAGCTGATCCCAGTTCCTACCGTCCGCGCTGACTACTTTGCGCAGCATCAGTTTAAGTGTCTGATTGAAACGCTCTACCAATCCGTCTGTTTGCAGGTGGTAGACAGACGTTTTAAGATGCTTAATGCGGAGTAACTTGGCCACCTCCCTGAACGTATCTGAGGTAAAGGGAGTACCTTGGTCTGTGAGGACTTCTTTAGGTATTCCCACTCTGGAAAAAAGGTTGACCAATTCGCGTGCGATATTTTTTGTATTGGCAGAGCGCAACGGAACCACCTCAGGGTACCGGGTCGTGTAATCGACCATGACTAATATATATTTATGGCCACGGCTCGAAGGCTCCAGGGGTCCAACAAGATCCACTCCGATCCTTTCAAAAGGAATATCAGTTTGGGGAATAGGAACAAGAGGAGCACGGTCCCTCCTGGGTATCTGACGTATCTGGCATTCCGGACAGGACTGACAAACATCTGACCTCCTCATTTATTCCAGGCCAATAGAAACGAAGTTTTATTCTCTGTAGAGTTTTTTTGGCCCCGAGATGGGCGCCTAGGAGGTGGGCATGATCTAGTTCGCAAACCTCCCGCCGGAAGGTCCGCAGCACTAGTAACAATTTCCGCACCTCGCCTTCGTGATTTGCGACTCGATACAACAGATCGTTTTCCAGTACAAAGTATGGCTCCGGTGGCAGGGGACTGTCTGACAACTGGCCATCAACGGAAACAATCGCATTCCGGGCAAACTTCAGGGAATCGTTGTTCCATTGTTCCCTTTTAAATGAGGCTGGTATGGACCTAATTTGGTGGTCCATGTTGTCTAAAGGATCGGCTTGCTCAGGGGGGGGTTGTTGTTTACTCGGCTCGGGCCCTTGCCTGGAGTTTCCAGGTCATGGTCCATCGCTTGAGAATCTTCCCCCTGGCAGCTTACGTCATCATGGTTTTCCGAGGAGCACGCCGTGGGAGCTGCGGGGAGGGCGCCCCGCCCACCCATAATAAGATTCAGCTTGGCTATAGGAGTGGCTTTTATTCTACCGCTTTTAATTTCTGACCAGTCGTGTCCCAAAATTACCGGAAAGGGGGGCTCGGGTAACACAGCCACCAACTCTTGACTTAAGTCCCCTTTCCAGGAAATATAACACTTCGCGGACCTATAAGATCTGGTCTCTCTATGCACACACGTAACCTTCACATGTTGCTGCAACCACTGTCGCGGTAGAATATAACGGCGAGTGACAATGGTTATGTTGCTCCCGGTATCGAATAAGGCAAGCACAGAATGTCCATTTACTAAAACCACTCCCGTATTCGGAACTACCAAGGGATTAGGCAAGGCACAGTACCTCTCACCGGCAGCCCAACTGCAGTCCATCGGTTCCAGGTTTAAAGGACATGTTGGCAAGAGGTGGCCGACCTCACCACACTTGAAGCAGCGCGGTGGGGCCGGCTTTTCCCTGGGCTTCATTGGAGCTTCTGCAGCGCGGCAGGTGGGCTCAGGGTTGATGGTCCATCCCTGTCGAGCTCTGCGAGCCGGCTTTTCCGGCCCCCCAGTTTGGTGTACTGCAAGCTGACACTCCAGGACCTCTAGGAGGCCCTTCATATCTTTATAAGGGTGTTGTCGGACCTGCTGGGCAAGATAACCTGGCATGGCATTCACTAAGCCCTCACACGCCACTTGTTCGACCACTCGGCGTACTTGAGGACCTTCTGGCCATAGCCAGCGACCCATCTTACCCCAGAAATCAAAAGCCTGAGCCAGTTTCTCCACTCATTCGCCTGTTGATCCGACGTGATGCCGTAGCAACTAATAATAATATTTATTTGTATAGCACATTTTCATACAAAAAAGTAGCTCAAAGTGTTTCTAGCTCTAGTGGGGGTCTTCTGGCTAGATCTTGCTGACAGAAAGGTACTTGGTAGAACTCTGTCTTAAATTTACCAAGCACTACAGCTTGTGCCTTGATTATTTTAAATATTTTTTTTCTTGTGTGTGTATATATGTATTTTTTTTTTTTTTGATAAATATCTCTGGATTCATTTTGGTGGAGGTATTTATTGGGTTGTGGTTAATGGTGCATTTTTATTTTTGCATATACACTTTTTCTCTTTTTCTGAATTTTGAATATTTTTGTTTTTGGTGAATCCTGTACTATACACTGTTTGAAGGAGCAGCTTCCTGACTTGGAGCACTGTGGAGGAAGACAGCTTCATATTGGTTTTTGTGTATATATGGGTTTCACTAGTTTGTGTGCATTATTCTTTTTCATTTGGGACTTTCAGTCAGCACTATAAATATTGTATATAGTCACCATTTTTGGGCTCCATTTAATTACTGTTTTTGTGTGTCCTTTGCGGTATTGGACTTTTTATTGATATATAAATTCCGCAGGAGATTATTTTTGCTTTTCTTTAAGTTCACCTGTAAATAAAACCTCACTTTATATTTTTTCAAAAAACCCAACACCTAGAGTGTAGACTGGTGACCCCAATTCCCACTATACGGGGTGTCACAAGTCTCTGTTTACTATCTACATGTGGCAGAAAGCCGCTTTGAGGATCCTGCTGGATCAATGTGCGTGCTTCGATGTTTAATGAATGGTTCAATGTGGTGAAAAAAAATGCTAATGTACAGATGCATTCGTGGTGCTTTTATATTCAAGCGTCGCATATTCCCAATTGTAATGAAGCAATAAGTTTTTAAAGGTCTCACATACCGTCTTTTGTGCCATCTTTTTTTTTTTCTGGGGCTTCCTCCTGACCTGACAGCAGCAATCGCCACACAGAACACATTAAATGTATGATTTTCCAACTCTCTGCACATTTAGAATTCTTAGATTTAAACTTAAGAAGTTTCATGATGAAATGCATTAAAGTATGTATGTTATATTTTACAGAAATCGTTAATTTCGTTTAAATAATGAATACTGTATTAATAATTACACACATGGGGGTGACATGGTGGTGGAGTGGTAGCGCTGCTGTCTCACAGGTATTCCCTGCCTGGAGTTTGCATATTTTCCTGCTGGGTTTCCTTCCAAAGATATGCAGATTTGGTGACACTAAAATGACGCCAGTGTATGTGTGAGTGCTTGTATTGAACTGATGTCCCATCTAGGGATTGTTTCTGCCTCCAAGCCCAATGCTTGCTGGAATGGACACATCCCTGGATTGATGGATTTAATCATTAAACATCCATCCATCCATTTTCCAACCCGCTGAATCCGAACACATTGTCACGGGAGTCTGCTGAAGCCAATCCCAGCCAACACAGGGCACAAGGCAGGAACCAATCCCAGGCAGAGTGCCAACCCACCGCAGTCATTAAACATCCTTTTCAGAGATATTGTGGTAAGGTGGCATTGGAATTTAGGCAATTCACAACACAGTGAAGCCGAACCTGTTCTCACAGTGATATCTCGCAAAAAATCTCAGTGGATTCTTCCAGATTTACGTAAAGTACGCACAAAAGTGTAAACAGTAAAATGCTTGCGTAGCAGGAGTGTCCTCTGGAGCATGCTTCGCATCATGTGAAGTATAAACCTGGCCTTAGAGTCTAGTTAACAGTTGTTTGAAACTACCAACAGTCTTCCAAGTTTACTGAAAGGTATTAGCAGAATGGGCATTTGAACCACACATTTCTGTTACATAGTGACCATTTAGACCACCTTAGTTCTTGAAAGTGAAAAAGTTTTTTATTTTTTTTTACATTTTTTTAACCTTTGCTATTTCAGAATGAAGTTTTCTGATTTTTCTCATTATCTTTGCTTGGAGTTTTTCTTTTGTTCAGGTTTTCTTTCTTTAGTAACTTTCTTTGTACTTTGTGAGAATGCAAATTTTAATGGAATAGACCACTCAAAAAATTTTATATACATTTTGTATGTTACTTACCACACGAATGTTGAGGTGATGACAGAAATACATTTTTAATCCCACATTTTAATACAGGCAGCACGGTGGCACAGTGGTAGCGCTGCTGCCTCGCAGTTAGGAGACCTGGGTTCGCTTCCCGGGTCCTCCCTGCGTGGAGTTTGCATGTTCTCCCCGTGTCTGCGTGGGTTTCCTCCAGGTACTCCAGTTTCCTCCCACAGTCAAAAGACATGCAGGTTAGGTTGATTGGCGATTCTAAATTGGCCCTAGTGTGTGCTTGGTGTGTGTGTGTGTGTGTTCTGCAGTGGGCTGGAAGCCCTGCCCGGGATTGGTTCCCTGCCTTGCACCCTGTGTTGGCTGGGATTGGCTCCAGCAGACCCCTGTCACCCTGTGTTTGGATTCAGCGGGTTGGAACATGGATGGATTTTAAACAGAATGGAGAGAAAAATGTTTGAAAAAATACTATATAACCTAAAAGTGACCAATGCTGTACGTTTTAAAGGTAAATGATGTAAAAAGTGTCCATGAATAAAAGAATCTCAAGTTACTCATGTCGCATAATCCAGTGCAAAATGTGCAAAATGCACATTTACCTCTGTAAAAATGAGCACACATCATAAACCACAAACTAGTACTAAACCGAAGTCAAATGAGATGACCTTTTTCAATCGAAGATCCACCTCTCCCCATCATTCAGGAGTCTTGGCCAGCAACCTGGTCAGTATATCCTATGTTTTCTATGGTCTAAATGAAATTATATGACTACAATTATACAATTAGAAGGTTCACTTCACCTCATAAAAGTACATTGTAATCTATAGTTCGCTCTACTTACACAAAATCCTGCAGACTACTGGAATTAGTGTCTCATCTTTTTATCATCATGTTCATTCTACAAAATACCTTGTCAAAAAGAAAAAACATTAGGCTGAAAGCCTTTTTTCCTGTCATAATTATGTCCAAGCAATGAAAGAATTAACAAATTCTGAAATTTGCTCAAAATATGGGATTACTACATAACAATATGTAAAATGTACTACAAACACCTTGAACAATAAAGAGCAACTGTGAACTAATCACAAAGAAATACACAAAAGTATTTTACATTCTCACATCAGTCTCCTAAAATGTTTTCCCTGCTGTTGCGTGAAGATCTTTGACACTACAATGTCAAAAACATGGGCATTTAATTGGCATATTTTAGAGAGCTCTGCTTTTTGAGTCTGCTTCTGCATCTCAAGTTAATGACTTTGTTGTCCTAACGTTCTCTGAACAGCCAATTGTGTTCAATTCCGCTCAAACGTTTGTGTGATCAAGACAAACACTGGTAAGTTTGTTTCTTAAAAAGAAGTACAAACAAGTAAATAGGGAATATGTTTGGCATGTTATCAAAAAATAAGTGTCATCTTAAGGCCTTTTTTTACTCAATTTTCAAGTACTCCAACAGCTCCAATACAATTTACTTTTTTGTGTGCTAACAAATATTTTTAAATATTAGCATTTATTCAAACAAAGTACTGCTACAACTTTTGTTTTTCACATAATGTAAGTGCTACTAGTTCAGCCGATTTCATTCAAAACAATATGGGCCCATGGCCATTGTAAAATTCCTGTTGTCTTAGCTTTCAGTTTCCTCAGCTTATCACTCAATATTTATGGGCTTGCAAGGATCAACACATCAGCTTGTGTGATTACTACTCCACCCTGATATGGTAAACATTTGTAATGGGAAGAAGAATGATTTGGTTTTTTTTTTCTTTTTAGTGAATGGCTTTCCTTTTTACCTCCACTTAACCAAAAGCTGCAGATGAAAGGAGGTTTAAACTCAAGATACAATTAATACAGATTAATAATTAGATTAGTAATCAAAAACTCACAAATTATTCAGGCTTTTACAAAAAAACAGATCCATTGTAGATTGTCTATTTATACAGATTTCCTGGATGCCAAGTTAACTAGAAGATAGCACATTGCTTACATAACTTGACAAACTGGACAAACAGGGAAAATAATGTTTAATATTTTTGCATTAGCAATGTTATATAATTTTTAACCCTTATTCATAACATATCATCACATATTATGAAATTATTGAAGACCTCTGTTTCTTTGCATTCCAAAGCATTCATAGAAACATTTGGCTGAATCAGATACGTTTTGCTCCAGGTGCTCACTTGTTGCCAAAGGAAAAGTGCTAACTTGATACATTACAGTAATTCGGATCCTACACCAGCCTTCGTTTGAAACATAGCAGCTGCATCATGCATCTGGCTTCATCTGCCTCAGCGTAGCCCAACCAGTCATACGGATCTGCCAGCTGTCTTAAATATTGATGTGTAATGTCTCTTATAAATCTGGTTATCTAATATTCAAAACCTTTCATTTACTTACATATATTGCCAAGTTTGGAAAGGTCCATCTTTAATGATTTTGTGGACTCTATTATAGAGTACAGCGTTATACCACATTGAGTGTCATCTGCCAGTTTTAGCCATGCGGAGTAGTAAAGCTGTTCCCATGGTTGTTCTTAGCTATGTAGAAAAACAATGAAATTGACTCTGCATATAGTGAACAAGAGGAAAGTATAGACATTAAGATACAGTATGCTATCTTAAGAAAAATCTGGTGGTAACAGTTTTGTTACAGTACAATGCAAGTGCAAAATTGTACAGCAAGATGATGAGATCTGCAAACGTACATACAGACCCACATACATACACTCTTTAAGTAGGTTCCTTAAATTTGTACTTAGTATTACACATATTTGATCCCACCATGATATTTTAGGTTAGTTTACGAGTGAAGTCACAAGAAGCTTAATTGTAATCAACTTAAAATTTGTGTTCCCTTTTCTCATGAGTCCAATGCTCTTAAGATGTTAATAGGAGAGTCACACATACAGTATACAAGCAAAGAGCTGCATGTAACTTGTGAGGTTCTGGTTGGTAACAAATGCTAAACAGTCTTATTTTGTAACTAATAAACTACTTTAAAAAAATACTATTGTAGTCCTGTCTAAGTCATTTTAGAGTGTAAACTGTCTAAAAGTTAATATTATATGGTAAAATGTGTAGATAAATTTATATAAGAAGAATCCTAGATTGGGTGAATTTGCTTCTTTATATAAAATGAAGACAAAATCTAAACAATTAAAATAATAAAAAGGGAATACATAGCACTGCCATATACATATAAAAAAGATAAGTTTGGTATTACACAAGTCAGTTGTTTCTTCACAATCAGAGTGTATATTAATTGGCCAAATGAAATTGTGTTAAAAAGTGAAGCATTTTTTATACAGTATACTTTAAAAAAAAATTTGTTTTGTAAATGAGCTAGGTACAGGTGTCCCCATGTGTTTAAAAAAAAAAAAAAAAAAAAATTAATAATAATAATATAAGCCTTAACATTTTACTAATACATCCACTTTTGAAATAGCAAAGGTTTTGAATTAAGAAAACACGCCTTCTGCATTTCTGAGGCATGTCTGTGACAACATAATTAAACTATAAATGTATTTTATTACAGATTGTTGGCACTATTTTCTCAAGGCAAGGATTCGTTTCTTGCTTGCTTGTCTGCTCACTGCAGGTATCCTGTGTGGAATTGCAACAACCCACCTTTGCCAAGCTATATTCTGCTTAATATCCTACTTTTGCTCCTGCAGTTCTGTTTTTTTTTTTTTTTTTTTTTTCTGTGGTTATATTGTGCCATGCCTTGTTACAACAGACAGGTGCACATTCAAACCATGATTTATTTTTATTTTTCCCATAAATCCCTACTTTTCACCTATTCTTTCTGTTATTTTCCATGCCCTGGAAAGCAAGATTTGCCCCAATTGCCACTGTGGTGGTAAAGAGCACACATAACAGTTTCATTGTCCATCCCTCCATTTATCCAACCCGCTATATCCTAACTACAGGGTCACGGGGGTCTGCTGGAGCCAATCCCAGCCAACACAGGGTGCAGGGCAGGAAACAAACTCTGGGCAGGGCGCCAGCCCACTGCAGAGTTCCATTGTATTTTGTACAAATAATAATAAATCAGAACTAAACTGATTTAACTGCATTGTATTTTTATTAAAGTTTTAGGTTTTTGAAAAAGCCAAGCCACTTG
Organism: Erpetoichthys calabaricus; assembly: GCF_900747795.2. NCBI lineage: Eukaryota > Metazoa > Chordata > Cladistia > Polypteriformes > Polypteridae > Erpetoichthys > Erpetoichthys calabaricus. The sequence goes on from NC_041398.2 coordinate 52,664,903, forward strand.
CACATTACACTTCTTGTGTGGTGTTGTATTCACACAAACAAATAAAATAAATACAGATAAAGAAAAAAGGCATGGTGAGCGATAGAGGCCAAACACGAAGAAACAGACTGAAGTGCCACAGACCAGTTATTGAATTTTTAAACACATTTAGTCGCCAAGAATATGATAATAAAAGAACTGAGAACTTCATTTATGACTAAATAAACTCAACTGACAATTACCGATACCAAACACTGATGCCTAACGATTAAAAATTAATCCGGAAATACACAGGGGGAACATGTAAACTCCATGAAGAAACTAGTGCTGTGAGGCAGGAATGACAGCTCTGCTCTGGTCTACCACTTTCCCTAAGCTAAATCGTCTGTAATACATTTCACCCTGATTAAAACTAAAGATATGCCTATAATGTATGCTCAGTTTTTGTCACTTGTTTGCATGCTATGGGCCTGTTCAGTCTTGTTAGACCACCAAAGCACATGAGTGCATTATTATACTGGCAGCAGTAGGTTATTTTTTTCAAAATAATTAAATAAATTTCTGTATAGTAAAAGAATGTGAGCAATTGTAAGTGTGACTTTTTCGGTTGTTGTTGTCTAGATGACTACAGAACAAAGACAGCAATTTATTCTAGATATCAAGAATCAATAATGCCAGAAACTGTGCTTGGTCTTGATTTTCTGAGGTGAATCCATGACCCTGGCTCCGAAAGGGTGGAGGAAGGTGAGTAGCGAAGTAAAGATGGTTTCCTTTTAAAATGGATAAATCTCTTAAAATTGTTTTGCTTTATTTTATCTTAACAACATGGATATACTGTTTTACAAAATATGTGCAATCTCAACATGCAGGTCAATACTCAATGACATTTTGAAAAATGAATGTATTCGGTAAGTTTTCATGTTGGGACTCCAGTCCCATTAGCTCCATTATAAAACAGAAGAACATCATCTTACACATTCTTTCGCTACATAAATCCTCCTAGAATTACACCTTTGAATATGCAAATCAATATAAATACCCCCTTATGTTCAGCATTCTGTAAAAATAAAATGGCAAAAGAACGGGGGGAAAAAAAGAATTTCAGCAAATTCCAAGTAGAGGCAAGGAAAAAACATACATACTATTTGTTGGTTTAAGCAGTGATATAAACAACAAAAGGAAGTTGATCGAGTGACAGTGCCGGAGAGACTCAAAAGTTCAAGCTCAGAAAGTCACACAGTGCCTGATATAAATAAGAAAAAAAATGGAAGAACTGGAAGAATAGGAAAAAACTGAGGAACACATTCAGAAAAATGCGTCTAAACTGAGAGCATTTGCCGATCAGCTGGAAGACGTTAAACAGACATTCACGACTCGAATTGGAACAGCCAGACATTTGGCATCTACTGCTGATGGAAAAGCAACAGCTGTGAATTCCGAATGCAAAAAACTCTGAGACAGACTTGCTGCTCTGGAAGATGGATGCAGAAGGAATAATATTAGAATCGAAGGTCTACCTGAGAATCGTGAAAGTCAAAACTCAGTGAAATTCGTAGCTGAACTATTCTCAAAAATAATTGGAGAGGACTTTAAATCCGACACCGAGATAACAGCAGCTTATTGCATACAGGGATCAAATACCTCTAAACCTAGGACTCTTGTCGTGCGCTTCGAGAGATTACAATCTAAATTTAATGTAATGTCACTTCTCAGACAGAAACAAGAAATTATATTTGAAAATAACCACATTCGTATTTTCCCTGATTAACGTGCTGCTTTTTACAACACTAGACAGTGCTTACGGAAAGCCGATATCAGACACAGCCTCTTGTATCCTGCCAAACTGAAAGTGGATATTCAAGACAAGCATTACATCTTCCACTACGGAGGAAGCTGAAAAAGAGTTAAGAAAGCTGATCCCGACACTTTTTTGAAATATGATCGTGAGTCGCATCCTGTCATGGCATGGCAAGAAGATATTACCTGCTGTCTGATTCACTTGCAATGATACTGGTATCATAATTATACATCCTTTTCCCTTCTCGGCCACTTTGTTTGTTTTAATTACAATTCTGTGTATTATGTGTATGTGTGGAAGAAATTAAATTAGTAACTTTTTTTTTTTTTTTTACACTATTCTAAAGGAGACTGTTTAACATCATACACTTGGTTTATTGTTATTATTATTATTGCATTAGGGTTTATTATGCTTATCCAGGGCCACTTTTTAACACCATTCCATGGGTTTTACTATTTCAAGACTGTGAAAGATTATATTTTATGCTTATAGTATTTAGACTGTATCGACAATAGATATCTGTTTTAATACTCAAACGCTGCTGCTGGGGGGCTTGTCTTGTTTTGGATATGCTCTGTCTGTAGGTATGTCAGAGGACTGGGACTTTGAAGTGGGGTCTAGCCTCACATGGGGAGGCAAAATTCTAGGGGGGGGAGAGAATGAGAGCAAGCTATATCTAATCTATCCTTTTAATCTTTATAATTATAATTACCAATGTAACAACAGGCTGCATGGCAATAACTCCTGGGAAAACTGGAAAATACGGTCAAAGCTATCTCAATTTCAGTTAGGATTACAAAATGAGATCAAAAATTCAGAATCAATGTCTCCATGATGGGACAGTTAATTTTGTGAGCTGGAATGTTAATGGCCTGAATCACGAATTAAAGAGAAAGTATTCTCTCACCTAACAGGTCTAAACGCTAAAATAGTATTTTTAAAGGAGACCCATTTATTGAGCAAGGATCAGTTCCAACTGCAAAAAGACTGGATTGGCCAAATGTTCCATTCCAGCTTTACAAAGAAAACTAGAGGTGTGGGAATTCTTATACATAGAACAGTCTCATTTCTAGTATCAGATGTAGTATCTGATCCTGAAGGGAGATATGTGAAGGGGTGGGGGTGGATTTGTTTTCAATTCTATTTTTGTAAACATTGTTCTATTTGTATGGAATGATTACAATAAAATCAAAAAAATTCTCTACTGTAATATACATTACTGCATTTCATCTTAAAAATGACATCATGAGCTCCAAGAAGATAGTGCTTGGAAATCTAAATCGACTTAAAATCCAGTCATCATCATCTGTAAATATGCCCTCTTTTTTATTGAATTGAATTCCTTTATTGTTATTGTATGGTACAATGAGATTCAATATGCAAATCCTCCATAAACAAACAAACACATACTTTCTTATAAAATTATATAAAAACAATAATAATACGATAAAAATGAAAAATGTACAATATGAAAGTATAAGTACAATATACATGTACATATAGTGCAGATTGTGAAATAGTTCATAAAGTGGCTCAGGTTTGGCAATATTACAACTATATTGCAAGTTCACAGTGAGGTAATTGTTCTAATAAGTACAAGCAGTTCTACAAGGAGCACTTGATGGAATGATTGTGCATTTATAGCTCTTGTGGTTCGGGAACAGTTTCATTCCAAGGTCCGTGCAGGAAAGTCTCTGAAGTGTTTGCCACATGGGAGCAGTTTCAAATAGACTATGCGCATGGCCAAGGCAGCATGTGCTAAATTCTGTACCCCGATAATCCTCTTTCCGATCAGCTGCTGTAGAGCTGTGATTCCACAGTCAGATACAGTGTGTTAAAATACTCTGATTACTCTGTGGTGCACCGAGAGTAACAACGCTAAAGCAGCTATGGTGTTTGGAATAGTTTGGCCATTCCGTGCACCATTATATTGTTACAGATTGATGACAAGCAGATGCCTTAAACTAATAAACGATATGCAGTTAATTTCAGTGTATTTGATAGTCACGTCAGGGATGTAAATCTAAAAAAGAAAGGGAAAGCACACATGCACAGAAGAACTGCTTTGACCCTGGGTGCCACCAGTTTGCAAAACTGAGCCGAAAACTTGCGTACACAATGGACTGAGCTGGCGTGAGAGTGTGCGTGGCTTTATGCAAGTTTAGTTTTTATACATCACGATGTGAGTGCAGAAATACTGTAGGCGTAGGCAACATTTTTGTGTGTACGCACCATTTTTACATAAGGCCCCAGATCTTTGTTAAAATCTTTCACAAAAAACATTTGAGAGAAAGAAGATTTAGCATATATTCATGAATCCACTTTGGTGTATACTACTTTTATTGAAACAAATAAGAAATTTCTTTTTAATTTGAGCATCAGTACATATTTTAGGCCAAGTACTATTCCAATGATATTCAGCACAGTAATCAGTTATACTATGAATTTTCCATTCAGTAGATATATATCAATAAGTAATATCATGTGGTCATGCAGCTTTGGTCTAGGGTCCAAGGGAAAACTTTGGAATTGCAGTAAACTGACCTAATTGAAGAGAGGTGAATTTTATGTAACAGCAACACAATGTAATTTCAGCATTACTTGCCTATACTGCATTAAGCATTACATTTTTAGTAAGCAATACATTGTCAGTAAGATTCATGTGTATTATGGCATTCTCAAAAGCTCAGCTTTCATTAATGTGTCATCTTGGAAAGCTGACACTTTCTGGTAGGTAACAAGTAGCATGGCATCTTACACATTGACAGGTTTCAGTTTGAAATCACGCAACTAGCTATTGTTAACTGCCAAAGACCAAATATGAAACCATATATTCAAAACCAAAATCAAGAACCTGTGTTGGCATGCTGCCTCATTACTTGTCGTATTGTAATGTTTTAATATGGGAGGAGGCAACTCATTTCAGTTTTATGATGAAAGGGTTTATAAAGAAAAGGAATATCAGTGTTTTCTGCCAATACAGGTCATTGAAAATACATGCATTAAAAGAGAGGAAATGAAAGAAGCATGTGTAGCAGAATAGACAGGTCCACACAAGAACTACACTAGTCTTTCGCACCAGATTGCAACATAATGCAAACTTCGAAGAGTACTCAGTAATTTAACAACACATTGTTGAAATGTTGAAATTTAATGTATGAAATTATGTATGCACTGGACTAAAAACTTGAATGACATTTAACAGTTTACTTATTTCATGTTTGTGTTTCATTTTTATAGAGAGCATATCTGTTATTAATGCACACAGAATATAACTTTCTGCTCATGTTTACTTCTAAAATTATGTCCAATTTGAATTAATGATTTTTTATAACCAAGCCAAAGATCAATATGGCTGCTATTTAGCAATAACACTTGAATCCACATGTATACTGTGTTTGTCTTACACTGCTGATCATCATGCTGCAATTAAACATAAACATGATTTTTATCATAAGATACCTGTGCAAAGTCCTTTAGTACATTGCTTACATTCTGAAATGAGATTGTGACAAGCTTAAGCTCCTATATAAGCCAGCTAGGACTGAACTAAATTTTCTGAGACCAAATATTGACAAAATTCAAATTAATGTAAAAATGAAAAACAAACCACATATATACTATTAATTCTCAGAATTTGACAAATGAATATTTAAAAATTAGGCATGATCAAAATGACCTTTTCTTACATAAATGAAGTTAGGGAAAAGCTTTAAAATAAAACCAGAAACTTTGCTGATGAACAAAGAGAAAGAAATATATTTGTTATGAGTATAATAAAATACTTGACTTTGAGCTTCAAAGACATAAGCACAGTCTATAAAACACCCTAAATAATAACTGCTTTCAGATAGTGATACTTAATTGTCTCCTCAAGAAGGTAGTTTTCAAAAATAATGACACCATCCTGAATACTTCAGAACATTTAATAAGATAAGGCTTTGTATTATGAATAAAATAATAATTTTAATAAAACTTGCTTGATGGTAGGGCTGTATTAGGGTCATACGACTAAATAACACATAAAGGATAAAGATATGATCACATTTATTAGTACAATCAGCATTATGAAGTATTCACCATTAATATCATAGAAATGTATTCCCCTAGTATTTGGCTCCACATAGTTTAAACAATTTTGAATTTGCCAACCACACATACCAAAAAGGTGGCAGCATCAAATAACAAAGAAGGGAAAAGTCAAGGAACAGCTAGAAATAAGGTGAAACTTCACTGTGGGTGAGATTTTCTGCATCATGATATGTTGACTATGAAAGAATTAAAACAACAAGAACAATGTATTTCTTGTATAGCCCAAAGTCACACATGGGATGCCCTAATGGACTTTAACAGACCCCGTTAACAAACAAACACTAGCTCATAAATAGAAAATGAATAAAGTTTAAAATGGCAACTGAAAATACAATAAATAATAAACATTGGATAATGACTGACTGACTGACATACATTTTAAAGACATGGACGTGGATGATGACACAGCTGACGAAGAAGGAGAGGCTCTGAATAAAGCAAAGAATTGGAGTGACTGTTTTCTTGTTTATTTATAGGCAATATTATGTTCTTAAACAGATTACTTTCAATTTGTTATCTTTCTGTATATGTATTTAGACAATTCTCTGGACTATTCCCTTATCATATACTGTAATTTGATTAATTGTGAACGTTTCCAACAATCCACTCCAATAAACCTAAACAAACAGACAAAGATACCGTAGCTGTGTATGAAATGATTGGTTTCACCATATTGATGATTATAGGAATATATATTTAAAATAAACATCTATATTAACAAACAACTGGGCAAAACTGGATAAATCTTATGCTCACTCACTTTCCCTTATTCTGATAAGGTCTGCGGTGGCAAAAACATGAGCTGAGCTGAGCAAGCCATACTATTTTAAGCAATTTTTTAAGCACCTACTGAATTACCAGGTGTTCAGAGTCCACATAAGAAATAAAAGGTCTTCAGAGATTTCTGGGTTTGCCCTAGGTCTTCTGTTGGTAAGATATTCCTTGTACACAACCCATGAAGCATGCCAAAGAAACATTCTAACTTTTTGCCAAAACCACTTCAATTGATTCTTCTCCAGATGGAGAAGCAGCAGTTCTACTCCAAGGTCCTCCTGATTTGCTGAGCTGACCGTATCATAGTGTTACAACCACGCAACTCTGCTGGAACCTTGTATTGACTGCCTGTACTGTTAATTGCATCAGTCACTAAACACAGCTCATGACCATAGGTGAGGATAGGGATGTAGACTGACAAGTAAATCAAAAACGTTGCCCAAGGGCTTGTTCCAGTACAATGTCTACAAAATGTCTGTTGCTTTATCAAATTATAGGTCAATCTTACAGTCATTACCTTTTTCCCTCACTCATGGGCAAGACCCTGGATACCTGAATTCCTTCTCTTGAGAGAGCTGCTTACTCTTTAAGAAATGATAATAAACCACTCTTTTGATGCTTCACCAGAAGCAAAAAGGTAGGAAGTGAATATTAGATGCAGAAGTGGCATCCTCAGATTTAAGACAAGAGGGGCAGACTCTGTAAATAGTTTACATTTACATGTGTCTGTTTATTTTGAACAACCCGCTCTCCAAAATTCTTTATATATATATATATATATATATATATATATATATATTACATCTGCAGACTATATAGTGGGACCACAGATTGTTTAAGAAGCCTCAAAAACATCAACATTTATTTTCTTCTATTTCAAGCACTAGAGAAAACAACCAAAAGGTAGAAGCATTCAATTCATTGCATTCGCCACCACAATGTGCATGCTGAAAAGATCCCTTACTGTCTGTAATAAGTTAAAGTACAACAGGATTTAGTGTGAGCACTTTGTCTAACTATGGCTAAGGCAAAAAAAACCTACAAGCTTGAGCATACAACTGATGAATGGCACAAAAAGAAATACATGAGTGAAAAATGTAAACAAATGAAAATCATAAACATCTAATAATACATATATATTCAATAATATTTGACATCATTCCTACTGATTACTTGGTTCATTTCACAAGAACACACGTTCCTGTAAAAGTGTGTTTTGCAATGACCATCAACAAAAGGCCAAGTCACTAGGTAAAGCAGGAACTGACTTAATACAGGAGTTATACTGTTGTGCAATTGTACATAGCATGTTCAAGAGTAAAAAGCTTTAGTGACCTAATAATGTTAATATATACATTTTTTTAGACTGATGCCTTTATTCAAGGTGACTTACAGCATCTTAGATACAACTTGTTACATTTCTTGTGGTTTTCAGTTGGAGCACAGGCAGGTAAAGTGACTTGGTCAGGGTCACACAGTCTCAGTAGCAGGATTTGAACCAACAACCTTTAGGTTTGAAGTCTTAGGTTCTAACCACACTGCCTACCAATAATTTTTCATTTGTTAAAAAAATGTATAAAGAAAAATGCTTGGTTACATAGTACTAATAAATACAGTTAATCAATGGCACTATGACTGAGGCCCAATGTCTTATGAATTTTCCCATGCAAAACGGGTAACACAACTAGTTTTAATTATAAAAAAGGATAGTGAAATTATACTGCTTAATTTGAATTTTATTACTTAGACATTGACATTTTATTTGAGTAAAGCAAAGGAAAAACTGACTGAATTTATACACTGCTCAATTTTTATCTGTTTCTGTCTTTAATGAATACTAGCTGTCCCCCGCAGCTCTGCCCGCATAGTACAGAGGTACAGCGACTCAAAGGCTGGCACATGAGTGAGGAGGGCCCTGCCCAGCTCCCCACTGCTTGGCCCGCAGCCTTTGTCTCGGATTAGCGCGAATAAATCACTTCGGCAAGCAAACTATAATACTTAGCGTGATGAGAGAAGTTGCAAAATCAACCGTAATGTTCAAGCAAATTATAGAAAAAAAAACGATTTGCAGTAAATCTGTTAAGTAGTTCTCTCATGAAAAGCGGACAGACATACAGACAGAAAAGCGTTGGATTTTAGATATATAGAGAGATAAATGTTGCTTTCACTATTCTAAAGAAGGTAAAACACTGTTTCCTAAATTACACAATGCCCTGGGATTTCAGTCATTGGCAGGCAATGCCCCTAAAATGTCCTATCCTGAAGTATTTACATATTTTGATCTTAAGAGGATACCTGATTATCACTGAAACTTGACTCTATAATAACAAAGTTTCAAATATAGGCATTCCATTCAAACTGCTAAAAATCTTACTTTTTTGAAAATAATAAATATATTATCACTACTTAGTTCATAAAATACATTTTATTATTTTACAAATTGGTCACTGTAATGTTTCAAGAGAGTGAATAATTCAAACAGTATTTGAAAACCAAAAATATATGAAAACCAACAATAATACAGATAAAAAGACTGTAAATTGTATTATTAAAGGAGATTAAAAACCCCCTAATAAAAAATGCTCATATTCAACCCATCTGGTGTATAGGCCGTTTTTTTTCCCTTCCATAAGAGGGTGGGTGTTGTAGGGGAGCAGGGAATTTGTGAAAACTACATAAATCACATTATGACAGAAATGCTCAGCTGTTATTTCTCCCTGGAGGAAAAACCATGCTCAAAAATAGGTATGTGTGCTGGCCCACTTTGATCTTGGCTTGGCACAATTTCAACTTGGATTCAATCTGTAAATCATACACACAAACACCTACATACACAGGCTTTACTGTTTAACACAAAAGCCAGGTGCAGCACCACATTGAGTGACACAAAGCATAGGTAGAGATAGAGAGTGAGGGGAGACAAAGATGGAATGAGGATTTTCAGTACCTGCCTTACATTCTTTAGGATTGGAACATAACTTTGGTACATAATTATGGCAGAAGTTGGGGTCCTGGGTCTAGCAAGCATGCATGGAGATTAAAGAGCAGAAATATGATCATTGTATTTGAGGCCGTGTTTTAGCAGCACTAAACCAGATGGGGTGTGAAGGTAAAGGATTTAAAAAGTCTAGAACACAGATTTAGCATTGCTCTTAGAAACATATACATAAAGTCATTTAAAAAATGGGTTTGACATTGTAATTAAACCTCAAAAGAAAATGGCAACGTGCAGTATAAACTACTGTACATGAAATTCACATACTGAAATTTTAGTTACCGTAATTTATAAATACTGAACTACCTTAAGATTACTCTATACACCCAAGGAATGGGCCTGAATTTTGTTTTTGACAGATGGAACATATTTGCCCTATCCCCCATGAATTTACAAATGGGAGGGAATTTGATTGTGTTTTTAAAAGAATGATATGATCATCAGGAACCTTAACTGATGTTTTCTGTATATAACTGAAAACTACTGCTAAAACCAAATAGTACAAAATTAAAACCTTTCCTTAGCTACAAGAGGACTGAAAACCATTAGCAATTAGGAAGGCATTCACAAAACAGGAAAGGACTTGAAAGCTTCCCGTTGTGTCTTACAGCTGAAGGAAGCAGAAGAATAATGCAGGAGCTTCTTTAGAAGAACTTTGTTACATAAAGTTTATTAAATACACATATGCTGTACATAGAATAGTAACAATCTTGTCTTTAACTAAGTAAGCGTCTGCATCACACACTATGTTGTTTTTCTGTCTGTTGTTATTTTAAGGTAAAGCCACATCCACATACCCAGCAGTCCTTGCATCTGAACAAGTTATGAACAATAGTACAATACATAGCACTTCCCAAATACACTGAAGGAATGAATCCGTAACAAGATTATTTGAATATTTCTACACTAATTATTCTAATTTACAAAAACAGGTAAAGTTGTTTTGTAAAAACACATTGTTCAATTCAGGTTTATCAGCAAGCTTTGACACTGATGTTTGCATCAAAACATACAGAAAGCATTACCTGGTTAATAACACTGTAAAATTACATTTAAAGGTCTGGTCATAACATTTAATGTCATGAAAATACTGATGCTTTATTTTTTTTGTGATAGGGTCCTTGAGGGGTAGAGGTAAATTAGTGGAAATTGATCAATTGATTATCTCCAGAACATCAACAATTAATGAGACATTTTGGGTAGGGCTTTCATTTTATTATGCTTCATTATTCCTGTAGATTGAACTACCTGGTTGTTAAATTTATGTAGCGAGAAAGAACCACACTTATTTAAAAAACTTAAAATATGGATGGCATCTTCTGTATTATGTTTATCTAGTTTTCTGGTATTTACAAAGTTTTTTGTCATAATGTTTTCTCTTTTAAGAGTTTCCCAGTCTTTCTGAAAGAGCATTAAGCATTATGTTGTGACTCAAAGCTTTGTAGACTGCTTCTGTCAGGTGTCACGCATGGATGTTAAAGGATCACCTTCTTGGCTTTGATCAGTTATGAGGTACCATCCCAGTGCATGAGGGGGCACTGTCACTAACCTTTTTGTCTTTTGCCTTAGCAGCACAGAGAAAGCATCCCAGGAAGCCAACTGACTGACAATGTTTCCTCAACTCCTGCCCCTTCCTGTTAGAAATATATAAAAAAAGCCTGTCCTTGGAAGGTGGCATCTCGCTTAGACTCAGTCTGGCAGCAGGATGGAGTTCCAAGTTAGTGATCCGAAAGCATATTTTCTGTTCTATCGTTGTGTGCCTGTATATTTAATTGCAGTCTTTTTTGTTGGGGAAAGAATATTAAACGGGGTGACACAGTTGGCTTCCCAACTATTTTTGGAACTCTGCAATCTTCACTCGTTTACCACACATGGTAAGACAGCACTGCATCATTTTGCAAAAATTCTTCAGTCTTGGCGCATCATTATTAGGCAGTCTCGGTCTTTATATGGATTAGCTCAAAAAGTTGGGAAGCAAGATACAGCCCCATGGGCACAAATTGGAATGGATGCTGGATCTGGAATTGGAGAACACAGCTGGGAGAGAGACTGGAGTAGAGGCTCACTGCAGGGGCATCATGAGATAAAGCTGAAGACTCTGGTTTGGTTGTGTAACTTATGGTCCTTTTTAAGATGCACTCCCGTGCCACCCTCTCCTTTTTTGTGTTTCCTTGCTTATCCTCTGACAGAGGCTCGCATATTCAACAGGCTGAGATATTCAGCACTATTAACAACTACACTGAAACAGTATTACTTTCATGCAATGATTACAGAATATTTTAGTTATGTTTGTTTAAAAACTATGTGATGAAATTTAATGACAGACTGTTTGCAGACTATTGGCCTAACATACACAATGAAGACTCTGTTAAAACCTGATTGAAAAGTATAAGTTAGGGGATGGAGACAAGAAAATGCCTAACTCACTGAATATTCTGTTTAATCAATCCTTAATAAATAAAGTATGAAACCACTGTAAATTAGCAAAAAGCAGGCTGACTGCAAAAAAATGAATGATCCCGCAAAAAGACAACTACTGAGGGAGGCCACCAGGAGAGACCTGTGATAACTGAAGGAGTGAGATTGGAGAGACTGTGCAAACAACTGTTGCCCAGGTGCTTTATGGGAAAGTGGCAAAGAGAATAAAAGCACAAGATTTCAGTTGGAGTTTGCCACAAGGCACTTGGGAGACTCTGAAGTTAGCTGGAAGAAGGTTCAGTGATTTGAGGAGATTTCTGGCCATCAGACTAAATGCCATGTTATACTGCACATTATCAAAAAAAAACAAAACACCATCCTTACTGTGAAGCATGGTGATGGCAACATAATGCTGTGGGAATGGTTCTCTGCAGCAAGCCCTGGAAGGCTTGTGAGGGTAATTTGAACACAGCAAAATTTGTGGCTGGATTTGAAAACAGGCTGTTCACTTACAATCCTCTTGCAACCAGACAAAGCTTGAACAGTTATGCATAGGAAAAATGGCGGTGTCCAAATGTGCAAATCTAATATAGAGTATATCTGCAACAATATTCTGTAGCCAAACATTTTGTGCATGTTACCCCAACGCCTTCATTAAATTTTGCTTATACTGTCTTTATCTGCTAATTGAACTTCAGATAAACAATCCATATCTCCAAATAAACCTTGCATGCAAACAGTTTCATGTCTACTGTTTTGATATGTTTCAGACAAAAAAAAAAAACTAAGCAATTAAGACTACAAAATATAAATAATGCAACAGAAAATTTTCGAGGGGAGGTGCAGATTGTATAAATGTCAATTAAAAGGTCTGAAAACTTATTAGTTCTAGATAAAGCCTATTGTAGCATCATTTATAATAATGATTACGAAGGGGAAAAAAATTGCAGTGCAAGTTTTAGCATATTCAGTTATTTCATTTGTAAAATGCACATATACAATATACGTATAAGAGCATACTTAGTGAAACAACCTGTTCTCAATGTCTGTGCGCATCAGACACGAATGACGTACTGTACATGCAATTTATGCTACTTTGACAAGAAAGTCCTTTTGTTAAGGTAAACCTAACCATTTCTCAGAGTAGTACAATCTGATAAAGTAGGATACAATGTTAGAAAACTTTCTCCTTAAGTTACTTTGTATGTGCTGAGATTCCAGTTTTCATGAAGTGCTGTGCTTCCAAATATTACCTTTGTTAAAGTAGTTTTCACCCATGTCTTTGAAGCAACAGTGCACGAGTCATAAGCAGACCATAATTTACAGATGCACCGTGACTGACATTTTTTTTCTTTGGCAACTTTAGCAAGTAAACTTCTGTCAGCATTAAGCATCAGTATGGTTAATAAAGGGTATTTTACTGCAGCCTCAATAGTTGTAAGTAATAGAAGAAACAATCCATCTGTGTTAGGGATGAAATGCTATTTTTTTTTTTGCAAATAACTTGCCCCTAATATTTGAAAGCTTTGTCAGACTACATATTCATTTGGCAAGAACTACTATTGGGTTGCATTTTTGTATCTGTACGTACAGACTGTACAGTATACACTAACTACAATTGCCGTTGCATGCAAGAAAACTTCAGCTTCACTGAGGGTAAGTACAGATTTAAAAATAAGTCCCCTCTTTCTTTCAAAACTTCTTTATTATTATTATTATTACGGTAGTGATGGTCCACTCCTACAGGTACTTCGGAGTCCACATTAATGACAGGTTGGACTGGCCACTGAACACAGAAGAACTATAAAAGAAAGGGTAGAGCAGGCACTTTTTCCTAAGGTGACTGGGCTCCTTTAATGTGGGAAGTGACATCCTTCATATCTTCTATAACCCTGTGATAGTCAGTGCGATTTGCTACGCTGGGGTGTGCTGTGCTGGTAACATCACTTCAAGAGAGGCCCACCGAATTAGCAAGCTAATTAAAAGGGCAGGCTCAGTTATAGGATACACTGTGGACTACCTGGAGGTAGTAGCAATGGAGAGAAATAAAACAAAACTGAGTGCCATTATGACGCTAACATAGAACGGATGGTAAATGTCAAGACTACCATAGTAGAGAGGACAGAGCCGATTATACTTCCTTAGAAGGCTGGCGTCCTTCAACATCTGCAGTAAGATGCTGCAGATGTTGTATCAGACGATTGTGGCGAGTGCTCACTTCTACGCAGTGGTGTGCTGGGGAGGCAGCATAAAGAAGGATGCCACACGCCTGGACAAACTGGTGAGGAAGGCAGGCTCTATTGTAGGCATGGAACTGGACAGTTTGACATCTGTGGCAGAGCGACGGACACTGAGCAGAGTCCTGTGAATCATGGAGAATCCACCACATCCACTGAACAGTGTCATCTCCAGACAGAGGAGCAGCTTCAGCGACAGACTGCTGTCACTGTCCTGCTCCACTGACAGACTGAGGAGATTGTTCGTCCCCCACACTATGCGACTCTTCAGTTCCACCCGGGGGGGTAAACGTTAACATTATACAAAGTTATTGTCTGTTTAACCTGCATTTATATCACTCTTTAATTTAATATTGTTTTTTATCAGTATGCTGCTGCTGGAGTATGTGAATTTCCCCTTGGGATTAATAAAGTATCTATCGATCTATCCTACTGTAAAACCTCACTTGTTAATAGCAGGTTTTGGTGTAAAGCCAAAGAGTCCACCAGTGCTTATTACTGAAAATTTAGCTGTAATGCACAGTATACAGTACTTTACTGACTTAATAGTAATTTTTTGCCGCTCAAGTAGTGTAAACTAACAGGTCATATACTTCTAAAATTTTAAAATCTAAGTTACACTAAGAGGAACAATTCAAACACTTTTCAATATGCAGCAAATCCTATTTAATGCTTTTCGCGGCACTGTTTCTAGTAATCACCGAATGAACTCTCTTCATTAAATTACCTTTGGCAGTTTTACACTTTACTAAGCTCTCTTCCGCTCTTGCTTTCTCCTGTCTGGTTGGAAACAGAAACTTGATTTTAAAAAAAGTATTTGGATTACTTTAACTGGTTGGTACATTTATAGCTTGTATGCTGCATAGTGAAACATATATAAATGGGCAACGAGTACTGCAGCTGACCACAACATGTGTGCACCCAATCCATTTAATAAATGTAAAAATGCCTTTCTGCCAGCAGAGGGTGCAGTGGGCTAGCAATAAATGTACTATATTTTGTTATTTGCTTGAAAAAAAAATCACTAGCAATTTCTTGCATTCACATGCTTGTGGGTTTGTACTTCTGAATTCATTTTGCATATGTGAAATTTCAGTCTGTTTCTTCCTGATGTGCTGCCTGACCCACACAAAAAGCAATTAAACATTATTTCTGTCTATCTGTTATATAAATATATAATGTCTGTTTGTATGTTCCCTGTACAATCCTAAACCCTTTGACCAAATTTTGCATAGTTGCTCTCTAGGTCCATACGGACCAAACAGAATACTTTGGAAGCCAACATTTTTACCTTGAGAATTGTGTTTTTTTTCCTTGAGTGCCACAGTTTGCACATCAGTGTCACCTGCTAGCTCAGCACAAGTGAAACATTACCAAACAGAATAAAGCCCGACTAGCAGACAAAATGACCAGAGCTAAATGTTACTTTCCTTGGCAACTGTAATATAAAAAGGAGTATTGTGTGCTTTTGCAGGGGGTGTTAGATAGGAAATTTGTTGAGAGTGGAGGTGCAGCACAACACAATGGAGAATCAAAGGGTTGTTGCTTAACTGCTGCTGTGTCAGATTGTCTATATATTTTTAAGCACTACAAACTGTCCACCTTGAACTAAGACATGACAATGTTCGTGGTTACAACCTAGCAAGATGTTACTGCAGTTCTGGAATCCAATTAAACCCAAAAAGAACACATTTTCGACTGGATGATGGATGGGACAGCTAGTAATAACAGGTTTAGGGTAGAGGTTAGGGTAGGGGATTCCAGCCTCGACTGGCAGTACGTGGGTACACAAATCCTGTAAAAATTATATAATTAATCTCTCATTAATCCAATTGCGAGAGAATGTAAACTACCAATTAAGACTTTTATGTCTCATTCAACCCATTAGGAAAAACTGTTTTTAAATTTTTAATTCATTCTGTTTCTTGTTTTAGACGGCGAGTTTTGTTCCAAAAGAATTGCACTAATGCAAAAAATATTGGTGAGTGGTCAGACTGTGCAATATGACTGTAAAGCTTAGTCTGCCTATTCTGGTTATCAATTAAACGTAGATGTTGAATGCATCTCGCTTTCACTGAGTTCTTAGTCTCACCTATGTAAAGCATTTTACAAGTTCTGCACTGTATTGCATAAATGCAGTTTGTAGTGGTTAGAGTCAGGTTCTGAAAAATTGGCAATTCTACAGCTGCAAAAGGATTACTAACAATTTTTTTATCTACATACGGGATTTGTCATGCACATTTATTCCTTTTCTTTTTAATTGTACAGGATACCCTGACTAGTAAATCGTTCAGGTTTTTATTCTTTTGATAAGCTGCCACAACTTTCCAACCTTTCAGGTCCTCCTGTCCCTGCTGTACTTGAAGAAAATTCTCCCGCAAAATTCTAAAAACCTGCTGTGCTTGTGCCGAAAATGTAAACACCATCAGTAAGATATTTTCCTTCTGTCTCCCTCCTTCTCCACCCTCCACTTCCTGTTCCGTCTGTATCTGCCCCTCCATCTTTTCTTTCCACTGTCCTTTGTTGTCTTGTACACCCCTATTTATTTTCTTTCTTAAGAGATGTTCCACAAAAATCCAGAAAATCAAAATAAATCAATTTTAACCTCCCCTCTGTTGACTACCTGGACTTTCAAATCTTATACTTATTGTGCCATTCCCTTTCTAATCCACTAAAAAACCACCCAAAGGTATTTTTTTGTCCCCATCCTCCCATCTCATCTTCCGAACTAAACACCCGGGTATTAGCCTCAGGACCCCTTCCAGAGATTTTAACCTTAAGATTTGGGGAGGGGTTGTCCATATCTAATTCAGACAATACGTCCATATGTGGGAGTTGGATATTAACATCAGGGTTAGAAATAAGATCTTTAACACCAGGGGCGTGATTAATCTCAGGGTACCTCAAATTATTAACATCAGGGCCAGTGAGACACTGATTAACATCAGGGATAGTATTATACTGATTCACCTCAGGGACCAAAATATACTGATTAACATCAGGACTTAAGGGATACTGATTAACATCAGGGTTAGAAATATCTTGATTACCATCAAGGACTCTAAAATTACTAACCTTGGGGATCCAAAATAATGTTTCTGCCTCCAAGATATAATATTGTTCCCCACTGTTAATCTCAGGGATATAGTCCACTGAAAATAATTCTCTGAAAGGTGCTTTTAAAGGGTTACAAAAGGCCCCTAACCGTAAGTTTTTAAGTTTAGGATGTGGATGGGCGGGGGCAGTCCATCAATCTCATAACCCTGTCCAAGAATTTTAAAGCCCTTATCTCCATTCCCCAGCACCAGTTGAACATCCCAGATTGGCAAGGTATGTAGAACAGAAACAAGAAAAAAGGCAGAATAAGATGTTATACAACCGAAGAAGATTGAATATTTAATTTTCAGAAGACTGCTTATAAACCAAGAACTATAATATTTAAGATAAGTAAACAGACCCGTCCACAGTCAGCGTAGATTCTCATTTTAACTGTTTTTTTACTTCCCACAGGAAGATGACCCAGGTGCAGCCGCGAGTGGCAGCATTTCCAGCAGCTCCATGTACGACTTTATATTTCTACCTGTTTCTCTATTTTTCTGATCACTCCTACCACTTTCTTTTATGTGGACTCGTTTCCTGGACACTTTTTACTACTTGGAAATGGATTTTTACACGCCGAGACTCGTCTATTCAGGTAGTCAACTTCAAGCACTGAGAACAAAGGCCCGTGCCAGTGTGGTTCCCTATTTACCTGACGAGGTAAGAAGGCAGTATCATGGCAGCAGAGCCGGTGCTAAGCTAAAGGCTAAGCGGCTAGTGAGAAAGTGGCGATACAAGCCTTCGGTGCCTTCTGTGATCCTGGGAAATGTGAACTCACTACAAAATAAGATCAACGAACTTGCTGCGCTGGTGAAAAATATCAGGACCTACAGAGAATGCAGTTTGTTGTGTTTTTGTGAAACATGGCTAATAACTAGCATCCCAGATGCTAACGTGGAGCTACCCAGGTTTAGCACAGTTAGAGCGGACAGAGATGCAAATACCTGCGGGAAGTTCTCTATGTGAATACAAGGTGGTGCAACCCTGGACATGTAAACGTCAAAATCTCCACTTGCTGCAGGGACATCAAACTGTTGGCCATAAATCTGCATCCCTATTACTTGCCCAGAGAGTTTGGACACGTCATTGTTTTTATTGTTTACATCCCTCCTTGGGCGGACATGGAGATAGCAGGTGACATCATCCATTCTGCTGTTGCTAAACTACAAACACAGCACCCTGAGGTGCTTTTGCTAATCTCTGGAGATTTTAACCATGTGACGCTGGACAAAACATTACCTGCCTTCCCTCAGTTTGTGAATTGCAACACCTGGGGAAATAGGACTATTGACCTACTGTATGCAAACGTTAGATGCATACAGCACCACCCCGCTGCCTGCACTTGGGAAAGCAGATCATAACCTGGTTCTGCTTCAGCCTCACTACAAACCAAAAGTGAGGGAGCTACCTACAACCACACGCTTATTCAGGAAGTGGTCCCCTGAGGCAGAGCAGGCTCTGAGAGACTGCTTTGGAACTACAGACTGGGATATCCTGCAGGGGTCACATAGTGAGAACATTGAAGAGGTTGTTGACTGCACTACTGACTACATCAACTTCTGTATGGACATTGTAGTTGCAGTAAGAACAGTATGCTGCTATGCTCACAACAAGCCATGGATTACAAGTGACATCAAGGGCCTTTTGAACCAGAAAAAAAAGGGCTTTTAAAGGTGGTGATCAACATGAGCTTAAGCACGTGCAGAAGGAACTCTGAGTCCAGCTCAGGGCAGCAAAGGTGCAGTACAGGAGAAAGATGGAGCAGAAGTTGCAGAATAACATGAAGTGTGGGATGGGATGAAGATCATCACTGGCTGCAGCTCGAAGCGGGGTGCCACCATCAAGAGAGGCGTGAAGAGAGCAAACCTGATGAACAACTTCTTTAACAGGTTTGACCACCCTTACCCACTCTCACCTCAGAGTACTGCACCCTTTGCCCATCCTTCTGCTGATACCAGCATAGGAGAGAGTTTCCCCCCACCCACAATTACAGCAGCCCAGGTAAGCAGAGAGCTGAGGAGACTTTGTGCCAGCAAAGCAGTGGGTCCAGATGGAGTATCACCACGACTGCTGAAGGCCTGTGCATTGGAGATGGGGAGTCCTCTACAGCGTATCTTCAACCTGAGCCTGGAACAGGGGAGAGTCCAGAGGCTTTGGAAAACATCTTGCATCACCCCAGTCCAAAAGGTATCACGTCCTGGTGAGCTGAATGACTTAAGGCCTATCGCCCTGACGTCACATGTGATGAAGACCATGGAGCAGCTGCTGCTTCACCACCTGAGGCCACAGGTCTTCCACGCCCTCGACCCTCTGCAGTTCGCATACCAGGAGAAGGTGAGAGCGAAGGATGCCATCATCTATATGCTACACCGATCCCTTTCCCATTTGGACAGAGGCAGTGGTGCAGTAAGAATTATGTTTCTGGACTTCTCTAGTGCCTTCAACACCATCCAACCTCTGCTCCTCAAGAACAAGCTGGCAGAGATGGGAGTAGATTCATACCTGGTGGCATGGATCGTGGACTATCTTACAGACAGACCTCAGTATGTGAGTCTCGGGAACTGCAGGTCTGACATTGTGGTCAGGAGCACAGGAGTGCCGCAGGGGACTCGGGTCCTGTTCAGCCTATATACATCGGACTTCCAAAACAACTCAGAGTCCTGCCACGTGCAAAAGTTCGCTGATGACACTGCTATCGTTGGCTGCATCAGGAGTGGGCAGGAGGAGTAGTGTAGGAACCTAATCAAGGACTTTGTTAAATGGTGCAACTCAATCCACCTACAACTGAACACCAGCAAAACCAAGGAGCTGATGGTGGATTTTAGGAGGCCCAGGCCCCTCATGGACCCCGTGATCATCAGAGGTGACTGTGTGCAGAGGGTGCAGACCTATAAATACCTGGGAGTGCAGCTGGATGATAAATTAGACTGGACTGCCAATACTGATGCTCTGTGCAAGAAAGGACAGAGCCGACTATACTTTCTTAGAATGCTGGTGTCCTTCAACATCTACAATAAAATGCTGCAGATGTTCTATCGGACAGTTGTGGTGAGTGCCCTCTTCTACGTGGTGGTGTGCTGGGAAGGCAGCATAAAGAAGAGGGATGCCTCACGCCTGGACAAACTGGTGAGGAAGGCAGGCTCTATTGTAGGCACGGAGCTGGACAGTTTGACATTTGTGGCGGAGTGACGGGTGCTGAGCAGGCTCCTGTCAATTATGGAGAATCCACTGCATCCACTGAACACTATCATCTCCAGACAGAGGAGCAGCTTAAGCGACAGACTGCTGTCACTGTCCTGCTCCACTGACAGACTGAGGAGATCGTTCCTCCCCCAAACTATTCAACTCTTCAATTCCACCCGGGGGAGTAAACGTTAACATTATACAAAGTTACTGTCTGTTATACCAGCATTTTTATCACTCTAATTTAATATTGTTTTGTATCAGTATGCTGCTACTGGAGTATGTGAATTTCCCCTTAGGGATTAATAAAGTATCTCTATCTATCAAAAAGAATCCGACCACGTTAGCCAAGAGAAATCACTTATGTCCGAGTTAAGACCCCCATATTCTGGAAGTTGAGGTACACCAGTACATTTATTTACAGAAACATATTTATAAGATAAATAAGTAGTATAAGTAGCCGAAACCTCATTGTGTATTTCTTTTAAAAATCTCCCCGAATAACCTCTTTCTTAAGACAGAAAATAAAATATGAATCACCTCACATGTATGTTTCATATCCAAATTAATCCTAAAAAATCTTATGAGCTGTGATTTTATTATACCACGAAAGGTATGTTTAGGGTGAAAGCTACTCTTTTGCAAAAGGGTGTGGGTATCTGTACTTTTAAAATAAACCTTTTGAATTGAGTTTTTTAAGTTAATAACCGATTTCAGCTGTTACTTTAATTGCCGGGTGAATATTGTTTAGGGTCCTAAGAAAGAAATTGAATTCCTGTGTAGTGTATGTCCAAACCCCAAAGATGTCATTCAGGTAATGCAAATAAAGTACTGGAAGCCTCCGACATCTGGGAAATGGCGTCTGCTCCCATTTCGCCATATAAATATTCGCGTATGCAGGAGCATACCTCTTCCCCATAGCAGTCCCATGGGTCTGAAAGTACAACTTGACATTGAACTCAAACTCATTAGTCCTAAGACTCAATTCCAACAATTGTAATAAGTGACTATCTGATCTACTAGGATCAGGAAATTTATTAAAGATGTTTTTTAACAGATTTTAAACCTAACTCAATATCAATATTGGTATATAAAGATTCCACGTCCATTGCAAACATAAACGAGTAGCTCAGGAAGGTCTGATTTTTAATCAATTGTAAAAGTGGTAAGTGTCCCAAATATAACTATTGTGTCATTCTGACAAGGGATTCAAATAATAATCAATAAACTCTGAAACCTTATATGACTCCGAGGAACAATCTGATACAATAGGCCTTCCTGCAGGAACCTGAAACGGAATTGTGTATTTTTCAGGGGTTTTATGGACCTTAGGAAGCAAATAAAATTTTCTGACTACAGGATTGGATGGCCCAGCCAAATATCATTTTTTTTTTTTTTACTCTAATAAACCCATCCGACTGTAGACTATTCAAAATACTTTCTATTTTACATTTAGTCTTTAGTTGTAATTTTTTTAACGGGCGGTAGTGCAAATGATTGTTAAGTTGCCTCTGGGCTTCATAGATGTATTGAGACCTGTCGATAATAACTGTCATAGACCCTTTATCTGCAGGTTTGATAATAATCTTTTTATTATTTTTAAGATCTTTAAAAGAATTTCTTTCTGCAGTTGTTAAATTGTCAGGTGTCTAGATGCTGTGATTGACAAGTTCCAGATCCTCCTGATATTTTTTAATCAAATCTAATATAACCTTGTCAACCCCAGCATCCTTTGGCACCCAATGCAAAGGGTCCACAAACAGTCTAGGTGCATCATCCGTCTTGTAATCAAAAAACAATTTTAACCTCCTATGATACTGTACCTATAGATATCTCTTTTTATCTCTTCAGTATCAACTTCCAATGGTGTAGGGAAAAATGTAAGGCCTTTTTGTAAAAGAGTCGTATCAGATTCTGTAAGTCTAACGCCATCACTTAAATTAATAATATACCTGGTTGACCCTTCTAGGAGTTTAAAGATTCCAACCAGCCATCTATTATTAAATAACCCTGGTTCTCCTCCCATGTACTAAATCTTGTTCTAACTCCACGTCCCCCAAACCTTCACTTTCTATCACTTTTAAATCAGGATGATCCTCCAAAATCCAATTCAGTAAACAAATTGCCTCACACAAATCAACTGCTTGTTTCTCCAAGAAATAAGAAATTTTCACAAAACCAAATCTGTGCACCAGGAAATTTGTTTCTAGCTGTATTGTTCAAATCAGTCAAGTCCTTTTTCAGCCATGCTTCTCTAGGTCTACA
Organism: Erpetoichthys calabaricus; assembly: GCF_900747795.2. Taxonomy (NCBI): domain Eukaryota; kingdom Metazoa; phylum Chordata; class Cladistia; order Polypteriformes; family Polypteridae; genus Erpetoichthys; species Erpetoichthys calabaricus. Next base: position 52,687,743 of record NC_041398.2, read on the forward strand.
AATCTTAAGACAATCATTCAAGCTCAATATAGAAAACAACATTCAATATCCCAGTCTTAGGTGTTTTAATTTTGTCTAAAATTTCTTTTATGTCCCTAATCTTTTCCCCCGGGAAACTATGTGCTTCTAAATTACTTTGTCTATAATGTGGAATTCTAGAAACATTTGAATCACCCATTAACAAATGTAACTGAATCGGATCTACACGCCAATCCGTTCTATTCCTTCCCCCTTCATGTCTCACCGGACGTTGTACAAGTTCTAATTGTTCTAGATTCCTACTCTGAATATTATTGGAGGGATCAGTTTTGGACAATGGATCTACACAAGATTAGGGTCAGAAAAGGACTCTAAGATTAGATGAGAAGTCCAAAATATTAGGATCAGGAAAGGTATTGGGAAAACCCATCCCTTTAGAGAACAATCTGTCCTTAGGGTTAATGTTAAACATTAAAGATAACATACTCCTCCAGGAGTTTTTAAGTTCAGGGTAAAGGGGGGGTAGACCATATTTTAATCGAAAAACACCAAGATTATAAGTTTTTTCAATTGACCCAATACTAGAGGTAAGCAATTAGATGTCCCAAACTGGCAAAGGAGACCCATAAATACCCAAAGAAGAAACTTTAGAAAATTTGTACAAGCCCTCATATTGGAAGTAAACCATCTGACATATTAATATACTTAAATATCTTAGAAAACGTGAGAACAAAGAAGAAAAAGAGAATCAACCCCCTTATTCTAAGCTGTTCCTGTTGTGAATATTACAAGGAATCTTCATAAAAGAAAAAAAGATTCTGCAGACTCAAGTTGAGAGAAAATAAAGATCCATATAATCTGCATGATAGAAATCTTGCTGTGGTGATTGAGGGATCCCTGTAAGTTTATTGAAAGGGCCCTGTCATCTATCCAAGTATTTTTTATAGGTATGATTTACCTCCAGATGTGTATCTCTTAAAAATCTCCTAGAATAACTACTACAAGGCCTGGAAAATAACTTGTACACCCTAATTTGTATCTTGTAAAAAAGAATTGATCCTATAAAATCTAATAATCTGTGATTTTATAATGCCCCTAAATGTACAGTATGTTTCGGGTGAAATCTAGAGCGATTAAGAAGGGCATGAGTATCTGTAGGCTTAAAGTAGATCTTAGAATAGCATGTTTTTTCAGAGGAAGAAGAAGACTGAAAATGAATTTCCATATCCAGAAAAGGCAAAGAATCATAACTCATTTGACACTAATCTAATGGCTGGATGGTGTGAATTTAGAATATCTACAAAGGTTTGAAATTCCTCCTTTGTATGCGTCCAAACACCAAAAATGTCATTCAAATACCGCAAATATATTTTTGGGAGACATTTTGCAAATGCCATCTGTTCCCATTCTGATATGTATATGTTTGCATACAAGGGAACAAACTTTCTTCCCTATGGTAGTACCATGAATTTGGAGAAACATTTTTCCGTCAAACTCAAAGTCATGAGCTGTCAAGGTAAGATGTAAAAGTGTAATAAGTAATCCTCTGGTCTATTCTGATCTGAATATTTCTGGAAAAGATTCTGAACCGCCTGTAGGCCTAGTTGAATGTTAATGTTCATATATAGGGATTCTACATCCATAGAAAACATAAATGCCCCAGATGGAAAAGTACAACTCTTACCTTTCATTTTTTTACAAATTATTATTTTTTACAAAACTATTGTGGCATTGTGAAAGAGGATTTTAAAAATGGTCCATGTATTCCGAGATCCTATAGGACTCAGATGAGCAATCTGACACTATCGGTCTCCCCGAAGGTATCTGAAAGGGGACCATCCAAGTTTCAGGGAATTTATGCACTTTCAGTATCAGATAAAATATAAGAGTGGACTGAACAGAAGGACCCATAACATATTTTTTCTGTTTAGAAGTAATATACCCATCATTAAACAAGTTCAATAATATAGGCAAAATCTTTTTTTAGTCTGAAGTTGTAAAGACTATTTTAAAGGTCAATAGTGTAACCTGTTATTTAGTTGTCTATATGCTTCATGGGTATATTGTTCCCTATCCATGATAACTATTATTGAACCCTTGTCTGTCGGTTTAATAATAATGTCTTTCTTTTTACGCAAATATTGCAAAGAATCACGCTTCACCGGGGTTAAATTATCCTGTTTGTCTTCCACTTGTCCCAAAATATACAACTCTCTGAGATAATTTTTAACCAAATTTAAAATAATAGAATCTAATTTGTTCCATATCAATGTCTGCAGGAGTTGGAATAAAATTTAAACCTTTCTGTAAAAGGGAGATATCCGATTGTGTTAACAATAGGATCACCATTTAAAAAACACATAAGACTTTGCTTTCTTTCCTCAACCTATTCTGCAAATATGTCCAGGCAATGCCAATTACTTCAACTAATATTTTATGCAAGTAAAAAGCAACTAAATGCATTAAACATGTGCTATAGTGCTTCAAATATAATGCATTAGGAAGAAGAACATGAGCTTCAAGCAGTGCCGGATTAACCAATAGGCACATGTAGCATATGCTACGGGCCCCCGCAATTTCGGGGGCCCCCAAATGGTGGACCCAATATTTAATGAAAAAGTGTAGCATTGAAAAACTGGTCTTTAAAAATATTATCTTTACGTTTTTAAACTGTAAATTTCTTACACAACAAAACTTTAGGGGCCCAACACATAAAATTCACATAAATATTATAAGATTCTTATTATAATCGAGAGTAAAATAATTATTTAGTCCGGTTTGAACTGTTCAGAGTCTAAACTTCAGATGATGCAGACCAAAAGGGCCCCCAAATTTGAAATGTGCTACGGGCCCCCAAAGCTCTTAATCCGGCCCTGGCTTCAAGATAGAGCATGATTTGAAGTGAGTGTGTGCTCTATACTATATTGTTTATCTACTTTATTACTGAACAGGCTTTATCCATGTTAAAAATCCTACAAACATAAAAGTTAAATGCATTTTGTTCAGTTAAAATAGAGATGTCAGTTAAACCAGCCATACATGATAGACAGGGAGTATTTTTTCTAAAATAATTTGTTGGGAATCATGAAATTGATTTTAAAATGCACACACGAAGTGATTTTGTCTTTTTACATGTACAGTGATCCCTCGCTATATCGCGCTTCGCCTTTCGCGGCTTCACTCTATCGCGGATTTTATATGTAAGCATATTTAAATATATATCGCGGAGTTTTTGCTGGTTTGTGGATTTCTGCAGACAATGGGTCTTTTAATTTCTGGTACATGCTTCCTCAGTTGGTTTGCCCAGTTGATTTCATACAAGGGACGCTATTGGCAGATGGCTGAGAAGCTACCCAACTTACTTTCTCTCTCTCTCTCTCTCTCTCTCTCTCTCTTGCGCTGACTTTTTCTGATCCTGACGTAGGGGGATTGAGCAGGGGGGCAGTTCGCACACCTAGACGATACGGATGCTCGTCTAAAAATGATGAAAGATTATCTTCACGTTGGCTACCTTCTGTGCAGCTGCTTCGTGAAGTGAAATGCTGCACGGTGCTTCGCATACTTAAAAGCACGAAGGGCACGTATGGATTTTTTTATATGTCTCTCTCTATCTCTCTCTCTCTCTCTCTCTGCTCCTGACGGAGGGGGTGTGAGCTGCCGCCTTCAACAGCTTTGTGCCGCGGTGCTTCGCATACTTAAAAGCTAAACAGCCCTATTGATTTGTTTGCTCCTTTGAAGAGGAAGATATGTTTGCATTCTTTTAATTGTGAGACTGAACTGTCATCTCTGTCTTGTCATGGAGCACAATTTAAACTTTTGAAAAAGAGACAAATGTTTGTTTGCAGTGTTTGAATAACGTTCCTGTCTCTCTACAACCTCCTGTGTTTCTGCGCAAATCTGTGACCCAAGCATGACAATATAAAAATACTGTAACCATATAAACATATGGTTTCTACTTCGCGGATTTTCTTATTTCGCGGGTGGCTCTGGAACACAACCCCTGCGATGGAGGAGGGATTACTGTACATGTAAATCTTGTCCAAAAAACAGAGCCTTTGAGAATAGCTGGTTCATCCTCAAAATGTCAATAGCATGGCAGGGGATTCTGGGAGATCCACTACTTTCAGGAAACGTTTTATTTTCACTTCATCTCAGCTGCTATTTGTCAACCTATTGCAACATCAAAACCTTCAAGGGAACGTACATTTGGTTTAGTTTGTTCAGTGTGTTGAATTGATATTATAGCTGATAGGCTAATGTGTGCTGATAGGTAGAAAGAAATGAGTCTAACTGATAAAGGAAGCTAATCTTTTAGATGTTGTCAGTCTGTCATGATGTATTGAACAAGTGAACATGGATGTTCCATCAATTTGTATAAAGAAAAACTATTTGAATTTCACTTGTAACAATGACTCAAAACTCTTATATGAAAACCATATTCAAAGAGTGGTCAAGGCATTGACAAAGGACATGCTGGCTCATTCAAAACATCTGGCATGGACACTTCACAAAATAAGACTGCAATAAGCATATCAATTATAAGCATATCAATTATTTTCAACACCACTCTGATTGATGGAGTATTTTTGTAATTTTCATAGACCATGTGTGCTGTGAGTGTGCTCCTAACGGATTGGTTCTCCCACTTTAATTTTAAGTGGTTTTAAAAAATGAATGGATGATTAATTGAAAAACAAATCTCATTGAAAATGATTTCTAATTGCTACAAGAGCATTAATTTGATAGTCAAAGTAAAGAGGTGCAGCTGTTCAAAAAATTCAAAAACTTTGATCACAAGGCAGAAAGCTACCTGGCAGAGAGCAGCAATTAAACTATATCACATGAAACTTGCAGCCATATTGTCTTTAACATACTTTTTTGTCAAACTCATCATCTGATTAAGAAGTGTGGGAAACCAAAGCATATCCATGCATCATGAAGCATATGGCAGTAATCTATTCTGGAAGGAGGCCAACTCATCTCAGATCCCACTCATGCATGCACCTCATACAAGGCCAGTTCAGAGTCGCTTAAAAATTTAATGAGAATGCCTTTGGGGGAAAAACTCCAAATATATAAAGAGAGGATGTTCAAACAGATGATGATGCTGAACCACTGGGGCTAACCACTGTTCCTTTGCTCATCCTACACAAACACACAACATGAAGTGAAATGAACGCAGCAGCTCTAAAGTTGTAACAAGAGCTGTATCTCTCTATTTCTTTCAGCAATGATCACAATATAAAATCAGGAAGGTTAATTGAGAACACCTAATATGGCTTAGATTAGTTAGACATGCACATCTTTGAGATGTGGGGCACAAACTAGAGTAAACGGGAGAAAAAAAAATATGAAAACATGTGGCGAACATTGTAATAGGAGATGGAATTGGACCAAGGTTCCAGCCGGCATTGGAGGATGTGCCTGTTCCCAGACTGAGCTATAAAATGGATGGATCAAGGGAAATGCCATATATTGTACAGTCCCCCAGTACATTAGGTGGCAGTGCTTCTGGGTTGGTATACCCATGCAGGCACTCCCAGAATATGTTGGGAACTGTAGTCCCACTGGGCAACCTTTGCTGGGTGCCATGGGTCACAACAGGGAGAACTGTAGGGAGATGTGTTCCCACTCTGATCTGGAAGGGCTTCCTCTGTGCAATATTGTAGCAGCAGAGGTAATGCTGGGTATGGCATAAAAAGGGGCCATCTTACCTCCAGGAGGAGGTAGACAATGATTGTTGAGAGGTGTGGAATGACTGTGAAAGAATGAAAAATGTTGGTTCTGTTTAACTTGTGTTGGAATATTTGCAGAGAAGACGGTAAAAGGTATTTGAACTTTAAAAAATTGTTTTTTGAACCTGTGATTGTGTACATGAAATTGTGTCTGAGATTTGGGGTGCTGTTACATCCCCTAGTGGTAACGACATGCAAGCTACACATAAACAGACTGAACAAGGATTTCAATCCAAGTTTCTGAGATTGTGAGGGAGCTACATCAGCTACTACACAAACCATATTAATATGCTTAATAAGAGGTATTTTTTATTCTTGTTGCAATGATTATAAACTAACATATTACAAGCATACAGTATTTCTTACTCATGAAGCATGTATAAGTTATATTCTGTAATTTTATTATGCACAAATATTTTGGAAATTTGCTTAAGTAGAAATCAAAAAAATAAACAAGTCATGTAATTTTCAAACCTGCTTATTCCAAATTACGGTCATGGGGAGTGCTGGAGCCTATCCCAGCAAGGGTAGGGAGCAAGGCAGGAACAAACTAAAGTTCACAAGCCAAAATAAACCAAATAAATCAAAATAAATAAACATTAAACAAACTTTAAATGAAACAACCTTCATGTTGCTAACCCTATGCAATCATTGTGAATATGTCCGTCAGCCTGTGGATGCCTGGCAAAGACACTAGCTTTAAAATCCGCAGTTCTTGTGCGAGTATGTAAGTAAACTGCGCCAGCTGAGAAAAAAATGGGAAATACAAGGAATGCCAACAGGTAAACACTTAACCCATTTCACTTTTGATTCACTGTAACTTAGAATCTTGCTATTTAAACAAACAAAACCATTGTTTTTAACAGGAGCCATCAGGCGCATGTCGGCAAGCACAGCATTACCTTTAACCATACAAAAGCTGTTCAGTTTGCATTCATGACTGTAAGGTGCTGTGAGGCCTCCAGCATCACACATGTCATAAATTAAAGCAAAGCCTTTCACTTAGCAGCTGCACTGCGTGTATTGCATTATGATTCAAGACCATGCATTAATCATGCCAAAACTGAATGTAATTTAGTGTCAAAAGTCTGGGCATGGGGTGTCAACAGGTAAGAGATGTTCCAATGATGACTATGTTGACCCCGTAATGGTGATCAGGTAGTTGATAAGGGAGGAGATCCGCCATCTCATTGAACAGTTGGAAGCTGGCAATGTAAATGATGATTTCATTCTCTTCCATGTTGAATGGTTGCTGGAAAGGAGCGGTGTAATAGAAGCAGCAAAAGGTGAAGAATTTCCAGCTGTTACAGTAATCTCCCTAGAATGTATTCATTATATTTTATATTTAATCCAGGGCAACCGTACACCAATATTCTCCTAAATATGGTTTGTGAAAAATAAACTTCTTGATGTATTGGTCAGGACTTGTAGAAGAAGAATGGGACACTATACATTATGTAGACATCTTAACATAAGAGTAAATTTTTTTAACAAAATCTAATACATACTTCGCCAGAATACAAATAATATTTAGAAGTGGAACATCTCCTACTCGACCGTGGACGCCCCTTGCCCATCTTCTAATGTAGATTGATCATTTGTTTCCATTCAGTTTTAGCATGATTAATGTGTGGGCTTGAATAGCTATGCAATAAATCCAGGGCAGATGTTAATTAAAATGCAATTCATGGACATCCAATTATCATACAATATGCTTTTATTTTGAATTTTAAACTGACACAAAAATTGCATGCCATAGAGAAAAGCAATTGATCATTTGGTTAATGTTTTTAATTATGAACCATGCCAAAATTAAATGCACCAAGTGCATACGAATTGCATTGCAATGTAGTTAACACTTTGGATTGCATTTAATTTTGGCACGGATAATCTTTCATACAGTGAATGATGAAAAGCAATTATATTCACGGGAAACCATCTCTTAAAAAGAAGAAAACACTACTCAAATTAACTATGCAAAAGATCATTAGGGAGGATCCCATAAATTTCTAAAACAATGTTCACTGGTCCAAAATGGTCAAAAAGAAAAATGCAACCAACCTTATCTATTATATTAAACTTCTTCCACTGTGAAGCATGATGCTTAAAGTGTTCTTTGTCTACGAGTGTCGAGCCAGAAATGGAAAATTCAACACAACAATGACCACAAATATGACAAAATATATTACAAAATGGATTAAGTAAAAGAACGTTGTGACCAAAGCTTACTGTAAGTCAATGACTTGAGAAAGACAACCAGCAAATCTGGAGTACCGAAAGCAGTTTTAAAAGGAAATACAGACAAAAAAATCCTCAAAGCAGATGTGACAGGCAGATTAGAAACCAAAGGAATAACTTCTGGTTGCTGTCTCAGCTGCTAAAGGACATAATAAATTAAAATGTTCACTTACTTTTACACAAAAGCAAATTGTTGTTTCCTTGTTTCCCTTTTCTATCACAAGTATCAGGTCTTCTAAAAAAATGTGTAGTATTTGTAGATATAAAAACTTTATTATAAAAGTTTTGAATTAATAATAATTTCATGATACCAGGGGTTAAGAGCAAGAAGGATTCTAGGACCTAAAATTTCCACAAAAACTTAAATAAACAAAAACTACATGAAAATGAATTTGTGCAAAACTTCTATATTATATAAATAATGCCGAACAATGTAAACAATCAATACATTAAAACTGCTCCCTTTCATCATACATTTCAATTGCTGAACACATCCAGTGAGCATATTTCAGGTGCTTCCTGTTGCTATGACAAATGAATATGTAACTAGTACAACAATTAAAACAAAAAAGAAAACTGCAATATCTGTTCATTTTTTAGTAATTTTGTTAAAATATTAATATGATGTATTATGTTAATATGTCAGTATTGGAAAGGAAGGTGAGAAGACAGACTAGCAGTCCGCTGTAGTCACCGGTGTGTCGGTTAGAACACAGGAACTAATCCAACCATTACAGAAATATTGCTTTAATGTTGAAATGCCAGAAATACACATGAGTTAGAACATGTGTGCAGGTAGGTTTAGATAGGTGAGTGTGTGGTTCTAACAAGGCAAACATATGAAAATATTGTTTCACTGAGCAATACATAAAATGTCCAATAGATGGCACTATAGTTACACACTATCACTGTAAGGTATTTGCAATTACAACCTCAATGCAGCGATATAACAGGTTTATATCCATATTAATACACAACATCTCTTAAAGATTTAATGCAATATCCTAATTTGCATGCTGAGTCTATATTAAACAGAGTACACTAAGTAACGTAAAATATTAACATTACTATTAATTCAGAACAGTTTTCTCTCTAACATTTAACACTTCTAAACGTACATAAGAACTTACATTTCGTCAAGAAACACACAAACTTAAACTTTCTCTAACGCCTTCAGTAGTTCCAGCTTTCACATGATACATCTTTCAAATTCACATGCTCACTGCACATTCTGCGGCTTTCACGTGACTGTGCCTCAGCTCCTTAAAGACACACAAGGCTTTTTTGCAGTCAGGCTGTGCAATGTTGCAGTCAGAATAGTAAATGTGTATTTTTTTGCACACTGTTCTTATTTTCTCTGTTGCTTGCACATGACAGGGTAGATTGCCACTGCCTTATCTGCATGAATGATGCAGCCTTTATGTCATTGTAGGCTACCACAGCCCAAACCTCAATGACATTTCCACTGACACAGACATTGACAGTTGATGCATTGTGACTAGTGCCTGAGGAGGCTAATGTCTTTCTTGTAATTCCACTTGATTGCAATTATTTTGCTCTTTGCCATGCATCTACTTGTACCACAGTGAACTTTCGCATGGCCGAATTCACAAGACATATCACTGTAATTAAATCATGCAGTGCAGTATGCATCAGTTTCACTATCAGCATGAATGTCTAATGTCCACTTCACAATTTCACCACTATCATTTGATTCAACTAATGGTGTAGTTTCAATTTACAGTATTATAAAACTGGCTTTACAGCTTTTCATTTACCCATCACTTTATTTTTCAGTTGAAGGTTCTGCCTCACTCATGAATATTGATGACTTACCATAGAGTACCAAAATGTATTGAAATATTCATGATTTCTTTGTAGCATGATGTTATTTTATCCACTAGATTGCTGCAGAATACTGTCCAGAGCATTATTTGAGCTTAACCTCGTACATTGAATCATAATATTTTATGCTGCAAGACACTCAGGGTTAACCGTTTTTACATGAAATTCTAAGCTTGAGAGAGGCTCGGAGTTAATGCCAAGGAGGTTAGAATATTTTCCAAAACAAAAGCTTGACCTGTTGATTTTTTTACACACTAGGGGGGTATTTTTCGTACGTCGCTTAAACCATCCGAGATCAGGTGCCTCATCTTGAATGAGTTAATGCCAGTGAAACTCATCCAGATAAGTCGGTTTTTCAAACGCAGCTGTGTATTAGATTAGTGTAGCTGGATCTAATCATACGAGATGAATGCGCGCGCCCGTGCTGAGTGAAAAGCCCATATATATTGAGTCTAGAAAACATGATGAGCAAGTCTTTGATAGGCTGCAACAAAATGACGAAAGAACGGACGCATTTTTTTTTCACACACGCGGCGCAAGACCTTTTATTCGAAGGGCACGAAGAATTTCAAGATTTAATATACACAAGCGGTAACACTGCAAAAGCAGCCCAGACCAGAAAAGACGGCTGGCAAAAAGTGGCCGAAAAAATTAAACGCTAAGTAGTGTACATTGTACTTAGTGAATGCAGCGTTTCATTTCCTATGTGTCAGATTAATTATTATTTAATATGTCATAATTCCAGATCAAACGTGAGCACAAGGAGAACATGGGAACAGGTTAAAGTGAAGTACAAGAATATACTTCAAACTGGTAAATATTGGTATATAATTATTTAAAGAATTGTTGACATAAAGAATCATATATAATATAAAAAACATTAATTTTAAAGCTAATAAGGAGGCAGACAAGCAAAAAACAGGTGGAGGTCCACGCGGTCCAGACCTAACCCCTGCAGAAGACTTGGCTCTCCAGCAAAATGCCCATCGCCCTGTTTCTGAGGGCATTCCAGGGGGAAGCTCCTCCTCAGAACCAGTGGCAGGAAGTAGTGGTCACTTCATTTCAGGTAAAGGATGGTCATTGCATATATTTGTCCTCCATGTGTGCCATAGGTATGTTCCATATAGCCCTCTTTTTGTTGGGTCAGTTACAGGGAATATCATATCCCTTGAACCTGTGTCTGACCAAACAAAGGTCAAATATTTGATGAAGACACTGTGTCTGATTATTCATCAGGAGGAGAGGTACATTTTCCAAATAATGTTTGATCAAACTCCACTCTGATCAGTCCCATGTGCCACAATCACATTTGGAAATCCTGGTAATGAGAATGTTAGGCTGATTGTGGGATTCTTTATGGAACTGTGGGTGTTTTTGCCTGTGTATTACCGACCTGCAATGGCATGAAACGCCTCTTTTATTGTCTGCACACGCAGGTGTCCAGGAAACACAATGAAAACCTGAAGGAAATGTTTCAGAGCCAAACAGACTTTACGAATTGCCTGTCAAACTGCACTTTTCGATAGATGTTCCGCATCGCCTACAGTATATAAAAAAGTGCCGCTTGCAAGAAACCTCAAAGCAATGCCTACTGTCTGTGTGGTTGTGAGAGCCCGACTTCGCCGAGTTTGACTTCGAATATACGGAGCTAATAAATCTTTGAGGTACAATATTCCCCCTCGGCTAAAGCGGTATCTTTCGTACAGAATTTCCTCCGGGGGCAATAAAGGATCTTGCCGATCGCGCAAAACCCTCTTTATATGAAATTCTCTTCGTATAATTTGCGCACCGATATCAATTGGTCGCTCATTCATGAACGGCGAAGCCCTGACTGGATGACTTCCACACCGTCACTGATCACGTGTGTAAACTAATCCTTGTTTATGCAGAACAAACCTGCTCGGAGCAGGTTTGCGGATTTGGATGTGTTGCTATGACAACACTTCCAGCAAGAGTTTCAAAAAACCGACAGTTCCAGGATCAGGCCAAATCGTCAACAATTACATCCGGCTAAGCCAGTAATCCACGTACGAAAAATACCCCCTAGGGGGCTTTGTCCCCTGCTTGCTTCACTCGCCAACCCCTGTTTTTGTTTTTCCGGATACACATTTTTAAGATTTTTTTTTCTTTGAATTGTTGCTATTTCAATAGTTTCACTTTTATTTCTGAACTTCTGTAAAAACAATATTTGGAATCTTTTGAGTCCCAATGTGCTGAATCTTTTTAATGTGGTCAGTGAGACATGTGTTTAATGACTTTGTAGCATAATTCAGGAGAGGTTTCTTTGTTTGGAATTTCAGCACAGACAAAGCGATCCACATCATCAGCAGTTAATAATTTTTTTTGCAAAGTAACCAATAAATGCATGTGAGGTAAACTTTTGAAATTCTCTTGACTTAAACTTCAAGGCCTTACAATATTTACATACTTCTGACATATCACCTGTGTCCATATATTCGATCTCTATTCGCCTTTTCGTTATTTCTCCGAGTAATAATTTCTTTCTTTGCGCTAATGCGATGTTTAATTTCTTTTTTTTCCACTGTCGTTTTTTTCTGCTTTCATATGCTGTATCTTCTCTGCATGTGTTTCGCGACTATGTTTTTTTGAGGCTTTTTAATTCCAGTTTTCATTATCTCTAACCTGCTCTGCATGTGTTTGGCCCCCTTGTTTTTAACCTCTTTATGACGTTTTACTTTGTTTTCTACTCTAGTCTTTTATTTCTGACCTCACTTTATCCTGCTTTTGTTTCAATGACACCTGGTCGGTGGTGATTATTTTCCCTTTTTCGAGTAATAATTTCCATTTGTTTGCACTACTATGATCTTTACTTTCTTTTTTTTATACTTTCTAATTTTCCTACTTTCATATTCTTTAACTTTCTCCATGTGTGTATTGCGCCAACGTTTTTTTTTTTTTGAGCCTTTCGAATTCCACTGCTTTCATAATCTCTAACCTGCTCTGCATGTGTATAGCACCAATGTCCGGATTGGACATGCATTTTTTTTAATTCCACTGATAATTACTTTCCTTATTTTCTGAATTTGCACATCGATTATTCTTTTTCTTTTTTGTCTCTCCAACGCTTTTGAGTCTTTCTCCGCACTGCTTTCTTCTTTGCTTAGTCGTCTATGTTTCATGTATAACGTATTGTCCTTATAAGCTTTATATGCGCTGAGAGCCCTGGATCTGTGTGTGCTCAAAGCCAAAACACGACTGAGAGTTTTGATGACCGTGGTCTTATTTGGTTGTAAGTAGGGCGTGTCTTGCAAGAATCTCATGTTCTACGTCATCGCAAGACAGTCCTGGGTCAATCTCTTGGCACAAAGTGTTTAAGGTCCCCACGAGATGCTCCATGGCCAATCTCTTTAATCTTGCAGGTCTTTTAAGTGTCTTCCATGATCTTAACGTAAAGATCACGTCTCGACGCCCTACTGTTTCTCTGCAGGATTTTTTTTTATAATAGAGGGATAAGTTGCTGCTTTAAAATAATGACATAAGGGTCAGTGAATATTTTTATGAATCCAACTCTGCCACAGACTGGAAATCTTGTGAGTTGCTGGAAAACTTTAAGTTCTAGTTATAGTGGTAAATTTGTGCAAGCACTAAACCCACACACAATGAATAGCTCTCTATAATATACTGAATAAATAAACAATATTTTAAGGAAATACATCCCCCTACCACTAACAACTTTAGTGGCCTAAAATAGTTATATTATATTGTACCTGTTTAAGGGCTTAACACTTGCATGTACAGGTTTTAAAGGTATAGTATCTCTCCTGTCTGGCTTATGGATATCCCAGGGAGCTTTCTGTTATTAAGGCTCCATATAAAGCTTGGTTAAGACAGTAACATTATTCTTTGTTTTCTCTTTTTTAAATGCATTGAGAGTAGACCCTTGAAGTGCATGTCAATCAATACATTAATGGAGAAAAGTACTAAAGCATTCTTGATCTGTACAGCTTAGCACTATGCTTTATTTTAGTATGAGTTTATTCACAACTATAAAGTAACAAATGCATAATGCTTTAATGCTCAGTCTCCTAAACAACCAAGCGTAGGAAATGCTGTTTCTGGACTCCTAAACACCAATGTTTGGGAATGCTATTTCGGGAACACCTGATTTATGCAGAAGTCTGCTCCACCAAGAAAAGTTGAACAGTTTTTTTTTTTTTTAAATATGCTTAAGAAAGACCCAGTAGTTAGCGTTTTCAAAGGAAAATGACAGAAACATTTAAATGGTCTAAACTACAGCCCTTGCCATGTTTAATTTTGGCCTATACATGCTGGAGTAAAAATTCCTGAAACAGAAGACAGCAAAATCCCTAAGGCAACAATCACAAGTATGCATCTACAAATGTCCCTTATTACTACATTTTGGAATGGGCGGCTTTTGTTTAATCAGTTTCTTCGACATTCAAACCTTATAATATATTGGTACCTGCTTCCGCTTAGTCTTTTTATTGAATAGATAAAGCCATAAACAGGTAAACTCTGACCTTTTCATAAGTCTGTTTAAGAACTATCTTAACATATGTTATAATACTGCCAGCTATGTAAACTATAACCTAAATAGGATGCACCATTTTTATTATCTTTAACGGGATGAAACAGTCTGTAATGATAATAAACTGAATATAATTGTTGACATGGTTTATTAAACTTTAACTGTTATCGAATTTAGTTGCATGTATTCATTCTACCGACAACTGCAAAGAACAATACAAAACAATTCCTGGTATTCCTCAATGAAAAGTACCAGAAGAAACTGTAGACAAGTAATTGATTTGTTATTAAAATTAACAAAATGGTTCAGAAAAAGCAATGCTGAAATTAGATTGCTTGGTTGTGCTGCTGTATCCAAATGTTAAAACTGGGTAATAGAGGAGCTAAAAAATGAAACACCAGAATACTCTAAAATCACAAGATTAATAACACAGTATGCAGTGAAGTTTCGAGTTTGTTATACAATGTAGCTGTGATGCCATAACAAACTGTTTTTCTTATATCTTTACACTCAGAAACTTTACCACCTTATACAAAACAGAACTTCAGAAACCTGAAACATAAATTATATTAACTAGAGATGTGACAGGAATGTCAGAATTAGAAATGTTTTTCCCTATGTGAATTCTTCACTTTCCCAAAGATGGCTAGCTACTTCAGTTTTAGCTTGGAATGGATCAAATACTTGAGAAGTGATGGGTATTGTGCTCCACTCATGTCACTTGTACCACTCTTTAGGAAAATTACACAGGAAAATAGAACAGGTTGGCATGAAGGTGTGGTTGATATTCCCAAATCATTCATCCAGCAGGACCATCACTCAGGCCTTCTTGTTTGGCCTAAAACACATCAGACTTATCCATGTGTTTAAATCTCCAAGTCCAATAGAGCTCCTGTCCCCATCTTTTAGGACACCCTCTTTTCTAAATAACTTACCATATTTTTCGCACCATAAGACGCACTTTTTTTTCCCCAAAAGAAGGTTGGAAATGTCTGTGCGTCTTATGGAGCGAATATTGCATCACAGACCATGATGTGTAATACCTGACAAAAGTCGACATCCAGGGGTAGAGGGCGACAAAATTCACTGTTACGTTACAGGCATTCCCTCTGTGCTTGGAGGAATGTTAGACTCATTGACTCGGCATCTAATCCTTGCGTGTGCGTGAGTTGCGAAATCTAAACAAATATAAACAAAGGCAAGATAGCATCTACATCTCATGAGGGAGCGAAGCGAGTGCAGAAAAAAAAATACTCAGCAGATGATGTTTTGCGCATTATCACTGAGTTGGACTCTGGACTCAATAGATTACCAGCCGCTGGACTACTTCAGGCTGTTCTTTCCTGAAGCTGCCTTTCAGCTGCTGTCAGACGAGACAAACAGGTATGCAGAGCAATTTTTTGAATCGAGGGCTGTGCTTGCACCGCATTCTCATTTTTCAAACTGGAAACCCACAACAAAATACGAGATGAAGGGCTTTGTGGCATTACAAATATAGATGGGACTAGACTGGCGTTATAACTTCAGGGAGCATTGGTCCAAACGTGCTTTGTCCCCTGGTGGCTTTGGACAGGTTATGTCGCGTGATGATAGGTACGTGATGCTGCAAAGTGATTGTGAGCAACTGAGCTTAATAAATTCTGACACTAGCGATGAGGAGTTCTTGGGGTTTCCATAAAACTAGAAGAATGCTTGAACCTTAAAGTCTCTCCTTATTTGTTAATGACAGTAATGATGTTTCTTAATACCGCTGTTGAATTTACATGGTTGAAATATTATTCTGCTATATTTTATTAAACATATTAGTGCACCATTTGGTTCAGTATATTTTTTTTCTTGTTTTCCTCCTCTAAACCTAGGTGCGTCTAATGGTCAGGTGCGTCTTATGGTGCAAAAAATACGGTATGTTATTGGAAGTGTATACACGTAGTAGAAAGACAGTAACTGTTGTCTTCATGATTACTTCTGCTCATAGTGCCTACACCATCCTACAGACAAAAAGTTCACACTTTCTCATTAACAAAAAAAGAATGATTAATGGCTTCTGTTTAAAATTTTTAAAAATGAAATGAAAAAGATTCAGCTACATAGTGTCAGATGATATCAATGGGGAAAAAAGGTTAGATTTTAATGCTTATATTTAGAAATATTCATTTTCTTGAATATGAGTTTAAACAGTCTGAATGCCATACATCTGTTTCAATGTTAGGTACTTAGGACTATGAATTAAATATTGCTTTAATTTTCACATTTAATTAATTATTAAACTTTCATTCATCATTACCAAGTTGTGGCACTGATCTTAAATACTGTTTGGTGGTCAAAAGTAAAATACAGTAATCCCTCCTCCATCGCGGGGGTTGCGTTCCAGAGCCACCCGCGAAGTAGGAAAATCCGCGAAGTAGAAACCATATGTTTATATGGTTATTTTTAGAATGTCATGCTTGGGTCACAGATTTGCGCAGAAACACAGCAGGTTGTAGAGAGACAGGAACGTTATTCAAACACTGCAAACAAACATTTGTCTCTTTTTCAAAAGTTTAAACTGTGCTCCATGACAAGACAGAGATGACAGTTCTGTCTCACAATTAAAAGAATGCAAACATATCTTCCTTTTCAAAGGAGTGCAAAGCAAGCAGTCAAAAAAAAAATCAATACGGCTTTTAAGTATGCGAAGCACCGCCGGTACAAAGCTGTTGAAGGCGGCAGCTCACACCCCCTCTGTCAGGAGCAGGAAGAGAGAGAGAGAGAGAGAGATAGCGAGAGACAGATAAAAAAAATCAATACGTGCCCTTTGAGCTTTTAAGTATGCGAAGCTCCGTGCAGCCTGTCCTTCAGGAAGCAGCTGCACACAGCCCCCCTGCTCACACCCCCCTACGTCAGCGCAAGAGAGAGAGAGAGAGAGAGAGAGAGAGAAAGTAAGCTGGATAGCTTTTCAGCCATCTGCCAATAGCGTCCCTTGTATGAAATCAACTGGGCAAACCAACTGAGGAAGCATGTACCAGAAATTAAAAGACCTATTGTCCGCAGAAACCCGCGAAGCAGCGAAAAATCCGCGATATATATTTAAATATGCTTACATATAAAATCCGCGATGGAGTGAAGCCGCGAAAGGCGAAGCGCGATATAGCGAGGGATCACTGTATTAATTTAATATAACAAAATCCTGTTTTCCCAACATCATCTTATATAATACTCTACCGTGGCTGTCTGTTTGTCTGTCCAGGATTTTAAATCACCGGTAGCTCTCAAACTGTTTGAACTATTGACATGAAATTTGGTCACACATATACTACGTGATGTCTACTATCCACTTTCGGGGTGATGATTGACCTCCAAGGTTATTTCTCTTTTAATTTTATTTTTTATTTTATTGTAGAATCAACTCTTGCCAGCGGCCAGCTGGGTGGCCGTACGGCGCATGCATACGTGCGCTGTTCTCATCCCTACCACCTTCGCCATCACTTCCCCTACCTCTTCATATCTTAAGTCATTCTTGAGGCAGATTGAAGACTTAAGTGCCAGCTTAAGTGAAAAATTATGGAAAACGTATTAAGTAATTGCAACACAAACACTCACTTAAATCAGTTTTAATGCGAAAAGATGCAGACGAAAGAAGAGAAGAAGTGGGCCGCTAGGGTGGAGAAAAGAAGAGCTGCTCAGGAAGCAGCAAGCACATCAACCTCTGAGCAAATGAATGCTAAACCTACAGAGAAAGAGTATGAAAACTATGAATGCTCAAGTCAAGTGTATTCACTGCACATTATCGTGCAGTATGCCATTACTGCTTTTTTAATAACTCCAGATGTTTACCAAATGTGGAAATATTGATGTCATGGTTATGTGATCATCTTTCCATATGCATGAAGCAACTTGGTATAATTAGTCTTTGCAAAAATTTTTTAAATCATCCATTTTTAAAACAGACAAACAATATGTGCAAGTCACTGGAACACAGACTTTAACATAGATTTTAACTCTCCATCTGGTAGTTCTTTTAACAATGTTATGTTTTAAGATAATATGAACTACAATTAACCAAAGACCAACAACTAACAATATTAATATCAATTGATGCAATTTTTGCATCACTTGAGTAGACATTTGGTGTCTATGAAAGCCAAACTGGCCACCACAAACTTATCTAGACTTGCTTTTTAACCAAGTAATATTGTAAAGCGTGGTATATTAAAACTGTATGCTCACTGTTTGTGCCCCCATACACTCTTGTTGTTTTTAGATTTTATTCTCCCAGACACAACCATTTTTGACTGTAAACATGTGATTGATTACACTATCATCAACTGTCCTCTGATTCAGAATACATTCAGCTTTCATTTTCATACCAGGTACTCTGAAAAATAACATTAGATAATAATATAAAATGGGACAAATTGTGAAAAGTAACAAAAACAAAATGTGCCCAAATGCAGTATAACTATATTCTCTATTAATTTTTTTGGAAGGTGGCATCATTGTGATTAATTTTCTGTGTGAAAAATATGCATAAAGAAATAGCCTATTGTTCTCCTGAAATGATAAACCCTTTTAAAGTTTAAAGAGTGTAACTATGTGTTGTGGGCAACATGTCCCATGTGTCTCATGGCTTCAGTGACCATGATCATGAAAATCATTTTGTAGTTTTTCTTAAGATGCTCTAATTACCTTCCAAGAACGTCTGTTGCATAGATTCCTGATTTGTTAATATATATACTCAGGCTACAGTATACTGTTTGTCACCACATTTATGAATTCTTGCTCCCTAATAGGTCTATACATTTTGCATTAAAACTGCACATGGCTGTCATAAGGGTTCGTGATACAATTGGATGGGTGGGCGTCAAAAGTGGTGAGCAGAATTGGATCCCATTCTTATTTTCATTGTTTCTCTTTATCTTTCATTTGTTGACAGTTTGGGCTGTACTTCTGTATATTCATTTCTGCATTTTTTTTTAGCCAATAAAAATGTGCTTAAAATAGAATTATTGATTAGTATCTCTCTGTCTCTCTCTATCTATATTGATATACTATTAATATATAATATATATATATATCGTAAGGTTTCTAAACTCTTTTGGGACTTACCCTCCCAAATGGGATGACATGCTGAAGAGCGTTCCGAAGGGCAATCACCACATCTGTGGAAGACAGTCTATCAGTTGCCGAGGCAACTGTGGGCTCCCAACGCTGCAGCGGTTCGCAGCAAAAGTAGAGCCAAGTCGATCACGGTCACGCTATAAGTGCTTACCGTCGATGGGTTATGCAAGGAACATTATAAATGCAGGGAACAGTATTACTTGGCCACTAACATGGCCACGACCCTGCCTGATTGCTGTGTCTTTGTATAGGAGAATGGTAGATCCTGCTACAATAAATAAATGTGCTATTCCTGTTTCAAGCTGAATAAAGCTGGTTTTGCTAAAGTACTGAGACTCAGCCTCATGTTTTGGGGTGCAAGACAGGGACTCTCACATGACAAAATATATATACAGTATATATATATATATATATATATATATATATATATATATATATATATATATAAACACAGTCATATGTCAATATACGGCCGACTGAGTTGAAGTCATTCATGATGATTACAGTTAATGTTCCCTAATTTTTTTTTTTTCCTGGTACAGTGGAACCTCGGTTTGTGAGTAACTTGGTTTACAAGTGTTTTGCAAGACGAGCTAAAATTTTTAATAAATTTTGACTTGATAAACGAGCAAGGTCTTGCAGTACGAGTTGTATGTATACGCTTTGTCTTCTGTGTGTCATGTGATCACAACTGAGCTGATGGTTCTTCTCTCTCTCTCTCTCGCTGCAGGATTGTGGGCAATCGTCTCCTATTCTCCGTCTTAGTTGGCGTGCCTCACTTATACAGTCAACATCCATATGCACGTATACTGTTTACTACAGCATTGTGAGTGTGTGTTTGTGTGTGTGCACGCTGTGACGTGCGAGTCTCAGTACTTTAGCAACACCAGCTTTATTCAGCTTGAAACAGCAACAGCACGGTTATTTATTGTAGCGGGATCTGCCACTCTCCTATACACAGACACAGCAGTCAGGCAGGGTCGTGGCCAAGTAATACTGTGCCCTGTGCATTTATAATGTTCCTTGTTCCTTGTATCACCCATCGATGGCAGGCACTTATAGCATGTCTGCGATCTTTTTGGATTTGCTTTTACGGCGAACTGCTACAGCACTGGGAGATTGCTGATTGCTTTAGGATGCTCTTCCGCGTGTCATCCCGTTGGGTGGAATCCCACAAGAGTTTAGAAACTCACTCACACCAGCCATGATTCTTTTTAAAGGTAAAGTGCAGGTTAATTTGTTTTATGTATTTTTACTTTATATTTTGTATTAATCATTTTTATATGAATAGTTTTGGGCTGTGGAACGAATCATCTGAGTTTCCATTATTTGTTATGGGGAAATTTGCTTTGATACACGAGTGCTTTGGACTGCGGG
The DNA here is from genome assembly GCF_900747795.2 of Erpetoichthys calabaricus. NCBI lineage: Eukaryota > Metazoa > Chordata > Cladistia > Polypteriformes > Polypteridae > Erpetoichthys > Erpetoichthys calabaricus. The sequence continues at coordinate 52,708,524 of NC_041398.2, forward strand.
CACGTTTCCAGAACGAATTATGCTCGCAAACCGAGGTTCCACTGTACTTTCCTTTTAAGACCTATTTCTTCACTCCCACTATACCACATAAGCTTTCCTTTGTGACGTTTGATTGCCACGAAGCACCAACAAATAAACGTGAGTAAGGGGGACTCCCATGAAATATCAATTGATTGCTTCCAAGCACTGACACATTAACAATGAGCAGTTCTCCGATTGAGCTTTGGGAGCAGAGCTGCATGGTACTTCCAAACTGCCTAACAGGAGGGAGAGTAAAAGCGAAGTTAAGAACTGAGCAGCAGTTCAAAACTGTTGTGTGGCTCCAAAATGAAGCTTTTGTATGTGACGTGCACTTCAATTACATATGCTAAAGGTAATCCTTTTGATCAAGTAGCCCCTGTAGTGTTATGTTTACCCCCCCTCCCAGAAAAATGAGCTAGTTCATTGTATTTGATGATTCTATTTTATAAACTGCCTAAAATCACAAACACACATATGTAAAAATAACCTACTACTAATCCATAAACTCACATTTACCTAAATCAAGCCAGTTCTGAGATGCCAGACAAACTAACTTCATATCTGTCAATTGAGGGATTAATCAAGAAATGAAAGATGATATTGAACACACAGTCAGAACCCTAGGTAAGAATAAAATCAGGATCTAAACAATGTTTAAAATTCTTTTTTCTGTGTCATTCTAAGATATAAAAGTCATGTCATGTTATTTTCTAACCCTTTTAACGCAGACCAGGGTTGAGGGGTGGGAGTGCTATCCCAGCTACCATACGGTACAAGGCTGGAACAAACCCTAGACAGGACACCAGTCCATTGCAGAGTGAACACACACACACAAACTATACACCAAACACACACTAGGGACGATTTAGCATTGCCAATTCACCTAACCCACATGTTTTTAAACAGAGGGAGGAAACAGGGGCATACAGAGGAAACAAGCAAGCTCCATGCGGGGAGGACCCCGGTCTCCTTACTGCAAGGCAGCAGCACTATTACTGCGACAGTATGATGGCCCGAGATATAAATGCTTTAATAAAAATAAACTTCCAGTACTGCATTTCTAAATTGTATGACTTTAAAACATGTACTTTTTTTAGCAGTAATTGTAACAACACAAAAAATTTACAAATAACAAACCCAACATCAGTACTCACTCCACAGAACTATACAATGTCATCATCTGTTAAATGTAGGAGATAAAAGGCAGTTGTGGTATCAAATAGTGGACATGTCAGATTTTGCCTGTGAATTTCATGGTTAATTTCAAGCTTGCTGGAGAATAGTGATGTGTACAGCAGCAGGTAATGAAGCTTTTGTAATATTCAGGGATGTTTCCTTCCTTGCATCCGGTACTATTTGGACAGACTTTGACAACTAAAATCCTAGCTTGGATTAAGGAAGATTGAAAATAAGTGAATGAGGGAATTAATAATATTGTCAGAGTATACCAATGAAATTTTCCTTTAACATGAATATGTTTTTCCAATTGAAACTATCATACTGAATGTTTGTTTTAGAGCAAAAATATTATATGTTTCTGAAAATGCCATATCATTTACCCATTGACCATGGAGATATATGGATACAAAAACATTCAACTAAAAACCAAAAAATGCTTGTTTTTAATATGTAAATGGCTAAAGAAGCAGAAGTCAGACGGGACCTTAAATAGTAAAATAATTTGCTTCAGCCATTAAATAGCATGCTTTTAATTTTTTGTTCTAGGTAAATATTAGTAAATCTTAGTAAATATTTTAAATATATACACTAGTCAAGCTTATGTGTATTAAATATTTGCACTCAGTCACCATGGTGATGTATCAATTGCACATTCACCTCTGGCTGCAGGAACACAACACATCACTCAAACCTCAGCCTTGAGTGTATCATAAAGAACAAATACGAAAACCAATACAGTTTTTTAACAAGACTGCATAACTATATAATATTAATCAAAGTTAAACACGTTATACTGTGGCATTAAGTTATTTGAACTGAATAATCCATTCGTCCATTCATTTTTAGAACTTGCTTATCCAATTACACGATAATCCATTAGTAAAAATGACAAAGTTTCTTGGTAACTTCCAGGAATAGGTTTAAAAAATATATTAAAAAATGCATTTATATATGAGACTAAAGGAACATACCAACCTAGGGTATACTGAGGTAGTTGACCAAAAGGATTTGGGACTATAATTAAGAAACACTTAACACCATGGCAATAAGCTGCTGAGTGATGCATTGACACGTGAAGTTACCTAAATGTGTCCTAAGCTTTATGCGAATATCTTGGCAACAACTCATCTCTAAAGATGTTTTTAATGATTTTGAGGTTTAAAAGGAAGTATAAAATTTCATGTTTTATTTGCCATTTGTTGCAGGCAGACTAATAGTTATTTAAGTATAATCTCTTACTTTCAGGTACACACAAATGCAGATATTATGATATTGCAGCATTAAAGAAATAATTTTATAAAAATCAAGAATGATTGTATTTACTCAACTTGCAGCAAACATGATGTATAACTCAGCTGTGAATAAATAGTTTTGCATACCAAAACATACACTTGTTTCATTTTTTTTTTCAAATCATACCAACTGTAATATTCATCCATCCATCCATTTTCCAACCCGCTGAATCCGAACACAGGGACACGGGGGTCTGCTGGAGCCAATCCCATCCAACACAGGGCACAAGGCAGGAACCAATCCTGGGCAGGGTGCCAACCCACCGCAGAACTGTAATATTACTCTTGGAAAATATTTCAGTGCTCGTACTTGAACTTTGTATGTCTAACTGATGTGTACAATTCAGGGAGGTAATGGGAAACTAAGTCAGTTCAAAAAAATAATGAACAGTTATGGGCAACATTGGAAATTCCTTTCGGATACAAAGTAGACTGTTAACATGAAGAATTCTGTCAAATAGAATATCATAGATAGTGCCTTATTGATGTCATAAAACTATGCTGTCTGAAAATTTTCAACTTAAAAGCTGTGAATTTAAAAAAACATCGACATTCTGATGCACAATTACTATATATGGCCAAATTTTATCTTATTACTTTGAAAAATGTTAATGAATTGTATCTAACTCTGGATAACAAGTGCAACTTTTGGAGTGAAGTTCTAATTTCAAAAAGTGAAAAGTCACGTCACCGTGGCATTCAAGACACTGCTGATATAAAAATAACTAGCAATGTTCAGAGAAAAAAACCCTATGAATAAATGTATATGAACAAGTCATATTGTATATATGTGCAAACTAACCCAAAAAATCTATATGCCCACAGTGCACCTCATGACAACTGACAAGTAGTCTCTATCAGGGAAATTGGCCAAAGTGCTTTTTCACAGTGAATATGCTATGTTTGCTGGTGACCTTGTTTGCTCAATAATTTCCTGGAAATTCACTGTTCAGCGGGTGTAGACATGTTTTTGCTAGAGCCCCATGATGCTGTGCAAGACCAGTGTGATTTTACAGAGCTGTAGCAACCATGAGCAGAACTTTCATGCATGCATTCTGTAAGTTCGCTGCCTGATGTGTTTTGCTGCTACATGATATCACCATCTGATATTTGTTTTTAAAAAAATACTTTGTGTTCTTTTCATTTGAGTGATGCATAGGTATTCTTCTAATGGTTAGCTAATGTGTATTAATACCAGGTATATTAATAGTTGCATCTTCAATTATTGCCACTCATGGCTCATATCATATGCCGACTGAATGCATGCATAATTAGCCATGAGCCAGAGCTATGACTCAAAACAAGCCTTGAAGGAGCCCTCCTCTCCAGAATAATAATAACAATAACAAAAGATTTAGCACTACGTACAGGGCATTTCTATCTTCCTAAAGGAAGAAAAAAGTGTCAAACATCTGTGCAGATAGATTGGAAACAAAAAAGATGTTCCAGCTGCACCTGGAACTGCAGCTTCCAACAATGGAGCAAGCCAGTCTCATGGTACTCTGCTAATGTGAAGATTTGAACTCTGCGAGTGCAATTTATATATATAACCAATTTTGTGGTTAGCACTGCTGCCTCACAGCTCAGATTACATTTTTTGCCACAATAATTAGTCCAGCATAGTTGGCAGATGCATCCCTAGCACTGAGGGACACTTAAAAGAGAGATGCATTTTTATGATCCAGTCAAAATTTGTTTATTTCCTCCTTCTCCATTGACTGCAGTGCATTTTGCAGAGTTCAGCAATATTCCTGATCTTTTCCATGATTTTTCTGAACTCTTGGCAAGCACTAATGACAAGTATTGGTGGACACTTTCATTAGTGCTTATTATTTATTGCTTGAACTGACAATCTAAACTTTAACTCTTTTGAGGCTGTGTTTTTTTTCTTTCCCAACTTGGCTGTAAGCTTAATCTTTTCAGAAAAAAAATTCAAAATTCTTTGTTATAATTGTGGTGAACATACAACCAATAAATGTATGAACATACTATACAAGACCATTTTAAAGTCTATAAAATACTGTTCAGAGCAGACAACTGCTTGCATTGCACACAGCACAAGTGACACAGCTTCCAATATGTGTTGAACTTTTGAGAATTGGCCTACCAATCACCTACAGTGCATCCGGAAAGTATTCACACATCACTTTTTCCACATTTTGTTATGTTACAGCCTTATTCCAAAATGGATTAAATTCATTTTTTTCCTCAGAATTCTACACACAACACCCCATAATGACAACATGAAAAAAGTTTACTTGAGGTTTTTGCAAATTTATTAAAAATAAAAAAATTGAGAAAGCACATGTACATAAGTATTCACAGCCTTTGCCGTGAAGCTCGAAATTGAGCTCAGGTGCATCCTGTTTCCCCTGATCATCCTTGAGATGTTTCTGCAGCTTAATTGGAGTCCACCTGTGGTAAATTCAGTTGATTGGACATGATTTGGAAAGGCACACACCTGTCTATATAAGGTCCCACAGTTGACAGTTCATGTCAGAGCACAAACCAAGCATGAAGTCAAAGGAATTGTCTGTAGACCTCCGAGACAGGATTGTCTCGAGGCACATATCTGGGGAAGGTTACAGAAAAATTTCTGCTGCTTTGAAGGTCCCAATGAGCACAGTGGCCTCCATCATCCATAAGTGGAAGAAGTTTGAAACCACCAGGACTCTTCCTAGAGCTGGCTGGCCATCTAAACTGAGCGATCGGGGGAGAAGGGCCTTAGTCAGGGAGGTGACCAAGAACCCAATGGTCACTCTGTCAAAGCTCCAGAGGTCCTCTGTGGAGAGAGGAGAACCTTCCAGAAGGACAACCATCTCTGCAGCAATCCACCAATCAGGCCTGTATGGTAGAGTGGCCAGACAGAAGCCACTCCTTAGTAAAAGGCACATGGCAGCCCGCCTGGAGTTTGCCAAAAGGCACCTGAAGGACTCTCAGACCATGAGAAAGAAAATTCTCTGGTCTGATGAGACAAAAATTGAACTCTTTGGTGTGAATGCCAGGCGTCACGTTTGGAGGAAACCTGGCACCATCCCTACAGTGAAGCATGGTGGTGGCAGCATCATGCTGTGGGGATGTTTTTCAGCGGCAGGAACTGGGAGACTAGTCAGGATAAAGGGAAAGATGACTGCACCAATGTACAGAGACATCCTGGATGAAAACCTGCTCCAGAGCACTCTTGACCTCAGACTGGGGCAACGGTTCATCTTTCAGCAGGACAACGACCCTAAGCACACAGCCAAGATATCAAAGGAGTGGCTTCAGAACAACTCTGTGAATGTCCTTGAGTGGCCCAGCCAGAGCCCAGACTTAAATCCGATTGAACATCTCTGGAGAGATCTTAAAATGGCTGTGCACCGACGCTTCCCATCCAACCTGATGGAGCTTGAGAAGTGCTGCAAAGAGGAATGGGCGAAACTGGCCAAGGATAGGTGTGCCAACCTTGTGGCATCATATTCAACAAGACTTGAGGCTGTAATTGCTGCCAAAGGTGCATCGACAAAGTATTGAGCAAAGGCTGTGAATACTTATGTACATGGGATTTCTCAGTTTTTTTATTTTTAATAAATTTGCAAAAACCTCAAGTAAACTTTTTTCACATTGTCATTATGGGGTGTTGTGTGCAGAATTCTGAGGAAAAAAATGAATTTAATCCAATTTGGAATAAGGCTGTAACATAACAAAAGGTGGAAAAAGTGATGCGCTGTGAATACTTTCTGGATACACTGTATTTAGAAAAAACTGCAACACATGCGGACCATCATCTCTTCCATCCTATTAAGTGGCAGCTGGTATTTGCCTGCTAAAGCAAAATAACTCATAAATAAACCTTACTAAATACATATTAATACCTCTACAAAAGTATTTCTTTGGTGTCTACTTCTTATTAAAACTGCAACATCTTAGGCTGGCATCAGATTATAAAATTAATAATCAGACAGCACGTCAATCTTAACTGCAGTTGCTGGATTTTTCTGCCTTCAGGATGTGAAATTACATGACTAGAAATCACATGGAATGACAAATTGTACAACTCATGATGACTTTTTCAGAACACCAATGAATGTCCAGGTATGGCAAGCTTTTGTGTCTCTCTCTCTTTTTTTCCCCCTTTTTCTACCCTGTCATGGTATGACAAACATGAGACATCAGACAGACTGTTTGTGTGACCTACTTTCCATTTTCATCTACCACAACATGGTGCACATTATACTTTTGGCTGAGCACTCACTGGCTGTCAGCTCTTGCACACACATGAGGCCCACATTTACAACTTAAGACAAAACTAAAACTGTTTGATATTGTCAGGCTAAGTTGCAGACCTGCTGCTACTTGTTAAAATATTCCAACAAGATTGTCAAATGTTTATTATTATGTACTTCAGAATATGCACTGAGACTTATCTTGCTTAACTGAAGGAATCCCAACCCACCTTTTATAAGTCAGTGGGTAAGTGATGTTCTATACTATCTGAAATTGGAAAAAATGTAGTTCTCGCTCAGAGGATCTGTTCCAAACTTATTTAAAATATGGCAAGATTTACTTAATAAAATTTTAGAATAAGCACTTATATCCGGTTTGGGGTATACCCTCTTTTTCTTAGGTGGGGGTTGAATTTTGTTTTGTTAAGTTTTGCTTCTGCTTCGGTTTTTTTTTTTGTTTGTTTTTTACTTTTTGATGTTTTTCTTGTTTTTTTTTCTTCTTTTTTTCTAGTTTGACTATGAAGTTGACTTGATTGTATGTAATGTTAATTTCTTCAAATAAAGTTGAAAAAAGAATCTGTACTGGTATAATTTTTCAGTTGAGCGAAGTTGGGCATGAACCACTGCACACTGCTGTGGAACTGGAACAGTAAAATCTTTTTCTTCTTTTTAAGAAAAAATTTTAAATAAAAAATAAAAAAATGTATCACTGCACTACTTTGTACATACTGCACAATTACTTCTGTGGCCTAAGGTTGGAATATTGTTACTGTTCCTCTTGTGTGTTGAAAAAGGAGATTGACATCAGGAGGGGCATCTGGCTTTAAAATTTCTTCTCCAGGACCTATAAGGTTAGGGGGCAATTGGCCAACTTGGATGAACCCAGAAAATGGCCATAGCACAGACACAGAGACAGAGACTGTATAGTGTTTATTTCGGTTGGTGTTTCATCAGTACATTTTGTGTTTAGTTGCATATATTTTAACTATGATGTTTTTGTAATTAATGTATAGAACACCAAGTTTATAAATGAAGAGTAACTAATAATATTAAGGCTTTCAAATTGATGTCATCATTTTCCCCTTTGTGAATTTTTAAAAAACTGAATACATTTCTCAAAAAGCAGATTTGGCATTAAAAATATTAAACGATTGAATATATAGATCTGCAAGCTTCTCAGCAGAAATGTCAACAATTCACCAATGTACAATTAACTTACATTTTAGAGCTAACCAAATTATTTTATCAGTTATATTTATGTTTGAACTGAGAAATTTAATCATATGGCTGCGCTACATCATAACTTCCTTTAAGACATGTTATTTGTTCAACTAGACACATCTGAGAAGTATTTAAACTACACATCAAATAATTTTAAACTCCTAAAGTAGAATAAATGCCTTCAGAGAAAGTGAAATGTGCTAAATGCAGCTCTGTTTAAGAGCATTTTGAGTGAATGGGTGACAAAATTTACAGTAAACCATTCAGTGTTGGGGAACATTACTTGTAAATGTAACTTAGTTGCATTACTCATTACTTATAAAAAATGTAACTGAATATTTTATGTAGTATGAAGAACTGTACATATTGCATATTATCAGCATTTGTTATTAAATCCAGTTCTTGGAGTTTAATGGTGTTTATAGTGTTTAAGCTTTATTTCATTTTTCGCCTCGCTGCACTGACAGTAATGATTGTGTACCAGTACATCCCACTATAATCTTCAAGTAGAACAACATCTAAACCCTCCATGTTCTACATGTATGATGTAATGCACATATAACATCAAGATCAATACTCTAAGAAGGAACTCCCCTCACTTCATATTCTGATCCAATGTATGAACATCGTCATAAAACCCCAAGGGGCCCAAGCCCCTACTCCTTTAAGAAATTATGTAAAAATTGAAATACATCACAAGGAGAACCAAGAAACCTACATAAAACCAATTTGTTCCCACTTCAAGCCCAGATGAAATCTTCAGCATATATATGAACCTCCTTGTGTTTTTATAAAAATGTTTAATCCTTCATGTTCTGTAACATAAATAACATCCATTCCCTTTTTTCTATTCCCAACCTCTGAGCACCTGAAGATTTGCGGTGTGAACACTGGCCGCTGTGCCACCAGATCACAACATATCTATAGAAAATAGGTGAATGAAAATAAAAAGATACTTTTATCAATGTTTCTGTTACTGGATTGCACACAGCATAGTCTTCTGTTGTGTGATTCAGCAGTGCAAATGTCCATAATGTCCACCACATCTTGCCTTACACCCAGTGGTTCTGTGATAATCCCTGCCTTACTGTGACCATAAACTGGGCGGATTAAATTTACCCCTCAGCACATGCAGGAATAAATGCATAAATATACCCTTTCTTTAATTCTTTTCACATGAATGAATGCTACACAGGTGCCTTTTTCAAAGTATGCTTCTGAGATATCCTTTTTTTCCCTTCAGTAAAATAAGTATTGCTTTACATTACTTGTTACTTTAAAAAGTATTCAGACCATGCAGCGTGCATTAATTTCAATGGATTACCCCCAGCACTAAAACCATGTAATACTATGCTGAACTATAAAAGCAGCACATGCACAATGCAATACCACATACAAAATTAGAATTTTATTTGAAAACTTTACTGCTGCAACCCACCAGTAATGGTAGCAATAAAAATGCAGTCAGAGGAAATCATACAGAGGGTATGTACAAAATTGAACAAGACATGTTTTCAATCAATGTGGTTTACCGCAAATGTTTCAGAGCATCATTTATCTAGAGGCAGAGTACCAGATACAATCTAAAGGCAATGTCACCAGCCATATAATAGATTTTAAAGACAAGATGCAAGAGCTGTAAATCCAGCTAGCCACAGTCAGACAACTTGCACTCACTGACTTTTGGCACACTCTAACAACTGAGTGTTACAGCACCAATAACAGATGAAATTAGTGATACTACAAATATAAGGTTTTCTATCCAGACATACGGCTGACAGACTTGCCAGGAGTCTAATTGCTACAATGTGGAGATGGGGACTTGTGGAAAAAGTGATGATGTGGGTGCATAACACATTAAACACTGTGGATGATGTGCTTCTATTAATAAATAATAATGCATAGATTGCTTTTCACTATTATATAGACAGCATTTTGTGACATGTTTTCATTTACATGTTTAACGCATAAATTAAACTACTTCTGGGCAAATTAACTTTGCATTATTTTATATGTTATTAATCACAGAGTCTCTTTGTAATCATTCAGGGTTATTAAGTAATTTTATTAAACATGAAAAGTGATCAAAATTTAAATTCCTACTTCAAAGCAACAAGAACTTTTAAATTATAAATTCTAAGAATTCCAGTTAGAGTTTAGCTTAAAAACGATTATTTTGAAACATATTAACTTAGCCTTCTTAGTGTTAACCCCAGTTGTCTCTTGGGCTCGGAATTCTATGTAAAAAGAGTTAACCCAGAATGTCCCTTGGGTTCAGTATGATCTGATACACAGCATTTAGCTTAGGAGAGTATTCATAACACAGATCAAACTGCAGTGGGCCAGTAAATGCTTTTGTTAAAATAATTAACTTCCTTGTCATTAAACACCTTCTCGATAACTTTCAGGCAATAATTCAGTATCTTTACATGAACAGGAAAAATGAAAGCTGTTACAGCACATACAGTAAGTAGAAGAACTGAGCAGTGTCAAAACACTGTGACCAAACTTACCATGCCATCAATGTCCTTTTGCTGTCCCAACAAACAACTCATACACATATGCAAGGTATTCAACAGGATCTCTAGTGGTGTCTAAAACCTGTTAAAACTGATAAGAAGCTTATCAAATGTGTATTTCAAAACAATTTCTTAATTTTATTATTGGTTAGTATTCACCTAGTACATTTGTGTGGGATGTGGCTCTTGTCCTCAACATGATTTATTTGCCTATATGATTTGAAGACTTATCGAAGGAGACTTAACTGGTGAATCATCAGTTGTTTCCTGGTTTGCTGCCTCAGGGTGCTTATTTCATGTCCTACAAAGATGTACTACAGCAGGGGTCCTCAATAACAGTCCTGGAGGGCTGCAGTGGCTGCAGGTTTCTGCTCTAACCCAATGGCCTAATAAGAAGCACTTATCACTCAAGTAACACTTCTTCACTTTAGTTGTCTTGCTCATTCAAGATTTTGAATGCTTATTGAAAGGGGAAGAAAATCTAGGATATGAGAATGACCTGACATAGCAGAGTTAAAGCACTAACAAGCCATGAAATTACATTATTGGCAAGAATTGCTTTCTAAATAAGCAACCGGGTCAGAACAAAAACCTGCAGCCACTGCGGCCCTACAGGAGTGAGATTGAGGATCCCTGAATTACAGTGTACTACAGTGCACATAATGCAATTGCATGAACACACTCAAGTTTCCTCATGAAATGTCAATATCCATTGCCCATAACTGTCCAGCCATTTACAGTATGTCTTCATGCAATACAGTATGTGCTCCAGCCACTTTAAGACACTTCTTTTTGGATTTTGTGTTCATCCCCCATATTATAATGTTGCAAAATATTTCTTTGTATAAAACTAGGGGGCTCCACTCCCTGCTCGCTTTGCTCACCCAACCCCAGGTTTGATTTACCGGATATACAATGGGAATTGTTACATATGCATTATTTTCACTTTTACTTTAAAACTTTTGTAAAAACAATACTTGTCCTTTATTTCTAGCCCCGGGTGTGGTTAAATCTCTTTCTTGTAGAACGTATAACGCTGTTCGCGTTGTGAAGGAGGAGGTGGCTGAACGCATGCTAAGGAGATGCAGTCGGATCATGTTGTCTTGCTGCTGCTGCTGGCGAGCTGCCTGTTATGTTCATCGCGCTGTGCGTTGATCATTTAAAAGCCTGTACAGCAGCTGTCCTTTTGCCACTTCGTGTCACTGCCGCTTGCGTTGTGAAGGGGGGGCTGAACACACGCTAAGGAGATGCAGTCGGATCATGTTGTCTTGCTGCTGCTGCTGGCGAGCTGCCTGTTATGTTCATCGCGCTGTGCGTTGATCATTTAAAAGCCTGTACAGCAGCTGTCCTTTTGCCACTTCGTGTCACTGCCGCTTGCGTTGTGAAGGGGGGGCTGAACACACGCTAAGGAGTTGCAGTCGGATCATCTGCTGGCTTCCAACTGCTGCTGCTGGCAAGCTGCATGTTCTGCTTGTCGCTTGTCTTTGTTTTAAGAGCTGGAAGCACATGATGTCTGACTACCAAAAGCATTCCAACAACTGCTTGGTTAGATGTCCGTGAACTTGTTTTAAATGTTGTCTCACTGCCTTGTCTCACATGACGTTACAGTGTCTCTCACGGGACGTCAAATTGCAATCTCTTGGCATCAAGTCTCATGTTTAAGGTCCCCGCGAGAAGCTCTGTGACCAATCTTTTTAATCTTGCGGGTCTTTTAAGTGTCTTCCGAGAAGATCATGTCTCATCTCCCTGGTCTCCCTACCAACAAGATTTTTTTTATATTAGAGAGATAGGCGTAGACAGTGTATGCATGTTTAGTAAATAGTTGTTTTTTCTCATTCTGGAGAAAATCTGCTCGGCACATTTGCTGTTTATTCTTCAGAGGTACATCCCTTTTCATCTGGGCTATTTTGCTGCTGGAAAATATCATTCAAGCAATAGTGTTCAGATAAACCACGTACCTGGTAGCAGTCTTTGCTTTTAAGACACTTTTTCCTACTTTAACCATGGTAAATTTAATCCTGACCCTCCCTTCTGAAGCAAATTTGAGTTTTTCTGGTATGTGATAGAGTAGTTTTACCTCAAGAACAGGAAATGGCAGATTTTCTGGGCATCACTTGTTCATATAACTAACTAGTCCCCTTATGTAATTTATATATTGTGATGTTAGGAAAATGTTTTCAGGATAGCATCATGTCCAAAAAGTCACTGGGATCCTCTGATCTGAGGTTCAACTCAAGTTAATAAATTACTCCACATTGAAATCTGATCACAGCCTGTGATGGTCCAGAGCAGCTCGACTCTCCCTTGTTGCATTTGGGAGTTTCTTCAATTTGGAACCATCAATAGTCATGGTTAAAAAAAAAACTGAAAAATCTGCAAGAGTATCATGATGTTAAACAAAATGAGGGCTATTGGAAGTATTGGCAGTCTTTGACCATTATCATCAAGTCCTTCCATGAGAACCCTAATTACAAAGAGAACTATTTCATTTATGTTAGGTAGAATTTTTTTTCTGTCCCCCCTGGCCATCGGACCTTACTCTTTTTCTATGTTAACTAATGTTGTCTTATTTTAATTTCTTATTTTGTCTTTTATTTTTCTTTTCTTCATTATGTAAAGCACTTTGAGCTACTTTTTGTATGAAAATGTGCTATATAAATAAATGTTGTTGTTGTTGTTGAGGCAGATGTTAAGAAGTACTGCAAAACGTATAGAAAATAAACCTTTGCTATGTTAAATTGTCTAATGCTAAAAAGGGACAATTTGAACCACTTACCATAGGCCCCCAAAGCTTTTCTGAAAACTTTGTTGTAGGTTGTTATGACTTACAATTTTGTCTCAGATAAGGTCCATCTTGGAAACTCTCCCATCAATGCCACACAGAGTGCCCTAACTTCAGGTTGTCTTAACAAAAAAGGTATGGCTGATGGAGCTAACATCTTTACAATTAATGCAAAAGATATCTGTATCTACCTTGGGTTTGAAATTTAATCACAAAGTCACACCACCGTCACCAGTTTGTTCAAGTCGGCACACACATCTGGCATATGCATTTTCTGAAGCTTTAGTAAAATGTTGGACTGGTGTGTCCATGGTCCAATCCATGGAGACTAGTTGTGGTAGGTCAGTTGAACAATGAAAGGATTTTTGCACCCACCTGCAGACAAAACTGTAAGGGCCATTGTTTAGTTAGTCAGGATATACTGTATTAAATCGATTCTTAGTTATGTTAAAATGTATGCCTAAATATATTAGAGCATACACAATGGGAGGTTCTATCATAACTCCCACAAACTAAAATGTACATGGAATACAGTAATCCCTCCTCCATCGCGGGGGTTGCGTTCCAGAATACCCCGCAAAAGGTGAAAATCCGCGAAGTAGAAACCATATGTTTATATGGTTATTTTTATATTGTCATGCTTGGGTCACAGATTTGCACAGAAACACAGGAGGTTGTAGAGAGACACGAACTTTATTCAAACACTGCAAACAAACATTTGTCTCTTTTTCAAAAGTTTAAACTGTGCCCCATGACAAGACAGAGATGACAGTTCCATCTCACAATTAAAAGAATGCAAACATATCTTCCTCTTCAAAGGAGTGCGCGTCAGGAGCAGAGAATATCAGAGAGAGAAAAGCAAACAATCAAAAATCAATAGGGCTGTTTGGCTTTTAAGTATGTGAAGCACCGCCGGACAAAGCAGCTGCAAGGAAAGGAGCAATGTGAAGGTAGTCTTTCAGCATTTTTTAGAGGAGCGTCCGTATCCTCTAGGCCAGTTGTGCGAACAGCCCCCCTGCTCAAACCCCCTCCGTCAGAAGCAGAGAATGTCAGAGCAAGAGAGAGAGAGAGAGAGAGAGAAAAGTAAACAATCAAAAATCAATACGTGCTGTTTGATCTTTTAAGTATGCGAAGCACCATGCAGGAAGCATATCGCTTGACAAAGCAGCCACTTGTAAGCCCAGCAAGGAAGGGAGCAGTGTGAAGGCAATCTTTCAGCGTTTTTTGAGGAGCGGACATATCCTCTAGGGGTGCAAACAGCCCCCGTGCTCACAATATATTTGAGGAGTTTTATTTAATACGTAATATGCGCTCAGGTTAGGTAGCTTCTCAGCCATCTGCCAATAGCGTTCCTTATATGAAATCAACTGGGCAAACCAACTGAGGAAGCATGTACCAGAGAATAAAAGACCCATTATCCGCAGAAATCCGCGAACCAGCGAAAAATCCGCGATATATATTTAAATATGCTTACATATAAAATCTGCGATAGAGTGAAGTTGCAAAAGTCGAGGCGCGATATAGCGAGGGATTACTGTATTCTAGTTATTTCTTGTCCCTCTGACTACAGATTAATCCCAATTTGTGATCTGCCTTGCAGACCAAACCATACCATATGTGCTTACAGAATGTACTGAATGTATTAAGTGAATCCTATGTAAGTTTTTCAAAACAGATATAACTTTTAAGTATAGAATGCAGTTGCTGATACAACACATTGCCGCACCCACCACATGACAAACCAACTCAGGACCCCTGGTTAGGTAGAATGACACTTATTTTGGCAAAGTCAGCATTTACGTTGCACTTGTCAGGTTCACACTTAGACCTATGAGTTTCAGACTAAATGTTTTTTATTACAGGAGTAGGTGGACGGTAAAGTGACTTCTTGACAGCGAACACATCTCAGTTTGGATCCACGCACTGACATCATCTCAGGCTAATCTGTGGTTTTGCAAGTTTCTGTTTTTCAATTGCAAATTGCAGGATTCACATGTGACAGTGCCTGTACACTGGCTGGCAGGTAGGATTGCAGATGGGCTGGAAGGTGGAATTTAGGACTACAGGCAAGAATGCTGGTGGGGCTGCAGGCTGACTGGCGTGTAGGGCTACTATTTGGTTGGCTCGGGAGACTGTTGACATGTCTACAAAGATGATGAAACTCATTTTCTCTTGTTATTAGTGTTGATGTACAATACAAGTAAAGGATGGTGTGTGCTTTTACAAAACTTTAGTCATCATGGAAAAATTGCAAACTCTGCAACAGAGAAGAATATGAAGGAATTTGAGAGAGATTGTTGTTTAGCAATGCTGCTTTCTACAAGCAGTTAACGAAAAAGAAATTACACACAATTAATGAGACAAGCTTTTTAGTTATTTTCTTTAAATTAAGTGTATGTTTCCTTCCACACACCCACCACTGCACTGAAAGGCTCTGGCTTAGAATAATGTGACATGACAAAATGAGTGCCATTATTCTTTCACATCAACTATGCATATCATTTCTTTTTCACAGATTAAATAAAATTAGGTATTCCGCAATGAAATTTTAAAATTCAAAATGTTAATAATTTTGAGTGAAACCTTAATGATGACTTTACAGGTGTTTTTATATTATAACAACCTTTAGTTATATAACTAAATACATTAATACTGTATTTCATGTGCATGAAGTAGCACATTATATTGTACTTTAGTTTTGTTATTTTTTTGTTTGTTTACTTCTTTATACCTTGATGTTTAACAATTCTGTGATTCTGTATGTGTCAGAGGGGGACACTTTTACATTTTTTGTGCACTGGGTGGTTCCATTAGGCACTCACTGTTGGGACTGGGGGGTGAGAAGTTAAAAGGCTGTCTGTACTTATTAAAGGTATTTGCTGTCTTGCAAGGGAGTCACTGCCTTGAAGTCTGGCCTTGGAGGATGCCTGTATTTACCTGGCTTGGAAATATTGGTTCCTAATCAGCATATCTGTACTTATTAATGTTTGGTAACCATACATTTTGTTAACTTGTGTTTTCATTAATTGTTAAACCCAGGCAATTTAGATGTGCCATTGATTAAACTGTTTGTCCAGGACTGACAACAGCAGGGACTGAAATAAATATAAACTCCTGGCCAGCAGAAGGCAGGAGGGAGAGTCCACAGGAAACGCTTCCAAGACACTCAGACAGGGCACAGGGGCTCGCAGGCAGACAAGGGTACCTGGCTGGCACGACGTGAGGCACAAGGACGGCAACATTTACTTCAAGGGTGGAAGAGACTGCTCCACAAGGAGACGCCAGTTGTGGGTCCAGCGAAAGAGGGAAACCGCATGAGAGGACCAAGCGAAGCTGACAGACGAGGAATGAGGCGTGACTAGGTCCCAGCCACACAAGGAGCCCAGAGTGGAAGAAAAAGGAACAACGACGAGATGCTGACAGGGAGTCAACAATTTGACACAACTTCTGCTGGGGAACAGAGTGCATCCATGGACAGTTGAACAATTAAGTGTTGGGGTAACACAGTGCCCAAACTGGACTCTGCACCACTAAAGGTTGTATCCTCCAATTCTTGTTTTTAACGGACTTTTAGAGGGTGGACTGTGTATTTTCCTTTTAAAAAAAGGGAAATTGATTCCTGATATGTTTAGTTTTTGTTATGTTCGTTCATCTTTTTAATGTACCTTATATTGTTTTGTGTAATAGAACTTACTGTTGCTTTTTTCTAAAATTACTGTTGTGTCTTTCATTTTGTTTTTACTCACCGCCCAATTTAAAGAAACCTGTGTGCTATTATTGGTAAATTTCAGAAGTTCCCAGTCTCTTAATAAAACTGGGTGGCGTAGTCGGATATTTTAATGGTGTCTAAGTTAGATTACCTATAAGTGTGACCAGACACCTGTGACATATGTGATAAAACACCACGCTTGCCTTGACAGAAGTATAGTGGCATTAAAGAGGAGTGATGCTTTCCGAGATGAAACTAGGGACGTGGATGTTCATTGTTTGCAATAATGCTGACATGGTCCTAAATGGAAAAAAAACAGAGATACACAGCACATCTGATATAACACATATTATTTAAACTGTTCATTGGACAGCTAAAATGATCATAAACATCAGGGTTCATCTTACAAAGACCCACCCAGAGCTAAATTTAGACGATGTACTAGTATGTATGCGTTATGGACTATAACAGAATATTCCCTGTTGTATGTTGTTGCAGTAATGCTAAAATAAGAAAAAATGATTCAACAACTTACAATAAGACACTGGGATTAACTCAGTCAGTGGTTTCCTAAGTAGGTGTAATAGAAACATTTTGCTAATAGAGCTTTTAGTAAAAAAATCAAAGAATCGGACAGAGATGTATCAAAATTAATATGTATAAAAACGCAGAAGGATAAATACATTTTATCACAGAAACAATTCTTTGCTTGAAAATCTTGCTTTATTAAATGTCTTTGGCATTTTTCATAGGCCATCATTCACTAAGTTTTCTTAATTCACTACTGATGTACAAACTTTTACTTTGTAATGTGAAAGATTTCATATTATACAAAAGTACAAAATGAGTTTTAGTTAAGGGTGCTCATTCAGCAATTTGACAAGAAATGAACATCATTGCTTTAATGAAACCCAGGGCAGCCTTAATTTTTTTTCTCTCTGCCAGTAGATCGGGAAGAGAGTACTGGATAAACTGTACTGAGAAATGAGAAAAATAATAACAAATATAATAGTGATAATATAACATACTAATACGGTGTTGTCCTAAAACACAATAACATTAAACTAACAATTGCAATTCCTTCCTGTTTCACACAATTGTATACTGCTTATAATTTAACCTTTCTAACCTACTCAGAGTTTTAATAGAAAAGTTCTAAATCTTGAAGCTTCTTTTCTTTGCTGGTCAAAGAAACTTGAAAAGACCAAACTGGCCGATTATAATGTGAGACTTAACCCAACTGAGGTTACCATATTACACAAGCCAAAAAGAGGACACAAAAATATAAAAAGACAATGCCAGGGAATAGTAGTGTCATCACATGGACAGAAATTTCAAGGTAAATTGTGTGTGGGGGTCTAGTTTTTCTTTATTTATTAGGGGGGGTGACTATACTTATAATTACAGTACAGTACTTGCATAATGTGGCACACCACTTGTAGCCTCTCATTGACAGCATAAGAATAATGCAGAAGGTAATAAGAAGGTGAATTGAAAAGAAGTAAACCTGGTTGGGAACGATGGGCAGCAGTATGAAAAATCCAGACAAACTGACAGTCGTCCTGATATCAATGTAGGCTCCTAAAAAATAGGACATTGCCGGGGAAACTTGGATGTATGGTAACACTTCCCTTGGTGATCATATCGATCCGTGAAATTGTGTTGATATAACAGAACTGCTAATGTGATGAAAACTCTGTATATTGTTTTTATTTTTTTTTTTCATAAACACCTTACATAGATTTTTTGATAATTCAATTAACCTTGTTGTACAAAGACAAAGCTCTGAAAGTCAGTTGTGCAGTTACATATTGTTAACAACACTATATTAAATAAATATTGATTTAATAAACCTGAAGGATATTATTCAGATTTTTGGTAAATAAAACGTTAGTCCTGTTTAAAGCTTAGATAATGCTGTCTAAGGTGCTGTTAGGAAAGCCTTGTTATGAGAACGAAGATGTATATCAGTGAATAATGATAAAGATTATTTGTTATTCTGTTTACATATTTTACCCTAAAGAAATCATTAATGTGTTATTTTTTAATTAACACGGAGTGGGGGCCCTGAGGCTAAGGATCTGCGCTGGTATCCCGAAGGTTGCCAGTTCGAATCCCCGTCACTGCCAAAAGAGATCCTACTCTGCTGGGCTAGTGAGCAAGGCCCTTAACCTTCAATTGTTCCAGGGGCGCTGTACAATGGCTGACCCTGCGCTCTGAACCCAAGGGGTATGCGAAAACTAACAAATTCCTAATACAAGAAATTGTATAAGGCAAAATAAAGAACAAAAAAAATACAGACATTAACAGCAAACAAAAATCCCTAGCATGACAAATACAAAATAAATGCAACAATTTTTAGATTTGCTTGTCTGACTTCAAACTAAAATGAGCAACACATGAACTGTGCATTAATCAAATTTAGCAAATTTACCAAATCTTAGACAGCAGTACCTATAATCTAGCACAGTGGTTCTCAGCGTTCATTCACTCCATGAGGCTCCTCATGGCTGCCTCAATCAGTTAGTCAGTTAGTTACCTTTAATTGATCTCACTGTTTAATCGACTGTTATTGTGCATTTTGAAAACTGCAGTAATGTCAGATTTACACTTATAGGAATTAAATACCTAATTTTATTTTCTTCTGGATCTTGAAATGCTTTTTTGTGGAGTTTGCTTTCTTAATTGTATCTAAATATAGACAGTTAATGTTGATCAGAGCAGACAACAGCACAAATGACTCTGAAAGGAGCAGCTACTTCAGTGTTATTACCCATTTGTGTGCTTATTAGTAAATAATTGTCTAAATATCCAGAGCATTAAAAATAAAAAAAAGGAAAAAGAATCAATTCTCGCCCATTTAACACATATAAATATTTATTTAGTAAATGTATTGCATAAGCAGTTTGCAGTTTCTGCATGGTTGTAAAAAATATACTGCAAAAAATGGGAAAATAATGGCAAGCTTAACTGAATCATAATAAGAGAAGAAGGGGGTTAGGTCAAAAACCTGCAGAGACACGAGGCCCTAAGGACTGAAGGTTGAGGACCACTGATCTAGCATGGGGATTGAACAATATTTTTTTTAAGATGCAAAACAAAATGACCCCTGAAATGTAGTTAAGAAACTTTCTCCTGCTGCCATGTCATGCAGGCAATGCACAGCGCACACATAAAGAAGAAAGAAAGATCTTGTTCAAGAGACCAAAGTCACCAGCTTCTCTTGTTCATTTTCCATTCTTGTTCCATTTAGTGACTTAAAAGTTTAACAAAAGCTGGAAGCTGGCTGGGATTTTGTGGCATTAGCAAATACCTCCTACTATCTGGATTTTGCAATAGAAGTCTTTATTTCATTAAGACAAAACTTGGATGGAACATCCATCCATTATCCAACCCACTATATCCTAACACACGGGTCTGCTGGATCCAATCCCAGCCAACACAGGATCGCCAATGCACTAAACCTGCATGTCTTTGTACTGTGGAAGGAAACCCACGCAGACATGGGAAGAACATGCAAACTCCACGCAGGGAGGACCTGAGAAGCAAACCCAGGTCTCCTTACTGCGAGGCAGCAACACTACCACTGTGCCACCATGCCGCCCTCGGATGGATCACACATTGTCAATTACATCTAAAGTACAATAAGTGGAGTGGTGGCTCTGAGGCTAAGGATCTGTGTTTGTATCTGGAAGGTTGCTGATTCAATTCCTGTTACTGCCAGAAAGGGATCCTACCACGCTAGGCCCTTGAGCAACGCCCTTAACCAGGAAATTGCTCTAGGTGTGCTGTAGAATGGCTAACCCTGTGCTATAACCTCCGAAGATCATCTGAAAAGACAATTTCTCTTTGCGAATTAATAAAGTGTATCAAAATAAACAGGATCCCTTTGAATAAATAGAAGTTTGTATTGTTGTTTCAATCTGTCAAATTTCCATTGCTACCTTACAAATACAAAATAAATATTTTAGAATACATTTGTATTACAGTGCAGCCTTTCAGGTCACAGACTACTTGGCACTGAAAATTAGCTACACAGCTATTTGGCGCCATCTTGTGGGCATGACTTTTAGCAATACCTCTCTCGCTATATTTTAACCTGCACCTGAATTTTTTAAAAATGCTCACAACAATGCCAAGGGTGGCATTGAGTTTAAATCTGGGTTTTCTGTTCTTTTTATAAGACTGATGTTCTTCTAAATAGTATTCATTATTTGAATAATTGCAAACTACAAAAACTAAATTAAATAGTAAATAAAAATACTTAAATAAAAAAGTAATAGTAAAATAGAACATTAGATAGAGGAAAATATTTCCTAGGACAAGGATGCTTCAATAGATGTGGCCATTTTCTCATTTTAAAACTTTATCTAAATATGTATTAATACTGATGCTAAAAAAATATTCCAACAATCTACTTCTTGTGAATCCTACCAACATAATTTAAAAACACAATTCCAAAGCAGGAAGTAAGATCTGAGCTCTGTGTTGTGGAGAGACATCATTATGTTCGCCCCCAGAGCTTAGCAGGAAAAGTATTGTGTACTTTACGATGAATGACTCTTGTATTTTGCTAAGGACAATGCCATTAGCTTTTGCTCTAGGCTGTGATAGCGATGCCCCAAAAGGCATGTCAAGGACTACTCATGGAAAGGCCTAAATGTCCTAACTACATAAAAGTGTTGGCCACCTTCAATGTAACTTGCTGAATTACAGGAGGAATTATTCACTGGAGGCTTTATTAGTTGAGACGTTGTCAGTGACCACAACAGCTCATGACACAATTTCAGGCAAAGATTGAGGAAGCAAGGAGTTATGTGGAGGAAAAGACAAAGGCTCCCAGATAACGGCAGCCAGGTTTTGAAGAGGTTTTGGTAGTAACATGGTATTGGACAAATTTTAAAGTTACATAGTACAGTACGTCATTTGTCCCAATGGAGATATGTACCTTTTTCAGAAGCTCCAGGACTATTGTACAAAACAACAACCTCCCCTCCTTAAATACGCACAACTTCAGACTAGGCTAAAGATAAAGAGCAGTCCCCGTGTGGCATTATAAACAATTATTGCTGTAAGTAAAAAGAAGCCCCAGAAGTGTTTCTTAAACTTTTTTTGAATAATTCTTTGGATAAAAGAACTCAATGTTAGTGTGTCAGACAAGAAGATATGCTGTACTGTTCAAAAAGGCCATCAGTTCTGTTTTCATTCTCTCATACACTACCATCCCTTGTATCCCATAATTGAGCATACTTCTTAATCAGCATGTTAATTCAGTAGGCCTCTCTTGAAGTGATGTTACCCTCCCTGTACACTACAGTGAATACAATCACACTGTCCATCACACAATTACAGAACATGCAAAGGATGTCACTACCCACATTAAAGAAAAGCAGTCTCCTAAGAAAATAGACTCTCCTCTGTCCTTGCTTATATACTGTACATTAGTTCCTCTGTGTTACTGGACTAGTGCAGCTTTCCATTGTTGTGGACACCAAAGTACTTGTAGCAGTGAACCACCTCCACAGAATAGTGACTGGACATAAAACCTCTTTGGTGCAGTAATTATCAATAGCCACCCCCTTGGCTTTGATGATAAGTTGTTGACAATTCTCTTTGAACAAGAAATAAAGTTCACCATACGAGTTCTATACTCTGTGTCATGCCCCTTGTCAATACACTCGATTAGTGCAGAGTCATCAGTGAATTTCTGCAAGTGACATTACCCGATGTTATATTTATAGTCCAAGGTGTTAAGAGTGCAAACAAAAAAGGTGACAGGACTAGGACTGTTCCTTGTGATGCTCTAGTGTTGTCCACATCCATATCAGAGACATAGTCCTTGAGCCTCACAAACTGTGTTTTGCTAGACAGATAATCAAACATCCAGGTCACCATGCCCTCATCCACCTATTTATCCCTGAGCTTACTCCTTATCAGGTATGGCTGAATGACATTTAAGGCCCCAGAGAAAATAAAACATGTAATCTTCACAGAACTGACAACTTTGTACAGATGGGAATAAGCTTTATGGCGTACATAGATACAGTAATTGCATCATCCCTACAATCTTTGTCCAATAGACAGACTACAATGAGTCCATGTGGTCATTCACAAGAGGACTCATAGTCCAGGACCAGCCTCTCGAAGGTCTTCATGATGTGAGAAGTAAGGGCCACTAGTATGTAGTCATAAGCTGGAGAGTCACTTGGCCTTCTTTAATACTGGAACAATGCACAATATTTTCCATAGCAGTGATTACTTTCTGGTGCCTTAGTTGTCAACTGCACAGACAGCAGATGATACCACAAAGTTTATCAGCACAGGCTTTAAGTAATCAAGAACCAACTCCACTGGCTCTATGACATTTTCTGAATGTATCCTCCAAAGTTGTCTTCTTATTTGTGCCATAACTAACAGAAAGAACTGCATAATTTCAACAGTTGGTAACATTCTTTAGGCAATTTATTTTTGTTGCCTCAATTGTGTGGTTACTACAATTTCTATGTTCTCTTTTAAGCTGTACTTAGATATCAAAGAATATCCATCAAAGAAACATGACTTTGGGCATTAACTAAACTTTTATTAATAATTTTACTATGCATCTTTTTTCTGTATTCTTTAAAATGTTACCATTAATTGCTGATATCTCATATTCCCTTTCATGAGCATAGAAGATCTCGCCTGAATACTGGAAAGATTGTATCCTTCTTCTGAGTAACATGCCACGGCGAACATTGTGTTAACGATGAAATGTAATAATTTAGAGATCAGTGCTTGACATTAATATTACTCAAATATCAAGACAGTGTACATTATGCTAAACAAACTTAGAATATAAAATGGACAAATGTCTCATTTCTACAATTCTATCATGCAGAGACAGATGTATACAGATTGTTATTCTCAAATGCTAAATTTCTTACTGCACAAAAAAGAAAACGAACATAAAAGATAACTTCAGTATAGTATGTATACTGTGAAGACTCTGGAACATGAAAGAATAATTACAGCAAAATAGAAAAAAAAGAAACCATCCAATGAAATGCTGCACCACAGAAACATTTAATTTTACAGATCTCTCCTAGGAAAGCTATGATCCAAAGTGCTTTGACACTAAGAACTGCCAAACATAAACATTTATGGTTGGCTGTATCATAATGTGAAATTGACTTATCAGTTTTTATTATCTAAATCACAGTTTTGTAAGAGAGGGAATACAGTACAATGAACCAGTGCTCAGAGGTTGATGCCAATTGGTGACACTAAAATGGACAGCTACATAGTCGCCAAACCCATTTTCCATTGTCAGCCACTGATCAAGCCCTGTTGTTTCATCTTGCACTGCTCTTCCAGTAAAACTCCACTCTACTTTCACCACCCAGCTTCCACCACCCTTTTGGGATGTAAGTAATTTGAGATTTATTTTCAAACATGTTTTGATATTGTTTGCTGATGTTCAAGTCAGATCCCCTTTCAAGCCCACTATAATGCATCAGGAATTTTGTTAGCTCTATTCTCCCTGAAAATAGTAAATTACAAGTTTTTCTATGGCACCTCACTATCAACAATGCAGAGTAAGTAATTGATACAAAAATATTTTTAGTTGGTGTGTTCTTTTAAAAAGAGATGACAATAACAACATAAACAACATCGTTTCATACATAGGATGTAGCTCAAAGTGCAAGAAGAAGATGTCAACAAAATAGTTACAAGGAATGAAAAAATGAGATACAATGAATAAGTAACAAAAAAAGAATCAATGTGAGCTTACAAAAAAAAGATATATAATTAATAGAAAGGTTGAGCACTTATATATAGTATCATTTCTTTTTTTTAAGTCCATAAAGATGAGTCCAATGATAAGGTAAGATAGCCAGAGATGACAGAAAAAAAAAACTCAAGTTAAGCTGGAAAGAAAAAAAAAAACAAAATCTGTAGGGTGTCACACACGTGCACATGGGAGGCAGCTAAAGGGCTTGAGTGAAGGCAGTTCTGAGGCATGCTGGGATGTGGCAGAGTGCACTGACTCTTTTTATCCCTTTCTTGTAGACCATTCACAGGAGATTCAACCTGGCTCTCTTGATGTCACTTCCGGGACTGATCCTATGGAAGGAGACTTTGCTGGCACCGGCCCCTGTGATGTCACATCTGGGCTCGAACCAATGGCTGAAGACCTTCATGAGCCCAACCCCTTTGACCTCACTTCCTGTCTTCCCCTTTAAAAGCCTCCACCTTTTCCCTATTCCCTCAGTTCTGTTTTGGACTCGGTTTTGTGCACAACAGTGCTTTATTTACTTGCTCAGCTTTGCAGCCAGGAAATCAATTATACGGGTGGCTGCCCCAAACCTTTCCATGACTCTGAGTCAAGTTTCTGACAAGGGGTTCCAAGGTACCTGACATAAATGTTCTTAAGCTGTTCCTGATTGTTTTTAGGCCTTGTCGTAGAGGCTTCAATACTGTGGGTCTCATGTGTAGTTGGGGTATCTACTTTCATTCAAGCATCACATGCAGCTTCACAGTGCTTTGTATTGCTACAAATATGACACCACAGATAAACCAGAAAAGAAAGCATAAAAAAGATATTAATAATGATTACAAACCCATGAAGAGTAAGATAATTCTGTGCATGTAACATCTACTAGGAGTAGAACTAAAACGTATCTACAAACAAGCCAAATTAAATAAACTGGGTTTTCAAAATAATCCATGGTATTAGCCTGATGTATCTCTACTGGTACAGTTATCCAGAGTTTTGGTGCATAACAGCAAAAGCTGCCTCACCACTTCTTTTATGCTTGGCTTGTGGATTTATAAGCAGGCCACTATTAAAAGATAAAAAGTTATGACTTGGAAAGTGAGGGGACAGGTGCTCTAACATACTGAAACAGCACTGAAATAATAGTGAAAGCATCATCTTAGATAGATAGACACACAAATAAAAATAAATAAAAATAAATAGTAAAAAGTATAAATGGTCAGTTGTTACAGGTTTGGAAGGTAGAGTGGTGACCAGGTTATGAATCACTTGAATTTCATGGCAGTCGGAACAAATGATGTTCTAAAGCATTCTTCTGTTCAACAGAGCAGTGAGAGAAGACGGCTGCTATGTTTACTTCTCTGACCTGCCAAAATGTTGTGGAGAGGGTGACTGCTATTGTCAAGGATGGCCTGCACCTTTCTTCCCATATACATTTCCACCACCATTGCCACTGAGTACACAGTCCTACTCAGAAGCCAGCCATTTTCACCATCTTGACCAGCCTCTTTGTGTTCTTAACTGTCATACTGCCTCCCCAACACATGGCAGCGAAGAACAGGACTCTGGCAACAACTTTCTGATAGAACAAAGACAACATTTCACTACATATGCTGAATGATCTGAGTTTTCTGAGGAAACCTGTTTTGCCCCCCCCCCCCCCCTGTATAGGACATTTGTGTTCACAGACCAGTCCACTCTGTCATCAAGGTGGACACCCTGATATTTATGGCTTGCATTCTCATATGCTGAACAAGAAAGTCAGATGCCATTGTCTCTTTTCTGTTCTTTTTCCCTCTAAAATGCAAACACTTAAGTTATTTTTGTCTTTCTTTGGTAATGCCTGGGTAGCCTGTGGGAATACCACAATCCAGTGATCTCCTCTTGTCACTAGTGATTAGAATATTAGAAAGCCGCCTGCTTTTTCAACACACATCCCCTACACACTCTTCTCTCCTCTTTGTTCTCGACTTTGTAGTAAGAAAACACTTTGAAATACAGTACTTCTTTAGCAAACTAAAACTATCATTCTGCTTTCGATCCCATTAAAGTTCACTTTGACCTGGATAGTCCTTACTGCTGTTTTATTTTAGAGTCCTTTAGCTTCATATCAAGCAAAACTCTTGTTTTCTTTCTCATTAATGATGATGAAAAATAAAAGCCATGACTCTGATTCTTCTTTTACCATTATAACAGCTTTATAAAATAATCACCAATTTAAGCAGCATCTTCAGAGTTGGCAGCACTCGGTTTGCAACTTTATCCAACCACAGGTTCACACATAGTCTTCATTTTAGTTGTTGACTTGACACATTGCTTGCTACTTTAAAATAAATTAATCAAGAACTTTGGGATACAGTTGGAAACTTGTTAAGGATAAATTTCGCCTTAACATTACGAAGTTTTATTTCACGCAGAGATCCATAGACACATGGAATAAGTTGTCAAGTAGTGTGGTAGGCAATAGGACTTCAGGGACTTTGAAACTGGACTTGATGTTATTTTAGAAGAATTAAGTGGAAGGTGCTGGTGTGCTTTGTTGGGAGAATGGTCTGCTCTTGTCTAGATTGTTCTAATATTCAAAAACAACAACACATAGTTTACAATATTCAGGTCACCTGTGTTGTACATTTTATGCAATTATAAAGGGAAAAACATTCTTTAACCAACATGTTATGCTTGTAGCACTGAAATGGCATTGCACGCTTTAGTCTTATGAAGTCAGGTCACACACACCTGACAGCTGCATTTTATTGAAAAACTGTCTATAGTCTACACTTCTTGTGCTTTGAATTATTATTTTGCTCTTTATTGTTTGTTAACTTAGTAGTTTCCTGGTAAATCCTGTTAAAATGAGGAAGGTGCTGTTAATTGTCAGTCAGTCATTGTCCAACCCGCTATATCCTAACACAGGGTCACGGGGGTCTGCTGGAGCCAATCTCAGCCAACACAGGGCACAAGGCAGGGAACCAATCCTGGGCAGGGTGCCAGCCCACCACAGGGCACACACACACACACACACGCGCACACACACACCAAGCACACACTAGGGTAAATTCAGGATCGCCAATCCACCTAACCTGCATGTTTTTGGGCTGTGGCAGGAAACCGGAGCACCCAGAGGAAACCCACACAGACACATGGGAACACGCAAACTCCACGCAGGGAGGACCCAGGAAGCAAACCCAGGTCTCCTTACTGCGAGGCAGCAGTGCCACCGTGCCGCCCGCTGTTAATTGTGACTTTCAAATTAGACAAAAATGTCGTTTCATTTTTCATTTTAAAAATAAATATATATTTAAATTCAAAATGGTACCTTTCAAACAAGTGTGACAGTTGAAATTGCAGCCTTTTGAAAATACCAGCATTGGGAGTGAGCACAAACTGATATACAGTAATCCCTCCTCCATCGCGGGGGTTGCGTTCCAGAGCCACCCGCGAAGTAGGAAAATCCGCGAAGTAGAAACCATATGTTTATATGGTTATTTTTATATTGTCATGCTTGGGTCACAGATTTGCGCAGAAACACAGGAGGTTGTAGAGAGACAGGAACGTTATTCAAACACTGCAAACAAACATTTGTCTCTTTTTCAAAAGTTTAAACTGTGCTCCATGACAAGACAGAGATGACAGTTCTGTCTCACAATTAAAAGAATGCAAACATATCTTCCTTTTCAAAGGAGTGCAAAGCAAGCAGTCAAAAAAAAAATCAATACGGCTTTTTGGCTTTTAAGTATGCGAAGCACCGCCGGTACAAAGCTGTTGAAGGCGGCAGCTCACACCCCCTCTGTCAGGAGCAGGAAGAGAGAGAGAGAGAGAGAGATAGCGAGAGACAGATAAAAAAATCAATACGTGCCCTTTAAGCTTTTAAGTATGCGAAGCTCCGTGCAGCCTGTCCTTCAGGAAGCAGCTGCACACAGCCCCCCTGCTCACACCCCCCTACGTCAGCGCAAGAGAGAGAGAGAGAGAGAGGAAGAGAGAAAGTAAGCTGGATAGCTTCTCAGCCATCTGCCAATGAAATCAACTGGGCAAACCAACTGAGGAAGCATGTACCAGAAATTAAAAGACCTATTGTCCGCAGAAACCCGCGAAGCAGCGAAAAATCCGCGATATATATTTAAATATGCTTACATATAAAATCCGCGATGGAGTGAAGCCGCGAAAGGCGAAGCGCGATATAGCGAGGGATCACTGTAATCACAAGTGGAGCCAGGTAGGCTTTTACTGCTTCATTCTACTGCTAATCTCCATAAGATACACACACAAAATTGGTCATGATTGCTTACACATAATAAATGCAGTCATTAATGTTTTTATTTTCACAGCTAGGATTCTTTTTGCTCCCAGAAGTCTTTGCTCCTTCTCTCTTTTACATAATGGCATACAGTGCTTCAGTTTATTTAGTTTAAAATTATGCCGCTGGATGTGTCAAATGTAACACTAACTAACTTTAAGTAAATACTCCTTAATATCATTATTTACTTATTAGAAATGTTTAAAAAAACTGTGACAAAGGTTTGAACGTTTATTAGGAAACTAGTACATTAATAATAGAGCACAGTGAGATCCACAGACAGAAAGAAAAATAAAAACTACACCTGGCGTTACAGTATGCTGCATCTGACTTGATACTTTAATGCAGCGCATCTTTTGAGCACAATGGTTGGGAGCAGGCCATTAAGAAATAACAAGCGAGACTAAACTAAATTGATTCTATTGTCTTTCCCACCCAAAACCAAAAATGTAATACAAGTGACATGAATCAACTACATAATTGTAGGCACTATGTGTTAAGACAGAATCCAACTAAGATGAAAATGTATAAAACTGCTTGTTGGCTGATGCAACCAAAATGAACATTTCCAACAATGGAAAGGCACTTAAAATAGTTATTATGTGATCCTGTATGGTTAAAACCACCTTGTTGACCAAAAAGACGTACTAGTGTCTCCTTCTCCTACAGTGACTGAACACAGCAAGTCTTCCCCATTCCTTTCTCACCACTTTTAATAGTGGGATAATAGAAAATTATGGTTACCACTATAATAAATATATATACTGTATATATATACAGTGGTGTGAAAAACTATTTGCCCCCTTCCTGATTTCTTATTCTTTTGCATGTTTGTCACACAAAATGTTTCTGATCATCAAACACATTTAACCATTAGTCAAATATAACACAAGTAAACACAAAATGCAGTTTTTAAATGGTGGTTTTTATTATTTAGGGAGAAAAAAAAATCCAAACCTACATGGCCCTGTGTGAAAAAGTAATTGCCCCCTGAACCTAATAACTGGTTGGGCCACCCTTAGCAGCAATAACTGCAATCAAGCGTTTGCGATAACTTGCAATGAGTCTTTTACAGCACTCTGGAGGAATTTTGGCCCACTCATCTTTGCAAAATTGTTGTAATTCAGCTTTATTTGAGGGTTTTCTAGCATGAACCGCCTTTTTAAGGTCATGCCATAGCATGTCAATTGGATTCAGGTCAGGACTTTGACTAGGCCACTCCAAAGTCTTCATTTTGTTTTTCTTCAGCCATTCAGAGGTGGATTTGCTGGTGTGTTTTGGGTCATTGTCCTGTTGCAGCACCCAAGATCGCTTCAGCTTGTAAGTTGACGAACAGATGGCCGGACATTCTCCTTCAGGATTTTTTGGTAGACAGTAGAATTCATGGTTCCATCTATCACAGCAAGCCTTCCAGGTCCTGAAGCAGCAAAACAACCCCAGACCATCACACTACCACCACCATATTTTACTGTTGGTATGATGTTCTTTTTCTGAAATGCTGTGTTCCTTTTACGCCAGATGTAACGGGACATTTGCCTTCCAAAAAGTTCAACTTTTGACTCATCAGTCCACAAGGTATTTTCCCAAAAGTCTTGGCAATCATTGAGATGTTTCTTAGCAAAATTGAGACGAGCCCTAATGTTCTTTTTGCTTAACAGTGGTTTGCGTCTTGGAAATCTGCCATGCAGACCGTTTTTGCCCAGTCTCTTTCTTATGGTGGAGTCGTGAACACTGACCTTAATTGAGGCAAGTGAGGCCTGCAGTTCTTTAGACGTTGTCCTGGGGTCTTTTGTGACCTCTCGGATGAGTCGTCTCTGCGCTCTTGGGGTAATTTTGGTCGGCCGGCCACTCCTGGGAAGGTTCACCACTGTTCCATGTTTTTGCCATTTGTGGATAATGGCTCTCACTGTGGTTTGCTGGAGTCCCAAAGCTTTAGAAATGGCTTTATAACCTTTACCAGACTGATAGAT
This sequence comes from Erpetoichthys calabaricus, assembly GCF_900747795.2. Lineage (NCBI taxonomy): Eukaryota > Metazoa > Chordata > Cladistia > Polypteriformes > Polypteridae > Erpetoichthys > Erpetoichthys calabaricus. The sequence goes on from NC_041398.2 coordinate 52,739,472, forward strand.
CTCAATTACTTCTGTTCTCATTTGTTCCTGAATTTCTTTGGATCTTGGCATGATGTCTAGCTTTTGAGGTGCTTTTGGTCTACTTCTCTGTGTCAGGCAGCTCCTATTTAAGTGATTTCTTGATTGAAACAGGTGTGGCAGTAATCAGGCCTGGGGGTGGCTACGGAAATTGAACTCAGGTGTGATACACCACAGTTAGGTTATTTTTTAACAAGGGGGCAATTACTTTTTCACACAGGGCCATGTAGGTTTGGATTTTTTTTCTCCCTAAATAATAAACACCATCATTTAAAAACTGCATTTTGTGTTTACTTGTGTTATATTTGACTAATGGTTAAATGTGTTTGATGATCAGAAACACTTTATGTGACAAACATGCAAAAGAATAAGAAATCAGGAAGGGGGCAAATAGTTTTTCACACCACTGTATATATATATATATATATATATATATTATATATATATATATATATATATATATATATATATATATAGAGAGAGAGAGAGAGAGAGAGAGAGAGAGAGAGAGAGAGATAGATAGATAGATAGATAGATAGATAGATAGATAGATAGATAGATAGATAGATAGATAGATAGATAGATACTGTATATTAACCACACGGAGGTGCTAATGATCCCCAAACCACAGACACCTTTAAAGTTGACCCAGGTACTGTGTCCATTGTCCTTTCCAAGTCATCTGGAGAACGTCTGGGTCATGCGGGAACCAGGGCAGTCCTCTCCCAGCAGCACCCTCTGGTGATTCCCAAAGACCCCGGCAGGGTTACATTTCCAGACTCCATTTCCCATGCCCCCTGCGGTACTGTACTGTGCAAAAGTTTTAGGCAGGTGTGAAAAAATGGAAGTGTTAATCATTTATTTTCATCAATCAACAAAATGCAGTGAATGAACAAAAGAGAAATCTAAATCAAATCAATATTTGGTGTGACCACCCTTTTCCTTCAAAACAGCATCAATTCTTCTAGGTACACTTGCACACAGTTTTTGAAGGAACTCGGCTGGTAGGTTGTTCCAAACATCTTGGAGAACTAACCACAGATCTTCTGTGAATGTAGGCTTCCTCACATCCTTCTGTCTCTTCATGTAATCCCAGACGCACTCGATGATGTTGAGATCAGGGCTCTGTGGGGTCCATACCATCACTTCCAGGACTTCTTGTTCTTCTTTACGCTGAAGATAGTTCTTAATGACTTTGGCTGTATGTTTGGGGTCGTTGTCCTGCTGCTGAATAAATTTGGGGCCAATCATACGCCTCCCTGATGGTATTGCATGATGGATAAGTATCTGCCTGTATTTCTCAGCATTGAGAACACCATTAATCCTGACCAAATCTTCAACTCCATTTGCAGAAATGCAGCCCCAAACGTTCAAGGAACCTCCACCATGCTTCACTGTTGCCTGCATACACTCATTATTGTACCGCTCTCTAGCCCTTCGACGAACAAACTGCCTTCTGCTACAGCCAAATATTTCAAATTTTGACTCATCAGTCCAGAGCACCTGCTGCCATTTTTCTGCACCCCAGTTCCTATGTTTTAGTGCATAGTTGAGTCGCTTGGACTTGTTTCCACGTCGGAGTTATGGCTTTTTGGCTGCAACTCTTCCATGAAGACCACTTCTGGCCAGACTTCTCCAGACAGTAGATGGGTGTACCTGGATCCCACTGGTTTCTGCCAGTTCTGAGCTGATGGCACTCTGGACATCTTACGATTTCGAAGGGTAATAAGCTTGATGTGTCTCTCATCTGCTGCACTAAGTTTCCTTGGCTGACCACTGCATCTATGATCCTCAACGTTGCCCGTTTCTTTGTGCTTCTTCAAAAGAGCTTGAACAGCACATCTTGAAACCCCAGTCTGCTTTGAAATCTTTGTCTGGGAGAGACCTTGCTGATGCAGTATAACTACCTTGTGTCTTGTTGCTGTGCTCAATCTTGCCATGACATGAAACTGTCTTCCAAAACCTCACCTTGGTAGCCTCCTACACAGCTGTTTCTGTTTCAGTTAATGACTGTGTTTCAACCTACGTGTGACATTGATGATCATTAGCACCTGTTTCGTATAATTGGTTGATCATACACCTGACTATAATCCTACAAAATCCCTGACTTTGTGCAAGTGTACCTATAAGAATTGATGCTGGTTTGAAGGCAAAAGGTAGTAACACCAAATATTGATTTGATTTAGATTTTTCTTTTGTTCACTCACTTTGCATTTTGTAAATTGATAACAATAAACAATCATTATTTATATTTCTGAAAGCTTTCTTTGTTTACAGCATTTTTTCACACATGCCTAAAACTTTTGCACAGTACTGTATATATATACATCAGGGCTATAGATAACCCCAACTCCCATGAAGCCCTGCAGGAGTCCGAGGCACCACTGCAACCCAGAGGGCTTGCCATCTAACGTCCTGGGGGTGGTACTGTGCTGTACATGCTTGCTCCCCAGGTTCTTTCAGTGAAGAGGTGTCCCAGCCAGGCAAGAACCCCAGCCGTCTGTGACAGTATATAATATATATGCCTCCAAAGTGAAACTGCCGAGAAAGAGAAACTCACTTAGCTGCTAATACACAAGCAAGGTGAGCACATCAATCGTTGAGTTTTTGGACAGTTTTTCTGGATTACATCTTGCCTGAAGAAGGGGCCTGAGTTGCCTCGAAAGCTTGCATATTGTAATCTTTTTAATTAGCCAATAAAAGGTGTCATTTTGCTTGGCTTTTCTCTACATTCATTTAAACCAAATGATACTTCTAATTTAAAAACCCCTTTAGTGTATGGTGACTCTGGGAATAGTAAGGCAGTACTATCCACCTTCTAAATCTGCTTATCCAGGGCAGGGTCACAGGAATCATTAGGCACAAGGCCGTAACAGAGTGAACACACACTCACACCCACGTACACACCAGGAAGCACCCCTGTCTCTTAATTGTGAGACGGCAGTGCTGCTGAAGTGTGCCTCAATGCCAGCTCAGGTACTGTATGGCTCCTTTTGGTGTGCTGTGTGTCCAAAGTATACCCAGTGTAGATGTTCTGTTGGTTTGAAAATAGTTTGTTCTTCTGTACTGTAACATTCTACATCAGTGAAGACTTATCTTTGGCTTTGCAGCTCTTATGATAGTTAAATCCAATGACAGATCTTTAGGAATATGACAGTCACTTGTATCCGAACAAGATTTCAGTCGTAGCAGACACGGAAATTTCTCGTTTTAGTTAATAGAACTGCACGCCCGTTTTTTAACCATGGCAAGAAAGCTTTGTCTGCTATGAACAAAATGTCAGTTTTGCACAGGTTTTCAGACTGATATGTAGCACAGCTGCTTTTATTCTTAAATCAAAAGGATTTCAATTGTGTTTACTTTTTGAAAGTCATAAAATTGGAGAGAAGACATTCTCAGCCCTCTTCATTAAATACTATACACATTCTACAATGTGCAAACTCTGACCGCTTTACCTGCTGAAAAATTAAATCTTTATTATTTTTAAATACTAAGTGAAATCTGACATTCTGTCTTTTGAGACATCACTTTGGAAAAAAAAGAGATCCTAATTCATATTGTGAGTTTCATATCTTTATTTAATGAATGTTGCGTTGCTTATGCATTCTTTTTACAAATAGTGTGCACATCTTATTATAATCCACTTCATTACTGAAGATTTAATCCTGTTAGTACATTAAAATAAATACTATTTCGTTTGACTAATGCATTACATACAAGATGTTCACATCAAAGGTACATACAGAATATTTTCACTGCTAATGTGCTGACCATCTTATATCGACTCAGACTTGTGTTTCACAACACCCAAGCACTCATGAGTATTTCTTAGTGCATATTCAATTCAATTCAGTGTATTCTTATGTACCACGCTTCTCTGCAGAAAGAACAGAAAAGTGCACAAACGTGCAGTATTTAGCCCTACGTTATTTAACTTAAGGTGTTTTTATTTGCAATATGCAGAGTCTAGGTCTGTCTGATCTTAGTCAACCAGTTACATCATTCAATGTTTTACAGAACATCCTACTGTGTATAACTATGGCATTCCTGTCACCTTAGATTCCAAATGTTCTCATGCATTTTCATGGTTAGCAAGAGTAGGTTAGTCAAGATAGAAGTAGCTAGACAGCATGAAGAAACAGAGAATGGAGAAGCATTAGTAATGGCCAGTCATAAGTGCCACTAGCTTTTTATACAAATAGTTAATACGATTTTACGGTATAAACATCCAAACCAGCAGCCTTAATAATGGTATATTATGCTAAAATAAATTATCTTTATGTATGGTTTTCAAACACCTAAATCAGGCAGATTCTTTGTTATAAAATTATAGTCATGTATCACTTAAAAAAAAGCTAAATACTCACAGATATTTCATGCAGATGCACAGACTAAGACAAGGAGAGCGTGACAGAGAAGAATTAATTTATCACAGGCCAATACTAGGAATGTTAAAGAAATCAATCATGTACACGGGCATCAATTCAAAGATTCCACAACTGTGAACCAGGCCTTCAGTGGCGGGCATTGTTTCCTTTTATATTGTAATGTGAAATATTGAGCATATACAGTAGCTCTGAGCTCTGAGTTGCAGAAGGGACAAAGGGAAATCTGATTGATCAGCTTCAAAGTAAATGTTATTTTTATTTCTCCTGACTTTAATAGTATGAGCTTCCAACTCTACACTCATATCACTATTAAGTTAGGTTGACCTGTTTATATACAATTACTTTTTTTTTTTGTTTGTTTAGATCCTATGGTATAGAGGTTGCCATAGTATTCATGAAAAAGTAATCTAAAACCACCAATGAGTATTTAAACATCTCCAATTTAATAAATATTGTGCATTATTATCTTTCATTTTAATCATAATTTCATCATTTGAACAAAGGAGCAAGTGTCCAAAAACTCATGATAATAAAAAAAGCAGTAAAACATGTATTTTAATATGTTCTAACTACATCCCACTTATTGTATATTTATTTTTGTATTATTTTTTTAATAGAAATTTGATAGTTTTACACTGCAGGGGCAAACCACCCATAACATATTAACATCCTTCAGCAGCTGTCAGCAAACAAATTTATGTTTGCTGGAGGATTTAATTAAAACAAACACATATGAAAAATGTGGGAATTTCTGTGGGCACTCATATAGTGATTTCCCAGTGGTGTTTCATATGCTTTAACCAATCACCAGTCCCCACATCCTTCCTCCTAGCTGAGTAATTAAATAAAATGCAAAGAAACATTGAAGTTCTTCTGGCAAATATAAGAAACCAATCAAATGGTATAGCTCACCTATTACTTATATTAATTTATTCTGGTGCCTAACGCTTGGGTATTAAAGTTCTATCTATCTATCTATCTATCTATCTATCTATCTATCTATCTATCTATCTATCTATCTATCTATCTATCTATCTATCTATCTATCTATCTATCTATCTATCTATCTATCTATCTATCTATTTTACCTGAGCAGAATCATCTTCTAAGTACAATATGTTAAGTGAGTTGAATAGTTGAACATAAATCAATCTATATTTCATCCATTGCCATTCATAGTGAATATGATCATGGGAAACTTTACAAAGTACAAACACAGTCATAGCAAAAACTGAAAAACACCATACTCTATGCGTAATAATATAATGTAATACTAAATGTTTCATGAAGAAAGACGTTTGTTTGTTTCAGCAGCAGATTAGTTCATTTCTGTCCCTTTTCCCCTACATAATCTCTTTTTATCACTTTCCCTTTCTCCCTCTCTACTGCATTTTACGTTTATACAAGAATTTTTAAAAACTGATTTTTACTTGATTTGCTTCAAGATAGTGTAAATTAAAGTTAACATAAGTTTTGAATGTACCATATATGCACACGTTTCACACTTTAAAAAAGGAGCCTGCATTCATAATGGAGTACCCATCAAAGTTTCCACTTTTTCCTTTATAAAATCTTTGTGGTATTTTTATCAGCTTTATATACTTGTGAGGCTAATATTGACCCTAAAATCTTAAAAATAATGGTTCTTTAATGGCACTTTACTTGGTTGTGTGACACCTTTATTTTTAAGTGTATAGGTGGAATGATATGTCACACAGAAACAATATCACCAACTTGCCTGTCTCAGATGGAAACCCAGAAGAATAGTGGATGATCTTGTAAATTCAACAAAAAAAGATACTTTAAACATGGGATTGAGCTTGGGCTAATTGCAATTTTTAATACAGTATAATTGTATACAAAGTGTCCCATCCATAATTGATGATTATTTTCTTCCTGATCCTGCAGGGATACTCTGCTGCTTCAATAAAACAAGTAATTGAAAGAATTTTTGAGGAAATGGATGGAAGAGATGGTGGAAAGCATTTATTAAAAGCAAGCACACACAGTATACCACCATAATATTAAGAAATACAATGAATAGAATTCAGAGAGACAATTTTTAAACTGTATCATAATCCTGTGAGGCTCTCAGATGTCACAAACTAAACTGACAAGAGTAGATTTCTACACTCCCAGCAACAGTCCCCTTTTCTTCAAAGATAATATCCACTTTCTCAATATACCTGACAGATTTTAGCCATGTTTATATTGTGTTGGACCTGGATCAAATGGTACTGAACCAGAAAATTTGAGTTTACACTCTTACCTAAGGCAAATCTGATTGATCCTAATTAAGAATTAGAGTTTTGCATGTGAATTAGTATCCAGAAAGAAAGAACTAATCAAAAAGAAAAAAAATAGATGTGCTATTAGGATTTCCTATCTATTATCCAGAGCAGGATCTTGGGGAAGCTGTAGCGTACCCCAGCAAGCACTGGGTGCAAAGCAGGAACAGGACTGGGCACTAGGGCATCACAGGATGAACACACACACACACACACACACCACATATATATCAGAAGGCAATTTACTATTGCCAATCCACCTAAAGTACTGTACATGTCTTTGAGCTGTGGTAGAAAACTGGTGCTTTCAGAGGAAACCCACATGGAAATGGGGAGAACATGCAAACTTTAGACATGGAGCACACTAAACCATGGTCTCCTTGTTGTGAGGAGGCCTCACCACCACTGTGCCACCCACTAGAATATTTCCATTTGAAATTATCTTCCAGACTAATAATTGTGGTCTGGCAGAGACTTGAATCTGTTTATTCTGATCTTCAGTCTTCCAGTGAAATTTGGATCATATGTTGAAGTATCTAAAGTATTTCACCAAACTTCAGCAATGCAGAAAACCTACAATAAAAATCTCAAATAGTACACCTGTGCAAATAGGATATATAAAACTCTGCACAATAACATTGGTTATATTTACTGTATTAAAGTAGACAACGATGCAGATTACCGATCATGATTTTGAATTGGTTTTAAGTAAAATTTCATTAAAGTTAAAGATCAGCTGGGAGTACTTTAACATCATCAGGCTAGATTCTTCACTGTTAAATTTGCATAAGAGCTGAAGATTGTGGTATTCAATCAGTGCTTCATCTTTCTTGTATTTATCTTTTTGTTTTATTTTCTGAAAACCAGGACATTATAATGGTATGCTACTCAATCAAATAAATTATGAGAAAAATGACCCAAGAGACACTAAATCTGGAATCGAGGTGAGGACTGGAATGAAGTGAAGTGAAAGTGGTTCAGCAGGCAAAGAACAGGCTACACCCGAGAAAGCTGGTGGGAGTGGTCACTTGTGGCAGGACTGGGCTGAAATCTTTCCCACCTTTCCAGATAGACACCACCACAGTGAAGGAGCAGCATGGCTTGGTCCAGAGGGATGTGAGAGCAGTAATGGAGGAGGAAAGGTCCTGCAGAACGGTTGCTACTGTATGAGGCAATAAGGCACTTGGACAAGATAAAACAATGCACTAGAGTGGAAGTTGACATGGTCTGAGCTGTAGAAAGCTGAGCCACACTGGATCCAGCTCATTGTCTACGCTGTGCGTGATGCGCTTCCTATTGTAGCAAATCTCAACACATGGGGCAAAGCAGAGACGATAGCATGCCTGTCTGTTGTGTTTGAAACATGGAACCTTAAAGCATATACTCATTTTTTGTTCTAAAGCTCTTGGGGGGTGGAGATACTGCTGGATACATTATGAAATCCTGAAGGCGGTGGTGAATACCATGAGTGAAGGAGTCAAGTGGCACAAGCAGTATAACCCCTCAATGAATCAGCTTTATCAGACCTAGGGAGTAATTCAGACCCCGTTAGCCTCTGCCAGGGATAGGCAACTACTGGTAGGCCTGGAGAAGCAAATCAAGTTCTGGAGTCACCTGGACAGAGGTGTATGATGTTCAAAGACACAAAACACCCAGTGATTTCCAGGAATATCACTAAAGATACTGTATGTCCAGAAGCATCAACAGATATATTTGTTCACCTATAAGATACAACCATATACTTCAAAATCAATCTATTGAAAAATAAAAATAGATACGTAGACTCAACCCATACCAAGAGAAAAAGAAGAGAGACACAAGTAAAAAACACATTTAAATTTTTAAATATAATAGAATAATTAAAAGCATAACAAAGACCCAGCATGATTATTATAAAATATAGTAATATTAATGAAGAAAGAATTTGATTTGTCCTAATTTGAGATAGCATAGAATGTTGCTTACCCAAAGATTTATAGAAAGTGGGCTGAGATTCTTCCAGTTGAGTAAGGCAAGGCTGTAAACTAGTAGTGTGGTGTTTTTTTTGTCTTTGATTTGCTGCTTAATGTTGATAAAATGTTATATTGTTAACCATATTTAATTTTTTTTGGTGCTTTTATACCTATTCCTATGTTTTGAATTTTTGTGAAGTGCTTTGATCAAAGAAAAGGTGTTATATAAGGAACATTTATTTTTGTTTTGATTATTACAACTATGATTCCTTTATATGGATAATTCAGGATGAATGTCTTACATAAATCCATTTTATTAATATGAGACAGGACAGCTCAATGACCTATGTGCTACAAAGGGCCAGATATGTCTGCCAACACTGGCACTGAGCATGTCTGTTTTGTTTCAGAACTGGAGACGGAAGAAACAGCATTTCAGTTCATCATCCATTCTAGTCACCAATGCAGGTCCGAACTCAGTAAGATCATAGCAGCCCCTAAAGAATTGTCTGATCAGAACAAAACTAGTGCACTCAATGTTGTGAAAGGTTTTGACTTTGAAACTAAGCTTCAATGTACAGAGTCATCTAGAAGGACCACAGATTTTATGAAAGAGAAAATAATACAAACCACCAACATTTTAGGAGATAGAGCCAGAATGTGATAGCTTATATTAATGCTCATTGGCAAACATGACATAAACTAAAATATTAAAGATATGCAGGGACTGATAATTAATTATGAGTCTGTAATTAATTATCAGAAACATATGAACAGGGGGGTACTATATGGTATTAGTTGCACAGAAAATCTCAACAAGATGCCTTTAGTTTATCTCTGTTTTCATAATAAATTGCATACTGCTACTTGCTTTACCACTGTCAAGTTCACAGCAGATAATCAGTCATTGTCAGAACAAAAGTTAATAACTTTACTATCCAATTTCAATCCCACTGTCCGAGTGTGTCTTTTTATTTTGTCTTCTGAGATTTGTTTTGTTGTGTCATTCTTGTTATATGGTGTACTGTATAATGGAGTCAGTGAAGGGCTGGGTCAGCCTGCATCTGCAAAGAGAAAACAAAGTTGAAAGTTATTTTCACACTGAAAAGGAAAGAAGGTAACAGACACAACATTTTAGTTGTATAGCATTTATCAGGTATGTAACTATTTTAGCCTTTATTGCAGTAAGAAAGATGACCCAGCAGAGGGCTATCTTTACTGTAAAACCTCAACCTACTGATATTACTGCCTTCTGACCTGTAACCCAAACATTTACATAAAATAACAGAACTTACAGAAGTAAATATAATGAATCCATTATATTATGGATCCATTATATCCAAATGCCATTTGAATAAAGTACTTAGATGATCACAGTCAGTCAAGATAGCGATAGAAATTATTCATTTAAACTAGGTAGATAGATATTTTGTATTTATAACTGTGGAGATGGTGATTGACAGTATTCCACAACGGGTGGTAAAGTTTGCCTTGTGAAGTTAGGTGTATAGAAATAGTTAAATGTCTGTGGTGAGGTCAATATATGAGGAATCACGATTGGTAATCAAGACAGGCAGATGGAGATGCTGATAGTTTTAAGATGAACATGGAACTTCACCAGGGACCCATTGTCAGTCTGTTGCTTTTTGTGGTAGTGATGAAGGCAGTAGTAACCTGAGACATGCTTGAAGGATTGTTATGAGAACTCTTGTATGCTTATGAGCTTATGATCTTGTATTGATTACAAAAAGTGAAGTGCAATTGAAGGAGTAGATAGATAGATAGATAGATAGATAGATAGATAGATAGATAGATAGATAGATAGATAGATAGATAGATAGATAGATAGATAGATAGATAGATAGGGAACTTTTAGCTTTTAGTTCATGAATATTATAGCAAACAACCTCCCTCAAATACACATAAGAATTACAAAAAAAAAAAAATTATTCATTCTGTTTGCAATTCATTGCTCTTCTTTATATCTCTTTGGAAAGCACAGTACTATAACCTGTATGAAATAGGTGCAGCTACTGATGAAAAAGTGAATTAAAAATAAAATTTTGATTCCCCAGCTACTGTATAAGCAAAACTAGCGAAAACTGGAATGATATGGTAGATTTGTTTAAATAAATTATAGCACTAACACTACTGGACTTTAGATGGCGTTGTTACACCAGGCTTGGTACTCTGTTGAGAGTTCTCGAAGGAGATTTTTACTTTAGCATCTTTGAAGAAAAATATAAATTGTTTTCTAAATAAAATAAATTGTATTGCTTTTTGCAGATATGCAGATTATGTTATTAAATAATTTCACAAAGCAATAATTTATTTTTCTAAATTCTCAATATTTTCCATTTTAGATGCAAGTATCTTCAGCGACGCATCTTCTTCCATGAGAATTAGTCTGTTAAACTTTCCTTCAAAAGCATAATATATCATAGATAACAATAATATTGTCAACAAAGTAACATATTCTATTGTCAGAAGATGTGAACAGTTATCTGATATTACTGTATATTGATAATATGTCTCATTAGCATTTAAATGGCAGAGCTGGAAAGTTAAAAAATATCCATTATAAACAAGTTACAAAATGTACGCATGGCGGAACATTCAGGTGCGTTAGAGGGCTGTGCAGGCACTGTAGCCCTCAACTGACAGAGTTCAGTAGGTAGGTTCTAGAACCTTCTCAATTCATTTCAGGGTTGTGGGGGCCAGAGCCCGTCTCACTGGCATTTGACAAAAGGCTGCAAACAGGCGTGGACAGAGCAGTAGTCCATCACAGGGACCACTCTTACTCACGCACACATACACATGTATACCCTATACAGTGATATATTTGCAAGTGCCAAATAACATAACCTAAATAAATAAATAGCAGCTACCAGAATTTTAAAAAGAAGAAAATATGCAAAATTTACATGTGGTATCAGTAAACTAATTTGTAGTTTAAGTTACACAGAATCTTCCTCTGTTTTAAGACAGATGAGCTTGCAGATGTCAATGCTTTCTGATGTGTTTGAGATCTCAATGAAAACTGAACTTTCATGATAAATTTTCCTTGAAGAACAAGTGTGCCACATTTCAACAAAATTGGTCAACTGGGGGCAGAGTTTTTTATGCAGACGGACGGACGGACGGACGAACGGACGGACAGACAGACACACACAGCAGACAGAGGCTATGTCAGTAAGTGCTTTTCACGTTATATACGAACACACCTGAAAGGGAAGGTGATATTCTGCTTCAAAACATACAAAAAGTTAGAAATGCAAGATTTGAAACTTTAACATGTGAGGTAGGCTCCAGAGCTGATATTTATTTTCTTTTTTCTTTATAAAATAAATCTGTAACCCATTTTTTTCCTTCTGCAAATGCAAGGTCTCTCTTTGTTAAAATACAATAAAAATGCAAGAGTTTATGACATTTGTGTGGCATAGCAATCTGAAGATAAACACATCTTTTAATCATTTTCATACAGAATGGTCCAAACAAATATATTTAGTGATAAATAGATGTTTTTTTATAACAACTTAACTAAATTTGCCTGTTCTTGAGTTTGTTGTGGAATGTTCTTATACTGACTGGGCAGCTAATTTGTGTAAGGCTGCTAGAAACAGAATTTTTTGTTACCTCTTTCTGTTGTCATAAATTTATTTTGCTTTAAACACATAATTTACATAGAAAGATATGTAAACAGAAATATCTATCTATCTATCTATCTATCTATCTATCTATCTATCTATCTATCTATCTATCTATCTATCTATCTATCTATCTATCTATCTATCTGTCTGTCTGTCTCCTCATACTTATAGAAAGTAGACAAAACAAAATCTAAGTCATATTAGGTTATTTAGCAATTGTAACTTGGCCTGCATGTGAATGTGAAAGTTTGGATGTGTGCATGAATGGGGTCTGCAATGAAGTGGCGCCTTTTTTGTGTATCACTGAAACAAGACAAACAAAAAGTGTTGGGGTCTCAGGGAACACCCCATTTGATAGCTGCAAAGCTATATGAAAACAAATCAAAATAATAACAAAAACGTTCATGTCATCTGGTTTAAGTGTCTATTGCTCCTTTGGGCTGATGTGGCTATGGCAGAGGTGGATCCAAAATCAAACACCAACTTCCATGTGTTTCTTGTCTAATATGGTGCTGCAACCAGAAAGGGTAGAAACGTCTGGGTAGGTTTGCAAGCAGTTGTCACAGTTTGTCCAGGGTATTTTCCTCCACTCTGGGGCTGGAAGAGGATGAGAAGTTAATATAGTGTGTCTCACCCAAATTTCGTTCTCATTTAGATTCTCATAAAGAGCCTTCAATACAGTCCTGTGTGACACTTACTTTGTTCTCAGTGTTGTTAGGAGAGGTTCCAGGCCACTATGACCATTACTTCAATTAAGCAGAAAAATGTTTTGCAAGGTTTATTTATACACTTTTATTCAGCACAAAATTAAAGGTCTTTTTTTTGGTTGTATGCATGTGACATAATATTGTGTTTGCTAAAGCAGTCTCATGATTAGAATTCTAGTTCTTTCTCAGTCTCTTGGTGCATGATCATGGCTTTTTTCTGTAGAGTTTTATTGCTCTGACTATGGTCTTGTCACACCTTAACTACTGTACTTTTGTACTTGAAGAAGTACCTGCATGTGCTATTAAGTTGCTGCATATGTTTCAAAAGTGTTCAACAACCCAAAATTGGCAGGGTGTCAATGCCCCTTTCGGGTCGCTACCATTGTTCCATGTAGCAGCACACATTTGGTTCAAATCCTTGATGCTTGCATACAAAGTAGTGAATGGATTAATGTTCGTCAAAGAACTTGGTGCCATGGCCCACCTGCCAAGTTGTTTTGCCTGCCTAAGGTAAAGTCATCTCTGATGGAGGATCGCAGGAATCGTCAGATAGATGGGTCCTTTCATCAGATTGGCTGGCCCAGTGCTGTCTCAGCTGTGGAATGGCCAATAGGGAGAGGCAGCTTGATGGCCAAAGTGTCCAGGACTCTGAACAAATCCAAATCATATTATGTGATATCATCTACTGTTCTGCTCTGTACCTGTAATATTTCTATTGCATTGTTATATGGTATTGAGGATTACTTCTGTTCTGTGTGTTGTATTGTATTTACCCCCTTTTATTTTGACTCCCACTGCATGTCCAACCTACCTGTAAAGGGGTATCTCTTTGAACTGCCTTTCCCAAGGTTTCTTCCAATTTTTTCCCAAAAGAGTTTTTTTTTTTTATTAAGCTGCTGCAGATGTTTCAAAAGTGTTCAACAACCCAAAATCGGCAAGGTGTCAATGCTTCTTTCGGGTCGCTACCATTGTTCCATGTAGCAGCACACATTTGGTTCAAATCCTTGATGCTTGCATACAAAGTAGTGATTGGATTAATGTTCGTCAAAGAAATTTACTAGTGCGTATTTCACAGCTTATTTGTTCAAGCAATTTTTTTTGTAGGAGGTGGACAGCTTATTTGAACTCCCCCCACCCCCATGCCTAATAATGCTGTGTGAGGCCCGTGTGACATCAAAGTGCTGTACCGGCCATTTTGGATGTGGATATCACTATATTATCTGCGCTACCTGACCAACTTTCACACATGCGTACTGTAAGTGTACTCCACCTCGTACTTTATTGCACTGCCCAATCTGTTTTGTGCATGCGTGAATAAATTTACAGTGTATGCACGTATGTGTGATATCGTTTCCCCGGCTTTGAGTGACACTTAAGAGACCATTGTGCCTTTATGATCCATTTAAAACTACTTCAGTTTTTGCTACATCATTGATTTTAGAGCATTTCAATGAGTTCACCAAAATTCCTGAACATTTCTGCATTTACACCAAACTCAAGGCAAAGCAAATTCAGTGGGGTTCATTCATCACTGATCAACACCCTTGTATATGCAGGTCTTCATGAGGTATTGTGCTCTTTCTTGCTCAATTAGATCTGTTAATGAAAATAAATGGGACCTGGTGAACCTACGCTATATAGCATGAAATCTCAATTCCATGTGTAGCTTCTTGCTCATTTAACCAGGTGCCCACCACCACCCAAACTGCTGACTCCCTCGCTGTGTTTAAGAAGCATTAGAAGACTCTTGTTCTGTGAAAATCTGTCAAATTGATAATGTCTAGTTGTGTTTGGTTTAAAAGCTCTTCACTGGTAATGATTATTTGTGTAACCTTGGCCACACTCACTGTGTTGCATATTAAAATTCTCGTAACTTTAAATAACAGTGCCCTCTTGAAACAAAATACCAGAATTGTAAAATTTCAAACAAACTGCTATAAGAAAAGAAAATCTAAAAACCCTAAAATGCAGAAAAATAGTATATTCAGTCACTTATCTGCAGAACATGATAAACTTACTTATTCAGAGGTAATTCAGATTTACCAATTAACCTAATACACATGTCTTTATGAAAGAATAATAAATGGAGAAAACCCATGGGAATCTGAGGTAAATACTGCCAAAACCGTACTCTGCTTGGAAATGTAACCCATGACATACAGGTATCTTAAAATTTTGGAACGTGAGTAGGATATCATCTTTAGGTATCATGAAATATACAGTATTTGAGATGTCTGAAAATGCAATCTTGAAATAAACATATTTTCAGATATGTATTGTGATATCTTAAATGCATTTCAAGATATTTTAAAAATGCAATTTGAGACATTTCTAAGTATTTTTTTGGCTTGCTATGGAATCCAATCTCCTTAGTTTCGAGCTTCTATGCAGTATTGTGAAAAATCAAATAACAATTGAGCTTGAAAATATGTGATGGTAACAATGAGCCCTTCTCTGAACTAATGTAGTCACTTCTGTCTTTATTAATTAAAAACAGACTGAATTAAGTATGCTAAATTTCCAAACACATTATACAAGTAAAATCAAGGAGGCTGAAAATCCAACCACTGCTTACCATGATTACATTTCATTTACGGAATATTCTAGTTACCACTGGCTTCTTATGCGGACGGTGGTTCAAATAAAGTGTAGTTTATTTCTTCTAATGTAAGGCTTTGTTTAAGCTGAGCTTATTCTGAATTCTAGGAATTACTGTAAGTTTGCACTTCACCACTAAGATCTAAGATGTGCTTACACAGCATTCATTTGAATACTCTCTGTGGAGGATGTTTCTCAATCACATTCATGTGAATTGCAGTTCTTCATAATAAAGATACTCATTTTAGATATCTGCAAAGGCACAATATGTAACTATCTCCGCTCTTGATGATTTGGTTATATTTGAAAATTAGTTTCCTTTACAGCTTAAAACACCCCCTTGACATTGAAATTTATAAATGTAGCTTGGTTTCTGCCATCTTGACACAGTGAAAATAAACCCATGACTTACAACCTTGTTTGCTAATTACAAATGATCTGTCCTTCTGTCCATAATGTGACTACAGTATCTCACTTTACCCTTTAAATAAAAGCATAAATTCAATTAATTTTTTTCTTGCAGAGCACTTCCACTCACAACACTATATTTACACCAGAGCAAAAAATGGAATGTGTTAAACAAGGGCTTATTAAGTCATAAAACATTACTTCCAAACAACTTTTGAACAGCCTTCAAACAGGCAACTTGAAACAACAGCTAAACCCAACAGTTGTGTTCATTAAATCAAATTCCATCAGATTTGGATTTTTCCTCTGCCCTTAATCCCAGTTTTTTTTCTTTTATTTTCTTTCAGTTTCTCTTATTTTTACTTTTCCTTGTTGTTTCCCCTTGTTCCCACTTTCTTATTTACTTTAACTACTGGGGAGGATAGAGTCTCTAGTTAGTCAATTTTAAAGCCGACCTTTGTCACAGCTCTGTTCTGTGGCTTTGAATTTGGCCCCTACTACCTTTCCTAAGGCACTTTTTCGGTTTGAATGGTTTAATCTGAATTTTCAAGTTTTTGACTTTGGCTTTTGTTAATGGTCTGTGTTTTTGCTGTTCTGTTGCCTTTGTACACCTGTTTTCAAGACCTTAGGATTTAAACATAATGAGCATCATATTACAGGATTCTGTTTTGACACACAAAAAATTTTATTTTTTTAGAATTACATGCTTGGATGTTTAATTTAGAGGTTTCTTTTAGTTTACTAGTCTCACTTGTTTGTTAGGTCCTTTTAATTCTTTTTCTTTTTTCTATTGAGCTTATTGTGTGAATTTGTGTGAATTTCCCCTTGGGGATTAATAAAGTATCTATCTATCTATCTATCTATCTATCTATCTATCTATCTATCTATCTATCTATCTATCTATCTATCTATCTATCTATCTATCTATCTATCTATCTATCTATCTATCTATCTATCTATCTATCTATCTATCTATCTATCTATCTATCTATCTATCTATCTATCTATTGAGGTCCTGTTTACTTGTCTGAAGTTATCATGACTTACAAACCAGAACGTACTTTAAGATCTCAAGATGCCGGTCTGCTTATAATTCCAAGGATTAATAAAATAACAGTGGGAGGTCGAGCTTTTAGTTACAGGGCCCCTAAACTGTGGACTGGTCTGCCTGCCACTATAAGAGATGCCCCTTCAGTCTCAGCTTTTAAATCCCAGCTGAAGACTCACTACTTCAGTTTAGTATATCCTGACTAGAGCTGCTGATTAACTGTACAGACAGCATCTCTGTCGTTAGTCATTAGCACTAAAATATAAGTAATATGATAGTTCTAATTTGTTAAAAACTCTCACCTATTCTGTTTCTGTTTTCAGTACTCAAATGTGGCACTCAATGCCTCTACCCACCTGCCAAGTTGTTTTGCCTGCCTAAGGTAAAGTCATCTCTGATGGAGGATTGCAGGAATCATCAGGTAGATGGGTCCTTTCATCGGATTGGCTGTTCCAGTGCTGTCTCAGTTGTGGAATGGCCAATAGGGAGAGGCAGCTTGATGGCCAAAGTCTCCAGGACTCTGAACAAATCCAAATCATATTATGTGATATCATCTACTGTTCTGCTATGTACTTGTAATATTTCTATTGCACTGTTAAATGGTATTGAGGATTTGTTCTGTTCTGTGTATTGTATTGTATTATATTGACCCTCTTCTTTTTGACACCCACTGCATGCCCAACCTACCTGGAAAGGGATCTCTCTTTGAACTGCATTTCCCAAGGTTTCTTCCATTTTTTCCCTACAAGGGTTTTTTTGGTAGTTTTTCCTTGTCACCTTAGAGAGCCAAGGCTGGAGGGCTGTCAAAAGGCAGGGCCTGTTAAAGCCCATTGTGGGGCTTCTTGTGTGATTTTGGGCTATATAAAAATAAATTGTATTGTATTATATTATCATAATTAAATCACTTATTAACTATTTTTGTTCCTTGTTTGTTTGGTTAACTAAATGTCATTGTTTACTGTTCAGCAGGTATACGTTTGTCTTCAGGAGCGAGTTCCATTGTTTTGTCCTTCACATTTAAGTAAATCATAACAATTTTATATTTGATATTGGCCTTGTTATTTAAGATGATTACACTCTGCCAGTTGGCAGAGAAACTTTTCCACCTGGAAAATAACATAAATAAACAAACTCAGCATTACTGGATCAAAAGGTTTCTTACCTGATCGACTGTCTTGGTTGGTTGAACACCTACCAGTGGCCAAATGATGATAAGCTAATCTTTGTTTTTCCAACTAAAAAGGAGAATTCCAACAAAAATGGCCCCAATTACACTGAGTGCATATAAAAATAATCTTTCATAATAACATACTGATGTGTGTGTGTGTTTGTTTCTGGTCCCTCTGAGCAATCTGATTGGTCTGTTTTGCTTCGGTTGCTCAGTCAAACGTGAAGGCGACAGTAAGCACCGGGTAAGAAAAGTTAAAACACACAATGATATCGAAGAAAGGAGTAGGAGGAATGCTAAGAGTTATCACAGTTTTCACAGTGGGGAATGGGTCCCCTCCTACCATTGGTGGTAATGAAAAAGTGGACAGGAGGTAAGCAACATGCTCCAAAATGACATAGCCTGAGAAGCAGGCTTTACGAGAACACAATCGAGGGTGGAAATGTCAGCCAAGACAGGTTGAGGCATGTGTGGATACTGAAGAAAGGCAAGGAATAAGCACATAAAGCAAGAGGTATCAAATATTTAAAACTGATTCTATTAACCATCTTTGACAGGTAACATGGCTAGTAACAAATAAAATTAACAAGCAATTTTTATAATTTTAATATTACAAATAAAATTATTAATTTGAATTCAATAATGAGAAATTAGGATGATACAGACAAATCTCCTCAGCTCTTTCTGTTGACGTGTTGTTTCTGAGATTCAGAATGATGGCTGGCAAGGTAGTCAGCTGTTTATTTATTTTTTGGAATGGCAACCAATTCCATTAGCAAAATAAAATATATAAATAAATGGTATTTGGAAATTGTCCATTTTTTTTCTATTCTTTTACCAACAATTGTTTCAGATCAGTCCCACGGTTATATTTCAAGTGCTTCTTACTTTATGCTGCTCTTTACCATCTCTGGATGAACTGCACAGCTCTCACTGTATAAGGAAAGCAGAAAACATCTTAAAAGACTCCTCACACCCCGCTCATGAAATTTTCCAACTGTTGCCATCAGGCAAAAGATATAGGAGCATCAAAACAAAGACTAATAGACTGAATAACAGTTTCTACCCTGTTGCTACCAGGGCACTGAATGCCACCTAATCACCTCTAATGCGGCAGTGCAATAGATGACATCTTGTGCAGTAGTGTTCATGTGCAATTAAGGTCTTATGTTGAATGTTTGTGTTCTACCTTATTTCTTCTTATCCCTTATTATCCTTTTGTAATTATATTTCTTTATACTGTATTTTGACACTGCAGGGACTGCACCTAATTTCGTTGTATTTGTTACAATGACAATAAAGATATTCTGATTCTGATATGCCATAAAATCTGATTCTGATTGTATAAATGGTTGCAGAATGTAAATTACTGTAATGTCATGTTCGTTTTTGTCACCTTGCATTATTTTTTACTTTATGATGAGATGTCAACATAGTAAAAGTAATACATTTTCTCTTTCACTCTTCTTTTGGATGGAGACCTTCAATAATTGTCAAATTCCAGCTTTTTCCTTTATGGGCGGTGACATCATATAGGACAGGGAGTCAACCATCTCGCAAGAAAGGCAAAAAAAAAAAAAAAAGGTTTTAAGCACCTGTAGCAAAACACAAAAGCTGGTTGTCAAAACAGCAATGATGAGGAATTTAGCAGAAATGGGCCAGCTCACGTCAACATCATGGTAGAAGCACAGAGATAAAAGAAGCCGGGAGCTAAGAGAGGAAATGCAGGCCAGGAGGGTGTTACCTGGAAGAATGCTGCCCATTGACAGATTTTCAGTGAGCCATAAAGTCCTTGCAACTGAACAAACATGACATCAACAAATCACAAGCAAAAAATTCATTTCAGCCAAGGTTTCAGTTCAATGTGGAGAAACATCTGATTCTGCTGATAATTCTAGCTCAGATGACTGTTTATAAACACCTGTGGTTTCAACTATCCAAAACATATTCTTGCTTGTTTTATTTTAAGAACCCCTTTATCTTTTTTCCTTTTGCTTTTTTGATCAGTTCATATATGGCTGCCTTGATATCTGATTTCCCTTTGACACTCGCTATATTAAACAAAAACACTTACATTGGTTCAGAGAGCACCAGTGGTCCATGTATTTTCATTTGTCTTCAAATAGAAACTTTTAGTTATTCTACTTGCTGTTGTAGTAACTTGCTTCATATTTTTTGTATTTATGAAACAAGTACTAAACCTTTTAAAATAAGTATTAAACCACTGCCTCATACCTAAAGGGATCCAGATTGAATTCCCAGATCAATCACCTTCTCTATCCCAAACATTAAAACATTATAACAATCTGGACGAGAACAGGCCATTCAGCTCATCAAACCTTGCCAGTCCAATCCACTTAATTGTTCTAAAAAAACATCAAGTCTAGTTTTGAAAGTCCCTAAAGTCATTCTGTTGACCACACTACTTTGTAGCTTGTTCCAAGTGTCTATGTAAAGAAAAACTTTGCAATGTTTGTGTGAACTTTACCCTTAACAAGTTTCCAACAGTGCCCCTGTTTTCTTGATGATCTCATTAAAAAAAACAGTCTCTATCCCCTGTACTAATTCCCTTCATAATTTTAAACACCTCAATCATGTCTCCTCTTGATCTTCTTTTGCTTAAACTGAAAATGCTCAGCTCTTTTGTGCATATGTATATAACATGAGCATATTAGATCAACTGATACCTCTAGAAGGATTCAATCTGAGTGAGTATGGGTGTATCAATGAATATGCCCTGCTGTGGAATGGAATAGAATCCCATCCCTTTTCTTGCATCTTTTCCTTTTGAGGTGGGTTCTGGCCTCCTACAGTCATGTTGTGGAATAAGCATTTAAGTAAATGGATGGGTGAATTTAATGACATCTTCTGCAAAGTCTCTTCTTGTAGGATACCTAAATGGATTCTAATCAGTTTAGAAAGGGTGGCATGATCTAGTGGTCAAGGCATTCAACTTTAAGCTAAAAGGACGCTCCATTAATTTCCACCTATGATTTACTGGGCAATCTTTGAAAAACCTACTACAGTATACGAAAAAAAATATATAGTGTACACTAATCTTATAAGTTTAATTTGGATAAAGAGACCAACCAAATGAATAAGCAAACAGTAGTTACCACAATAACAGTCTAAATTAGCAGGTCCACGTCACAAACTAATTGCTTTCAGTATCCCAGAAAAGGTAGTGAAACCTGTCAGTACTTGAAATGAAATAATCTATTCTACTAATCACAATCCTTTTGGCCCTTTGAAATCTGTTGTGCCAAAATGAGGGAGTTAAAAGAGTAACAGCTGGTATAACAACAATATCTCATGCTCTCAGCACATACCCACCTTATTATGTCATTGCAGATTTTAAATAAAGGGGACAGTAGTTGCAACACGTTTCTGATGCCAAGCAGGTTTACCAGATTCATACAGAACCAATATGGGATGATGGAGGTAGGGTAAATTTGTTTGGGATCAGTGAGGTTTTTGGGATGGTGTGTTTGGTGGCTTATAATGACTCTATTAATAATTATATTTTTAAAGAATTTTTGCATTCTTTTACCCACATTATTATTGCTCACATCTATGACATCTCCACAGTAGTGGAGCAAAGTCCTGCATAACCACATGCTGAAGTTAAACAAGCTCCAAGTTCATAGATTTTAAAATAAAAGAGAAAGATGTGCTTCAAGCCCTCACTAGGTTAAGACTAATAAAACCCTTGGACCTGATTGGAATTCAACCAATTTATTGAAAGAAATGAAAGTTAGTTGTTTTAAAATTGCAATGAAAAGAATGCAATGTACATATTCATCAAACCAACAGCAACAATGAAAAAAGGAAGTGACACCTCATTGGACATAGTCCACTAACCACAAACCCAAAATCACAACCAGGCAGCAAACGCAGCATCAATGAAAGTTGCATTCTAACTATAAAGTGTAAAAGTGTTTTCTTTTAACTTTAAATACAGTGGAACCTCGGTTTGTGAGTAACTTGGTTTATGAGTGCTTTGTAAGACGAGCTAAAATTTTTAATAAATTTTGACTTGATAAACGAGCGAGGTCTTGCAATACGAGTAGTATGTATATGCTTTGTCTGCTGAGTGTCATGTGATCACAACTGAGCTGATGGTTCTTCTCTCTCTCTTTTGCTACGGGATTGTGGGCAATCGTCTCCTATTTTCTGTCTGAGTCGGCGTTCCTCACTCATATAGTCAACATCTGTACGAGTGTATACTGTTTACTACAGCATTGTGACTCTGTGTGTGTGTGTGTGTGCTGTGACGTGCGAGTCCCCGTCTTGCACCCCAAAACACGAAGCTGAATCTCAGTACTTTAGCAACACCAGCTTTATTCAGCTTGAAACAGCAACAGCGCGGTTATTTATTGTAGTGGGATCTGCCACTGTCCTATACACAGACACAGCAGTAAGACAGGGTTGTGGCCAAGTAATACTGTGCCCTGCGCATTTATAATGTTCCTTGTTCCTTGTATCACCCATCGACAGCAGGCGCTTATAGCATGTCCGCGATCTTTTCGGATTCACTTTTACGGCGAACTGCTACAGCACTGGGAGACTGTGATTGCTTTGGGACACTCTTCCGCGTGTCGTCCCGTTGTGTGGAATCCCACAAGAGTTTAGAAACTCACTCACATCAACCATGATTCTTTTCAAAGGTAAAGTGCAGGTTAATTTGTTTTATGTATTTTTACTTTATATTTTGTATTAATCATTTTTATATGAATAGTTTTGGGTTGTGGAACGAATCATCTGAGTTTCCATTATTTCTTATGGAGAAATTTACTTTGATATACGAGTGCTTTGGACTACGAGCATGTTTCCGGAACAAATTATGCTTGCAAACTGAGGTTCCACTGTACTGGGATGGTTGTTCTTGGTCTAAAAACTATGTATTTCATTTGAATCTGTCTTACTCAGGGTACACACATGGCTAAAGTAATCTATCTGGCTAGTTCTAACGTTAGCGTAGGTGTGAACTTTAAAATGCAAAATGCACCAAGATAAAGCCAACAAGGATATTTAGGAAACAACGTGTCCCAAGTAAGGAGAATAGCAACAAGGTATAAACTAAAACAGAACAAAGTTGGACTCTGGCAGTTAAAGGAGGAATAAGACACCATAGCATCTCATCTGAAAATAAGACTGAACTAACCAAAAGATGTACTTTGCTCCAAAACCCTGAAGAAACTGTTCACTCAAACCAAGTTAAAGTGAATAAGGAACAGAAAAGGGGAAGTACTAGTTGTTGGAAATTTCATGCTCTGATATACTGTCAGCTTGATAGTTTTCTACATAACCCAAAGAGTGGACCAGTTGGAGGTGAGGGTGGGTGAAGATCCTCTGGTTAAAATTAATGTTGGAACAATTGATATTGAAATGACAAGAACATAATCCTTGTAGAAAAAAAATCATGGAACATGAAAATGAGCTAATGGCCAGAACCAAATCAGTTATGTTCTCTGAAATTCTTTTAGAACCAGAAAAGAAACCAACAGAGCATAATATTCAGTCATAATGCATTTCTGAAAGCATGATTCAAACAAGAAGGTTTTATATTTATCAGCCAATCGAATGCCTTTCACCGTAAACATTTCCTTTACCGAGGTAGACTACAACTGCAAGATAAAGGGAAACATATTTTAGGAGCTAGAATTTTCATGGAAATGTTCTAACATTTAAACCAGATTGTGGCAGGGAAAAACTGAGGAAAAACAGCCAACCTGACCAAAAGAAAACTCGACCAAAAACACAATAAGTAGGCTTATTTGTTTAAAATGTTTTATCTTTAATGCTTGGGGCATTAAAAAGAAAATACATATGTTAAGACACTGCGGTGGGTTGGCACCCTGCCCGGGATTGGTTCCTGCCTTGTGCCCTGTGTTGGCTGGGATTGGCTCCAGCAGACCCCCGTGACCCTGTGTTCGGATTCAGCGGGTTAGAAAATGGATGGATGGATATGTTAAGACAACAGCATTGACTTGAGATTATGATATTTTAGGAATTACAGAGACGGGGCTAAATGAGATTGATGGAGAGAAATACAATATTTGTGGCTATACGTGCTTCAGGAAAGGAAGAGCTATGATGCTAAATGTGAAATATACTATTCAGACCCATAAATTCAAGAAGGAAGAAGGAAACACATCAGAATCACTGTGGGTTAAGCTAGTAAAGTATAAAGCCAGAGATTTGCTTATTGGAGTTTTCTACAGACCTATCTAGATATCATCATTTTGAACAGTACAGAAAGAGCAATAAAAACAGAGGTTTTTGATACCTTAAGCAATAGTGATCAAAACATGGTTCAATTTGTGATCATCTTTGAAAATAAACAAATGATTACCAAAACAAAGACTTAAAATGTGTGGAAAGCAGACTTCATGGGAATGGGGAAGTATGTAGAATGGGAAAGTAAAAACTTAGCAACTATAAATGATAGGTGGTGTCACTTCCAAGGCCTTCTGATCCAGGCTTAAAACCAATAAAGCAAAAAAGAATAAAAAACTTGCCAAAATGGATAACTATTTTTATTAATATTAAAAAGGTAAAAAAATGAAAAAGCAATGCACAAACATTAATTGACACCTAAACAGTTCTGATTCAAAGAAATACTAGACACTACAGCAAGAGATCAAAAACACATTCATAAGGTTGAAAAAGAAATTGAAAAAAACAAAAATTACTAGTGAAGTCAAAACAAACCCCAAGCAATTTTTTGAGTACTACTCTAGTAAAAGATGGTTAAAGATAATTTAAGGAACCTTAGGGATACAAAAGGAGAAATCATTGAAAATGAGAAGGAAATAACAAATGAATTAAACAATTGTTTTACCCAAGAATTTGTAAATGAAGAAACAAATTGAATGCCTCATGCTGAAGTTAAACAAGCTCCAAGTTCATAGATTTTAAAATAGAAGAGTCAGATGTGCTTCAAGTCCTCAATCGATTAAGACTAATAAAACCCTTGGACCTGATTGGAATTCAATCGATTTATTGAAAGAAATTAAAGTTGTCATCTATAAATCCTTATAGGTATATTTGAGAAGTCACTTGAGAAAGGAGAAGTACCTGAGGACTGGAGTGTTGCACATTTTTCGAGATTTTCATAATCACCAAGTCTTTATTATAACGTGCGTTGAAGTGGCAGACATATTAAAACCTCAAAAGTGTTGAATATGATTAACAGATTATATTTTAGTTCCCCTTTAAGAGGGACAATGCTGCATATTTTCACCAAAGGACTTTTTTGTTTTTTTGTAAGTTTATATCAGCTACTTGTTGTTACTCATGGAACTGGCTTGTACGTCAGGAATATATTAGCCAAGCTTCAGTTCATCAGCCTGCTGTGCTGGAAGCCATTAGCTGACTGAGGAGGTGTTACATCCAGTTTTTGTATGGTGGGGGTGCACATACATAAAACATAACATATTTTTGCCAACATAAAATGGCAATTTGCCGCATTGTCCAGGTCTGATTTGATCGGATCACTTTACTGCACTCATATTACAATAAGGAAACCTAGTAAGATTGAAGCAAACTAGCTTTAGCAAATGTGACGGTACTGTACATTGTGGCTGGCTTGATGGGAAGTTAACTGGCTGAACCCTCAGTTTTTCATATATTTTATACTATTCACTTATCAGGAATTATGTCATTACATATGCCAGATGATAGTGGTTACCCACTTAGACACTGGCACCTTATGCCTTTCCCAGACACCCAGATCACAAAGGAGAGGTGCTATAATGCCATGCATGACCTTGTGTGCTCAGTTGTGGAGTGTATCCAAAAGCTCTTGAATGCAGATGGCGGTGTCTTGACACATCAGGAGGGAGGCTGTTCTACTAGCCAATTAACATCTGTAGCATCATGATTGCATATGTATGAGGCTGATTAGCATTGAGATGAGATCACAAATGTACATTTCCAAGATGACTGTGATTTATGAGGATAAAATTGCATAGAAATGCGAGTACACACATTTTATAAGTCTTTTCTTATCATAAGCATTTTCCAGTTTTTAAGCACGCACATATTTTCACAATCAAATCCACACAAAGATTCATAAATACAGCCACTGCGCTTGTGAAAGGGAAAGCAGATCTATGCAGATGAGGTTGATTGATTCCAAAAAAGAAAAAAAAAGGTCTTGGTATACTAGTATGTTTATTTGTAATTCTAGTATATACCAGTATCATCAAAATCTATTATTGAAAGGGGAGTGTAACTTAAATTTAACAGCGACCTAATTTGAAAGCAATATGATATATACTGTGTATGTACAGTGGATTCAGAACATATTCAGGCCCCTTCTTTTTCTGCTCACTTTTATGTTTTGTAGATTTAATTTTAAATGGATAAATTGTAATTTTTGCCTATCAATCTCCACTAAATATCCCATAATGACAAAGTGAAAAGCAGAGTTAATAGTTTCTTATTAAGTGAATTTTAAAATAAAATTTCCAAAATAACTCGACGAACTGCAAAGGTTGTTCCTCTGACTGTTTTTTAAGGTAATACATTTACTGTATTTAGCCGAGTATGCCTTTTCTTTACTTTAGATACCTTTAATTTTCTCTTTAAAGAAAGTTTTCTCTCTCACTGTTTCTCCAGTGCAATTAGGAGCTTTTAATCAAATTAAACTTATTTTTGGTTAGTTCAAAAATCTTTCTTTCGAACAGTGGAAATGTTCACTGGGATGTTCCTCTTCCAAGTCATGCTGGATGTGCTTTTCCTTCTTCCTCTGCCTTCTTAACAAGATCCTCTACACTAAGCTTCCCAAAAATTACTTTGGTCCGCTACACCACACTTGCTTAGATGTGTCCCAGGAACATTACGCGCCTCAGTCCAGCTGGCTGTTGGGATATCATATCTGAAAAGTGTTCATTTGAGACAGCTAATGACGTTACAAAATCTCTTTCATGTCCATGTTGTAAATGCTAAGAAAAAGTGTTAATTGTGTATCAACTCACATGCTGAGTCTTTTTTGGAGTGACACATCATTCAATATGTGATGTGAAGAAAAACTGCTACCGCAGTGGAGGTGACAGACACATAGTCCTTTGAAGAGGCTTGGACCATAGTGACAGGACAATGGAGGGATAGTGTAATAAAAAACTGCAGAACAGACAGAACTTCGACCATATGTAGTGGCAACAGGACGTGGCTCCACCTCACTTTGCGATAAATGTGAGGAACTTCCTTGACCAACAGTTTCCAAACCAGTGGTTAGGATGTCAAGGGCCTGTTGAATGGCCTCCACAGTCACCTGACCTTACCCCACCAGATTTTTTTCTTTGGGGATATCTAAGAACACGGTCCACACGCATCCTATTGACAGTTTGGAGGATCTGTGCCTGGCGATTGTTGAGGAGTTTGGGAAAGTTCCTCTGGAAATGTGCTGAGACACATGTGATGCTGTAGCCAGAAGACTCTGAAGCCTGTATCCAACTGAATAGAGGACAAGTGGGACATTACATGGAAAATCAGTGAATTAATTCAATGTAAGTCCATTTTTGTTTATTACAAGATATTTCAAACAATTCTTTTGTCTTGCATTGTTTTCCTGCATTGCATTAAAAGTTGCATAATTAGATCTGGACCACCCTTTATTATAAATAGCCACTTTT
Organism: Erpetoichthys calabaricus; assembly: GCF_900747795.2. Taxonomy (NCBI): domain Eukaryota; kingdom Metazoa; phylum Chordata; class Cladistia; order Polypteriformes; family Polypteridae; genus Erpetoichthys; species Erpetoichthys calabaricus. Next base: position 52,767,338 of record NC_041398.2, read on the forward strand.
AAGAATACAGGTTTACATTCAAAAATCCAGCAACCTCCGGACCTGAGGAGTACTGGATTTTCGAAAATGCCAGATTTTGGATGGTTATATATGCTGTATATATTTAACAGAAAATGACTACCTGTACAGTCCTTTAGTTTTCACAGACTTCCACGCATTGGCAACACAGTACACTGCATCCTTAATGTTAAATTCTTTTATGAACTTCTGTACTGGGGTGCCTGAATTAACTGAACTCACTAGGCGCAACATTAAGATACTTACACTTCATAGAACGTATAATACCATTGCCCTGTAGTTGAATTAGTGATGTGCAGTTGGATGGGAGGTAGATAACAAAAGCATTATCTTTCACTAGAAGATTGGCTTTTGAATGTGCGAACAATTGTCTAAAATAAGAAGTATCTTGCATTTAGGGTCTAATCCAACCGAGTTACAGTGAGCCCTAGCCTCAGGAACAAAACATTTTTGAAACCAATCCAATGTAATATCAGTGGTAATCCACCCCTTCTTGTTGGCATGGTAATGGACAGGAAACTGTGTCATATTCTTGAAGGCCCTTAGATGTAAACTGTTCAGAGTAACGAGCAACTTACATCTATGGCTACCCGCAGCATTAGAGCAGCACATTACCATGACGCGATCCTTCGAAGCTTTAAACCCCGATGGTGATTTGGCATCCTCAGTTGTTAGAGTTCTTTTTGGCATACATCTCCAAAACAAGGCAGTCTCGTCAGCATTGTTCACTTATTCACTAACTAACTTTGCAAATTCATCCACATATGCACTAGCCGGATCTTTGTCTGCTGAACGTTTTTCCCCACACACTGTACGAAACTGTAAGCCATGTCGCTACATAAAATGATGCAGCCAACCTTCTGAATATTCACACTTGTGTTGCAATCCCAGCTCTTCATGAACCACTTTGGCTTGTTCCTTTAATAAATCACCAGAAACTTCCACACCTTCACTTACACAAAGATTAAACCAGGTTATGAGAACTCGGTCCAGTTCCGAACTTTTTCCCTCCATCATTGACTTCCTTACAAACATTTGCTTTTTTGATCCACTGTCAGAAAAGAACTTTAACAGTTTTTCTTTCTGTTTTTTAATATCAAACACTTTTGAAGAGCCAATGTCATATGTTTCATAAATGGTTCACACAGACACGATGCTATCAAGTTTTTTTTAGCACTTCCACTTTCTCTGCAATCCACAATGCACAATGTTTACGTTGTACAGCACCTCTTTTCTTTGCTGAATCCATAATGGGGCTATACAGCAGCAAATAAATGATAAAATGAAGATGAATGAGCAGGAATGCCTGTTAGCAGGTGCAAGCAAGACCCAACAACTGATTATCGACTACAACGCCATCAAAACATAAACGGCAAATCCAGAAAACAGTGGCGTGCCAAAGCAGTAAATTTGAAAATGTGCTCTGAAATCCACACCGGAAATCGGAAGGAACAGGATTATCGATAGCTGGATTTTTGAATGTCAACCTGTAGAGGTTTTTTCATTAACATGTTGCCGAAGAATATTATTATGTGTACCCCAATTTTCTGATTATCCCTGCTTTTCTGTGACCTTAGATATGGAGATCCATCATACTAAAATACTTAGCAAATCTATTCAGCTGATGCTCAAATATCACAAAATACACTACGTATATATACCTATTTTAATCTTTGTTCTCTTTAGGTTCTGACAGATCCTAAATTTTGCAACTACTAACAAAGATTGGCATTAAATGTTATTATTAATAAATGATACTTATGTAATTCATATAATTCATGTAATTTGGTAATTCATGTTGAAAAATGTGTACTTAATAAATATGGTGTGACTGTTCAGCAATTTTTTGTTTAATATTACTAGAATTTTCCAAGCAACAAATGCAAGATTAAGTGTATAGTTGCTAATGTTGCTTTCACCCTATTTATGAGCCTTCTAATTTGATTGAGTTACTCCAATTACTATATTGCATAAGCCACAGAAAGCGGAAGATAGTCCAATACTATTTCTGCCTCAAGAAGGTGACATCTGTTGCTTTGTGTTTGTTAGAATTGGTTCTGCATTCTTGAGCTATCAGACAGGCAAAACTACGTGAATGCCCTAATACCTATGAGTCACAATACAGAGAAAACAAAGCTACTCAAATTATCTGATTTTTGCTGTAACACTGAGTTTTCACATTAGTTAATTTAGTAAGATAAAAAATATAACCTGTTCAGCCAGGTCAAATTGCATGTGAAGCGACGTGATATACATTTGATATGTTCAATTTGTTATTTATTTACACAAAAATACAGTTTATCTATACTTGTAGCAAATCAACAGGAACCCCAGTGTTTCTCTGAATAGTCCAGCTGGAAATTCAAACTGGGAACTCGATTTATAGTTGGGTAATGGACCAAAGAGTGCATAGAATGTAACCAGTGTCATCGCAGAGGGATCCGCACTTGAACAGTTAACCCTTTCAAATTTATGTTAGTGACCTCTCATTTGGTTAGTAAACTTGTAAAATTTACAAGAGATACAAAATTGCATTGAGTGCAAAGACAGAGGAGGCAAATAAAAGAATTTAAAGGGGCCTAGACAACCTTCAGAATGGGAAAAACACTTGAAAGATTAATTTTACTTCTTTTCAAAAGCTAACTATTACACACAGGTAAAAGAAACATTAAATATACAGTTAGGGCCATATGTATTTTGACAGTGATACAATTTTCATAATTTTGGCTCTGCTTTTAATGGATTTGAAATGAAGCAATTAAGATGTGAGTGTAAACTTACAGTTTTAAATCAAGAGGCTTGACAAAAACATTTTTGTTAAACCCTTCAATTAATGCTGAAATATTAAACTTCAATTATGTAATGACTTTTTCATTTCAAATTCATTGTGGTGGCATACAGAGATAAAATTATGAAAATTATGTTACTGTCCAAATATGTGTACACCTAACTATAATACTAAATTGGTGATGCAGACATGAAGCAATGTATAAGAAGGATTTAGGGATTTATCCTGATACAATATTCTCATTGTCAATGGATTATTTGGAACAAATTTAAAAAGCTTAATGTAACTTGTATATAAATCATGGGACTCTATGCTCAGATTGTATAATGTACTAGTGAGACCACATGTAGACCACTGTGTACAGATTACAAAAAATAAAAAAGACAGTAGCAGTTTTTAAAGCAGCATAGAAAACAACAACCAATCATGCCTAAGGACTAAAGGACATGTCCTACTCTGAAGGGCTCAGGGAATTGACCTGTTTAGTTGTAAGCAGAGAAAGATGCATGAAGATCTAATCCATAAAGTTCTCAAAAGCGTGGATAAAACAGATCCAGCAACAATCTTATAACTTTGAAAGGGAATTATATTCTCAAGAATATCAATGAAAATTAATGGGAAAGGCACAAAAGGTCTTAGAATCTTGTACAAATATCCTAGTCATTTAGCTAAAAGAGAAACCTTAACAACTTGTAAAAAGTATCTAGATGAGATATTGGGACAGCATAGTAATTAGGTAACTAAATGAGTTTGATGGACCAAAATGCTCTGTTCTTTTGTGTCAAACATCTAATTCTCTTATACTATATAATAATAAAACATAATGGTAACAATAACAATATAATAAAAACAGAATCATTCTCTATATAATTGTGATGTTCATATTAATGGTATATTTTTCATAATAAGGAGGAGGAGGTGGGGAGCATGCACTGATATAGTGTGTTGCCGCAGCCATCACACGACAAACCACCAATAACAAAAATAATAAACTGTTAAGAAGGTCATCATATACAGTACTAAGCACTAATCCTACTTTTTCCTTGAATATTCATATGCTTAGTTATTCTTCTTTTGATACTTGTTTACTTTATTTGAAAAAAATAAAACACTGTTAAAGATAAATTTCTGATTTTCTACACCATGCAGACATGTTTACTGAACTTGCAACAATGCTTATATGGTAGCTTTAAAGTTTTCATGCTGGCAAAGCTTATTATAAACTCTATAATGAACACATTGCTACATTGATTAACAAATATGAATTTGTCAAAAAATCATGTCACAGATAACATTGTTTTGTTTTTGCTGCAGTTGGTGTGAACATCCATGGTGGTGTTGAACATAATTAACTGATATTATTTTATTTAAGTTTTATTGATATATGTATTGAATTTTTGCTGTCAATGTATATGTCATAAATTCTCTGATTTCTAAACTTTCCTATTTTACATCATTGTTAATTGCATTGTAGATATTATAAACAAATTATTAGTCAAAGGGAATGTTTGAAGAACACCAACATATGAATATTTAAATTTACCCTACTGCATCCACAAAACAAAATAAATTCTATTTCCTTGATTTTGTTATCCAAAGCAATGAAAAATCATATGCTATAACTATATATTTCTGCAGCTGAAGGTACTGGTAAATAAAATGCCTCCCTCAGGTTTACATGATTAAATAAGTTCCACTGCTCAACTGGTAATGTTGAGGCCGACAGTAGAGCCATTTTCTGTTTCCTTTTATTCTCATTACAGGGTTGCATAAAGAGCTGAAACCAACACTGAACAACTTTAAGATGTGTGGGAACCCAAGGTACTTGGAGAAATATCGAGCAAAATATAGCTGTGAGGAAGTGGAGTGACCTCTTGTACCAATACTGAAATCAAAGTATATGCATAAATATTATGCCATTGCAACCATTTCTTAAGAATGAATGTTTAAAGCAAGTATTTAAGAATTTTCATTATGAATTATTATAATAATTATAATTAACAAATAATAAATGTAGTTATTCAATTGATTAAGGCTGCAAGAATAGTTTCTTAGTGAAATAAGCATCATTGAAAATATGTGTTTAAGTTAAAGAAACTAAAAATAAACACCAAATTATTTAAAAACTCTTCTTTGTGTAAAGAAATATGTAATAACTAGCAAATGCATTGTAGACATTCTATTTTAAAAATCATGCCAGGCATACTATCACTAACAAGTATCAACAAGGTCGAAGCAGAAGAACTCAAGAAGAGAGGCATGCCTGTGTACAGTGTTATTCACTGATATTTTTTCAATCTTTTTTTAAAAATACAAAAGCTTCCACTCCGAATGCACTATTAGAACTATCTCTGTATGTCAGATATTGATTAGTCTATGAAAATTATCAGTTTAGATTTCTTGCAACCAATCAGAGTTATGTAACTAAGAAACAGGGGACTACTTATTGATGTAAAATTAAGAGAAATATAATGTTGAAAATTGGTTGACAACCTTAAAACAAAGTTGTAAAATAATCCGACAGATGCACTGGCAAAATAGATGCATAAGTTGCATAAGAACAGACAAAGGAGAATAGGAGAACAAGAGTGGAAGAAGCTATAAAATTTCTAGCTCCTATTGGATAATGCATTTTAGTTTCGCACTGGCACATTAACTAAACATCAAGTTATTTAAGGGGCATACATAAATCACACCTTCAAACACACCACATGAAACTGCTGTGTGAGAACCTTTTGAGTACAAGTCAAATCCCGCTGTTATCAAAGTTTTGACACTACACCCTTAGTCATATAGTCATGGGGGTACAGACTGACAACAACTGTGATGTTTAAACTGGAATGGAATTAGGTTTTATTAACACATATTAATTCCCCTTTACCTCATCACATTAAAAGTGCTACTTTAATTGCATTTTGTGGTGGGCTTTAATTTAAGATTGCATCCTATTATACTACTTGAGGATAGTAAAAACACCATGTGAGAGCCATTCTTAGGAAGTAAATGTCAAACATTAACTTCATATAAGAATTTGCTTAGTTATGATAAAATCGTTGGCTTTATGAAATAAAATAATAGGTAGATTATGGAAGGTTGTACCTGTTTTCCATAAGCTAGCATATAAATGAAATATCTTAGTGGATTACCTTGTTGCCTTGAGCTGTAGACACTATGATGATTTAACTTAATTTTGAAATAAATTTACTTGAATTATTTGAATTTGTTCTTTGAGACTATTAGTCATATTGAACCCTCAAACCTCTGCTATCCTACTTGCATGACCTGGAATATTAAAAAACCAACTACACACTGAATGCAAAATCAAAACCTCTATTTGAGTTCTTAATACTTGGCACTTTACCTCCATTTAAAGCAGCTGAACTCTACCACTTAGTTCAGCTATTGGCTCTAACCTGAAGAAAAAGAGGATCATGAATTTACCTGAATGTGCCCAAGCTCTCACCAGAGATCACAGTCTGACGAGGACAGCAGGCCAACATTGTCAGCAAATTGCAGAGTGGTAACCCTTTTGGTTCTTATACTTCATGTTTAGTGAAGTCCTATGACCACATTAAGAAGAGTCAACACCAAGTATGTACTGTAAATATAACCCTTGCTCCATAAATACAGAGACCAAATAACGAGCAGCACTGGCCCTGAACCCTACAAGTTTGTACCTCTTTTCGCAAGGTAAGATGATGCAAGGTTCTTAGTTTTAGAATGTACATAATGTATGACGTTAACCTTTACTCCTCATATATGTGAAGAAAAAGAACAAAGAACTTACTGTTCCAGACTATGATGGAATTTTAACCCTGGAATCCTAGATTCAGCTATTGGGTAAGATTCTTTGTTCAGTTACAATAAAAATGGCTTTCTAGGGAGGCTGAGGATAGAGATTACCTGAGTAAACGGAACACACCCTCTTGACCCACTCTTTTAAAATTGGTGAGAGTACCACATCCTATAAATGGACCTTTAATTCAGCTCTTCCAGAGCAGAAAAATAAACATTAGGTTAATAGAATGTGGTTCCATAGCTAATACTGCATGAAGTTCAACTATTCCTTTCCAGCATGTGCTCTAGGGCCATTCCAAACAGAACTTGTTATTGTAAAAGTCACTTTCCTCTCTCAAAGTCTAGTGTAACTGGATTTGTCCCTCCCATGCCTGTCAGATGATTGGTATTGTAATTGGCCTCGCAGATGATAAACTCACATGGCAGCTCCGTATGGATTTTTTAAGGCTGAGTCTTAGTATGCTGAGTGAGGAAGGGATAAGGTAGATTTAAATACGTCTACATTCCACAGACAGGCATTGCGGTTCTCAGACGTTATTACAGAATAACAACACCTAAGGCCTATCTTTGAATATCACTCTATTAACGTATAAAAACAAATCAAAGCTGGGAGTTCGTCTGAAATACTGGGGCATAATTTGACTGATCATTTATATTACCAAACTGAGATTAATCAAGTGCTACTGCATTAGATAGAGTGATTGTCTAGTCATATGTCTTGGGGACTCAGAAAATAAATGTGCTAAGTTGCCACTAACCAACAACTTGATAGTGAGTTGGTTCAGAAGAAATAAGCATCTGCTGGACAGACCTGGAACACTCAAACAGGTAGTGAATGAATACGGTGACCATCTAAAAAATGCCACTGTTCAGGGTGAATTTTACTCACCTAGGGAAGAGTTTCACTGTCCTCTCATGATATGGCAGAAACATTGAGTCTGAAATTTGATTTTGGAACACTTTTTATTAAAAAGCACTAAGCACTTCATTCACAAACCTTTGATTGTTTATGTGTCCTTATTGCCCAGTCCATCCTCGGTTTCGTGACTATCAATGACATGGGTTCAAAGGAGTTTGCCAGCTGTGGGCAACCCTGGCATCACAGTGGACCGTTTCTGCAAAACAGACCATTGTGGGGTGCTGCTGCCAAAAGGTGGTCAGTTACTGTTATGGTAGCAACTATAAGACCCATTGGTGGAAACCAGCATGAAGAAACGTTAACAAAAGAGCTCCTAGATGAACATGACCAAAAAGATAGATGAAGTAGCCATGGCTGAAGTGACGACATGAGCTAGTAGTTGGGTGAATTTCAGAATGCCACATGGAAGTTCTGGCAACCTACCAGAAAGGGCAAATGGTATGTTGTCAGTGGTGGGTCAGGTGGGTAAATGTTGTTCTTACCTGGGGATATCATAAGGAAGTGAAACTCTTTGGAACAACCAAAACTCTGTGGATACACCATACTCCTCCTCCTTAGAGGCACTGAAAGTTACTGTACTGATTAAAAAACTCCATAGTGGCAAAGCCATGAGGAAAGATGAATTCTGGTCAGAAATGAAGCAAGCATTTATATTGTGAAGATTCCATGATTAACATGCCTCAACACTGTCACTGGGGTAGTAACTCCTACTTATTAAAAGGCGAATTACTGAGGGATTACACTGATTATTCTTCTCAGGAGTGTCTTTGCTAGACTACTAGAATGGATATAAATGACCTCAAATTCTGATTAAATAATAAGAAATAAGTCATTGACTTGAAATAGTGGGCCAACATTTTATCATTCTCTGGTGGAATAAAATATATACAGTATATATATACTGTATATCATTGAACCCACTCTTGGGGCACAAATTAGCCATGGGAATCTGCCTTCTAGATTATGAATGGGAAGTACTCCCAGAATTACTTTATATAAAGTATTCACCCTATTACATTTTTGGTCTTATATTGGAATTTTAACTGTATTTAATTATGATTATTTTTCCCTTGATAACACAAAAAACTTTATAATAATAAAGTTAAAATCCAAGTTCTTTAAATTCTTCTATAATAATTCTGAAGATTAAACTCCATTTTTTAAAATTCCTTAATCCAACTTCAGGGCTGCATTTGGTGTAAGACAGGAACTGGACAGGTTGCAAGCAGTCATGCAGACGCCCAGACTCCCACACTACAGGGCAGTTTAAAACTGGCAGGTAACCCAAGATCTATGTCTTCTGGATGGGTTAAAGAAAACAAGTCAAATGCAGTCACACACGGTAAAAACAGCCCAGGATTTGCATCTCCTGAAGCTATGGGGCAGCCAATCTGCCATAATGTTGCCAAACTATAAAAAAGGACAGAGAATAACAGATTCAATAATATAAACGGCCTCCTACTCTCTCAACTGAGTCGATATTTGGTAGAAGAAATGATGGCACATATTACAGCAATGCTTAATATTTCTTAAATTATTATAAAATCTTAAATAATTACCAGCTGTGTATATTTTAAAAAGCTTGGTCATCTTCTCAAAACTTCTAACTGTTCTTCAGATTGGATGAGGATTGTTTGTGATGAGCAGTCTTTTACTTTTGCCACATACTGAACGGTAGTCCAGAACTTCATCGAGGTATCATTAGACTTTTGTTTTTTTTTCTCTGCAATATTGGTTTAGTAGTACAAATGGCTCGTTATCCTACATCTTTTCCTCCATTCTTAAAGACCTGTAGATTTTCCTCTGGGAGTTTTATCCTTTTCTCTTGTTATGTTTGCCAGGCCCTGATAGAAAACTGTAAGGATGATTTTTTAATGTCCATCCATCCATTATCCAACCCGCTGAAACCAAACACAGGGTCACGGGGGTCTGCTGGAGCCAATCCCAGCCAACACAGGGCACAAGGCAGGAACCAATCCTGGGCAGGGTGCCAACCCACCGCAGGATTTTTTAATGTTTGTATTTGGAATTCATTTTGTCACTCTCCTGCAAATCTCAGATTTGATAAGCATCTTGCGAAATGTTACAGCATGCATATTTTCTCCCACTTCAGCTGTAAAAAACACAATCCATTTAGCGGCACCATAGAATTTTTGATGGACACCATGACTGGTGTATTATGTTATTGATTTTGTTCTGGGTTGGGTGTTTCAGTGCCTTTGAAATTTGATTGTTGATTTTCAGGAACTGTACCTTAGATTTGCTTTGAATGTACCTTTTGTTTTCAAGATGTCCTTGGTGTCAGGTGCTGTACTGCCTAAATGTGAGAGTTGCCTGAGGCAGGTATATGTAGCCTGAATGGCTTTGTTGTGTTCAGGTGAACCTTATTTGAGTAATTATGGGACAAATAAGGGCATCATTCCATCACATGTGAGTACTCACAGACTTGTTCATTTTCTGTTTTCATTAATAATCTTTTTTTCTAAGGATCCTAACCTTAACCTTTGCTATTATTTAAAATGACAATGGTGGCAAGATGCCAAGATCATCACACTAGACCTCCCTATTCTAAGCAATAGAATCTCTGGGTACTACTGAATTCCCAGGACAGCTACAACATAAAATCTGTGCAGAGTGTCTAGTGTCTGCTCAGGGGGTTTCCTGTGTACCTCTTGTTACTATCATTTTATGTTATTTTCATTTTAATATAATGTCTTTGAAATTGAACAGTGGTCAATAACTGTCAGCTCCATTTGTCATGGTTCCATTTTATAACACAATAAAATCTGAAAAGTTCAAAGGGGTGAATAATTTTTATAGCACTTATATATATTTGTACACTTTTTGTACATTTTTCATGACAATGCAAGTCAGAAATAAATTAAAACATGTATAACACAAAACATTTATAAAGAACACAGTGCAACCTCTGCATCTATTGTCTAAGTAGTCATTGCTTATCTGTTACAGAAATCTGTCAAAAAATATTTTAACTGCATGCAGATCACTCTCAGAAAATTATAATGTATATTTAAAAAAAAGCAAATCTGCCTAAAAAGTGAAATAATGGCAGTGTGTCATATAGAGTGGACCTGAAGAAAAACTGTGATAATTCTAAGACTGGCCTAGTGTTTTTGAACACTCTTCACTCAAAGACTCACCAGACACTGAAATAGTTCCATGTTTTTACTAGCAAGGCAGTGCACACCAAACAAATGGATTTAAATAAATATGTACCGAAGAACCAAAAAAAGTTTATTTATTAATAATGAAATGGCAGCATTGAGATACATCCAAAATGGCTGTCTCTGTGCAATGTTTCATATATCTGCTTAAATTTTATATTCAAAAGAATTTGTGAAAACAGATGAAGCATTTACATAAAAATCTGCTTTTCACCTGCTAAGTTATTCCTATGTGTTTACTGTTGTAATGATGCAAATGATGCTATAATCAATGACAATTCCATCAATTTCTTAACATATGTTGTTCTATCAGTTGGTTAGCTGTTGCCTTGTGTCCAGTGCTTGTTGTGACTCTGTAATGGTTCACAGAACAGATGAATTGATAGTTTGCTCTGAGGTTGATATTTTAATTATTTTTGAGAGTTATTAATGATCATTTCCAAATCAATGATGATGGCGTCTATTAGTTAAGCTTTGCATTCAAATTTAAAGGTTGTGTAATCAAAAATGCTATACTGTTTCTGTTGCTTCATGTATTCTGTGGCAAGGAAATGGAAAAGAAAGCAGAGAGGCAGCAGGGTGCAGAGCAGGTGAGTGTCATGATGTGAACATTGCACATCTTAAAACACCTACCCAACCATACATATACTGCACAAACCTTAAATAATTATCCATCCATCCATTCTCTGTAACAGTTTAATACAATATGTAAGCTGCAAGTGACAAAAGTCTATCCCTGGAGCATCAAGGACAGGGCAGGAGACAACCCTGGATGAAATAGCATCCCATTTCATGGAAAACTCATTCACATACAGTACCCATGCTCACTCAAGCCATGCCAGTTTAAATTCAGCAAACCACTTAATCTGCCATTTGAGTACCCAGTGAAAAATTAGCATGAACTTGGGTTCACAATATGAACTGCCAACAGGGTTGATTCCTGCCTATTGCTCAGTCCTGCCAGGCTTGGCTCTGCTCGTCATGATGCTGTAATTAGAAAAGACAACACTGAAAATGGATGAATTAGTCATGAAGACTAAAGCAATGAAATTTTCCACCAAGAATTAGGAATTTTAATTATCAGAAATATAATATAGACAGGGGTCTAACATGGTACTAACCTTAGTAAATATTATAATGTTTTCATTATATTAAGAAAGATGCCATTTGCTCTTTCTTTGTATCAACTCACCTTTTATTTTTAAATGGGGAAACATGTGGTATTTAATGTGGAAGAATGCCACTTGTCTTTGACTTTTCTTTACTGTTCATATATATTATAAATAATATTTACATTTTCACTTATAAAACACAGCAGGTTATGTATAGGTATTATATAGTATAGAAATTCTTTATAGGAAATCTCTCTGTATGTCTGAGTCGATATTCAGGAATGTGTGGGTTACTATGTGCACAGCAGTTGCATTGTAAATGATGATGACTATGTAAGTATCCTTGAATTAAGTCAGATATCTGTGTGTACCTTTCTTTCTGTTTGTTGTATTTGATTCAAGACTGGGCACTTCAGATTTACATCAAGATAGATAGATAGATAGATAGATAGATAGATAGATAGATAGATAGATAGATAGATAGATAGATAGATAGATAGATAGATAGATAGATAGATAGATAGATAGATAGATAGATAGATAGATAGATAGATAGATAGATAGCACCAGGGGGCTTTTGAGTGTTATTTTGCTCTTTGTATCATAACTCAAAATATTTTTTCCTACCATTTTTCTGCCTCACAATTACTTTTTGTGTCTGTATTTTCATAACTGTTGCACTTTGTGCTGTCATTGGTATAAACACTGCACAGAAATGTTGTGTGACAAGTATGTACTGGCATGTGACACTATGTTGCCTATTTACCTCTACAAAATGAGCTTTGTTATTTGAAGGAATCATCCGGATTTTTGATCTTCTTTGGATAGTCTGGCATCACTTTCATGATGTTTTCCCACAAATTGGATATATTTACTTGAGCAGTTTGCAATGGTTGCTATTGTATGATCACTGGATATAATATGTTTTGTTTAGAATTTTGCTTTCACAGCATTAGGTTGTTTTATCTGGGACTCACTAGTGACAGTCTAAGTAGGCAGGCGCTTGCACTAACCTCATAGATTTAGATGAGTGAAGGAAGTCCTTGCAGTCTTGTTTTAAATTTGCTTGTTTGCTCCTTTTGATTTGTGGAAGGAATTAAAATAGAGACATTATACATTAAGATAATATACAGTGTTAATCTGTGGTCTCCTTTTGCCAGGTGGCTTAAAAACTGACCTAACAGATACAGTGGATAGATTTGAACATGCAAGGTCAATGTGTGACTCTGTATTGGCCCTGAATGAGTGAGTGTAATTGTGGGAATGGTTGTTTTCTGTCTTGTATCTAATGTTTACATGATGGTTCCTCATCCCCTGTAACTGGAACTTACATTAAACCTTGTTTTTGTTATTGGTCTGTATGTGTATATATATATATATATATATATATATATATATATATACATATACATACAAACATATATATATATATATATAGTATATATATATATATACATCTATACAGTATATTTGACTATTTAACTATTTTTAGCTAATATACAGTAATATAACATCACATTCTCAAATCTGTTTATTGTAATTCATGGTCACAGGATACTATAAATGTATGTATTGTACTTATATGTGTATTGTAGATGTATATTTACCCAGCTAAATACAACACAGTATAATCTTATTTTCATTGGAACATCTCAACTGCCCTTAATAAAAGTGCACAATGACTGCATATAAAAAAAATTGCATATTTCTAATAAAATTATCAGAATATAGAAAAAAATGGTCACACTAAGAAACGTGATTTGTAGGAGGGCTTGCTAATGTTATTTTGTTTCATTTTATTTTACCAATGTTACATTATGAATGTTTTTGGAATGGCAAAATTTGAAACTTGGACATAATGTGGTATTGCAGGGTGAAAAACATTGAACTTTGGTATTCTTCATTGTCTCAGCTTTTAAAGAAGGGTTTATCATTATATCTGCCATTCTGACCACAATCGGAAGATTCAAGAGAATGCAGCCTGAGCTTAGTAAGAAAGACAATTTAGATATGGCAGGCTTTGACGTGTTGACATATACTCACTAATGGTTCAATGCAGATATCCTTCTGCCAGATTTTGTTTTGCAATTTTTCAGACACAGTAAGTTGGCTTTACATTGTTTGACAGTGTTTTTTACATGCCCTGAATTGCAAAAGACAATTTTAAGTCATAAAAAGAGGCAAAGATGGTAAAATCACTGAGTTCTTTTAACATCTAATGTTTAAAATAGGCCCTAGTAAATGTTAAGAGTTCAGTATTCCAGTGTGAGTACATCTTAGTGATAACTTATATAGTGTAGTGATGGAGTCTTCAGCATTGTCTGTTTTCTCTGTCTTTTTTCTTTTGTTTGCTTTGACCCAAATAGAAAGGTGTATATCATTTTCCTCCTTCAAACTACTGATGCGACCGATGAGACAGAGGTCACTTTATTGTCCTCTGCCCAGGGCTGAAGGTTTTGCAAGGCATATAAAGATGAGTTGTGCAAGCAGAGGGGGTCCTGTTGAAGAGGCTGACTTAATGTCTTCTGAAAAGCCTCCTGCTGAAGCTGTAACATCAGTCGATTGGCCTGCTGCCTTTCTGCTTCCCGTTCCTCTGCTGTCTGCCTCCTGGAATAAACACATAATACGAATTATGAAATATTCTCTCCTCGTTTGTTACTACTATTTATAACAAGTTATAATTAGTTGTATATAATGCTTAGTTTATTAGAAAATACTTAGTTATTATTAATGATGAAAGGACTTTAATCTGTAGAAATCTACAGTAAAAGAATGGCTACATTTGTACATCAGATAATAGCAAGTTCATCTTAAGGGCACTATTACAGCTGGAAATATGTTTAACCATTTATTTAATCAACAACTGTGTAATTATAATAGGGTATCCCTATTGATAAACAAAGATGACAGCTTCAGAAAGGTTTATTTATCAACTCCTCAACATGATTAACCAGCTTTTAAAAATGGAGCAACAAGCTACACAAGAAACAGGAGACTAAAATAATAACAATATTTGGGCCCAGTGATCCCTTTTAGGGAGCACTGTCAGATTAATCCATCTTTCTTTTGCTCAAACAAATACACTTTGGGGTGATAGAGTGATTGGGGTTTATGTTAATATTTATATTTTCAAGACTTTGGAAGAACATTCTTAGTGTTCCTAGTAACTGCAAGATTAAAGAGAGAATGTGTAATGTTCTTCGACAAACCAGGGACCTTTTTGAAATGAACAAATATCTGAGGGGTCAATGCATGCTTCAAGCAACAAGTGTGTCCTTCATCCCAGGGTGAGAGAAAAAATCCTGAAAGGAAGAATGAAGGAAGCCTGTGCACTAAGAAGAACTGATTGGTTTTAAATAATAGTAATGGAAATGTAAAGATCACAAGCAAAAGACACCTAAGAGCTGCAAGGAGGCAAAATAGTCTGAGGGGCAGGCTATTTTTGAGGTGAACCCTGATCTGCTACTCTAGTCATAATCCTGTAATTAACCTCATGATGCAGTTGAGTTCAATATTTCTGCAAGTAGCAAAGGAGCTTAGAGTTAAGCAGAGAATAACAGTTCCCGGCCAGAAGAAAAGGAGGCCAGAGACTTAAGGTAAACGTGGGAAAGTGAGGCAATTATGTGAGCAGAAACCAAGAGATGTGAGATAACTGAAGGTTCAAGCAGCAGTGAAAGAAAGCCTAGGACTTATACAAAATATATTTATTTGTTTTGTGTGAGAAATTTGAGTCTACTGCTTCTTTCCCCCTGCGGTGGGTTGGCACCCTGCCTGGGATTGGTTCCTGCCTGGTGCCCTGTGTTGGCTGGGATTGGCTCCAGCAGACCCCCGTGACCCTGTGTTCGGATTCAGCAGGTTGGAAAATGGATGGATGGATGTTTCTCTCCCTGTGGTTGCTTATTTATTTGAAAATTATGCTGTGTCAGCCTGCATCTGAGTTATACTGACTGAGCTATTAAACATTTTATATATAGTTAGCGGTAATAAAGATAATATTCTAGTGGATTTAAAAATCTATAAAAACACTGCAGTCTAGAATTGTAAACCTGCCAAGAAAGACCATACCTAATAGTTGATTACTTCAGTTCTCTTCATAATGGTCTTCCTGCAAAAAGCATTAATACACTGAAAATGGATGATAATGCTGCTGCTTTAAGCAAATTGTATGACCTTAAATTCCCCTTAATCCTAATTCTGGGGTGTTTTACCATTGTGTATATTTTACTTTTTTGAACAATCAAACAATTTATTTTTAAGTATCATCACCACATTGTTGTTAGTTGTTTAAATGAATATCAAAATATTAAGTAAAATGAAGTGAAAAATTAATAGAGAGATAAAAATTAATTGCTATGCAGTGAGAACTATAAAAGCAAATATCCCTTTTCATAATTTCAGAGACATATGAAATCCTTGACCTAAGTAAACTGACCATAAATAATTTATGCAAGAAGAGGCCTTCCAACCAACACAGGCTTATTATATTAATTAGCATTCAAATCATCTTAAGGTAAAAAATAAAGATACAGGGGAAACATCCTTCAGTAGTTACAGAAAAAAACCCTGGATGCCACATCATTATTAGCACTGCCTCTTCCATGACCACTCATCACCTCTTCTTCAACTCACATACAGTAATTAACCCCCATTTGAGAGAGTGATATTCAAGGAGATTGAGTATACAGTATGACTGTGTTTGAAGAGCTAACATTGGCTGACAACAATATTTATAGTTAAGGGTGTACTCACAGTAGCAATTTGTTTTATACCCGCGCACGTTTGCACGCATGTAATCTCCCAAAGACTAGTTCATTTGACTAGTATGATTGCTCCATGCTAGACCAACCGTACTGTGCCCTGGCTCGCCTGGAAGAGGTGTGCCCCAGCATGGTTCAGTAGGATTCAGGAACAGTGTGATCACTAAATGTGCCAGAGCACAGAACACAGACATGGCATCAATAATGCGACAAGTCTTACTACTATGTAGATAGTGCAATTCTCATTTCATTCAATACCATTTGTGTTAAAAACAGGTTTTTATTCTGACCTTACGATTGAACATGAATTGTAGTTGGCAAGAAAAGCTGCAGATTCCTCCCTTAACATCATTTAACTCTTTACATGCGGCATAATTGACACCAGAATGTTGCGCTGCACACTCAATCAGTAAGAGTGTAGGATGCTATCCTGCCCTATATGACTCCAAAAAAAAACACACAATAACGAAACTCATTTTGACATGCATGCAGTCATTTCGTGTTTGGATCTTTTTAGCTTTACACAAAGTCGCATCTTGATGATGAAAGTGTGCCCCGGCCCAGAAAGTTAAAGCACAGTGTGAGTGCAGGCGAGGGAAGGGGCAATCGTGCTCGGGTATGGTGAAGAACAAATGTTCCTCGAGTGAGTATACCCTTAGATTTAATATGTAAGTTTTTATAGCACCTGAATGAAACCTAAGCAAAGATCTCTAGATCTGGGAACAAAAATAACTTTAAAGGAGGAGAAGGAGGAATCTACTTTGTTACATTTTAGATAGAAATCTAAAGAAATGTCAATCAAGTAAATGATATTAACACTGTGAGGTATGTATGATAAAAATCAAAATCAAAGATCAAAAATATTACTAAAGACAAAACAGAGACTAATAGTATTCAGAAAGCACATGATTTCCATTGAAGCATTTTTGCGAGAACCAGGAGAGCTTTTCCCTTTCTCAGATAGGGATCCAAGTGTAAGTAAGGAAGACCTATGTTGCACATATTCATGTGGTACGTAAAAAATACTCTAATGTTACTTTTGCCTTTGGTAATTTTTTTAATTGAAAACTCTGTTGTCTCTGCTATCAGTTGAAGTTCATTGCCCTGCCCCAAAGTTAACCATGGTTTGTGAGTTTTAGCAACCATATAGCTCTGAAATGTGTCTGGAAGTTCCTTTAAGCAAACATAACGATTCTACTAAATTGTTACAGGTAGGTTTCTGTAAATTGGAAGCATAGTATAATCAAGTGAAAACTGCAGCGTAACGAGCACATATAGGGCATGGCATGTAAATGAGCTTGTTCAGGGACTTTAAGGGTATCTGACTAGCACATGCACAGGCTAACCACAGCTGTAGCCTGAGACCCTAAGCTAAAGGAGGCCTACAATTAATCAAAATGTACAAATAAATATTTGATTTTGGTTTTTCCAAAGAAATATTCTTTCCTCTAGAATGGCTATTCAAGTATACATATTATGTCCAAATTGCAAAAAAAAAAAAAAAAAAAACAAACTGGTGAAACAGGTGTTTACTTATACATCTGTCAATTAAGTTCTGCTTATTGATTTTGAGCTTTGTTAATGTGAGGGCTGCTAGTCAAAACTAACAAGGTCATGCAGGGGGCAGGGGTGAGCTATGATCTTTGAAGTGCTGTCATCAATTTCATTCTGATGGGTCACAAAAGGCACAATAGTGGAGTGCAAAAACGAAAAGGTACTGTATGAACAAAATAGGAATGTGAGTGGAAAGTACTGACAAAAATGCCAAAACTGTTGGATTTTTCAAATCAATCCTCAATGGCATTTTTCAGTATGTGGTAAATCTTTTTTAACCAGACAACATTTCCAATGTTAAAAAGGACAAGGTGAAACGAGCCAGGGTGGGACCATCATTCTTCCCACACTCTCCATCTGAAGCAGGTTCAACAGTTGAAGTAGCCTTGTCAGTGACCACAAAGTCATCATCTCTGCAACCAGCTATCACATTCACTACAGTTGAAAAAGATCTCTGAAACATCAATCCACCTCAGTGGTGTAAAATACAACTACCACTACTACTTATTTAATCATTTCTATCAACATTTTTAAATGCCCAGCTCTTTATTGTCCATTTCTGAGTCTGTTACTGTGTTTAAGGCTCTTTAATCAAATGCCACTATCTATGGTCATGTTGCTTACCATTTATGAACCCAAGTGATATTTTCAAAATAGATATTTAATTTAAAACTTTCACTCAGGTTTTAGAATAAATCATAGTACAGAAGCTGCACTGGTTAAAGTAATAAATGATCTGCAGGTTAATTCAGACACAAACAAAATATCTGTTCTTGTTCTCTTAGACCTGAGTGCAGCATTTGACACCATAGATCACAGTATTCGTATAAAGTCACCTTAGACAATGAGTGGGACTCTCTAGTAGTTGGTTTCAGTCTTATTTAACAGGTACAACATTGTTTGAGATGGTCCAGGTTGGCTCCACACTCCATGGTTGCTTCCAGGAGCCACATGAAATTGCAACCATTGATAGCATACCTGAGGATGAGCCGAGCAAATGAGGATGCACACAGTCAGCAAGGGTTTGCTGCAAGTGCTTGCTTTATTTTACAAAAAAATCAAAAAGTGTCCAAAGTGCAGTGAAGTCCAATTAATAAAAAAAATCCATAAAATGTGAAAAGTGGAGGTTAAAATGTTCAATAAATAAACACTCCTTTAAAACAAGGTTAAAATCAATGGCAAAAATTGTCTTTAAAAGCCACAAGCTTCCTCAGTTTTCTGTGTGGATCTCTTTTGAGATGATAGTCGATGAAACTTTCATCCCTAACATTTGCATTCAAGTTAAAAAGCTACAATAGATCTTCTTTGCTGTCTTGTGAAAACAGAAAATCTATAAATTGAGACAGTTAATTTCTTAATATCCCCTACCTATTTTTTGTTTCATGTAGTGCTCATTTTAACAACTGCTGCCAAAAAAGAGGAAAGATCAATCGATTTTACATACTTCCTCAGTTTGAAATGACACTGCCTCACTAGTAGTTCCACTTCTCTTAAAAATGTATATCTTACATTGCATATGCAGAAAGATTCATATTTTACAGCATAATATATCTTTCTATATAGCAGTGAAAACATGACCAGGTAAGAAGCCCTGTTATAGTTTCGACAAGTGTATTTCTTCACTAATTAACTGTTTTCAATGTTCTGCAGGATAATGTACTGGCAAAGAAATATTAGATTTTATGAAATGCCAAATTAGGTCAGGAAAATGATTTGTAATGTCTGTTTACTATAAAAGCATAATATGATTATTTAATGGGATAAACACAGAGGAAGAGGGCAACACTGAAGTGTGACAAGTGAGCAAATCAATAATGACTGGTCAGCCATATGAGTAAGTGAGACTCAAGGCTGACAGAAAAAGTAATTTAGCAATGTTACCCTTAATAGTTTTAGAAATGATAGTAACTGATAAAAAAGCCCAGCAGCTTTACCTTTTTCACACATGTTGCATTGAGCATCCATACAACTAGAACCTTACAGCCATGAGACTTAATAAATGCTTCTCAGTGAGAGAAGGACATGATTGATGACTCAATAAATGAACAGTGTCTAACAATTCACTGCCGTGGTGAAAAAAACGCTCATCGATACACGTCAGTGAGTGATGGCTAAACAAAAAGGAACAAATTAAGGCATGAACAAGTTTAATACTCTTTCAGCTGGAAAAGATACATTTTGGGCCTAATTCCACAGCTGGGGCACACATGACATACATCCTAGTAATAAGCCATTGGGAAGACATGATAGTGTAATGTGCCTCTTTTTGAAACGATAAAAATGGTATTTTTTTTCTCGCATCGTTCTAGAAATTTCTAAATTACTCATATATGTAATTTAGTCTGATGTGACATTTAGAAACCAAAAAGAATTTTTAAAACTGATGTTACCTTTATATTATTTTTCCTATATATACAACCTAAGTACAGTATACAGTGTGAATTTACCAAAATGTATCTTAGGTGCAATACCACTCAAATCAGTTTTCAGATTTTAGCCTACTTTAAACTCTAATCTATTAAAAAAACTTCTTTTGTGTCTTAAAAAACAAAATATTTAAACTTTACAAGTAATTAATGAATCAATTCACTTGTAATTTTCAATTTTTTTCTCCTGTTTCCTTTGCTCATGAATGTTAAGTGATTAAAAAGTAGAGTAGAAGCCCACACCTTCTGTCATGCAACTCCAGTCCTAGATTACCCCAATGGTTGCAGGTTTTCATTCTGACCCTTTTCTTAATTAGTGACCTGTTTTTGCTGCTAATTAACTTCTTTTGAATTAATTTTATTTGATTTGCTCTTGAAGACTCAGACCCCTTGATTGTTTCTTTTTCCTTAATTAGCAGCCAAACAAAAATGAGATACAAAGTGAGCTAAAACATGACCAGCAAAATGTGTCCATCACACAATATCTGAAAATAAAGAAAGATGAAGGTCTCAGGAATGCTGATCTGCTCAGGTCCACAAAACATTTTAACATTGCTCTTAGAAAAGAAAAAATCAATAGTTTCAGAAATGTCTGCTATTGCACAATGAGAGCAGCAACAAGTCATGGAATTAAAGAACGGGTTTAATTAACAACAAGAATTGATGCCTAATTAAGCAACTGCTTGGAGTGAAATTGATTGGAGTTTGAGGCCCTGACTTAGTTGGTCTTCTGTTGGCTCACTCACTTCTCATTTCATTTCTGTTTGGGTGCCATTTAAGGAAAGAAAAGAAACAATTCAGAGGAGCGATGAAGAAAATCAGGGGAACAAATCTTAAAAAACGACAAATAAAATGAATTCAAAAGAAGTTAATTAGCAGCTAAAACAGTGCACTAATTAAGAAAAGGGTTAGAATGAAAACCTGCAGCCACTGAGGCCCTCCAGGACCAGAGTTGGGAACCCCTGATCTAAGAGATAGCGCACTCCAACTCATAAATTGAAGTTGTTAAGATCAACATTTGAAGCAGAAAAAAATAAAACAATGAAACAGTACATACTTTCAAACAATAGACATGATAGTTTAACAAAAGTCTAAAATGCTATTGATGTTTATTTGTAAGTGGTGTTTGGCTACAGTAACTATTGAATGGATAAATTTTGAATTTTATGAGTTCAAACTAAAGCATTGAATTCAACTCAAAATTCATAAAAGCATTTCCTTCAATGTTCTAAATGAGTATGCCAGATTCTGCAAACTTCTGAGCAATATTTGAATGTTTGAACTTTAAAAGCTGGGTAGTTGCAATTTACCCAAAGCCTTATCAGCTCTTAAGACTAACGAGTGGAAATCGTCCAAGAAATGTAATAATAATCATTCCAATCATTCATTATTTAAACATTTTTTTTACTGCAAACACACAAACAAATGGATAAACATCATTTCAAAATTGCACACATCATTTTTTTTTAACATTTTATTGAATTTATTAAAAGCAAATAACATTTCATACAAGCAAGTCAAATTTTACAAAACTAAGTTTAAATCATGTTCTAAGGGTATCCAAATATCTTTTTCTACTTAAAAACTCAGTTTGGTGAAAAAAAATCATGAAGGGAATTTTACTACATACATGAAATATGGAGAAAGTGAAAATGTCATGTTAATATATGACACCATATATTTTTGCCTTCAAGAACAATCTTTGCATCTTGACATTTACTGATCTTATCCACCACCCTTCTACTTAACCCACTTTACTCAGTACTACTATCGCAGGGACATTACATACCAAGAAAAAGGTGCCAGTGGACAGAATCCTGGTTTTAAAAAATGTTGCTCTTATCTTGTGTATACTTTTCCAAAATATTTATCAACTGTTTTCTTTATTTTTTAACTGTATTTCAAAGCTGTGATGTGGATATACTCTGTTGATGTGCAGCAGCATTAGTCATTCAGTGTGACAGAATGTGAATAGATCATGTTGCAGCTACTTCAAAATCTTGCAGTGGACTGAAAATTAAATCACATATCCTGTGCCGTATGTTTATAACACATTTCATGAAATAAAAACATATAAGTACTCATGTACGAGAGCTTAGGATTTACCATCAGGGCTCTGAAAAGGTAAGCAATTCCATCTTGAGCCAAGAGGGGACACCAATGTTAACGCACTCTTCTTTGCTTATAGCTCAGAAGCTCAATGACCAAAGGAGACTTGATGTCACTTCTGTTCCCTCCTTCAAACTTTGCCTATTCCAGAATTAGAGTATACAAGAACCTTGTCAACTGTTAGGAGGTGTGAACCAGGAGACCACACTGCTGACTAGTCTCTCTTTGTCTTTTTTATTTTATCTTTGTGCCGACTTGTTGGAACCTTTTGCACCCTCATGTGCTTATTATTTTGCCCACATTTTCTCTCAAATTACACGGGGTCGTCAGTTGACTCCCCCACATTTCAAATGTCTATTACTACATACACACACAAACACAGACATATATATACAGTATATATATATATATATATATATATATATATATATATATATATATATATATATATATATATATATATATATATACAGTATATATATATATATATATATATATATATATACAGTATATATATATATATATATATATATATATATGTATATATATATATATATATACATACACACACATTTATATATAGTAGGTGACACAGTGGGAAGCCGGCAGGGCATGCAATATCCAGGGCCACTGCCATCTAGCGTGTTGGGGGAGTAAAAAGCCCCTCCGCAACATCTTCCATCTTTGGTAGGCTGTCCATCCATCCCTTCTGGTTCTTCCTTCCGGTTCAGATCCCCTTCTCCTCCCCGGCAGGGATGCCTGTCTGCCTACTAGGAGCCTCCCTAAGGGTAAGGAATCATCCCCTCTTCTGCTTGGGATGTCCATCCCACCCATGTGGAATCTACAATGTATATATATATTATTCTGTACATAAATGCAATACATAAATAAGTGGATGCAATGCCTAGTTTCTGAATATACAATATACTGTACTTCATCCATCTTACCCAGCTTAAAGGGTTAAAAGTCTAAACTCATCTATTCATCTTTTAAACATGCCAGGCATTGTCCATTAGCCACACGTTATGGCTAACAGGATTATTGTAATCAAATTTATTATATTTTCATTTGATCATACTCTTATCAAACTGGCAGCAAAAAACATCATTCGTATGTAGACTTTCCTTTAGAGAAGACAGCAAATAATATATTTACATACATGTAAAGTGATATATTTGCTACACCTTATAAGGGCTCCAGCAATGTAATAATTTCATTATAGAGAACAATGTTTCATTTATTGTTTGTGAAAGGGATATACTTTTACATAACTGAGTAGTAAATTTGAAAGTTAGGTTAAATAGAAGTTAATTTTCATGTTTTTCCAAATTCCAAGGGAAATGTATTTTTTTTATCTATATATAAAAATATATATTCAGTACAATCCAAAAGATATTTTAATGCCTTGTTATGTACACCTTAAGCAAATAATGACTTTTGGAATACTAATATGATTCAAGTAGAATTCTTTCCAATGTTTGGCAGTTTAGATTTTATTTATGAAGAACATTTATAATTAACAAGCTTAGAGTTTTTCTGCATTTCCAAATACACAAAGCATGATTCAGTAGAACACAATACACCAGGCTTGAGATCATTCTTCTAAGCTTACAGGGACTAATGTGGAAAAGAAACAAAATGTGGTTACGGATGCCAGAAATATAATGTGCTCCTTTCCTCTACTATCTGGAAACTTGGAGGAAGAACACAGACCTCAGCCAGTATCTTCCATTATATAATATCACTGGCCAGTAATTCACAGTGTCTGTCTGAATGGTCAAATATCTCTCCAACTCTCCATGCAATATACATTATTAATGGTGTGATGTAACTCAACTACAAAATGTAGTTGAGTTACAATGAAGCTTTCCTACCAGGTCTTTTTCACAACATGCTTTGCAAATGTACAAACATGTGAGTATTTGCACAATGTGAAAGGTGAAAGTTTCATGCTGAAAAAAATGTAAAAAATTTGAAATGCAATGTTTCAGCAGTTCAACTTTTGTTAGATGCATCAAACGTGAAGTTTCAAGTCAAATCATTAAGCTTGTAACATTTGTTAAATTAGTAAGAAATTGTTCCAACAATATATTTGATGAAAATGGATCAGTTCAAGCAGATATGTGGTGTGCCACAGTCATACATATGTCAAGCACTCCCCAGTGGCAGATTTAACTAACCAAAATGCAACTGTTCCTGCAGGCTAACTCTTGTTGGCGTCCAACATAATGCATTTTAGATGAGTCTGAAAACACAACTGACCAAAGAAAGGCATTAAACATCACATTAGTCTTCCTAAGAGAAGGTAGTTTTGGTTTTGAAGGCCATTTAGGCCATCTCCGAGAGAGACAGGATATTCTTTATAAATTGTTGTGTGTCCAAACTTTCCCAAGGAAGCATCAGAGGTGATTGGCTCTCATAAACGATGATGTCCAGCATAATGACTTCTGATGTTCTGGTGTTGTACTGATTTATATAGGTCTCCTGGCTGAACACTATCATCTCTACATGCAGATATTATAGTCATTAGTTTTAAGGGAGAATTGTAAATCATTGCAGAAGGAGACTCAATGAACGTTAATGGAAGTCTAATGTTAGTGTGTCTTGAACTGTTCCACATATTGTTGCCAATGGTGAGTATACAACAGCAGATGTAATACTGGATATCGTGTAGTTGTGTTCCATTCTGAGAGTCAATGGCCCATGGAAATATGAACATTGCCCATATACCTATGGAAGGCTTCTTGTAGATGCTGCAGATCATTCATGCTGTGACAGCTTGTTGCACGATCTGCTCATTCAAGGTGTTTTTTCTTTGAGTTCCCCAGATCCTTCCCAATGGGTGTTACACCATTTCTGTTACATTATTGGTCTTATCACACAGCCTAATAAAAACAAAAAATTGTCTCAACAAATTGACAAATGACAAACATATTACTAAGATCTATGGCAGCAGTAAAAATTCAATGAATTGTCTGCTAATGGCAGGCAAGAGATTAACTGTCATGTAAACCTTTGTAAATATTAGCATACAAAGTAACCTCCCACACACATCTTCATGTAAACTGTAGCACTGCTTGTGTGTAATTATTTTTGTCAGGGTGTAAGAAAAAATACATTTAAATGTTTATGTAATTACTTTCTAAAATCTCTGTATTGGCGTAAATATAAATAAATATTACTGTAAACTATAATTTGTTAAGAACACATGCAGCGTTTATCATCATGTGTAGAAGAATGTGTATCCTTTTCAGTTCTAAGACTTTTCACACTAGGATATACCTAACAATTATTCCGTCCTCACCAGTCTTAAGCTTAGATAAATGTAACCTCGAGTGACAAACAGCATGTAACATATTTTTATGTTAGTAGTAAAGAACAGGTTTTGAGTGTACCTCAAATCACTCTTCCTGAGTATTATGTTTATTAGATTTATGTCCTGCATTATTTTGTCCATCAGTTAAACCTCAAAGGATTTTTTTCTTTTTCTGAGCAGGTGCCAATGATTTCTCTCATCCCCCTGTCCTTCTGCAGTGTAATCATGGTAAGATTGTTCAGTGCCAGCTGGTCGAATAGCAAATGTTGCTTTCCATTGGCCCTGATCCTAAGTTCTGGTTGTTTCTCCTTCATCCAGGTGTGAATGTAGTGTGGGTGACCTGTTGCAGTATCAGTTTCTAAACTAATTGCTCTATTAGTTTATGTGTTATAGCTGAGGATGTTATGTTATATAGCTTGAAAGTTTCAAAATATCTGCTAATGCATGTCCATGAGATTACATTGTCTGTGTTGTTACAAGGAAACAGGAGTACTGTTACAACTTGCCTTGACATGCACCAACAGAAAACTATATTGTCTTATGTAGTGATGGTTGACTTGAAAATTGCTTACTTTCCATTACATCCATATATTTAGAAACAAAAAGAATGCACCTTTCTAATTTAAATTATATAATCATAATAAATATTACACTTCATAAATATACTTTGCAAACAATGATACATATTTCTATTTGAAAAAATTGAGTAGAATGTGTACTGGATAGAATATTTATAAGTACCCTTTTAGGATTGTGACATTGGTATGATGGGAGGACTGCCTCAGTGATCTTTCTAGCTACTGTATGTTGTCTGTAGATATGTGGTCCTCCAAGAGCTCTAGGACAAATTGTTTACCAGGGAAAAGCCAAACAAAAACCAAAGCATAATTTACTCACATGAAAGTTCTATTTAAAATGAGAAGAATCTCCCTTTGAACAAGGGTACTAGGATATATTCTTAAGAGCTAGGTCTGGAAGTGGTGTTTCTAGGAGAGTATCTATGAAGTGAAGAATGAGCATTAGTTGCAACAGCCATTGGATGACAGACAAGAATGAGAGATAGAGAGCCATGCATGATAGATTCTGGGAGTGGAAACTGGTTATTAAGATATGATTTCATGAGCTATGAAGGATTCAGAAATTGTGCAGAATGTTGGAAAATACAGCCTATGGATCAAAACTTCTTGATCAAAGGTGGTCTATCTCTCTTACTTAGAAGTTGTCCCATGGGAATGACCTCAGGGAGATGTCATAATACTCACATGCAACCAATTTGACTTTTGATATTGTTCTGGTCAACAAGAGGGTCACCTCAATATGACTTCAACTTGCAGAATGGAAAATTTTGTAAACTGCTGTTCAAAGTATTTTATGTTTTGGAAACATTGTATTTGGTGCTTGTAAGGGTAGCATCTACTAACTATGTACTCCCACTAGAAGACTCTCACTCATCAGAGGAATGACAGAAATATCTGCAGGCACATAACAGGGCAGAATGGCCTGTCTGATCTGAATTTGAGACACAAAATATTACTGGATTTCTTTTGGACTGTCTGTAATGAATACCATGTCTGAACACAACATAATTCAAAAGTGCACCTTGGGTCAAAGGTCAATGATCTAGTTTGTAGTAATATTATCTAGCCTAAGGCCGTATGTTGCGGTGAAGAAAAGTGTTGAGCTGTCAACTGATCACGTTTTCAAGCCATTCCCTGTATCCTCAGGTAAATTACACATGTGAGTGTTATAATAGGAACAATTTGCAGTACTGCTAGAGACATTAACTCATAGTGAATGCCTGACAAGCACACTTCCTGCTAAATATGAACACTGCCCAAATACTTCACATGTGAACAACATAGAAAAGTCTAAAAAAAAAACTTTAGACCTGATTGTTCTCGAAGACAATAATTTTCTTCTTTTCAAATTATTGCAACAAATTTTCTTTTTCCTTTTATTTCGCAAACATAACATTAAATGATTGTGGAGAACATTTACCTGGTAAGAATTGACCAATTTCAGTTTTTAGAGTTTTACTTAAAGATTCATCCCAAATTTTTAGTAAAGAACTCCTACATGAATTAAGTAGGATTTCTGAATATCCTGAGTATTCTCAATTTTGTCTGCCTTTGGAGTTGATTAGTTTATTATGAAGTGCCTAACATTTATTTTCTAAAACAGTGATCCTTTTGTCCATTACAATCATTTGCGCCACACTTCATCTGCCATATCTCTTCAATATGAGATGATATTCCGCCATTTGTGCGGAATATTTAATTAGGTGCTTCTTGTATTCTTCAAAACATTTTCATTTCCTTTATCTTCACCTCCTGCTTGTACATTGATTGACTGAGTTCTGAATCATTGCATGTATTGTTGTTGGTGAAGTCTTTTGACATTTCTGTTGGTGCATCAAAACCAGCTGTTTTGGAAACACATGATGAATGAGCCACTGATTTTGGTGAGTGACATGAATTTGAGCAGTCTTCACTGTAGCCTCGCTGCTAGCTGGGACAAAACCTACTAATCATTTGAGAGAGAGGGTGCAGCTCAGTTCTCCTCCATCACTGCAGTACTTTGCTTAATATTGACTGGCACCTGCAACTTGGGTTCAATCCACCCTGGCAATGCAATATGGTGAAAGACACACTGCAAATGGTCAGAAAGAATGGCAAAAGTGTTTTCTGTTTTCAGCTTTGTCTTTCAAATGCATTTCTTATGTTGTCCTTTGGTCATTGTTTTGATCAACCAGTGTTTTCAGAAGTTTCCTGTTTTTGGAAACACATCAATGCTTGATTCCTGATTCCTGCTATAATTATGATAAGCTTGAAGACTTATATCATCAAATTTATCTTTAACTAAATCCATTACTGAGCTGTCTCAATACTGGTCATGACCTCCATTACCACTTACCTCCAATTGTTCAAAAAGAGAAATGCACTAGATGAAATTAACATCCAGTGTACAATGATCATGTTGACATTATTACTGATTCATGGACATAAAAAAAACTGGACACCCTGACACCATGCCAGTCTGGAATTAGCTAAAATACTAAACAAAGCGGGTGATTAATTTTCTGGTATCTGTGAATTTTTTTATGTCCTCAGTTATTATATAACATATCTTTGTTTCTTTACGTTTAGCTGAACTTTCACATTAACAGTCATTACCATTGTACATTGTGTTGAAATATTCTCATTATATGTGCCTCCCTTGGTAAACCATCCACAAGTGCAGGTTACATTTCCATAGCTATTCAGATGACACACCACTATAGCGTACATGTTAGTCATGGTTAATTTCCTGGATGCTCATAGCTCAATGACTGGATTCCTAGATAGCATTACAAGGAGGATGAACAGGAATTTCCTTAAAGGAATACTGCATCCAGAAAATTATATTTTGTTATTTAATTGTTACTCGTCCTATGTAGTTTGTAGTCATGACCAAGACAATATTTAATCTGATTTTTCATGCAGAACAAGGTTTCAGACAGAACACAAGTCAATGGTGACTAACATATGGGCAACAGTGAACAATATCAAAATATTCATAAAAAATCTCATGTTACTCCTGTTGCAAAATCCACATGTGAAGTCATCCAGTCATATGCTCAAAACATCTCAAACACACGTAGTTTTACTAAAATATTAGTAAATAAGTCTCTTCCGTAAAATGCCCTCTTGACCTAAAACAGTAGTCTTAATAAATGTATCATTGTCTTAAAGAACAACACTAGTACAGGGACTTTGATGTTATCAGACCTTCATAATTTCATGACATATAATGTCTTGGATAATGTAATTTACATTGCCTAGGAGGGGGTGGATGATCATTTGGCCTAGGTCAACAAATTTTTGTATTCTTGAATACTGTGGGCTTCTAGGGGATTGATTTTTTCCTGGGTTTGGCTTTCAGGAGTGTTTAATTTACTGCACATCGTTGCCATTTGGCCATAGATATTATAAAAATAATAAACTAAATAATCACATCATAATGTAGAAAGAAAATGTCATTTCTGGAGTATTTTTTAAATTCTTTAATAAACCCTTTAAGTGTGGCTGTGTGATTAATATAATTCTTACCACCCCATACCAAAACACATTCCAGTAATTTCTGGTCTGAGTAGATATGAACTGTGGTAAAAAGAAGCTACATTTCCTTCTCATAACACACCAGAAAGAAGCTATTGACCCAAGGAAGGGAAAAATTAAAATAGCATCATTTGATCCATTTACAGCAACAAAGTAGCACAGCATTTAACAATGATGTCCAACCAGAAATTGGACACTGGTTTAATCCCTGGTTGGGTGGTCTGCAACAAGGAATCTATACTGTACCTATTCTCAACTGGAGAATGTAACAAACCCAGAAAACAAAATAACCTAATGCAACCCAAAAATAACAGAAGACTGCAGCCTCTCTAATTCCACCTAAAGTAACAGGTGATAATGTTTCAAGACTGTGGGGTGGCTGTTCACTGTGTGCACTCACACAGCTTCCAATTACCTCACTAATTTCTGCACAACTCTGACCACATTTCCTCCGGGCAGGTGAACTATTTTCCACAATTACTCTTCTGACACCAGGCTCACATGTGCTATGGACAGTTGCATCTTTTAATTCTTGGGAGTATTTTTAAGACCACTTCCAGTTTCCTTTAAGTAATTCCGGGATGGACATAGATCTAGAAAACCACTGGGGTCTCCTGCCTCACACTCAGTCTGGTGACCCTAGGTAAACCTGTCAGACTGATGTCCCACTTTTTACCAAAAATGTCAGACAACCCTGCAGGTGTCTCCATAGCAGTTTCTTGCTGCCTCTAGTTACAAGGGTGAGGGCTCTTTAAGCTTTTACAGTGCATTCCCTATTGTCCTGCCATTATATTCTTGTCTCTCAACTTTCAAAACTGTCCACTTTCACCAATTGCTGTTAGGATAAGCTCCAGCTTTCAGCAGTCTTATGATGAATAAAATGAATTCAGAAAATTGATGAATAGATTGATCTGTCTTCTGAGTTAGAAATAGATACTTAAGTGAAATAATTCCCATCTCCTGCAGGAACATGCAGCAAAGAATAAAATATTAACAAGACAAAAGTATTTTTGTTGTACCTGATGTTTACTGTGACTTAGATTTCGAAAATATAAACATGCTGCATAACTGTCTGCCACTCCAGAATGAAACCATATCCAAATTTGGATGGAAGTTGCATAGCAAGATTCATTTTAAGACACAGCTCCAACTCCTTCATTATATCTGACTTCTGGTACACTGGTGGCAGGACTATAATCTCTCCCTTAATGTTAGAAAAACAAAGGAGCTCATTGTGGTTTTTAAAAAGAAGAAGACAGACCACACTTCATTTTATATCAGAGTGGATGCTGAGGGTAGAGTCAGCAACTTCAGAATTCTTGGAGTCACCATTAGTCGTGACCAGAAATGGACACAGAACATCTCACCTATTGTTAAGAAGGCTCCATACCTATTTATACATCCATGTAAAGCTCCAACAATGCACTACAGCTCCTATAGATGCACAGTGCTGTTCATATTTTCTGGTTACAAAACAACCTGTTTGGCAACTGCTCAGCTCGGGACTGCATAGCACTGCGGAGGATGATAAAGTCCGTTCAATATATCACTTTCATATTACACTGCCTTCTGTTCAGGACATGTGTTCAGCGTGTATGACACATGCTTCCATAGAAAGGAAAACAGCACTATTAAAGATCTCAGCCATACTATATGGTCACTTTTCTCCTTTCTCCATTCCTATGAATGTTATAGGACCATTACAATTTGCACCATTAGATTCTGGGCCAGTTTTATCCACAGGGTATAAAGCTACGCAAACGCAGTAATGATAATAATAATAATACATTTTATTTATATAGTGACTTTCCCATGCTCAAGGCACTTTACAGACTCCCAGAAAGAACAGTAAGGTACATGTAACATTGGATACAAATATTTTCTGCATGGAACACTAGAACAGATAAATACAGGCTATAAAAAGTATTAAATACAATAAAGAGAAAAAATAAAACAGAGTAAGATGCTAAATCTATACTAATAAAAGGCAAAGCCCTCACTGACTGACTGACTGACTCATCACTAATTCTCCAACTTCCCGTGTAAGTGGAAGGCTGAAATTTGGCAGGCTCATTCCTTACAGCTTACTTACAAAAGTTAGGCAGGTTTCATTTCGAAATTCTATGCGTAATGGTCATAACTGTAACCTCTTTTTTGTCCATATACAGTAATGGAGGAGGCGTCATCACGCCTCCTACGCAATCACGTGAACTGAAAACAAAGAAGAGCCCCAAAGAGCGCTGAAGAAAACATTCATTACACAATTGAGAAGGCACAAGAGAGCGGCTCACGTGAACTGACTGAATGCAGCACGAGTGATCACTTCGATACTGCGCAAACAAAGCACGGTGTCAACTGTAAGTTTAAATTAAATTTATAGAAACGCTCCCGCTGCCGTTTGCAATACCATATTCGCGACATACAAGTTTAATGAGAAGACACGAGGTATAAACGAGACTTTGGATCACTTTGTAACGGACTTAAAATTGCTGTAGCGAGAAACTTTTAAGTGCCGGGTCTTCGCTAACATTAAATAAAGCCGTGGACATTGCAACATCACACAAGAGAGCGGCTCACGTGAACTGACTGAATGCAGCTTCACAAAAAAAAAGATCCTTAACAAACTGTTATTGGTATATTTTCCCTCAATTTAAAAAGGTTTTCTTTTCTTCTTAATAAAAATTTAAAAGCAGTACTTCGGCTGCTCTGGGGAAAAATGTCAGAACCTACAGAGAATGCAGTTTGTTGTGATTTTGCGAAACGTGGCTAACTACAACCATCCCAGATGCTAACGTGGAGCTACCCGGGTTTAGCACAGTTAGAGCGGACAGAGGTGCAAGTACCTGCTGGAAGCACAAAGGAGGAGGACTCGCTCTCTATGTTAATACACGGTGGTGTAACTCTGGACATGTTAACGTCAAAGTCTCCAATTGCTGCAGGGACATCGAACTGTTGGCCGTATGTTTGCGACCCTATTACTTGCCCAGAGAGTTTGGACACGTCATTGTTGTTATTGTTTACATCCTTCCTCGGGCGGACGTGGAGACAGTGAATGACATCATCCATTCTGCTGTTGCTAAGTTACAAACGCAGCACCCTGAGGTGCTTGTGCTAATCACTGGAGACTTTAACCATGTGATGCTGGACAAAACATTACCTGCCTTCTCCCAGTATGTGGACTGTAACACCCGGGAAAATAAGACTATTGATTTACTGTATGCAAACGTTAAAGACGCATACAGCACCACCCCGCTGCCTGCGCTTGGGAAAGCAGATCATAACCTGGTTCTGCTTCAGCCTCACTACAAACCAAGAGTGAGGGTCCTACCTACAACCACACGCTCATTCAGGAAATGGTCCCCTGAGGCAGAAAAGGCTCTGAGAGAATGCTTTGGAACTACAGACTGGTATATCCTGCAGGGATCACATAGTGAGAACATTGAGGGGGTTGTTGACTGCACTACTGACTACATCAACTTCTGTATGGATATTGTAGTTCCAGTAAGAACTGTACGCTGCTATGCTAACAACAAGCCATGGATTACAAGTGACATTAAGGGCCTTTTGAACCAGAAGAAAAGGGCTTTTAAAGGCGGTGATCAGCATGAGCTCAAGCGCATGCAGAAGGAACGTAGAGTCCAGCTCAGGGCGGCGAAGGAGCAGTACAGAAGAAAGCTGGAGCAGAAGTTGCAGAATAACAGCATGAAGGAAGTGTGGGATGGGATGAAGATCATCACTGGCTGCAGCTCGAAGCGGGGTACCACCATCGAGAGAGACGTGAAGAGAGCAAACCAAATGAACACATTCTTTAACAGGTTTGACCACCCTAACCCACTCTCACTCACCCTCCACTGCAGCCTCCACACATCCTTCTGCTGATACCAGCATAGGAGAGACATCCCCACCCACAATTACAACAGCGCAAGTGAGCAGAGAGCTGAGGAGACTTTGTGCCAGCAAAGCAGCGGGTCCAGATGGAGTATCGCCACGACTGCTGAAGGTCTGTGCATCGGAGCTGGGGGGTCATCTACAGCGCATCTTCAATCTGAGCCTGGAACAGGGGAGAGTCCCGAGGCTTTGGAAAACATCTTGCAACGTTAACATTATACAAAGTTATTGTCTGTTTTTACCTGCATTGTTATCAATCTTTAATTTAATATTGTTTTTTGTATCAGTAAGGTGCTGCTGGAGTATGTGAATTTGCCATTGGGATTAATAAAGTATCTATCTATCTATCTATCTATCTATCTATCTATCTATCTATCTATCTATCTATCTATCTATCTATCTGTCTGTCTGTCTGTCTGTCTGTCTGTCTGTCTGTCTGTCTGTCTGTCTGTCTGTCTGTCTGTCTGTCTGTCTGTCTGTCTGTCTGTGTTATATTTAGTGTATGGCAGTGGCTCAGAAGTTCAGATCTGGAGACCCCGTGGCTGCAGATTGCACAACTCTGAATGTTAAAATGGAATAATTACTTCACTGCTATATTCACTTATCTGTTTATTTGGAAGAAATCCTTCTTAATGAGCGTTTAAGTTAAAACAGCAGGAATATAATTGCCCCCTCTTTAGCATTCAAGTTGTTTGTGTCTATGTCTGTATTGGTCATTGCTGCTCTCCAACATTTGAATACAATTAATGGAGCCAAATATATAGAAACTTCAAAATAAAATGGCAAAAGAAATGAAATAATTTAAAGACATGGCAATGAATACAAATATTTAAGAATTCCTTAAAAATATTTGTAGGCCAGGTAACTAAACAATTAGATTAATTAAATGGAAGAATGATACATAGATTGTAGAAGTCGCTGCCTAATCTTCAAAACCACTGGACTGCTGGTGTCCTGTATTGAATTATTTGTTTGTGTTTGTTCACTGCTTGTTGTTGGTATTGTACAGTTACACTTGCTCATTTTAAAGTCATCTCTTCATTTAACTTACATGAATTTAAAATATATAAGGAAACTGAAGCATGTGAATAAAATTCACACAAACCCTGACAGACTGGTTACATTTCACACAGACAACAACCATGAATTTACGCAATTCTAAACTTCTAACATTTGTATTCAAAACACAAACCAATGCATCACCATACTGAACTTTTTTAATATTTGTGTGAAATTCACTTAATAATTGAGAATTTTTTCCATCATGATTGTAAAGACTTTTAGCTTGTAACTAGAGTAACTAATATATAGTAAATGAAAATGAAACAAAAAAATGATCTTTTCCTCATAGAAGTGAAAAGAAAATGTAACTTGCTATAGTCAGGATTTTTATATGTTTTTCTAAGGTATTTCTGCATGTTTTTCGTTTTCTGCATGTTTTTCTCCATCACAGGCAAAATATAACTACTCCAATGGTGTTTAAAACTTGAAAGTAAATTTTATGAAAATGATAATGAAGTTTTAGTTTACCAAGCATTTCTGGTCAGATGCTAGGCGATAGAGCATGCTATGTAGATCACAGATCAATAGATGTTTTACTTAAGCCGTAAAACACCTTGAGCAGCCACATCTTAAGTATTATGAACCATTCTGGCCCCTTCACCACAGTAAGCACATTATGACAGGGTATCCCCAGCAAAGTATTTACTTTAGGACTACAAAGTGAATAAAATGGAAGGTTGAAGCAGTTGAATCTTTTCACCTAGCATAAAGATAGATTAAGGAGATACAAGGTATTCTTGTGTTAAGTAATTTAACCAATAATAGAAATATCTGTCAATCCAACTGACATTTGCATTTTAACTACTGTATAATGCTTGCTATATTTTCATACAATGGGTGGAAAGAAAATTTATGATTTGATAACAATATAAACAGGAAATTTTTATATGCCATTCTGGTCCTGGTAGCTTTGTTAACTTGTCTGCAAAACTGCCTTCCCAATCAATTCATTTTCATTACTATTCTAGAAGTTTAAATATTCTCTTGTGGCAAATGTTTTTAAAAGCCATGCATATATAGGTGGACAACAGAGTTCTGTGTTTCCAGTTGCTGCCTCTACTTCTCTCATTGCCATGCATTAATTCTCTTGGTTCTGTGCTGCTTACAGTAATGCAGTTTGCCAGTGATTCTACAGGCCTGACTGGTAATGCCTGTGTTCCAGTCTTTAAAGTGCTCTACGCACTCTCTGACACTGTCACTACCCCTTTATTATAATGACATAATGGAATGGATACATGTAAGACCTTTATAATTTCTCTTTTTGTGTCAGCCACCAGAAAACCTATGCCATTGTGTGTCTATACAGAGCAATCATTAACTTATTGGAGGACATATGTCTAGTCATGGCAAATTGATTAATTTCAATTTTTTATGTTTAGTGCTATATTTGTTTTTATCATCTTTTATTTTCAATTAAGTTCTGTATACTGTGTAGCTAGCTGCGTTTTCCCAAAGGTTCGTTTTTCTGAAAGTACACTGAGATTACAAACATAGTTCACTCTGAATTTTCTTCAGATTGTTTTACATGACCTGAATGTTCTGTTTAGCTGTGGGTACATTGATGAGTATGTGCCTAATTAAAGTTACAGAAACCATAGGTGTATATGAATTATTATTATTATTATTATTATTATTATACCACCGTGACCCTGTGTTCGGATTCAGCGGGTTGGATAATGGATGGATATTATTATTATTATTATTATATTCTGTTAATATTCTCATTCCTGTTTCATTTATACTATGCTGTTCTCAATACACTTCCCCTCTACATGATAGTTCTTTATCTCTTACTAGCTGAAATACCCAGCATTGCCCAGGAGGAAAATAAAGTGTTTTTTTTTAATTGTTTGAGAAAAACATAATTAAAAAAAACACAACTTTAAAAATAAAAATAAATTAACAAACAAAAAAGACTCACTAATGTCCTTGCCTTGCAGTCTTGTATGTATGTTATCATCCAGTTGACGCTTGGAACCAGCCAACTCTATTTAATTTAAAAAGCAACAGGGGTATGGTGCTGCTTAAACATAATGAATGCTGGCAGTCACCTGCTATATACTAACTGTGTAAGCTGTGTGTAAGTATTGAATTCGTCAGAAGTACTCTGGCCATCTCTCTGCTATGAGGATTCGTGTTGCGGACGTGCTCGCATCGTTTGTGCATTAGCTGCTAAATGACTGTCTTTCTTAGGAGGTTTCCTTTTGCTGGTGTGCTGTCCTTGCTTGCGTATCCTCGGAGCTGGAGCCCTCACCCCAACTCTACATGTCACTTCTGGCCCAGAGAGACACACACTTGCACCCGGCCAACTCTATTTAATTTCAAACGCAACAGGGGTGCAGTTGTGCTCAAATATAAAGAATGCTGGCAGTCAACTTCAGTTCGGGCTCTGGTGGTCGTTCCGAGTGTCAACTCAATGATAACATGCATACAAGACCGTAAGAAGAACCCCCACCGTACCCAGAAGAAGGTGGGTTAAGGTTGATTTCACCCTACAGTATTTTAATTAACCATTGAGAAACATGTTTACCAATTTTCATGAAAATTGCTCCAGCCATTCGGACATGATGCTGGAACATACATACATACATACATTGACTTTATATATAGATAATTCTAAACAGATTCATTTTTACATTCTAGACCTTAAATGTGGCTTTACTAAGTAGTAGAGTGTTAACCAGTAAAACTTTGTATATTAATGATCTTATCAGTGATTGACTTTCTTATATTGAGTGAAATTTGGCTCAGTAGTGATGATGCAGCAGTGTGAACTGAAGCAGCACTACCAAATAAAGTAAAAAAAAGTTTACTGAGTATTTTCTCAACCAATGAAACTGTAAAGATATTGGTTTTGGTACTTTTGCATTTTTATACATACCAATAAAGTGGAATATTTTTGCAGCTGACAAAATGACTCCTGAAAAAATTGTTAACAAATCTTCTGGCATGAAAATACCTCGGAAAACTCAAAGAGTGTACAATCTTAAGATAAACTGCTGTAGAGCTACATGTAAATGGAGGAAAACTAAATTATCAGTCCATTATGTAGTATTAAAGGTAGCATATAACAAAGCAATCAGTCTTGAGAGGCAATCCTATTTTTCTAAAATTATAAAAGATAAAGCTGGAAATCCAAGATTTTCATTCTCAGCAGCTGATCATTTTCTAAACCCAGTTCATTCAACAGAATGCCTCCTGAAAACATCTAATGAAACTTGTGACTTTTGCCACATTTTCAAAAACAAATTAGAAATAATAGAATACATCTCTCCAAAATGAATTATGTTGAACCTCAGGATGCTCTCTTTAGAGAATTACATTTCTTCACTGAAATAGGTTTTCCAGAACTCTATGGGAGAATTTCTCAATTTAATCCCTCCACTTGTGTCCTTGATCCAGTCCCAACAGAGCTATCCGATGTGCTAACTGATAGTGTACTTCACATAGTTATCTTAGCATCAGATACCAGGGTCTTCCTAGGTTGTCAAATCCCTGCTTAATAAAAATAATCACAACTACTCTGTACTTGACAACTATAGACCAATTTCTAACAGAGGCGTGACCACGGGGGGGCTGGGGTGGACACTGCCCCCCCAGAGACAAGCCGTGCCCACCCTGTGAAATGCTCTGTCTGTCCAATGAAAACTCTGGAGAAGAATAACATTTGATTTTCAAAACTGAGTTGCTTTCCAATCGGCCCGTTTGAATTTGGCAGCGTATCCGTCAGTGCCTTCTCCACTAAACAGGCACCGCGCTGCTCACAGTTCACTTCGCCGCACATTTTGCAGCACGTTTTGATCCTGTTGACCGCATTCTTTAATTAAAACAGCGTATACATTCCATTCTTCTTTTATTTTCTGGTCGGTAACACCAAAGGCTATGCATAGGTGGTTTTATTAAAAAGCAGACATCTTCAACCTCTGTCCCTCCGCAAGCTGCTGGCTCCACGGTTGAGCCCAGCACCACTGCTACCAACACGGAGCACAGTGCACCCACGTCGGGAACTGAAACTCCAAAAGATGTAGATAAGCCTACACAATCCTCCAGCTCTGCGCCCGTGTCGGGTACTCCAAACCTCTGCCTTCAACAAAATATACAGTCTGGTCTGCCTGACTTAAATATGGATAGCCCATCCCAGCCCATTTTAATTAATTATCCCAAGCGCGCATTCGGAAAGACACTTAGATGTTTTAGTGCAAGCTGGTATCAGTCTCGACCATGGCTTGAGTATTCTGTTGTCTGTGATGGCAGCTTTTGCTTTGCCTGCCGCAAATTTAGTGTTTCCAATTCGGACCGTGAGGACATATTCACCAAACACGGCTACACTAATTGGAAAAAAGCTCTAGAAAAAGTCTGTGGCGGCTTCCACAAACATGCGTCTAGTATCCCGCACGTCAGAGCCATGTCTGCATCACAGCACTCATCATTGGTGTGTCTTCAGCTGCATGCAAAAGCTCTTTCTCTACTTTGAACCGCATTCTCACTCCACTCCGCCAAACAATGCTGCATTCAAGGAAGAGAAATGTAGTCATTCTGGCACATGAGAAAAACATCACAGAAAATCTAGACATGAATGAATTTATTTCAGAATTTGCCAAGAGTAACCGCAGACTGGTCCTGTAGATAATATCCAGGTTAAACACTGGAAACTGATGTCCTATAGCCTCCCATGTCTACAATAAGCCAAGTTTCTGTTCTTGCTCTCATATGTTGTATATATTTGACTTTATTGATATTTACCTTGTAGATGTAGTTCTATATTTGTTCACAAAAAATAATAATACAAGTTCCATTGCCTCTGTTAATTTTATTGAACAATAGGTTATGATTTATGCCACAATTTTTGCTTTTATATGTTATATAAAACTATGTTGTTATTATTATTTGACCCCCCTACAAAAATGGGGATGGATGGATGGATGGATGGATATTTTTTGCCCCCCCAGACAAGCCAAATGCCCACCCACACTTGATGTTCTGGCCACACCTCTGATTTCTAACCTGCCCATTTTAAGTAAAATTCTGGATATAGCAGTTTTTCAACAATTAAATGACTGTTTAAATAAATATTCTATTCTTGATAAGTTTCAGTCAGCTTTTAGAACAAATTATAGTACACAAACTGAACTGGTTAAAGTAGTAAATAATTTGGGCAGGCCTCTCAGGCAGTGTCTTAAATTGGTTTTAGTCTTATTTAACAGGTATAAAATTCTTTGTTAGTTGTGGTGATTGCAGCTTAGAGGTCCATAATATAGTATATGGTGTACCACAAAGATCTATTCTAGGCTCGCCATTATTTTCAATCTATATGCTCCCATTAGGCCAGATTATCTCAAAACACACGGTGAACTACTGCAGCTATGCAGATGACCCACAGCTTTACCTATCTATAGCACCTGATGACTCTGATGCTCTGAGCTCTCTGATTCTGAATGGATGAGTAGTAATTTCCTCAAGCCATTAGTAAAAATAGAAATAATGAAAGCATGATCCTTTAGCATTTAAGTCAAGATGGAATTTTGGTGTAATCTTTGACTCTGACCTAAACTTTAAATCACACTTTAACCAGATTATTATGGCTGCATTTTAGCTATATTACTGTAATGCACTACTAACTGGCCTCCCTAAGAAAGACAACATTCAGTTGCAGTTAGTTCAGAATGCAGCAGTAAGAATCTTAGCCAGAAAAAGAAAATCAGAGCACATCCCGTTTTAGCATTCTTACTTTGGTTATGTGTATCCTTTGGAACTGACATTAAAATATTACTAATGAAATGCAAAAACATTTAAATAATCTTGGTTGTTCTTATATTTTGTAGTGCCTGTCTTCAAATATTCCAAGTCGTAACCTTAGCTGTTCTAATAGCAGTCTCCTTATTATTCCAAGAGCCAAGCATAAAAGAAGTGGTGAGGCAGCCTTCTGCTGTTATGCATCAAAAACCTGCAATTTTTTACCAATAGACATACAATAGGCTAATACCATGGATCTTTTTACAAAAACTCCTAAAAGCCTGCTTTTTTAATTAGTTATTTTTCATAAATACATTTTAGTTCTAGCCTTAATAAATTAGATATGCACATACTTGTCAATGAATCTGTAATCTTTATTAATCTTTTGTTTTCTCTGTTTTCTTTCTGGTTATTCCGTGGTAGTTTTGTGCCACCACCCCCTGATTAAAGTTCTGGGCAGCTGCCTGTGATGTCTGAGTTAAAGCAGATTTCCGAACTTCCCACTGCATCAAATCCTCTAACATGAACCCTAAACAAAATGAATAAATAACTACTTAAGAACATTTATGTAATGCAGATTGACCAATGGGCGCTAGGCAGTCTTTTAGCCTTGAACTCCTATAGATTTTGGGGTTTTTTTCTCCAGTTTGAATTGAGCTTTTTATTTTTAATTTTATGTCTATTCTGGCCACCTGACCTTATCATCGGACTCACATTTAGGGACTTAAAATAATAAATTCTATATTTAAGGACTATACTTCTCTTAATTATATATCTATCTGATGTAAGTGTGCATTATTTATTTTTGCATACTATTTCTTCATCATTATTCCTATGTAATTTTACTTAGTTTTTCTTTGCTTGTTCTATCCTCCTGGGTATTGGACCTTACTTTATTCTTTGCTACTTAGTATTGCCTAATCTTATTTTTTTATTTTTCTTTTTTCTTTCTTCATCTTGTAAAGCACTTTGAGCTACATTATTTGTAAGAAAACATGCTATATAAATAAATGTTGACTATTTCTTTGACATCTTGTAAAGCACCTTGAGCTAATTCCTTTGTATGAAAATGTGGTATAGAAATGAATGTTGTTGTTATGGTGACTAATACTGTACAATGGCAAAATATATCAAGCATTTCCATAAAGACAAAAAAATCTCATATTACTCGTGTTACAGAATCCACTTCTGGAAAAACTGGCGCAGGGCAAAAACAGGAAATGCATTCACACCGGACTGAGCTTTTGAATTGAAGATAGGACTGGATAACTGATACAACAGGTTAACTGGCATTTCGATTAAGTGACACAAGTAATGTGAGATTTTATTTTTTTTTTTTATTGCATTTACTGCTGGTCACCGTACATGCCTATTATATTGTATCAGAAATGTTCACCATGAAAACATGAGATTAACATTTTTTTTCTCAGTTATGACAACAAATCTTGTGAGGTAGTAACATATTAAAAATATTTTATGTTGAGTTTTAAAAATAGCTTAAAAATTCTTAATTTTAATTCATGAATGATGATGAGTCATTTGTATCTTCTGAAATGCAATTTGAATTTAATAATTAAGGTAATACGATCTTCTTTCACTTTGAGTTAATTATTAAACTAATTTTAAAATGTTAACTGATTTCATGATAACCTACAGAGCTGTGAAAACCTGTTACTGCTTTTACATTTGATTGAAATTAGCAGTCCCAATGCAAATTTTGTTTTATAATTGTGAGAATTATAGGTGCCCTTAATTTGCAAAGATTTGCCAGGAAAGGTGTACGAGCCCCCATTGGCCCATATTAAATACCTATTATTTCAGTATACCTCACTACTACTAGAACAAAGTTTTCTTGTTGGCGTAGGGTGAGCACCACATTAAGATTTTCTGTGAAATCCGCTATGACCTTCCAGTCAGCATCTATCACTATACTGACAGAGTTCCTCCTCGTTCATATGTCTTGGTGAGATTTGACTGGATTAGAAAGGATGTATGCTTCAGGTGGGCCGTGCAAACAAGGGAGAATACTGTTTGTGGTTTGAGGGTTTGTGGGTAACATTTGATAAGAGAACTATAGAGGTGTTATAGATGAAGCCAGAGGTGTGTTAAGCAGAAAAATGACAACATCGTATTCATATCATCTTCCTCTGGTTTGCTTAAGATATAATATTACAATCAGATCATTTTCATCTGCTGAAATACAAATAAAGCTATAATACAGTAATAGGAAAGGTATATAAGCAAAGGGTTGTAAAAAAATACTTTCTGAACACCCAAGTTCCATTTTTATTTATTTAAATACTTTGTTTTAAATGTTGTGATTATTATAGAGTCACAACAACCTATAGTACTACAATGCACATTTAAAAAAAATCCTAAAGCATTTTAAACAGAAAAGTACAATGTGAATTTGGTATCCTACCGCCATTTTGTCCTCCTGTTCTGGAACCAGGTCTTGACTTGTGCATCAGTCATCTTTAGAGCCTTTGCCAAGGTAGCACGTTCTGCAGATGCAAGGTACTTCTGTCGATGGAATCGTTTTTCCAGCTCACAAATCTGAACGCGGCTGAAAGATGTCCTGGGTTTTTTCCTTTTGGGAGGTGTTCTGTTTTGGTAGGGATGTCCAATTCTTCTAGTGACCGAAAAAGGAGACAGGGCAGCTGTGAGGAAGAATGAAGGCTTGTCAGCTGTAGAGGTCGTTGTGTAGTTATTGCATTTATTACACATCTTGATTAGAAGTGATAACATGCTGATCATTCTGCCTTATTAATATTACTTTATTTATCCATAAGTTATTTTAATTTGGAGATAAAATTAAATGTATTTGTTTTCAAAATGAACACTTCTGCAACATAAAAACATCTCAGCAAGTAAAACCAAATCATCAAATGAACACATTCAGCAAACAAATTGCAGATAAAATAGTCACAGCAAAAAGAAACAGTAACACAACAATTACATTTAATTCAAATATACCTTCACTTTATTTACAATTCTTGTGCTTGCAAAAAATTGAATTAACTTTAGTTTTCCATAGCTTCCATTTTCTAACCTGTTTATTGGGGATTAGGGTCACAAGGAATAAATGTCTAACTCTGTGGCGTCAAGTACAAGGCTAAAACCAACCCAGTGAAATTCTGACAATGAACCAGACCTTACAGGGCACATTCACCAAATAACATTTGTCCAAGTTGTGAAAGGAAAAATGTACTATAGTGTGTCATACACGTGCGTCTAGGAGGGAGCTGAGTGGACCAAGTGGAG
Source organism: Erpetoichthys calabaricus (assembly GCF_900747795.2). Taxonomy (NCBI): domain Eukaryota; kingdom Metazoa; phylum Chordata; class Cladistia; order Polypteriformes; family Polypteridae; genus Erpetoichthys; species Erpetoichthys calabaricus. Next base: position 52,811,364 of record NC_041398.2, read on the forward strand.
GTAATTACCTGCCAGGCCAGGGGGTGGCGGGGTACACTAAACCTACCTCTGTTATCTCTGCAGGCCAAATATGGGAAAACATGCCTGATTCAACATCACCTCCAGCTTCGGCACCCAGACTGACATCACTTCTGGTTCAGGTGCCCAGACTGATGTCAATTCCAGTTGGGACCAAATAACATCACCTCTGATTTTTGGCTTATAAAGCCGCTATCTTTTCCTAACCTCATCAGTTCAGTTCAGGACTCAAAACAATGCACATGAGTGCTCCATCAAAACCCTTTTGCAGCCAGGGACAATATATGGGTGGGTGCCCCAAACCTTTATGTGTGTGGCGATGCTGTTCATTTCACAAGTGTCAAAATGTATCTAAGCCATCCCATGAGGAATTTGTACAGATTCTATAGCATCACATTAGCAAATCTGACAATGAAAACATAAAACATTTATTAACCATTGTAGACACAGTGGAAGGAAGGCTGTTTTTGCCAGAATTAGTAGGCACTGAGTTGTACAGTAATGAATAATTATTAACACTAAACTAAATATACAAATGCAGACGTTGATCCAAAAGCATATATTTATCCATCACTTTGCTTACTATGGAATACATTGGAACACACTTTCTTTTTCCTTTATTAGGCTTATTATTTTTGATTTAAAAAGTTTACAGACTTTGTTAAATAAGTAAAGTTAGATATTTTTAGTTGAATTTAAATAATGAATGACTGTTGAAATTTTATCAGCATGATAATTTTAGAGAGAGTAGAACATCACAGCAGACAAAAATTCTAAATCAAGCACAAGTCAATACAAATAGAACATAATGCATATTATATAATGTCAAAAGATTTATGATAATGTCAAAGTATATCTATTAAAATAAAAGTTACTAAGATAATTAACAGCAGTTAGGATGTAGAACTATATATAAATGAGCTTCCATTTATTATTGCCAACTTCGGGTTCTAAACTGATGAATGCCAAACAGACCTATGTAATGCTTTTTATATATAATGTCCCAAGAATAGTGCAAATAATTACATTGATACAAAATGAATTGACTTCACTGTGTTACTCATATCACTGTTTTAAATTATTTTTATTTTTTCAATTGTGAATTGTACTCTTTCCTAAATTTTTTTTCCAAACCTCTGTCTATATTGTTTCAAAATGTATTAAAGCTACATTAATGTTTTTTCTATTCATAAGTGTTGTTGCAGTTTTATTTGTTTTATATAAACAACACATAATGGTAAATAGTATTAATTATTAAAACAATGATAGATTAATAGGGTCACTACTAAGTAACCACTTTATATACAATAAAAACAACTGTCTGAAAACTTAACAGTGTGAAGTATCTAAAAAGCTTTTGTGAGATAAGGCTCAAGGCCCTTTGTCCGGGCAAACTTCAGTCTCATCTGGGCAGCTACCCCTGAGAAAGGCTAAAAGGGGATTTTCTACAAATGGATGTTCTAAATTACAGGGTTTGGCTGTAGTTTCCACAGATGCCCAGGGAAATGCTCTGGAGACTTCCATAGAAGAAACAGGCTGGAGGCTGCCCATCAATCCAGACACCATTCTTGAACTTTGGCCCCTAGCTTGTCTTTCCTGAGACTGATGCACTAAAGAACAATTCTACGAGATTCAGTCAGAAAGCCACTTCAAAGTCTATCAAGACTATTATTTGGCTGATATATTGTGCTTTCCACATTCATTAAAATATGAGGTAGGTATGTGAATGTTTTCATTTTATGAAAATGCCACAAAGTGATCAGAACCATATACTGAAATTAAAGGACTTAATGCTGGAAAACACTTTTTTTTCCCAAGATGCTCTTTCAGACATTTTTTATATTTCTAACTTTGATGGGAACATTTGACATTTGCTGCTCCTAGTAAATACTTTAGGCATTATGCTCAGTTCAATTAAAATGCATTCATCCTTTGTAGGTTGACTGGTGACCACAAGCTGATCTTCTTTAGGATGGTGTGGATGTGCGTGTTAGTAGATAGTGCATTGGATTAGAATCCCTCCACCACTGATTCCTAAATTGTGGCCAATGCTTCCAAGGTTGCATTTTAGCACTGAAAACTACATTTCAGAATTAGATTGGGAAAAATAAATGAAAAAATAAATTAATTTACATTAAATTTACTTTATTTATTAAGAATAATTATACGTTTTTAGTAATTTACAATATGCTGGTAAGAATCTGTGGGCTATACTATACACAAGTTTTAACATTCTGTGGTTCTAAGCTGAGAGGCAAACTACAAGATGAACATGACAAGATGTGTCTTTGTCAAACAAAGCAGCCATAATGAAAATATTACTTATCGGCAAACACCTTTAGTGCTTACCCTGAAAGCTTTCTAGGACAAAACGTGAACAAATAACGTGAGTTTCTTGTTACTCTATAAAAATAATACTAATAAATATGTATGCTCTCGCTAAGAGGAGACAAACATTCAGGTTGATACATCAGTCCATAACTCTTGCCTAGGAGAAGACATCAAAGTAGAAACATTGCAATGTTAATTTCTATTTGTTTAAGGGCAGATGTAGGCTTTGGTGACCCAATCTGAATCCTATAACCCCATTTATACAAGTGCTTCTAAATTCAACTTCGATGCTCTATAGAAACACAGTTTAGGGAATAGCTGAGTGAATCTAGATGAAGAATGTTAAAATGATGTGTATCTGTGGACCATTACTCAAATGAACATGAAAAGTTTCATTATGTACTGTATTTTTGATATCACTGAAAATGTAATCATAAATGTACCCTATCACTACTTTTAAAAACCACTTATAATTGTGCTAACATTAATAAAAGTGCTGTATAAAATAAAGGTTGGTTGGTATATATCCATTGTAAACTATGACTTGATTTAGGTCATCCTGTGTTAATGTAATATCTATCTATCTATCTATCTATCTATCTATCTATCTATCTATCTATCTATCTATCTATCTATCTATCTATCTATCTATCTATCTATCTATCTATCTATCTATCTATACACACATGTAATTATCTGTTTCCTCCATACCACCACTTCACAGAAGAAGAACAAAAACTATAATTCTTGATATGCTACTGTGTATGTGTGTGTGTGTGTGTTTGTGTGTGTCTGGTACTTTCAAGCAATCTGAATAGTCAATTTGACTTTGGTGATGTGATCAACAGAGGAATAGCCCAGCAAGAGTGATCGAGACACATGAGTATACCAAGTAAAGGCATAGGATGAACACTGAGAGTCACCTTCAAACACAGGAAGTATTTCAGGAATATGAATTATGTTTTCACAGTGGATGATTGCTACCATTAGTGATAGTGAAAAAGCAGACAGAAGATGAGTAAGGTGTCTCAAAATTACAGAGTCTGAGAAGCAAGCTTTACTGGAATCCAAATGAAAGAGGGAGTGCCCAGGCAGAAAAAGTTGAGAAACGTGAAGATACTGAGGAAAAGCAAATGACATTTAATAATGATTCAAATGTTTACAATATACTGCATGGGAAATTTTCATTGACCCATTGACTGAATCATATAATTCTAGTGTTGAAGGCTGATGGAGTCTATTCCAGCATGTCAAATGAAAAGTATGAACTAATTCTAAACAGAGCACCAATGGACAATTTCCATTCCATTATTGTTTAAAATTTTATTAAAAAAAACCTGAGCCAGAGACAATCCATATCTGGGTCTGTAAAATCACATTGTAAACCGAATTAATCCTTGAAAGTGACATCACCTTGTTGGAAAGTGGTTGGAACTCTTAACAAACAATTACCGTATATTCTCAAGTATAAGTTGGGTCTTGAAACCTGAAAAATCGATCATAAAATTAGACCCTGATTTTTACGCCCATTCAAAAATGCGACACTTTTTTTTTTATTACATCTTCTTCCCTCCTCCAATCTCGCATCAGTTTCTCAGACGACACATTTTGTTGCAGCAGCGCAATTTCTTTCATTACTTCAACGACTTTTAATTTAAAACCAGCTTCATATTTTCTTCTGATCGAAAATTCCATTATAGATAAGGGATGCTTTTACCATAAACGGTGTATGAGGGTGTAAGATACAAAAAACACAAATTAGTGCAAATGTTGCTTCGGAATAGTTCAGGTATTACCGTGTGGTCACGTAGGCACAATAGAGAGAGAGAGAGAGAGGTTAGGAGCACCCGCTAATACAGCGCATTGCCGCACCCACATAGAAAAAAAGGCAGTGTGCTTCCTGGTTACTCTCTCAGGTGGGCATTAGCATATCATAAACTCTTGTACCAATAGTGTGAGTTTTCTGCATTCGACTTATACGACCGACATTATAAAATCCCAGAAATTATATTGTAAAGTCAAGTCCCGACTTATCTGCAGGAAAAATTATTCGCGAGTATATACGGTATATATGTGTAAAGTGTTAGATTGTGTTAATTTTCTTCTGTTTTAGTGAGCCACGTATATTTGAGTGTTAAAAATATTAGTACACAAGATTGCCATCACTGTGCAGAAGGTATTGTTTCAAAAGCACTGTTAACTCAAATAAATAATAACATATGTAAATAAGGTAATGTTAGATTATGAGGCAGTACAGGATCTTTTTGACAGACAATTATATTTATTTGAGCTGATGAAGAGTTTATTCAGCCAAATAATTACAAATTAATTAATATTAAATCTAAAGATATTGTATTTGGGGATGAAATACACTTATATTGCCATTTAATGGTGAAATTATTTCTAAAGACAGATAACAACAAAGAAAGTAAAATCCCACACTAACGAGTTATCAAATGATGTCACTGCAAAGGTTGCCAAATTACAGAAATCTTTTTATGTAGGCAAACAAAAACTAGCACCACACTGAATAAAATTAAAGCAAAACGCCTACATTTAGTGAGCAATCATTATAATATGACACCTTTTATTGTGTATGCATAATGAGATTTTATATTTTTATTAATAAAAGTGACATATTTAGGATATGCTCTTTAAATACTCTACACTGATTTGCAGTTTTGTACAACAATGGTGTTACTCTTGTACATATAGCAGGTCATAGGGACTAATAAAACCTGCTTAAAGCATTCTTAAGAGGAGCATTTATTTTGATTTTTATGTTCACGAGAAATGATGCTTGTAGAACCGCAATTTTTATAGTTTCTGAACCCAGTCGCCATTTCTAAACACACACTTTCAGGAGCAGTGTCAGAATAGCCTTTGGGGCAAAGTGACTTTAATAAAGCATATATTTAAACCATTCTCCCACATTTGTGTATGCTAGATGAACAGCTGATGTGGCATTTGGTTAAACTGTACAATCACTATAATATTGATAAATGGAAATATTCTAATGGAAGTAAGCATGTAATATAAATGAGGCCCATATAATTTGGCAGTGTGCTTATGGAAATATCTTTCACGTGGAAACTATCATTATAACTCAAAAGCCATGCACATCTTCTGCTGTGGGATTTGCTAAAATTTACTGACTAGAGATGTTACCAGCACAGCAATTTCCCTTGCAACCCGATAAATGGAAGCTACACATTTTTAGAAATCTACAAAAGAATAGGGACAGTGCTAATTTATTATTCTGAAAAATTTGGGGTGGGTATGCATTATTGAATGAGTAGGCTTTGAAAGTGGTGCAGAGAGTGTTTAACATGAAGAAAAGACTCAATTGGTTCTGGATCTGGACCCATTTTTAAAATATAATAAAACCTTATTTTATTACATTCCCTTTGTGTGGTTGCATAGGTTTTCTATAAGTGCTCTGTTTTCCTTTTGCATCACGAAGTCATTCTTTTGGAGGTTAACTCTACAGTATATAATAGCTACTGTTTGTGTGTGTGTGTGTGATTGGGAAAGTAAGGACAAAACTGAAGTATTCATCTACTTCCAAAATTCCTGAACTTGTTTGCAGTAGTAACTGTCCTTGAATAAATGTAGAATGTGCCGACAGCCTAGTATCATGCAAGTTCATTGGCCAGGGTCTCTAAAAAAACTTCCTCCAATTATGGGTTAGAAAGTGAAACCTCCACACTCAGGGCAGCCCATCCAATAAATTAAATGAGGATAACTAATTGCTGAATGCCGACTGTAATTTTCTCCTCCAGCCATCAAGAAACTTTTAAACCTGCTTCCAGCATAGAAGCTGGAGCCTACAGTACTGCAGCAACAGCAGCCACAAGTTATGGTCCATCTATGGATGGGCCAGCAGCCCATAGCAGGGCATGTTGACACGTACATTCACATTCACTTACAATAATATGGGCTCATTTCAAATGTTAAAGAAGATGGTGATAATCTACCAACAAGCAAGAATCTAATCAATATCCAAGTGGTGTGAGGTTTTCAAGCAGCAAGTTCTCCAAGCACATCACTAACCACAAAGTGTTTTATCTTCATGTGAGCTTGCAATAAAGTTGCAGAGCTCCCTTCTAATAAATGTGAAATATTTTTTACTGACTTTTAGTGGAATAAATGTGTCAGAGAAAGAGAAATGAATAGTGAAGCATCAAGGTTTTTTCATCAACTATACATCATCTTTATCAATTGAAAAGATTTACAGGAGACTAAAGAGGAAAATAACATTTCGTAATGATCTTTCACTAATATGAAATCATTTACAGAGTGCTAAACATTGTGAAGAGCTTTGCTGGCACAGAAGCATAGCAATAAATGAAAAACATTGATGGGCTAGGCAATAATGAAATGACACAGCAGCAGGGACTAAAAGGCGCAAAACACCATTTCTGATTTTCCATGAAAGGAAAAACATTTAAACAGAAACTTTGGCTGTAAAAATGCTGTAATTCTTCATGTGTCAAGAAAAGAATAACTCCATGTTCAGGTAACCTGAAATTACTTCTATGGAGGTCAGCAGTAAGCCACATGCTTAAAAGCCCCTTCCAGTCAATGGGCTAACAGCTGAGAATAGTTAGCAACAAGGACTCCATAGACAGGAGGAATTAAAATCAGAGGTTAGACAAGGAGAGTGTTTCGTCAAGAATGACAAAAGCATGTATACAGAAGTGAGAAAAAGGACCAGCCAACCCACGGGGTAGATTGTGTCCTATATTGCTTACATAGCGTCAGAAGACATAACACATTTATTTATACCCTTTTGGGGTTTCTGCTTTGTTCCCTGTTGTAGTTATTACTTGTTTTGTTAATATATTCTCTTTTTGTTGTTACGTTTGTCTACTGGGTGTCATTTGGGTTCAGGATCAGCTCTCTGACACTTAAAGGTCACTTTATTAGGCATACCAAATTATGTGTTCCTCCAAAGAGCCATGGCTATAACTCAGTATACATAGTTATGATCTAGAGGTTCGGTTTTCATTTGACAAAAGACTTGAATAGGCAACACACATGACCTAAACAACACTGAACATGTTGTCAGATATTGGTGGTTTCAGCATCTCAGAAATAGTGTAACAGCACTGACAAGTTACATCAACCTGGGATGAATCACCAGTGACAGGGGCACCATAAAAACAGCAAGCCTAAAAAGTTGCAAACATTATTTCACCTAGTGGAGCAAAGGTGAGCAGTCATTTTAAGGATCATATAAAGTGCAAAGGACCCAGTCCAGCACTCTGTGGCAGTGCTACATTGGTGTCAACAACCAGACAAGAAGACCTACAGTCCGATTTCCCAAAGCACCGAGTGCTGCAGAGACCACAATGGTCTTGCTTTGGCTCTTCTGAGAAGTTGCTGGAGTGTCTCCAGGCTGAGATCTGGGATCTGGAAAGCTGTGCAGGGAGAAAGACAGCTAAGAGACTGCTACCTCTGCAGCTCCACCAACGTTTCTCCTTCTGCTAAGGTCCATTGGCCTAATTGCGCATATGTTTGTGGAGCGTCCTGCTCATGGAGTTAGGCAAAAGTGTGGCAGATCAAGTTGTCACGAACCCTAAGTGAGCCATGTGAAGCACAGCCAGTGGTAAAACTGTGTAGACAAAGGATGAGGCAGTTTGCAAGGGTGTTGTGGAGCAGCAATAAAGGGAGAGTCTCAAAATTGAAATCTGGGCCTGGAATGGAGTTTGCAGTGTCAGTTCAGAAAATGAAAACAGCCAAAAGACCTGAATATCTGCAGCTGCACAGGTTCTCCTGCTTACTTGTAATCAACAGATCACTGCCCAGAAGTGTTTAACATCTTTGCTAAACTGCCTGACAATGCAACATCCCTGCTGCACCATGTGACAACATAGCACTCAACATACTTGCTTCACCACCTAACAGCTAAATGCTCAAGACCACTGCTGATGTGCTTTTGTCAGCAACAGCATGACCACAGCAGAAATGAAGACCACTCCACCATTTTGAAGAGATGTGTGCCGTTTCAGGAATTTGGAAGTGGTTGACGGAGATACCTACTTTGAAAAGGAGGACATGTTGCATCAGCCAGGAATGAGTCACCCATAGTATGAGATGGCATTCCATCATCAGTGACAGGGTAGGCTATAAAAACGGTAAGCCTGCAAAGTCGCAATCAGTAGTCTGTCTAATGAGGTAAAGGTAAGCAGTCCTTTTAAGGATGGTGAGCCACCAAAAACTGCCATTTAAAGAGCAAAGGAGCCATTCTGGTATTCGTTGCCGGTGCTACAATAGCTTTCCTCCTGAGGTTTTCACACATTACAACCTTAAAAGTTTGCAGAGAATTTTACAAAAAATAAAATATATCCAGTGAGTGGTAGATTTGCAGTGAAAACAAAAATTGATAATGAGAGAAGTCAGAGCATGGTCAGATTTGTTCAAGTGAACAAAAAGCCCAAAAGTACTCAAATAAGATCTCTTTACAACATTAATAGGCAGATGTGCATCTAAGAAGATTCACCCAGAAGTGAATCATCTAAAGCAGCAGAAGAAATTATGTGTTATTGTGTTAGGGAATGAAGCAGGGTCAGCAGATACAAGTGGTCAGCAGCCTTCTGCTATAACTACTTATGATCAGGGCCGGATTTTCCTATAGGCTAACTAGGCTTCAGCCTAGGGCCTCAAGATCAAGAGGGGCCTACATTCAAATTGTTAGCAAAATTAAAACAACACTATTCTAAAAACAGTGAACACTAAAACACTGAACCGAAAATAAGGAGAAATTCTACGCATATGACTAATAAACAAACATAAAAATGTATTGGTTAAGATCAATGCGTATTACGTATTTTATTATCTCTCATGTAATTTACAAACTTAAAAATGGAAGGTGAAAGGGCCTCATAAGTGGAATAGCCTAGGGCCTCTTTTCATATAAATCCGGCCCTGCTTATGATGCCACATAAACCAAGACGATTCATCACAATACTCAAATTAACAAAGGCTTAAAATAATTTAAGTAAAAGAATAAGTTGAACCTTTAGGAAAATTGTGATAATATCTTGTGTTAAACCAGGTGATATCTTGGTTAGAAGACTTCTCTTTAATTTGATTTCCTCTAGTCTATGGTAGCTAATGATTAAACTGTTTCTTGCTTTTCTGAGAGACAGAAGGACAGAGATTTATTTGGGCAGTGGAGCATCAACACAGCCATTGCTTTTATGTCAATGAGAATAGTATACTTTAATTACAAATCAATGGATGCACTGACGTTTGCAAAAATAGTTGATGTCTAGGCTATCCTTGGATGTTATCACAACATTTAAGTGGGTTTTTGTCTTTGACTAGTACTTTTTGAAACTTCAGATTTCTTTGGAACAACTTTTCTAATATAGAAGTTCTTGTGTTTTTCATGTTGGGTCATTCTCTTGCATAGTGATCCAGTTGTATTTCAGCTTCAGCTCATCTTGCCAGAAGAACTGGGCCTGAGTGGGCTCGAAAGCTTGCATATTGTAATCTTTCTAGTTAATTCATTTTCTAGTTAAAGGTGTCATTTTGCTTAACTTCTTACTACATTCATAATGGCTAACACGGTACAACACCTCTGTACTAGGTTCAGCTCGCAAAGAGAACGCTAGAATCATGTATTACTGAACATGGTTTATGTTTCCTTCAGATATGACAAGTTGTTAAAGTACTGACAGCTCAATTGATTGAATGAATTCTGTCTTGTGAAATGCATTTTTAGCTCCTTTCTATGACATAATGAAGCACTTTTCAGCCAGAAAGCTTTAGTTCTGAAAAACTGATTAACCACTCTGTACTGTGTTTTCATTATTTGTTCTTGACCAACCCTGGACACATCCTTGGCATTGACTTTAGTTTTGGCTTTTCCATAATTTGAAGTTTTTACTGCTGCCTATACATAACTTCTCAAGTGTGTTTCTTACCTTTATCTGTTTTTCTGAATTCAATTACAATGGAGTTAATATAATAATAATTTCTTTGGTAAAATCCTGACACTCACCAAAATCCACAGATAAGCAACAGCCTTTGGTCTACAAAACTCTTTCAACTTTCTATTTTTCTTTTCTTGTGTCAGTTTGTCCAAACAATGTACATTAAAGGATTAGTCTGAAAATGTCCTAAAGTGGACTTCAGCCCATCGCATCATGTATATGAATGCAGCCACAAAAAAAAAACAGGACAAATTAAAGTGACCAATCAGCCCAATAGCATTAATGCAACACAATATAAAGCAACAAGGAATACAACACAAATAATTAAGTCTAATTGTATAATCTTAGAAGGATATTAGTTGAAAAAAGTTGTCATTCTATTTATAATCAAAGAACCTTGCACAAAAAAGAAGAAGGAATAGCCAAAAAGATCAGATAATAGGATCTTGCTTTTATCATCATCATCAGGTGTTAGACTCTATCACAAGGTTGACTGTGATGGTTCTCTGTCATATTCAATTTTTAGCTAGCCTCTTTATCTCTCCATACTTTTTTAGTCCTGATCTTTCCTTGATTTGATCTACCTAGGTTCTCCTTGGTCTTCCTTTATATTTTTATAACCATTTTTAGGCTTACGAAATGAGGACAGGAAAGTCTAAACTGTATCTAACAGAAGAACCTTGATCAACTAACAATGGCAGACACTTTAGATGAACAAGAACCACAAATCTAAATGAACCTCACAGAAAAGACTGCACCAAAGAAGGGAGGCTTCAGGGGATCTCAGCAACTGCACATGAAGAAGCAGAAAATGCTAGAAAATAAATGCATAACAAGAAACTAAGACGCGCAGTCACAAAGCTTTTGTTTATTCTCCCAGAGGAAATCATAAGCTAGTTGCAAGCTGTTTTAAAAACATGAAATAACAATTATATTTAGGCGGCAATTAGCCTAGAGGGAACAAAGAGTACAGTTAGAAATAATTTGCTAATTATTATGCCATTAGCACAGCCTCTTATGAGCAGGGACTCCACAATGGTGCCTTTAAAAGGATGTAAAGCTCATCCCTGCACATGGGTTTACGCTGCTTGCAGTGAATACAAAGTAGTCTGAGCAAGTAATAAAATTTAGCATCAGCATATCAAAAAATAAATACCGCCTCAGAGAAATCTCATCCCATAACAAAATCATTTATACTTAATAACACTTCCTGCGACAGGATTTTCTTGCCCTGTTGTGTATATTACCTTACCTGGTGCAATCTAATAAAAATAACTGTTAAAGATTCAAGAAGTATGGAAGGTGGGGGGATGAGACCATGTAACAAATGTATTGAATAAAGCAGAAACATTTCACTGCAATTTATTATAGAATCTGGAAGAGCTCTGCTTTAACAATTTCAGCAGAGTTTCTGACTACAAGAAATGCAATTAAGACAAGTAACTAGAAAAGAAATCAAAACAGTACATTATACGTCTTAAGAGCCCATGAACTAAATTTCTAGTTGAGCTTTAAACACACTGGGATAGAGGCCTGTTTAACTCTCAAGTCAACAGTAAATCTTTGACTTTGAAAAATAGTTTTTCCACAAATGTGCACCATATTGGACTCACTTCCTTTTCAAGACTGGCTCTTTACTTGAGTCTTACTTTGTCAGAATAATATGCAGCTCTCTACAACAGTGTTTCTTAAACTTTTTTTTCTCGCTATATAATTTTGCCTTCTTCTTGTCTTTGACACCCAACCACCCCTTGGACACTCTTTCCCAACAGTTATAGTGGAGCAAGGTCGACTGCTTGAACTGCTAGCTGCGAGCCATCATGAGAGACTCCACAAAACATATGTGACCCTATCCTATAAAATACAATTGTAAAATCATGACTGTAACCCGACCCAAAATCAGACAACATAGTTTTAAGAAATTATACTCTATTAAGTAATAATGGACAAAGCAAGTTCAGAAAATGGGTGTGTTATGCTCACTTTATTGACAGGAGCCTGAAAATTTTTGGCTGGAAATAATTCTGGGCAGATGAACACATCAGAAATCTTGTCAGGGACACACAAAAGCCAGTAAGCCAAAAATGACAAAACCCAAAATGTAAAACCAAAATAAAAGTCTAAGAAACAGTATCACTAAAATCCTTACACTGACCATTGATATTTACCCTGACTGACAGTTAACAAAAGGTGATTTTAATCCTTCTTTTTCATATTTTATGCTCAAAACTAGTCAGAACTTATTAAATATATTTGGCACCATGACATCAGACATGACCAATGCAGAAGATGTGACTGACCCCCATGCCTAGTAATGGTAAACAAACAATTCCCAAAACAACAATGCAGTAACGTCACCAACAAATGACAATAAAATAACCAAACACAGTCATACAAATGAGTAAGTCGAAATTTAGATACCTATGAAAAAGTAGAAGGAACGTACGACTTGTGTAGTTAGTGTGCTATTGTAAGGAAGTATATTCACAAACAGCAACAAGAAAAACATATACTATATAGAAGAAGAGCTGTGTGTCAGTTCCCATAATGCAAGAAAGGAGTCAAGCAATGAGGATTCGTAGTTGTTTCTTCATTGACAATGTAACAGTTGTGGCGTTGACAGTCATGTTCATCCACTGACAGTGGCACTATTGTATACCTGATGATATGAAAGGAGAACTGCGGTGGATCAGACAAATAGATAGCAGCAGGAATATTTGTTTTGCTATTTGTGCCTACCTGTTACCCATTATAATGAACATACTAGACCCGTCTAATAAATGTTGAATTTACATGGAGACAAGTGCTTGACTGACTGAAATCTAGAAGATTTGTTGAAGTTATCATTTTGGTAGGAACAAGCAGCCAAACCACCTGCACTTCAAAATAGGTAATCCACCTGAAGCTAAGCATGTTTGAGCCCTGCCAGTACTTGGATGGAAGACCATCTAGGAAAAGCTTGGGTTGCTGCTGGAAGACGTGTTGGTGATGCTACCTAAGGGAGCTTATCCAGTAATCTGTTTGTGGATGCCAGTGTCCCAGTGCAGTTATGGGAACACTGTGCTGTAAAAATTGGCGCCATCCTCGATTCTCTGTGGTCTTTAAAGATCCCTGGGCATCCTTCGTAAAAAGTACGGTGTTTGCCAATGTCTTAGCTAAGTTGCCCAACAATACCTTATTCATTCTGGCCGACTAATCATCCCCCGTCTCTAATCAGCTATCTCTGTCACTCCTTTACCACCTAATAGCTAATGTGTGGTGAGTATACAGGTGCAAAAATCACTGCCATTGCATCATCCAGGTGGAAGCTACACATTGATAGTGGTTGAAATGGCTCCCCACTCTCTATATAAAATGCTTTGAGTAAGTTGGAAAAGCTCTCTATAAATGTAATTAATTATTACTTAGATGAGTGAGCCAGCCACCCTACTCATTAGACAGGACACAAATCCTGCATACATAAACCCACGGTGTTGAATGTTTGTTGTGATTCCCATGTTTGTACCATTTATCTCAATTCATTTCTGTATTTATTATTGTTATTGTTATAAGCCATTTTCATGTATTTGGTTCATAAATGGCTCCTATTGTTTACATTGCATTCTAACTTCTTATGTGTTTCATATTATTATGTTTCAGCCATGTATGCTACCCTGGTTCAAGTTTGTGAATTGTTTAATGTTTTTGTTGTTTAAATATCATTTTTATATTCTGTTATTCATTTTGTTTTGGGTTTTGTTCTGTATGTATTTTATTTATTTAATACTTTCCCCACTAGGTAAGAATAAATACAGTAGGTAGGAATAGCTACAATAAATTTTAAAATAATTAATATTTGATATCTCTTGCCCTATGTGTATCCTCACCATTCCTCCTACTCCTTTCCTCGGTATCCTCATGTGTCTCAACCTCTCTTGCCTAGTGCTTCCTCTCTCAAGTGCGTCCCATAAAGCCTGCTTCTCGGGCTCTGTAATTTCAAGGCACCTTGCTTGTCCTTTTTATGAAAACCTAATCAGTATTCTTGTGATTACTTACTTGCACCGTGTTAATATTTAGCGACCCAACGTCGCTTGGTAAGTTATTACCTTTTTTATTGAAATACTCCATTATAACTTCTTTTCTGTTAAAAAACATCAGAAATTATGTCATCATCCCTACCACTTTGCCACCACAACAAAAAATGGCCAATCAGTCTAAAGCCAAACTGAACAATTAGAACTGCTTGGAGGACTGGACAAACACACACACTCACAAATAGTAGTTTTTTATTATATAGTAGATTTTGTTGTTAATTCATTATTTTTCAGTTTTATACAAAGTTAAGTCTATTGTATTTCTTAGTGCTCTGGTTGTCTGCCCTGTCTAATGTATGAGGAGCCTAAAAAGGCAGGTCAACCTGACTAGGCAGCAGAGGTGCTAGCCCCAGTAGGATTTAAGCCAGAGTTGAAGTAGGCTCAACAGCTTTGGCATTACTTTTGTGTTCTTTGCTTCTTTTTGATACTGAATTTACTGTTTTTGACCTCTACTTTGGAATTAAGCTACTGTCTCTGGTTCTGTATTTATTATTTTTTTATTTTGCTTCAAAGGCAAATTTATGTGGTTTCACTGGATTTTTACCTTATTTTTTTATTCTGGATTTTTTTTTGAATAATTTGTTTTGTTCTTAGGTTAGAGGTTTTTAAATGTTTTTTCTATTCCTCTCCTCTGGACATTTTTTGATGTTATCTTACTACAAGCCTTTTCCCCTTTTCTGAGCCTAGGCAGGTCTAAAGCGTGCCTTAGTAATTGGGATGAGGCTATCTGTAGTTAGGCCTACTCTTGGAGGCCTGCACCCCTTTTTGTGCTTTGTAGTCTAAGGATTTACCACACATATATATATGTGTGTATATTTAAAGTATGATTGGGGTGTTTTTTTTCAAGTGATGCAGTATTATCTTTTCTTTATCTGTATATTTAAAATAAAAAATCTCTCTTTCTCTCTCCGTCGCTCGCTATCTGCGTGTGTGTAATGTATATATATATATATATATATATATATATATATATATATATATAGGGAAAGGATCTTTCAAACTAGAATCTTTAGTTTGAAACCTGTGCTATGTCATCTTCTGTTTGGCTTCTCAACATTCTCCCAGTGTGTTTGTGGATTTTCTCCAGTGTCTGTTTCTCCTCTCATATGCAAGATTCAACTATGTATGGGGGATTGCTGATTCTAAATTGGCCTGTATGGGTGGGTGTGTGAGTGGGCTCTCTGATGGACTAGTCTTTTGTTCCAAACACCTTGTGCCATATGCTAGCAGTATAGGCTCTTGCCCCACATTATGCTGCATTGGACTAAGCGAGTTTGAGAATGTTATGTTACATTATCATTTCTAAGTTATATTTTTCACTTTGAGGACTTATAGTTAAAATTATTTTTGTCTTTGGTTGCCCCACAGTAATATTTCTCTCTCACTTGAAAGATTTGGTCGATGTATTTTTTCAAAATTTCTGATTAATTAACATTTTAGTGATAGAAGTTTGAGGTTGAAAATTCAAAAAACATTTTTATTATTGTATGCCAGCGCAATCATCAGACAATTATTATATGTTAATCTTATATGGGATCCTTCATTGTGAGCTCCTGCTCAGGCCACTCATAAATTATTATGTTATATTTAATTTTATCGTAATCACTTTGTTTTCATAAAAGAAAAACTATCAACAATAAATTTAAAACTAATTTATGAAGGTAAAGGCAATTTGTATTATTCATAAAAAAACATCTATTTTTGATCCCAATTAATCCAATTTAGGGTTAAAATGAGTCTTGAGCTTTGCCTGTCAAACACTGGGTTCAAGGCAGAAAACAGCAGTGGCTGTGGTGTCATAAAGTAAATACACTTGCTTTGACTGGAAATGTTTTAAAGCAAAAAAACTACTGCATACAGGCAGTGTTAATTCAAAGGATGAGATGAGATATATTTCAGATAGAAGTCTTCTTTCTGGCATCCTTTCATTAAAGAATATATAACCTTTGACCATGGACTGCATAAAACAACAGTGTGATGAAACTATGGTCAAATTAGTCCAAAGTTCATAAAAAACCCTCAAACATCTTCTCAGTTATTACAAGAGAACCTCATTAAACATTCATAAGGGAAACTACACCATCAATTACGATAAAAGGCAATAAGGACCATTTCACAATCACTGTCTAAGAGATTTGTGATCCTTCCCCACATATGAAGAAGAAAAAAAAATGAGGCCGCAAATCCTCTCCCACTACAGACATCACCATAAAGTTGCTTCATTTACTTGGCCTAAAGATTGTTACCGACTGCTCTTTCATCACATGTTTTATTGGGCATCTTCATTTTATTAAGAGATGATGGCAGAGAAGTGGTAGGCAGCTTTATTTTTCCTTTATTAATTATTTGTGCCCCAAATAAATAATAACGTAACAAAATATATATATCTCAATCATTCTAAATATAATACAATATACAGATGATGTACAGATTTTCATTTTGTTCAAATAAGATACTAAGGAACATGGATTCAAGGGACCTGAATATGACTCTGGCATATTGATGTAAAAAAAGTAAACATACCACAAGTTGGGGAAGGCCCTAAACAAAGATGGGGTAGGCTTTCCTACAGATCTACTTTAGGAAACACCTTAAAAACACAGACTTTAGGTCCTGGAGACTATGGTGATCTGTTTGAAGGCAAGTGGTTTTCACCAAAGGAAAATTGCAAACAGGCAGTTTTTATGGAGGCCACATGGTCTCTCTATGCTAATCCCAGATCAATTACAGTTGAAGAATAAGGTAAAATTTGTTGTAATAACCCAATGAACTTTGATTGTGGAGATAAAATAAGGACTCCCTAAATAAGATTATGCTATGTTGCTTATTAAAGTGATGGCCACAATTTTGGACATGTTAGCCACTCAACACATAAAGAAAACAAGGGCACATCTCTTCTCTATATTTAACGTGTCTGCTATTTCTACTACTGTTATTTATATTAAACGAAAAGATGAGACAAGGTTTTACCCTGTGCCAAGTTATACATTGAAACAACACCCTATCAGAGGAAGTTCCGGGAAAAGCCAAATGCAGATGAATTTTGACAATTTAAACAAGCCTTATTATATTTCTTTATTCCAGCTAAGTTTGATGAAAGTTATAGTGCTGTGACTTAGCTCATCAGGTTTTGTACAAACAAAGCCTTCAATCAAACTTTTCAAAATCTGTTAAATAAAGTATTTATGGTGAATGGCTTTTTTATCACAGGTGTAACTGTAATTTCTTGGAATTGTCCACTCAGACAGTGGAAGAATGAGGCATAATAAAGACTTATGAGGTATTTGAATGTGTCTTGGTAGAGGGTGGCAGATGTATACAAGTTTATCAGAGACAGTAACTTTTTTGGGGGTATTTCAGTTGTATTAGGAACAGACCACAACCCAAAAAAATCTAATTAATGGTGGTTCTGCGGTTAGAAACTGTGTGTTGACCATGTTGCAAATTAAACTGATATTCCTTGTACAGAATACAAGAAAGGCTATAATATATTTACTAACAGAAGGGTACAGGATTTTTGCCAAAACAGACATACAGCAACAGACAAATCATTACATCATGTGGAGTATGGTAGCTGATACGCCAAATGAGTTTCACTCTTGCCAGCCATAAACATGAATAAGTGAAGGAGCACAAATTTTGGACACTGAAGGACTGGAAATATATCACCTGACCCAAAACATTCTACTTTCTCCCGGTTAATGCAGGATATGATGAAAACCTCTAGATGGCAAGAATTTATCCCACCAGTTATCAACAATGCAAGCTGTTGAAAGGATTACAATTGTATTTGGTCTGTTGTTGTGGAAAGCATGGGGTAGTGCAACATTTACATAGAACATAGAATATATAAACATTACTACTGGTCAGATGCAGTGAAAGATGGCACCAAGTATATTATCTAGCTTGGCTATGTTGGCTTGGGAATGATCGTGCCCAAAATGCCCTTCCTTCTGTTAGGACATCCCAGTGTTATCAGTATAGGTGGACACTAAACAATATGGGAAATGCTGGGAGGCTCATAAGCCCTCTTCTATTTGGCCCTATGTGGCTGTGATCCTGGGACTTTATGAGCAATTTCAGAGCATCCCCTCATCTAAATATTAAGATTGTGCACAAATGGCTACACCCTGCCAGGGTTTATTGGCATTACAGTGAAAGGCAGAGGTAAATGTTTCCTAGAAGGAAGATATTATTTAAGGAAGAGACAGTAAAAGGGAGAAGGTGTGGGTGTGGAGGAAATTTAAGTAACTCCACTCTTTGAAGGGTTTCTATTAAGGTATATTCAGTTGGACACTTTAAAGTGTTTGTTACAGTATTTTGGTGTCAGTATGTTTCTCCTATCTTGTCAAGTCTTTCATACTTGATTTATGTAATTAAAAACCCATTTGTTATTTTGATTATCAGGAAAACTTCTGTTCTATGCTCTAGACAGATATTGTATGTAAAAGTATGTGTCAGCAAGGGTTTTATTACTTTCATAAGTGATTTCCACACATGAACGTATCTCATAAAACACATAATAATGAAATAAAAAGAATAACAAATAAATACGTTTTTTTCAGAATTCCTCTACAAATATCTTTTAAGGCACATTTTATTCATAATACAATACTGTATATAAATTTCTGTATATATATCAAGTGTTTTAATCAATAAGAAGACAGAAGGTAAAGAAATTAAGCAAAAAAATAATATTTTCTGCTTACTGAAGTGAACTCTTCCTTCCTCTTTTACATATATGTTAATATAAAATGCTTTGGAGCTACGTAAATTTTGTGAATGGTTTATTTAATATTCTCATTGACTTGAATTGCAGGAGTGTCCCTGTACTGTCTACAACTGGGATGTAGTCTTACTAGAAAGCATGTCCAAAGGGAAGTTTAATTCAAAGCAGGGTTCTTGCATCTGCTTTTAGTAGGAAATTCAGACTGAACATTTAATCCTTACACTATACAGCCATCTGGAGTTGAGATAGATATATATTATATCTCTGGGTATTTCCGTGTCAGTTTTACTCAAACAAAACTGCCATCCCTTCTCCATCCTAAGGCATTATCCATCTAAGGTGGTAAAATTCAAATTCCCAGAAATAATAAACTTATCCGTATTTTTTTTTTTTGCAGAAGTGTCTACACTCTAATATTAAATTACTTCATACAAATAGTTTTACAATTATTGTCATGCAGATCTTTAAGATTATCTTGTAACCTTTATAAATGTACTAAGTCTAATAATTTCATATGAGGTTTTAGGGATCTGGAGGCTACTCTGGCAGCATCTGGCACATGGTATACGGCAGCTCTGAACAATCACATATACAGTACAGGCATACTCTTTTATAATGAGCCAACAGAAACTGATTAATGTAAAATGTCTGTCTTTGAGGTGTATGAGGGAGATGTAATAAACAGAGAAAATCATCATACAATTTAAAGACAACATTCAAACTTCACAGAGAAAGGAAGGCAGAGAGGGATGGGGGGACTAAACCTAGTTAATGAAGGTGTAAAGTAGGAGTGCAAACAACTTTGTCACTGTCCATTGTTTCAATAAATTGAATTTTTGAAACTCTGATAGATTTTGAAAGAGAGATGGATGTTGTCCTCCTTTAGTACTGACTATTGTGCAGCTCTGGCCCAACCATAAACTAATCATTTGGTGTAAAGAATAATACTTTGAACTGGAAAAGAAGTCCTGGAAGTTTGTTCACAGTAGACTAGACATGCAAAAGGCCTTGCAAGCAGGTAACTCACCTATATAACTACATAAAGAGGTACGAGGAGTGAAACGTGGATAATAAGGAGGAGTAGGAGGGTACTAAGTACAATTAACATATGTACTACAAGTATAAACAAATTTAATTAATTAATTTACAGGACTGAAACAGAATCTATTACTGGTAACATCAGGTGAAAGGCTAAAATGAACATCAGATAGAACACCAGTCCAATTCAGGGCACATTCGTGCTCCCATTTATTACACCATTCCAGTTTAGAAAACTATTTGTACAGAACCCTAGATAAACAAAGGGATAATCTACAAACTTCACCCCCCCCCCCCCCCCCCCCCCATACACACACACACACACACAGTGGCAGGGTCAAGACTCAAACTAAGGGTTCTTGAGTTTGGTGGAAGAAGTGCTACTCAGTGGCCCACTCTGCCATCAATACATCTCCACGGGGTAGGAGTTTTTTTTGGCCATTAAAGAAATTGACAGTGTGTTATGTTGTGTGCTATTTTGTCATATTAGTTTTAATCTCCTTTCATGTTAAATGTTTAAGTTGTCATTATTCCATACTTTGAATGTATAGTTTTTTTTCCAGTGATTGTGTTATAATATAAATATTTGCATTTGTTTCAGTTTTAATTTTTGTTATACATTCGCCAGTCACAATACATTTTTAAAATGATTTTTCACTTTGTTGGAATATTGTTTCTTCATGCATAATTTTCCTCCAACTGTTCCTTTAGGAAAGTAATTTTACCATGATATCAAAGTTCACAATTGTTTTGGAAAACTCACACTCTGGCGGACGTTGGAAAAGATCCTAAATATTTTAACACCTGTTGGAAACATCAGCTATGGACTACAGATAAAGCATTCCAGTAATAATGTTTTCAAAATAAATGTGTCGGTTCATTTTAGAAACCCAACTATAAACAGTCTGCAAATAAGAATACCAATTGTTAATTTGATTGAGGGCAATGCTGGAAACCTTTTGTACTCATATAATGTTTAAAGCAATGTTACAAAAACAAAATGGTTATTAAACTTTGTTACACAAAACAGTAATAAAGCATAACCAAATACTAACTTTCTAAATATCTTACACCTTTTATTATTAATAATTTTACTTACTCTCAAAACAGACAAAGCTTTTTGGATTTAAGAATCTCATTTTAATAGCAAATAGTTAAATAAAGAAAAGGTCATTAACATACAGGAAAAAATGTAGAATTTCAAAATCCCAAAAGAAAGGTAATTAATTTGCAACTATTATTTCAGACCAACTACTGAAGTTTTTAATAAATATTTTCATATAAAATACTGAAATATGTTTCAGTATAAATTAAAGTCTTAAACAGGAAAAGAATGCTGTTTTAATTCACCATACAAATTCTCCTTATTAGCAAATTAACCATATTTGGAAGTCTTCGTTGTCCGTTGTACACTTTTTAAGCAAAGGTTGTACTTAGAAGTATAACTGAGAATAAATAAGTGTTACATCATTATTTGGAAAAACTCATGTTAATTAGTAATTATAAAAAATACAAGAAAGTAATTTTTAAAATTTCTTGATGTGCAATAAAATATTTGTGATAAAATAATGTGTTAGAGGTGTAAATGATAATATTAAGAACACTGTTCAATGAGACTGACAGATATAAACAACTGCAAAATTCAGGAAGTATTTTGAAGAATTTTTGGAAAACACGTTTTTCTTTCAAAACATGAAAAGTCATTTTTATGATCTCCATTAAATAAAAAATATTGCATATGCAATTGCTCTGTTAATTATGTATCGTTTGTAAAACTAGAAATGTATGTAGTTTTTCACGTTTAATTTGCAACAACATATAGCATGAACACCGTTATAAAATATCCTTATGAATTATGAGTGACCGTTTAGTGTTGTAAATTCACTTGGACTTCCCAGCGATAATAACTGGATAATGAGCAGCAGTAAAGGGGGAATATGCTGTAATAGTATAGGAGAAGCAGCAGCAGTGGCTCACTTTACGGGTGATTATATTAACAAAAGTACTAACTGATTATTGTAAACATCATAAGCAGGAAGAGCATGAGAAACGGTAGTTTATTGCTATTATTAATAGTTTTTAGAATAGCTTATAATAATCATGTCAAAAAAGATGGTCATCTTTATCAGTAGACGGGATATGCTGTTTTACAATAATTCAAGACTGTGGTGGAAGCAGAGCCGCAGCCGATCGGTCAGCACGAATCCAACCATCTAGAGTGAAGACAAATCATTGACACGCACTTTTTGGACTTGATGCACTGACTGGTGGTGGCCGAAAAACTGGTCAACTTTAATGGAGATAGATAGATAGATAGATAGATAGATAGATAGATAGATAGATAGATAGATAGATAGATAGATAGATAGATAGATAGATAGATCTTAATAGCATCAGTCATTTTCTGTTTCCTGCAGATTTTTAAGCCACATATTTCTGCTCCCAGCCTTTCGTTTCCACTGAACCCAGGGGTGCAGTATTGGATGTGCAGGCCAAAGGGGTAAACTGATGTCACTGCTATGTCTGTGGAGCCCTACTGCGAAAATAGACTATCTCGAACTGATAAACGATATACGATAAATGTAATTACCATAATATTGACTAATACAAAAATCAGGTGCTCAGTACTTATATTGCGTATTGCAAATTACACTTAACGTAAAAGACCAGTTAATTAAAACACTCTCGTTTATCTTAATTACACTATTATAAACGATTTTATACACTTTATTAAAAGCTGTACATGCAGGCACTTAACCAATAAAACACAACCTAAACCAATAATATCATGCTACATGTTTGAGCGTGTCTTACATTATTTCGTGTATTTGCTAACAGTGAGCTTAAAAGATGAGAAACTGAATATGGACCACAGCAAACATTGACGAGGCTTGAAAGGATATCCGTGCTCTATGTACGTTTATGTGGGCTGAAAGGCTTCTATCAAAATATAATGAGTTCTAATTTACCTAAAAAGGAATTAACTTCATGTTGCAAAACCATGTAAAACGGAGATCATTGCGAAAAGCGATAGATAGATAGATAGATAGATAGATAGATAGATAGATAGATAGATAGATAGATAGATAGATAGATAGATAGATAACTTGCGCTTGATCAGTCGTCTTCAGAACAATCTGTTCTAAATGTGTGTAATGTACATTACAACGAGAGCTTCAAAGTCAGCCTGTGTAATCCACCAGTACATAGCTTTTACTTAACATCTGTTTTGAAATGTTAAACGTCACTGCCACCCTGCAAACTGAGCGTGTTTGTAAAGCGCATTTTACAGCGCAGCTACATAAAACAACTTTCCACGAATATTGCTTTTAAATTAAAATGTTCTTATTTATCATAACTTAGCAGAATGCCTAATTAAATATTTGTTAGAGGAAGATTTGCTCACTACACAGGAAAGGAAAACAAATTATTAAAACAAATTATTATTATTATTATTATTATTATTATTATTATTATTATTATTATTATTCAATAATATTACACAATTCATTATTTGACTGAAAAGCCTGCGATGCACTAGCGCCATGCCCTGTGTATATGTTCCTGCCTTGCCCCCTGTGCTAACTGGGATAGGCTCCAACAACCCCACGATCCTGTTGTGTATTAAGTCGGTTTGAAAATTGATGAATGGGTTCTGTTTTATTGTATTAGATAAATTCATGCCAAAGTTTTATAAAATGCATGCAATTTACATATTTTCATTTTGCTTTTTTTTTACATTTACAATCATCTACAACAATAATAGCAAATTTTAAATGGGTGCTATTTTTAATAATGATATAGCTCTAGAGGTACCAGCCGTCAGTAGTTACAGTGGTAATATTTCCGCAACATGTCCATAATAATAATAATAATAATAATAATAATAATAATAATAATAATAATAATAATAGAAGCAGCAAAAGTAGAAGTGGCAGTAGTATAACTAATTGTAGTAATAGTAGTAGCAGTAATAGAAGCAGTGGTAATATTTCAAAACAGAGCTAACATTTAATCCAACATAAAAACACATTTTAAATCATCGATGCTTCTCTTTTCAGAATAGTGGGATGAAAACGACATTACTTTTTCACGGTACAAAACGACCAAAAATAACTACGATGGCGCCGATTTTCATTTCGTCTTTACTGTGATATCACTTTGAAAAAATATTCGTGGCAAGTGTCAGAATCTACTTTTAACAACAACATCAGTAATAATTATAAAAATATGAATACATTTTTACTTCCTATGTTGCACCGGATGGTGTCAGGTTAAAACTCGGCCAGAATAATCCAATACTAAAATTAAAACATACATTATTATTATTATTATTATTATTGTTATTATTATTATTATACGTTTCGTGTTTTTATTATTTGTTAAATAGCGATATAATTAGAAACCGATTTAATACATTTCTTTTTTTTTTTTATAATGGAGCATCATAAGCCGTCTACATATAATATGCGTCCATATTAATTTTTTTTTTTTTTTATCTATACGCCTTCCATAAATATTCTGTCTGCTGGACATTTTCACCTCCACACCCGCTTCCCAATGACGTAAGGCTTGTTCTTGTCGTATAGCCTACCTAGGACAGGCATTCTTTGCGGGCTCCTACCGATTTACTTTTGAAAATAATCTGTTGGTTGAAGTTCACACGGGGCTTGCGTAAAAACTACACGAGCACTATCATTTCAAATGTAAACAGATCATTGTCACGTTAAAACTTACAACTGAATGCACATACAACGATATAATTCTGGTCAATTGTAATCAAACATGTCACCAAGTCTTCAATAATTAAAAATTAGACACAGGTTCGAGTTTTTTTTTCTGTAAACTTTAGTTTGAATAACTTTGCTGTCCATTTATTCATTTGCCATGTAATGTTTTTCTAAGCAATGGGGAATTCGCATTAGAAAACAGAAAGAGGAAAAAGGTCTTAACTCTGGAGTGTCACAATCTAAGACTTTTAATATCTACCACGTCTCGATATAAATTGTAACTCAATATAATTTTACATCTCAATGTAAATTTTAAAGCAAAAAAAGTTATGCCAACATACGTATTTTAGGACTTACACTATGATGTAAAGTCGCTGTAATCTGCTATGCTTATGCAGCATAAATTCGAAAGAATTCTGATATTTAAAAAAAACACACAAAGCATGCGTGCCCGTCTTCCATCTTCTAAAATAATAGTCGATTTAGAGCTCACCTGTCAACCTGTCTTTCGCAAATCGTCTACTGCTTTCCATCCACGGAAAGGTAAAGTTGGCCACATTACCCATGGTGTGTACCGAGGGCACAGTTGGCATGCCAGCTGATATTCCCGGTGGATGAGGCGGGGGCGGTGGGTGAGCAGTTGGTGGCATGGGCCTGTGAGCTGGTACCCGGATAACTCCTCCAGCAGCACCGGGGTTCACATTAACGTTCATATTCATACTGACATTCATGTTCATGTTAACGTTGTAGGAGCCTGCCAGCCCCGCGCCCATCGAGCAGGCAGGGTTGTATACGCTGTTGTACCCATTGGCGTAAACGTTGGTGGCTAACTGGTAATCCGTCTCATTAGCCCTGCTGGGCAGCATACAGCTGCTTTGTTGGTCTGTGTTATTCAATATCTGATCAATGCCGAAACTGATGGGCTCATGCTGCTGGTGCGTCTGATTCACTTGCTCAATGCCAGTATGCTCCATTGTTTATTATTTAAAATTTCCAATGAGAAAAAAAAAAACTAGCACTCCAAGCGGCAAATGATCAGAAACAAAGAAAGTCCAATTACAATAATAAAATAAGCAAAAACAATCCAAATCTACAAAGTTGGTAAAAGTTCGTTTTCTTGTTCGAACACCATGAATGCAGTAATTTTCCTCCAAATACTACGGAATTCACTCATGCAAAAGGTGTTAGTAATCCATTGCACTCAAGAGGTATGGTCCACGACGGAATCCCGATGCTCGTTAGCAGCAAGCGCCGACGAGTGCACGGATGGTACCCCAGCGAGCATGTTCTTGAAATGATGAGCCAAAAATCCCAAGCGGCGCAGTGAGGAAAAGTTGATTCTGAACTGTTGTTCTCTGAGCCCACTACGTTTAAGCGACAAACGCAATCAAAGGTGCTCCCAAAATACTACACAGTATCTCCCGACTCGGAAAATCCATGACCGCTCAAAACAAGCATTTCATATTTCTTACCATGAATATTAATCAGCAATTGCCAGCCACAAACGCAACGAAGCCGACTTTGAGCAGGTGAGCCGATCGAGCTGCCCAAATCCCCGTCTTATGCCTTTCGATTGGCTACTGTGCTGAACAAGGGGCGGGAGCAAGGAATTTTTTTGCTTTTCCTTAAAGAACCAGCAGACACTGGAAGGGCGTTATTGTTTACTGTGCGCAAAACGCAAAATCCCCCAAGCAAATCCACCAAAGCTATAATAATAGATCCTTGAGAAGGCTTCATAACGAAACGGTGGCCAGCTGTAACAGAGAGAAAAATCACCTTCTGTGTTCTGCTGTGAATTTGCACCACATCCTTATTCTTCTCTGAAACGATCATATAATTAAAGTAAGGGCTTTTTTTCCAAATTGTGTGTGTGTGTGTATATATATATATATATATATATATATATATATATATATATATATATATATATATATATATATATATATATCTATATGTGTGTGTGTGTGTGTGCGTGTGTGTGTGTATGTGTGTGTGTGTGTGCGTGTATTATTATTATTTTTTAAATTTCATTGCATGTTTATTGATATACAAAGTGTACATTAAGACAATACTTAAATTAACGTAATTTAGAATTTGCCGCATTCTTCGGAAATTAGATTAGGCGTTAACGATAATTCACATAGAACATTGAACAGATTCTTAATTAACAATGAATCGAAAATTTAAAACAACAAATCCGTAATTTTCGTAAAATATACAGGCGTTAGTTTCCTTAAGATCAACTTCTGGTTATCGCTAACCGACGTAACAAGATAAATGTTCAGACACAGAAAAGAACCTTGTAGCATTATTACTTCTAATTAATTGAACCTCTTAACTAAGTTTTCTAATATGAAAATACCTAGTAGCCGAACAATTATTTGTTTAAACACAATATTTATTAAATACTACTACTACTACTACTACTACTACTACTACTAATAATAATAATAATAAAAATATTATATTGATGTTACTGTTGGGTTGTACCTTACAAATTTAATGAATTGTTGCACAGTAAATTTGAAAATCTCAAAATATAAAAAGTACTGCAGATCTTGCTCAGTATGATCCCAGACATATGTATTTATATTTCATAATGTAAATGTACTTAAACATCTATATTATTATTTTTATTGATAGCAACAATAATAAGGACGATAATAGTGCTTTATTTTTCTTTCTAGAAATAGTCGTTTGATAAGTTAGGGTCACAGTACAGGCTACTGCAGCTTTGATGCCAAAACCACTGCTGTTATTAAATCCTTGTAATTCTGCATATTACATCATAAATGTCCAACAGTAATTGCTACAATTAAAATACACCGATTTGCTAAATGTTATAACAGTAACAGCTTGTATTAACTAATGTAAAGGAAGAAAAACACACAAATGATTAATTAGAATCCACCGTTAAATATGTAAATTCCTAAACATCACGTGTAAAGATGTACTATTGCCGTCTCAAGATAATGATCTATCTATAATTCTAACAAAAAAAAAAGTTGAAGCTTTTAGGAGCGACATATACTTGATAATGCCAATAAATGAAGACACAGAAGATGCAGACTATTGACGCATTGGTGCTTTTCTTTTGCAACGTTATTAATTATTAACCGCCAAAAACTATGCATCAAATTTTAAGACGTTAACGACAGAGACGGCATATTGTTTAGCTTTAGAATTTATACTTGTACATATTTATGGACATCTGGCATGTAACTTGCATCCATTACAAGCATTTGAATCCATATCAGTAATGTTACAAGTAAAACATGAAAGAACAATTCCAAAGAACGCATTCGTAAACGCACATTTTTCGAGTAAGTGGTCGCTCAGTTCTCGACCATGCCACTGCCCTGCCCTCCAAGCTCCTGATTGGTTGCTTTTTGCATAGACTGACACTAGTAATTTAACCTTTTTCTCCGCCTAAAGCAGGAAGTGAAGAGCGCTCGGCTTCAATTCAATATAAATGAAAAATGAGTTATAATAAATCCGCAACGCAGGGAAAACGAATTTAATATATCAATGTTTTTATTACGCACTTATTTCAGCTTTAGCCGGAGCACAAAGATTTCTCAGGCGCTGGTGTTGGCAATGGGGATGTATATAAAAATCAATTATGTGCACTGTAATCTATATTAATAACGAAGGTTGATTGATATTTCAGTTGTGGTGTGAATGAGGATAGGGGATAACTTTTTAAAACAACATGTCTGTCTTACTTATATAGTTGGAAGAAACAAAATATTGATGCTAAACGCAAATAGTAAACGGGTCGCATTTTTAAAACGTTGCATTTTGAACTAGGTGCGATATATCTTAGGTTACTAGAAGTCCGCTGGAAATTGCACCAAACGCGCTAAGTGTTTCAGAATATCACCATCATTTAACGAGATGGGCTTCAAAGAGAAATGTCTGCCAATTTAACTTTTTGAGTTACATAAAATCTTACTCAGACAGGACCAGTGAGACAATAACACATTTGTTTTATTATATTTTTAAGCTAAATTTCTC
Organism: Erpetoichthys calabaricus; assembly: GCF_900747795.2. Taxonomy (NCBI): domain Eukaryota; kingdom Metazoa; phylum Chordata; class Cladistia; order Polypteriformes; family Polypteridae; genus Erpetoichthys; species Erpetoichthys calabaricus. The sequence continues at coordinate 52,840,243 of NC_041398.2, forward strand.
TGCATGTAAAATCGCTCCTAAAAGAAGTTTAATAAGTAATACGGCGGGTCTTCTAGAGAATGTTTCCTAAATCATTTTAGAATCCTTGACCTTTGGAGACAGAGATGATTAATTTAGTGGGATTTAATATAAGTCGTTTATTAAAACTGAGTACAAATATATCAAATTGTCTTCAAGAGCATATTTCTTCTTGCGCTGCTTTCTTTCATTTATTTCCCCCCTGTGTAAAAAAATCAAAAATACAAAAGACTATAAAGAACACACACAATACCGATATAAAAAATTCATGCACACATACAGTATTATATTTTTTCTGAAAAACAAAACAGTCTATGATAACAGTATGACGCTGTCTACAATTCATTAATTATTGCTTTGCAGTGACAGTAATTTTAGACTTATTTTTTATTAAGCTAATTCGTTTTCCTTTACGCTCATTACGTAATGAAATAATTGCTTTTCTGATAAATGATCTTCCTAATTCTTTACAACAGAATCTGGATCAATTGAAGGCACTTTTAATTGCTTTCTTCTCAAGCTGTTCTCCGTTATTACGTTTTATTAGATTATCTCCTAAAAAGCAAAACATTCTCTCGGATATGTTTCTAACATCTTTATCGCTTACAAAGTTATTTTCATCCACTGTAGATGTTAAATACTAATGAAATTGAACAACGAGGCAAAATGCCATATCCTAATTAGTTTATATTTTAATTATTTCTTAACAGTAAAAAGACAAGTTGAAAGTACAAACGACAGTATGCATCAATAAACTCGTGTATCATTTAATTAGCAACATTAAACTGTCACAATGAAAATTAAAATAATTAATATAAAGTCATATTGAAATGTATAAACGTTTTATTTTTTAGGCAAAGTAAATTCTGAATGGTTGTTCTCCAGGGGAAATTGTTGTGTTAGGAATCTATCTATCTATCTATCTATCTATCTATCTATCTATCTATCTATCTATCTATCTATCTATCTATCTATCTATCTATCTATCTATCTATCTATCTAACATCTGAAATAAAAGGTTAGAGCCTAAAATGTGCTGTGTGTGTGTGTTTTAATGACACATAATGACTGAAGTGTAGACGATATTGCAGTTCGGAGTATCCAATCTACTTGGAAGTTCTCTCCGTGGAACGTTTCGTAGGTTGTACTCCAGTTTTCCCAGCCACCATCTACACGGGCAGGTTAGATTTATTAGCGGTTCTAAATTGCACCCGTACGAGAGTGTGTGAGAACGTGATGGTCCTGGGACGGACTGGCGACCCAACTAGGGCTGTTTCCTCCATTTCACCGCATATGTTATCGAGATAAGTTCCGGCTCCTGACCACCCTCCATAACAATGAGCTGGTTCGGAAAAAGAACTAGCGAGGATAATTAATGATTTCCTTATTAGTATGAATTATTAGTAATCTTAGATCAATAAATTGAACAATAATTGAACAACTGTAATTTTTCTAACTAATTTACTTTGATTTAGAAACACTTCTCGTCGAGTATCAGACTTACTATTGTTGCTCATATTTTTTACTTTTACCTGACTGTGAGTAACAACGATGCTGCAGTTGTTATGAAATGGCCAGAATAATAAAGCCTCTAGTTTTCTGACAACTGTGTATATTTTTTAAAGACGCATGCAAAGGAAAACTCCAACAGATTACAGTAGTTAAAATATTTTAAAGACGTACAATGCAACAAGTGGACACAACATTTTAAAAATATATAAATAAAAAAACCTTGATGATACCGAGTATTCTCTTCAAGCGTTGTTTTTTCAACTGGAAATTAATATACAAAGTTATTTTCTTTTTCAGATTTTGCACTGTGTTGCGTAATCGTTAAGACTGTGGACTTTAAACCCCGAGGTTGTGAGTTCAAATCTTGTGTGACTACTAGCAAGTCCTTTCACCTGCCTGCACTTTAATTGGAAAAACAAAAGAAATTTAACCTAATCTGTCTCTTAGATATTGTAAAGTCACCTCAGACAAGTAACAAGTAATACTATTTGACTACGGGTAGGCTGGTTTACTAGCTTCTCATACCCTTTGCAGTGACAATCCAGTTTGTGTTCGTTTAATTGAGGGGGTCCAACGCCCAACTGGAAACACAGTACAAAGGTCTAAGTGCACGTGCCTGTGTGTTAAGATACCTGGTAAGAATAATCTAAAATGACCCATCAATCCATTCATCTTTTCAACCTTCTTAATCCAATTAGTCTAATGCAACATTGTTGCTATTGTTGTAATTATTGCTCGGTTTAGAAATAAAACGTATTAAGAACAAACATCAATATATTAAGCTCCATTGTGCTCCATTTATAGAAACAAAACTGTTTTTATTGAAAAACGTCACCACTTAAGTACAGTCACTTTCGGCACAGAGACTTTTTAGTGAAAACACCCCAACCCCCTGTTTTTACCTTCTTTTTAATAACATCAAACTTGAGCAGCCCGCCCTGGGGCGTCTGTCTAGGGTGGGTTTCAGCCTGTATCTGAGTCTGTGATGAATTGGTACCCGAAGGCTATCTCGGCCTGGTGGGTAATAAAGTACCAGCAAAGCAGAGACAATAAGAATTTGTCACAGTTTTTTCTTCGGGTTATTTGCGACCTGCTGCCCCTCCGTGTGTTCCATGTTTTTAGGGGAATTTGGTCTGTGGATAAGAAAGCGACCGCCATATGCTTTTAGAAGCAAAGCAATAAAGGTTGGGTTGGTGCTTTCCATCAAAGACAGTTTCCGTAACCACACGTTTAAAAGGTCACGCGGCACAATTCTGTGTTACCCGTTTCACTCTTGACAAATATCAGCTTTCTTTCTTTCTTTCTTTCTTTCTTTCTTTCTTTCTTTCTTTCTTTCTTTCTTTCTTTCTTTCTTTCTTTCTTTCTAAGCTAATTTACTCAAGTTCATTATTTATTTTGTTAATTTGCTTAAATTTGTAAAGGTCAAAAAATTGTAAAGCAGATGGCGTAATATTGTTGTTTGGAGCGGGGGTCAGATTGCAATTTCGGAAAACAAGAGAAAATATTTTTGGTTATTTAAAATATTTTTGAAGTTTACGTTTTATTTTTGTATCTATTACTTAAATTGGATTAAATAACACACATAGACAATTCTATCTATCTATCTATCTATCTATCTATCTATCTATCTATCTATCTATCTATCTATCTATCTATCTATCTATCTATCTATCTATCTATCTATCTAAGCGTTTAGAACAAGAAAATCATCGAATATGTTAGCATAGCTAAACAGCTTCCCATGTTTAAATGATCACAAACCGCATATTATAATATTACAGGCCCCCCTCCACCATGAATTTGATAAGATAGTTTGAGAATGCATGTATGTGCGTTTCTCACATTTCAAACTTGCTATGACGTGCACTATCTATCAAATGTGCTATTTTATTACACAATACATTAACTTTCGTACTGATTTGTCAGTAGACTATATATGAATCAAAGTTATTGCCATTCATAATACGTATTCTCATGCTGAATGGAAAATAACTTGCAATATTTCAACAGCGTATCTTGGTCGGATATTCTAATACGGACTTCGTATTTGTTCCTTGTTGATTAAAACTTAGACACAAAATGTAAATTGATTTGCAGTGTTTTAAAGGAGTGTTGACTTTCAGTTATGTGTACTGTACTCCGCACACCAAGTGTATCTGTTTTATTAAAGACGCTGATGGTACAGAAGGGCTGCCAGGATTGACAGTCGCCACTCTGCTTCTCGCCTCATCTCCTGTTAGTCCGCTCTTTTATAATGACTCCTACTCGAAGACCCCATTATTAAAGTGATGAGTCTGTTATTACAGATCGACGATTTTCAGTCACAGTGCCTCCCCCTGTTGTTATTTCTGCTGTAATTAGGCTGAATCCTGCTCAGATCGGATTACATTATTCTGCTTTAGGAGCTGCAGTCTTTGACTTTTCATCTCCCCGGGGGAAGCCCGGCGCCTCCTGCCTCAATCAGACGCTTCTAGCGGGACAAACACTCAGCGAGTCCAGTGTGACGACCCCGTGCGTAGCGCAACGAAACCTGACATGAGGACTGCCATTAGGGCGTACGGTTCTTTGATGAGTATACGGGCAGACAACACTTACACACCGATTACGGACTTTCAAATAACTAATGGCGCTATTCCTGCTTTTATGAAATCGAATTTCAAAGATAATTCAGAAAACTGAAAGCCGTTGTAACATCAACAAATATCAACAAAGGTTGTATATGCAAGGGGTCAACTCAAGTCAAATTAATCGAGAATGCGTTTGAGAAAGCATGTATGCTTTGCGCTGTAGGCCGTAAAAGACAAAATTCTGGAATATAAACCGAACAGTATTTAAATACCAACGATCCAAACGATCTATCTATCTATCTATCTATCTATCTATCTATCTATCTATCTATCTATCTATCTATCTATCTATCTATCTATCTATCTATCTATTATTATTATAATTATAAACAGTTCAAATTTTATTTTATTTTTTGTTGTTATAATCTAAACTCCACATTATGGCAGATAGATAGATAGATAGATAGATAGATAGATAGATAGATAGATAGATAGATAGATAGATAGATAGATAGATAGATAGATAGAACTTTTTTGTCCCAAGGGAAGTTTAATGAGAAGAAGAATCTTAAAACAGGTTTAGCACATCTCTGTTCTGCCAACATTGGAAGCATCACACACACAAAACTCATCAGTGCCAGTTTAAAGTAATGAGCACCTAAAATTTCACGTCTCTTTATTATTATTATTATTGTTGTTGTTATTGTTGTTCTTGTTTTTGTTGTTGTTGTTGCTGTTGTTGTTTGTTGGCCCTGTTCGTGTTCTATTATTTAGACAACCATTTTACATCAATAAAAATACACTTTCTTTAAGCGCTATTAGAAAAAGATAACAAGTGAAGAATGGGTTTTATGTCAAATGATGATGGTGATGATGATGATGATTATTATTATTATTATTATTATATTTAGCATAGCTTTAAGCATAGCAGTTATTCATTGGAAATTTTCATAATGCATAACAAATAAAATCCAGAAAAAAGATAAGAATTGCTGTCAGGAGTGCTTGATGTATAAAAACACTACATTGAACTTTATGTTTATTGTTACAAAGCATTTTTAACACTTCAGAGCAAATTTACAGAAACTTAATATTTATGCATGTATGCAGGGATTTTTAAAGGGTTTAAAAACAAGAAGACATAAACTGCACTGGAAGACATAACATCTCCTGAATGACAACTTTCCCAGGTTGCAGTTTCCAACATGGCTACAAACTGGTATTTTTAACTGAAACCTTTTTGATTGTGGCAGTAATATGCAAAGGGGCTAACATTTGTACATGTTCTGCCAAGCCCGAGTCAAATAAAAAGTTTAACCCCCTTTTCATTTCAAAATACAGGAAGATGTTTTAGAATATTTTAATAGGAACAACAAAGTATTAATTTTATTTATATAGCGCCTTTCCTTTTATCTACTTTTTGGTAACGCGGAAAACGTTTTCTTTTAGATTTGTTTCTACAGTATGTTTGTTATAAATACCGATGAAGTATTCCATGCAATGTACTTCAAAAAATTTTGGATGATTTGAAGTACCAAACTGATATCCGATAAAAATAATTTTCTACAAATGAAATTATTATTAATCCATACACTTTCTAGGAGCCGGGACACAATCTTAACACCACTGGTTTTAAAAAAGGAAGCAAGCCTGAACAGAGCGCCATTTCTGTATCATACTTACTAGTCCTAATATAACCTGAAAGAACTAAAAACATTTTCAGTAGTTGTGTGTATTAAATAAAGATATAAATTGCAATTAACTTTAAAACTTTAACCATGCTTATTAGTCACATGCACATTAACTTCGGTCATAATAAGCTTTGTGATTTCTGTGTAGAACTTTCTGCAAAGAATGCGCGGCTCGATGAGCGTAACATGAGAGAGCGCCCCCTAGACTGGCTCGTGAGTACTGTATACTGATGTGTGACAAACCGGTTCTGGTGTATTTATTTTAAAATAATATTCTACAAACCACAGTGAACACAGTCAAAAGAAAACGAAATTTCAACAAAAACGAAAAGTAAAGCCTTTTCAAACACTAATGTAAAGGAGATGCAATAGTTTGAAATAAGTGAATACTCGAAAGGCCAGTTCAAGTGACATATGAAGTGTCGTAAAACGCAGTTTTGAAATTTAAGAATAGATATGTGTTTTTATATTTAAATATTTTATATAGAGGGTGTGTGAAATTATGAGGTTTTTAGATAAAATATGCCAGAAACAACAAGAATGCGTAATACACGTGCTAACAGTAATCATTAAAATATAAATACTTGACAGAGTTTTACCTGTGTGGAGTCTGCACGTTTTCCTTTTTTGTCTGGGTCCTTGGGGGGTGCCTCTTCACCAAAACATATCTGAAATGAACCCGAGAGCTTAAAAAATACATAACGTAAAATTCTTGCATGGTTGGTGAATTGTATTTATTTTACTGTATGTCTTTGAAATATGAATAGAACCTTCATTTTATGAGCTGCAATGATATATTTTCAGTGTTACGAGTCAGTGTTACATTAACCTGCATTTCTGTTCAGAGAAAATCTTCACGCTTGAAATCTTAGCTATAAACCTAGAAAATACTTGGTAAGTTTTTGCACTTTAATATTGTTTACTCGTTTCTTTTTATATACTGTATGTACAGAGAAATTAAAAGATAAAACATTCAATTTAATTTTATAGCATCTCACTCATTATGGCAACGTCCGTGCCCTGAATTATACCGCCGCAATGAACTTCCCAGTCCAACTGGGAGACTCAGTAGGTATCCACTGGCTCATTGGCAGGCGACCGGAGAGAAAGGATGGCACACATTCGTTTATTGATCGTCGGTTAGTTATAAAGCGGACATAAAAGAAGGAGATGAAATAAACACGTGTCATAGAATCAGATAGCAACATTTGAGGTGGCTGCTGAACACTAAATGAACGTCCGTATTTAGAGCCTGCATGTGTTGATTCAAGCCTCTAAGAGAACAGTGTAGGAATATTTGTTAATAATAATAATAACAATAATAATAATAATAATAATTATTATTATTATTATCATTAGTAGTAGTAGTAACACTATATACACATTTTTAACATTCGAAATTAAATAATAACGAATTTCCAGTCTACTGACTTTCAGAAGTTGCCCGTTTTACTCGGCTTTGTTGTTTAATATTAATTGCATTGTTTTTAAAAAGAATCATATTTCTTTATTTTATACTAATGTCAAAACACACAAAGTTGTGTTTTCGCCAGTCGTTCATGCACGCTGCTATAGAATATTTCCACTTGAAGTGACTTTTGCCTTTCACTTTCTTTACTAGCAAAAATCATAACGAATTGAAATATTTTATTTGTTTAGCTTTACAGCCTCAAGCCTCATGTGCCTTATTATACTGCTATAATTTAATCTTCGTCATCGGACGTTTTCGTGTACTTTCTGTTACCGAAATTGTTTCATTCATCGAAGTCCTAACGCTGTGCTATATTATTTTGTTTGGTAGTCTCAAATAAAAGTGCAAAAACAATACAAGCTGCCAGCCAACTACTTACTATATTCACAAAAACCGAATATTCGGCTAATTATACACATGATTCAATATATATATATATATATATATATATATATATATATATATATATATATATATATATATATATATATATATATATATATATATATATATATGGCGTGAGGTTTACATTTTTCTTTCTTTCTTTCTTTCTTTCTTTCTTTCTTTCTTTCTTTCTTTCTTTCTTTCTTTCTTTCTTTCTTTCTTTCTATCTATTTGTTGCCTTCCTGAAAGTTATAATTTATCCGGAGTAAACAGCCTGTTCTTTGTAAAATGGCGATATACAGGAAAATTAATGTTTCTTATTTGAAATGTGATTTAAGATTTGGTAATAGCCATTTTGATTTTTGCTTAGTGCTTTATTAATTTTCTTAAGCTGTTGGAAAATGCGTATCGATGTTCGTTCAGCGTTCTTTCTTTTCTGTCGTAGGAACTCATGTTTGAGGTAATTCGTGCGTTTTCATTTTTTTTATTCTTTCTTCTAAGTGAATTAAATCAATACTGAAATATATTTAAAACAATTAATATATATTTATTAGGCGATACATTAATTATCAGTAATAACCACCCATTATAAAGGCAAACTCGTAAAGATACGTGCAGTAAAATGCCGTTCTTCTCAGAACAAGCTCAATGGTCCAATTTGAATATTTATTCTTGTTTTCACTCAGATCGGATAGTCTTGTTTCGGCGCAGACCGTCCATCAGCCTGAAAAGTCTATAAAGCACTTGTCTTGTCTATCAAGCTTACCAGGTTTTCGTTTACGGTGTAATAAAATTGTTGAATTACTGAGTTTCATATACAGAGTCGTTCAATTTTCTCGTCGTAATAAAGCGAAAGGCACAATTAACACTGTATATGAATATCTAATTATAAAGACAACTCATTAACCCTTATCATATACTCTACAAAAAGACTTTTGTGTTTTCTTTCTTCTCTGAATCTGGTTGCTCAGTGTGACACTGTAATAGTATAAACAAATTCATAAACTTGACGGATGGATTGATATACATCTGGGAATGATTTTTTTTTTGCACCAGTTCTTGACTTTTTCATGGTCACCAATGGCGGTCTGCTTTATTAAATTTAGTTATCTGCTGCCAATGGCGTTAATATTCACCTCATAATTCGTTACGCGCAGCGGTGGAAAGAACTGTTCATTTCAAGATATGAATTCGCTTTCCTTTTCATTATGTCATGTTGAAGGCATAACGTATGGCTAAGGCGTACTTTAGTTTTCGTTTTTTTTTTCTATGCGATTTCCTGAATAAGCTTTTATTGAAATGCGCCTCCTAATTAAGCGTGTCATTGGCTTTGTGCTGTTTACAAACGCAGCACTAAAGGCTTTAATTAAATTTGCCCCTCTCGCTGCCACTGGCCGGCTGTCACTCCATGTGTGGAGCAGTCTGGCCCGCGGGCATCTCCAGTCGGGGACCTTCTGCCAGCGATTTCATCTTGCTAAACGGGCAGATAGAAGATAATCATCTTCTTAATGATATAGAACGCAGGTTACATCATCATTAATACAACGGCAAGAATAACATCTCCTGCCTTATTGCACGTTTGAAGCTTGGAAAATTTCGGGGGAAGGAATCGAAATAATGGCATAAATTTCCATGGATTGTGTGCTTTAGTAGTATATTCTGCCATTAAGCATTTCGACTGTTCATATTTATAGTCCAGAGAAGGCACTGTGAGATTTGTGTGCCCAATATTTATCCAAATATATAATTTTTGTCTTGAAAATATTTATATTTTAGAAATTTTCAACTTTGCATATTTATTTCATTTTCATTAAACTCTAGTTATGGGGCATAACAGGCAGTTATTTGGATACCCGTTGCAACTTTTTTCCTCAAGCATTTAGTTCTAAGTAATTATTTAATCTGGAAATGTGAATTTTACACTGTTTGCAATTATTATTCTTATTATAAACATCTATTTGTTCCTTTACTATACCACTTAGTCCAGTTTAGGGCCATGGAAGGTGAAAGTGTACCATGGCAGCATCAGGAGCAAGGTAAGTAACAACAGTAAAGGTATCACCATTCTACTGCCGAGCACACTTCTGCACAAATCTATATTCTCATCCTTAAGATATGAGAAGAAAATGCAATAATACAAGGGGCGAGTATCCAAAATCCACACAGATAATGAGTGGGCTGAGACTTGAACCTAGTTGGCTGTATCTGTGTGGTGGCAGTGCTAACTCCTCTGCCCTTTCAAAAAGCTTCATAGTTCATAAAATGTGCTGTCGTTAACAGCTTAGTCTAAAAAAAATGAAATGCCTCATCCCTTCCTATTTCTTTTGACTCAAAATTCTTTTCTGCTCCGTGACCTTGGGGAATTAGAAAATTTACTTTGTTTGATAGACTGAACTGACTCGCTTTTCTGTTTAGCTTCAGGGACTCCTGAATCCTACTGACTATATATAAGTAGAAAGTTTGGTTTCCTCAAGTTCTTCAATCTTAGTAGACAAGACATTTATGTTTTTTGCTTTTCTTACTTATAAAAGCTATACTATTATTATTATAAATTTCTGTTTTAGTATAATTTTACACCTTAAGAAAAATATCCTCTTTCTGCACACTCTCAATATGTTATGTACTGTAGTTGTAATGTAGAGAAAAAGTTTTTTTTTATTTTTTAATTCTCATAATAAATTATAACAAATTATAAAATTTGAAAATGATAAAATATAGAGTGAATCTAGGAAGAAAGGGTATATGAGGACCCACAGAAACCACTATATGTATAGTTCATAATCCCAAAAGATATACCTGTAGTCCGAGTAGACTTGGATGCAGCGCAGGAAGCTGCTGTGGATGAGGCATCAGTCCATCACATAGTACACTCATGACCACATTAACCAGTGTTCCTATGGGTGAATGTACCAAATCACAAAACACTCAGACCTTTAGGATGTGAGGCAAAAGCATTAATATCCAGAGAAAAATTTACACAGCTTGCATTCTGGCCAGTGAGCTTGCCACACTTGCAACTGTGTCACCATAATTCTATTTATAAGTGAATTTCTTTAATGAGGAAATTCTTACAACTGACATTCACTCCTAAATTCAGTTTACAAATGGCTTACAAGCCTCCAACATAACAGCATAAATAATAATAGCATTCCAACATGCGGCCACAATCACAGTCTACAATTGAATTTAAAGAATGGGTGTTGGTATAGAATGATGCAGAAGCAGAGGACTGCAGCAACACTTTTATTTAAACAATGCATTTAAACCTGATATATTTGGGTAGATCATTGTCTTCAGTTTTCAAGGGAGTGTACATTTTGAATGCTTGTTGAAAAGAGTTGTAGGTTACTTTGGAGTTTTTTTTTTCTTCCACTTGCAACATATTAAATATTAGTGATATTTGGAATAATGACAAGATCTGTGTAAAAGTTGTGTTTGTTGTGCTTCATTTTTCAAAAAACAAACTCAAAAACTTTAACAACAACAATAATAATAAGAGCAATGCTGCCTTGCAGTAAGGAGATCATGGGTTCATGTCCTGGGTCCTCCCTGTGTGGAGATTGCAAAGTGCTTTGAGTAGAGAGAAAAGCTCTATATAAATGTAAAGAAATATTATTATTATTATTATTATTCAATATAATCCTCCAAATTGCATCATACAGGAGGCACAGACATGACAAAATAAAATTAATTATCAACACGACAACATGATTTCAATTAATTGCTGAAGATTGATTTAATTAAAAGCCAAAATATAAAACTCAAATAGGCTTATGATAAAGGTTGAGTTAAAATCTGACAGATACAAGGGATATTTAAAAATCTTCTGCACTTTCGTACTTTCATTGGAAATGGTGAATGCGGCAGGAGTAGTAAGTGGGCTTTAAAAAGTTGGTACGACACTAGGAAAATTGCATTGCAAAGGAAGGTGACTATGTAGAAAAGAGATGTGATTTGCTTTTGAAAATCTTAAAAAATAGAGTTAAAACAATGTAGAGAAACCTTTTGAACGTCCCTCGTATGATCCGTCATTGTCCAGTATCATCTGTGAACTGACTGACAGCACCCTTCACATTTTTTTCCTGGAGTGCTTATAAGCAATTTATAGTTGGCTTCTCATTTGAAAAATTTTCTAGCATTGTGGATTGGGCAAATGGTGATATTGCATTCTTTGCATACCTTGGCCTGGGCACTGTCAGCAAGAGTTATGAGTAAATGTTTAAAGATGGTTATTGCATTTCTATTGCATTATATTTTATGATTATACTGAGCTAGTCAGTTTATTTAGAGACATAAACTAAATATGTTGATGGCTTTATCTGGCTATTTTGGTGATAAGCTAATGGTCAGGCTGACAGCTCGAGCACAGGTCTGCCTTCATAAGTAAAGTAGCCTGTATACTCAAATGCATCTGGTATGGAATAATCAACTCTATTAACCATTGTGACTTTTTCTAGCAGTTCTCTAGGATGGGGGCAACTTTAGGATTGTGGCAAATGACTCAATGTCCCATGTAGATGGCACCTATGCCTGCATGGGTGATTCCAGTCAGACAACAGATACGGCACATACTGTAAGTGATGTGAACACAGACATTACTAATTAGTCCTGTAGGGATGGTGCATGAACTGCGTATGTGGAGCAACAAAGGAAAAAAAAACAGGCTTATCAGATAGAATCCATTTGAGACTCTTATAGAAATGGCAGCAGAGGCAGTAATAGGGCACCATAAAGTCACAAGATATTCAGTCACAACAAAGAACAGGCCATAAGGACAGAAAAATGGGACATTATCCTATTTGTTGTTTTATTTAAAATATAATTCTGCCTAGTCTTTTGTATAAGAAGGTGGAAGATTATTTGCTCCAGGAAATGATAGCTGAGAGGTCACCCTTCACTCTAAATATGTTTCCACCAAAATTAAAATGTCGGCATGCCATGAACATAATGATTTGTGACATTCATCGATTTTCCAAAGCCGGTTATGACCCAGGCTGAGCAAGGTGCAAGGCCGTCGCTTTCCACACACCCACATAATGAACCAATTTAGATCCACCAGCCCAGCTTGCACGTCTTTTGGATATGATCAGCTCTGCTATCTCATTTCTATAGGTTCCTTTTAACTCACACATGTACTTAGTGTATATTATTTACATGTTCTCTCAGTGGGCTTTCTTTTATTTCTACTTCATTTAAAAGTTGTCCTTAACATGTCAGACGACTTTAAACTGATGCCTTGTGAATGTGTACATGTTGTCAAGCAATCAGCTTGCTTCCAATCCAGGACTGACCAATTTCCTTCTCCCCCATGCTCAACTGTATTATGCAAGCTAATAAAATACAGTGCATCTGGAAAGTATTCACAGTGCATCACTTTTTCCACATTTTGTTATGTTACAGCCTTATTCCAAAATGGATTAAATTCATTTTTTTCCTCAGAATTCTACACACAACACCCCATAATGACAACATGAAAAAAGTTTACTTGAGGTTTTTGCAAATTTATTAAAAATACAAAAATTGAGAAAGCACATGTACATAAGTATTCACAGGTGTTGTGTGCAGAATTCTGATGAAAAAAATGAATTGAATCCATTTTGGAATAAGGCTATAACAACAAAATGTGGAAAAAGTGATGCGCTGTGAAGACTCCCCCAAAGTCCAGGCCTTCTTTCCAATGCCTTCCTCTCAGGTCCGCCTCCACTCCTCTCCACCAAGACCTCGTCTTCTCCACTCCTGACTCCAGCCCTCGAATGGAGGGAGGCGGCCCTTTTTATACACACCTGGACGTGCTCCAGGTGCCTCCCGATTAGCTTCTCCCTGCACTCCCCAGTGTGGTGGAAGTACCGGCTGCGCACTTGGAAGCACTCCGGGTGTCCCTGGTCTTCTTCTGCCACACCTGGAAGTGCTGAGGGCCAGGGATCCTCAGGGACTGGTGCGCCTCCTGGATGTGACCACGGTCCCTTATAGGGTTGAGCTTCCAAGCTCAGTTCCCGTGGTCCCCAAAGCCACCAGGGCAGTCGCCCCTTCGTGGTTTGGAGGAGGCGTAAGCCCTCCTCCGGTCTTTCTTGCTGTCCCGTCTGGGTACCACCCCCAGCCGCTTGCCACAATATATATATATATACAGTGGTACCTCTGGTTACGACCATAATTCGTTCCAAAATTCTGGACGCAACCCGATTTGGTCGCAACCCGAATGTAATTTCCACATAAGATTGTATGTAAATTCAATTAATCCGTTCCAGATCGTGCAAACTGTATGTAAATAAATATTTTTTTAAGCACAACAATAGTTAATTATATCATAGAATGCACAGTGTAATAGTAAACTAAATGTACAAACACTGAATAACACTGAGAAAACCATGAACAACAGAGAAAACAAACATTGTAAGAGTTTGCGCTAGACCCTTATGAACCGCTCGCTGTAAACAATTTTTTGAGTTATAACCACAGGGAAAAAAAATTAAATGCCACTTCTCTTGCAAAACTTTTCAAACCATCCTCTACTGGCTTTAAATTCCTCACCTTCACAACTTGAAGAAGGATTTTTTTTCAGCAAATCGCCATGAATCTTCCTGGCTTTCTCGCATATGATCGCCTCGCTTACGCTATCCCCTGCAAGTTGCCTCTCGTTCAACCACACTAGCAACAGTTTTTCCTCCTCTTCCAGCACTTGAGGCCTCTGCCTGGTTAACATTATAACTCTTTTTGCAACATCAGCTGCTTTGTTAGTCCCTGTATATGCAAGAAAATGGAAAACGGAGAATGGCAAATCATTGGCGCTTACGAACGCGCATAGGGAAACTGGCCGGCAGTGTTTTTGTTCACCACCAGAGCGTTTGGTCGTGAACAGATGCAAAATTTTGGCAAACAAAATTATATATATACTGCGACTGATGGCTGGGGCCCCACCACATCTGCAAGGGGGACAAGAGTGGGAACCCCATTATCTTCCCCTGGATGCTAGATGGAAGCCTCCCTGGGTTGAAGCGGTGCCTCGGACTCCCCCAGGGCTTCATGGGGGCTGGAGTTCTGTGCAGCTCTGTGGGGATTCCGCAGGCACCGCCAGGGGTTGCTGCAGCAAGAGCTGCTGGCCCCTTTTGGGCACTGATTTCGCCACACCCGGAAGTGCAGCCGGATGTCGCCAATGAAGCACCTGGAGCACTTCCGGGTACCCAATAAAAGGGAGCCAGCGACCACCACTCAGCAGCCCAGAGTCGGGTGGAAGGAGGACAAAGCTTGCTGATGAGGAGTGGTGGTGGTAGAAGAGAGAAGAAGTGCTTTTGTGTTGTTTACTGTGCTTGGGACTGTGTATTGCCTGTGGGACATGGGGAAGACATGCACCCACAGGGGAAGAAAATAAATAGTTTATTTATTTTACACGTGCCTCCCGTGTCCAATCTGTGTCGGGTCGCGCGCTATATAGCGTCTCTCTTACACTATATATGTATGAAGCACGTTATTTGAACAAAATTGTTTGTTTATATACACTATGTTGCCAAAAGTATTGGGACAGCCCTCCAAATCATTGAATTCAGGTGTTCCAATCACTTCCATGGCCACAGGTGTATAAAGTCGAGCACCTAGGCAGGCAGACTGCTTCTACAAACATTTGTGAAAGAATGGGTCTCTCTCAGGAGCTCAGTGAATTCCAGTGTGGTACCGTGATAGGATGCCACCTATGCAATAAGTCCATTCGTGAAATGTCCTTGCTACTAAATATTCCATGGTCACCTGTTAGTGGTATTATAACAAAGTGGAAGCAATTGGGAACAAAAGCAACTCAGCCACGAAGTGGTAGGACACGTAAAATCATAGAGCGGGGACAAGCACATGATGAAGCGTACAGTGTGCAGAAGTCGCCACCTTTCTGCAAAGTCAATAGCTACAGACCTCCAAAAGCTCAAGAACAATGCATAGAGAGCTTCATGGAATGGGTTTCCATGGCTGAGCAGCTGCATCCAAGCCTTGCATCACCAAGTGCAGTGCAAAGTGTTGGATGCAGTGGTGTAAAGCACACTGCCACTGGACTCTAGAGCAGTGGAGACGTGTCCTCTGGAGTGACGAATCACGCAATCCGATGGACGAGTCTGGGTTTGGCGGTTGCCAGGAGAACGGTACTTGCCGGACTGCATTGTGCCGAGTGTAAAGTTTGGTGGAGGGGGGATTATGGTGTGGGGTTGTTTTTCAGGGGTTGAGCTTGGCCCCTTAGTTCCAGTGAAAGGAACTCTTAATGCTTCAGCATACGAAGCCATTTTGGACAATTTCATGCTCCCAACTTTGTGGGAACAGTTTGGGATTTTCCCTTCCTGTTCCAACATGACTGCGCACCACTGTACAAAGCAAGGTCTATAAAGACATGGATGAGCAAGTTTAGTGTGGAGGAACTTGACTGGCCTGCACAGAGCCCTGACCTCAACCTGACAGAACACCTTTGGGATGAATTAGAGCAGAGACTGCGAGCCAGGCCTTCCCGTCCAATATCAGTGCCTGATCTCACAAATGCTCTCCTGGAAGAATGGTCAAACATTCCCATTAACACACTCCTAAACCTTGTGGAGAGCCTTCCCAGAAGAGCTGAAGCTGTTATAGCTGCAAAGGGTGGGCCAACTCCATATTAAAGCCTGTGTATTAAGAATGGGATGTGATTAAATTTCATGTGTGTGTAAAGACAGCTGTCCCAATACTTTTGGCAATATAGTGTATATAAAGTAACAATTTTGTTCAAATAATGTGCTTATCTCCTGATATAATATTCTTTTTGCCAATGAGTAAAATATACCAAAATGCACCAATTAATTCTTTTTATATGTGGCGTACATGTTATATTAAACAACATTTTACATTTTTAAGGTAGAAGTCAACATTTATAATAATGAGAAGATGTATCTGAGAATTTAAGCTAGAGACGCTGGTCAGTGCTTAGTGATAAATTTTCAAAAATGCTGGCATGAGGTCAATGTTGGAAAGAGCCACCACAGAAAATGCAATATTATATGTGAGGATCAAAGGGGAGGTGACAGCTTGTCCTCCAGAGAATCCTCTACATGGCCTGTTGAAAGAACACACGTATGGTTAATCCTTCAGTGGTATCAGAAGACAAATACTGGTTTCTGAAATGTTTTTTTTCTTTCATTACTGTGAAATGTTAGCTTTATACAACACCCTATGTGTCTTCTCTCTTTTTGGAAATCAAACTGTGCTGTGCTTCAAAAAGACAGGGAATAAGTTTAGAATACAATTGTTTAGTTTTTAATTGAATAGACACTCACACATCAATTAAATATGTAACAAATTAAAGAGAGGTATTGTGATGCAGTAGTTAGCACTGCTGCTTTACCAGTCCTGAGTTTGAATTACGTGTCGGGACATTGTCTGTGTGGAGTAAGTTCTCCTCGTATCTGTGTGGGTTTTCCTCATACCTCTCAATTGGTGTGCAGATTAGGTAGACTGGTAACCCTATGTTGTCCCTGATGTGCTGTGCTATGTAGCGGACTTGTGCCCAGTCCAGGGCTGATTTGTGGTTTGGACTCAATGCTGCTGAGATAAGTTTCATTTCCTGTGATCCTGAATTCAGCTACAATGGTTTGAGTATGTTATACTCTAAACAGAAAGAACTTTTATGCAAAAATGTATGCTCTAATTTATTTTTCAAAATGTCTAACAATTAGATTATTGTATTGTTAATGATCTATATGCTACTATCAGAGTTGTTACATTTATTTGAGCACTTCAATTACAGCAGGTTTGGTTGTTCGGTCCCAACAACAGCTGGACTAAACACCATCATACAGGTTTGCTCATATTTGTTGAATTTCTACCTAAATTATCTTCCTGTGTTGTCAATAATTATTTAACAGTTACTGGTTGGTGGAGTTTTCAAGTTCTCCACATGTCTCAAGAGTTTCTTTCTGTGTATTCTGATGTTCATTCCACATCTCAAAGATGAGTATGTTAGACTAATTGGTCAATTGGACCCATATAAGTGACCGTAGATATGTCTCTCTGTGTAGATGAAGTGCCTAGTGGGCTGGCATCTTGTCCAGGATTGCCTACTACTTTCCTTGTGTTTGCAGGTTAGGCACCTATTCTCTTCATCCTGTACTTGATATGTAAAGTGAGAATGCTTTCAAAAATATTCTGAGAGACCCCATGCAAACACAGAGAATGCAATCTTTACTCAAATGCAAACTCTGGGGCAGCTCCCCACAACTTTGTATTGGTTAAAAGAATTAACAAAGGATGGATCACTAGTTTAATTATAATTATACCTAGCATTTCTATCAGCTTTAACTGTAGTGTCTTTTCTTTTCTTTAGTGTTGCTATTTCAAATGTAGAACATAGAACATCATAGCAAGATGGAGAAGAAGCTTCTTTGTAAGTTTCATCTCAGAGATGGAGTACCAAAGTCTTCCTCATTCACTTGGATGATGCTACAATGATTTTTGTCTAAAGAACTGTGGGCATTCAGATGTCTGTCAAACATTCTTCTTATTAAAGAACCTTGGGCCCAAACATGCAGATTTCTGGAAGGAATCTTTCTGGAGGTTTTGTTGTGCTTTTCTCTTTTTTTACTAAACCTTTAGAATAACAAATATATGTATTCTGTATGTTGATAGTTTCTGTGTTAAATATTCTATTCAGCTGTATGATGCTTGTAACAATTTGAAAAGCAAATTGTAAAATGAAATGTATTATTATTGTTAATAAATGTTTGATAAAACATACATTTATTTTATAAAAATATGAAATGAAACAGAAATCCTGAAACTTAATTACACAATAAAAAATTGCTATTCAGCTGCTGGATTTGTGATCTCTCTGAAGGACTGAATAGAAAATCCTAACAGCTTTTCACTGCTCTAAGTGTAGAATACTCTGTTGAGCTCAATGGTTTCTGTTACCACTTCTTTACTTCACTTCTAGCACTTGTTGGTTTTCTGATTCCCTAATACAATGAAGCACAAAAAGGTGAACAGGCCTTAGAAACCCACACAAAAAGCCAGGCCTCACCTCAGGCAGCCTGGTAAAAAAGTTCAATATGTCCATAATAAAAATGCAAGGGAAACTGTAAACCAAATTTTGTGTTGTGCTGTCTGCCACAAAAGTGCACAGAAAGGGGAGCAGGTCATAAAGGCCAGACCACTCCTGATTCAGGTCTGGGCCCTAGGAATAGGACTCATCACAGACAGTTTACCCCTACTTAATTAGCAGGCTTCACTACTGCTTAGAACCAATAATGGGACTCAGGTAGATATCCAAACATACAAATATCCACAATGTCTAAACAGAGAATAAAAAAACATAGAAAAACCTCTGATCAAACAAGCTCACATATAGTAAAGTATATGAATTACCACACAGAGGTGGCATCACCAATCCTGTTCACTAGTAAACCTGATTGGGTGAGAAGGGACATCAAGTAAAAAAATGGAAAAAAACCAGGTTAGTATTAAATATGAAAGCAGAAGTTTAAGCCAGTAAATTCAAGAAAGCACATAATCACAGAGAGAATTAAAAAAAAAAAATACAAAGCAAATACAGTGCCAAAGCTGTTGATTCATCTTCAGCTTTGGTTTAAACACTGCTGGGGCCAGTACCTCAGCTGCCTAATTAGGTGGTCCCACCCCCTTAAGCCCCACATTCAGGAGCCAGAGCAGATAACAAAAACACTACATTAATTTGCTTATTTGCTTAACTGACATTTTTATTCAAAGTAACTTATAAAAGAGGTCAACATAATTCAATAAACATTAGTCTGAGGGATTTGTTTAAGTGTTACTGGACAAGTTTGCAAGATTGATCATCGCAAGTATACAGCTCTAAACCAAACAGAACACAAAGCTAGCTGTTTTTCCTTAGTTACAAGAAATCTATCAAAGCCTTTATCAATTACGCAGATATTCATAGATCAAGAGAGTCTTCAGAGGCTTCTTAAACACAGTGAGATAGTCAGCAGTACAGACTGAGATCAGCAACTCGTTCCATCAGCTCTCAGATACACATGAAAAGAGTGTAGATTGAGATTTGATGTCACAGAGAGGTGGTGTCACCAGATGCTGTTCACTAGCAAACATGAGTGGGCAAGAAGGAACATAGGACTTCATAAGTGTCTCCATATACAGTTAGGTCCATAAATATTTGGACAGAAACAACTTTTTTCTAATTTTGGTTCTGTACATTACCGCAATGAATTTTAAATGAAACAACTCAGATGCAGTTTGAGTGCAGACTTTCAGCTTTAATTCAGTGGGGTGAACAAAACGATTGCATAAAAATGTGAGGCAACTAAAGCATTTTTTTTAAGACAATCCCTTCATTTTAGGGGCTCAAACGTAATTGGACAAATTAAATAACTGGAAATAAATGTTCATTTCTAATACTTGGTTGAAAACCCTTTGCTGGCAATGACAGCCTGAAGTCTTGAACTCATGGACATCACCAGATGCTGGGTTTCCTCCTTTTTAATGCTCTGCCAGGCCTTTACTGCAGCAGCTTTCAGTTGCTGTTTGTTTGTGGGCCTTTCTGTCTGAAGTTTAGTCTTCAACAAGTGAAATTCATGCTCAATTGGGTTAAGATCAGGTGATTGACTTGGCCATTCAAGAATTTTCCACTTCTTTGCTTTAATAAACTCCTGGGTTGCTTTGGCTGTATGTTTTGGGTAATTGTCCATCTGTATCATGAAACGCCGCCCAATCAATTTGACTGCATTTAGCTGGATTTGAGCAGACAGTATGTCTCTGAACACCTCAGAATTCTTTCGGCTGCTTCTGTCCTGTGTCACATCATCAATAAACACTAGTGTCCCAGTGCCACTGGCAGCCATGCACGCCCCAAGCCATCACACTGCCTCCACCGTGTTTTACAGATGATGTGGTATGCGTTGGATAATGAGCTGTTCCACATCTTCTCCATACTTTTTTCTTGTCATCATTCTGGTAGAAGTTGATCTTGGTTTCATCTGTCCAAAGAATGTTTTTCCAGAACTGTGCTGGCTTTTTTTGATGTTCTTTAGCAAAGTTCAATCTAGTCTTTCTATTCTTGAGGTTTATGAGTGGCTTGCACTTTGCAGTGCACCCTCTGTATTTACTTTCATGCAGTCTTCTCTTTATGGTAGACTTGGATATCGATACGCCTACCCCCTGGAGAGTGTTGTTCACTTGGTTGGCTGTTGTCAAGAGGTTTCTCTTCACCATGGAAATGATTCTGCGATCATCCACCGCTGTTGTCTTTGGTGGACGTCCAGGTCTTTTTGCGTTGCTGAGTTCACCAGTGCTTGCTTTCTTTCTCAGGATGTACCAAACTGTAGATTGTGCCACTCGTAATATTGTCGCAATTTCTCGGATGGGTTTTTTCTGTTTTTGCAGCTTAAGGATGACTTCTTTCACCTGCATGGAGTGCTCCTTTGACCGCATGTTGTCTGTTCACAGCAAAATCTTCCACATGCAAGCACCACACCTCAAATCAACTCAAGGCCTTTTATCTGCTTAATTGATAATGACATAATGACGGACTTGCCCACATCTGCCCATGAAATAGCATTTGAGTCAATTGTCCAATTACTTTTGAGCCCCTGAAATGAAGGAATTGTGTTAAAAAAATGCTTTAGTTGCCTCACATTTTTATGCAATCGTTTTGTTCACCCCACTGAATTAAAGCTGAAAGTCTGCACTTCAACTGCATCTGAGTTGTTCATTTAAAATTCATTGTGGTAATGTACAGAACCAAAATTAGAAAAAAGTTGTCTCTGTCCAAATATTTATGGACCTAATTGTACATAGGTGTTGACTCACTGACTACCCTGTAAGCAAGCATTAAAGGTTTGAACTAAATATTTGCTACTACAGAGGACCAGTGCAATGACTCGGAAAGAGAAGTGTCATGTGTCATTCTCAGCTGGTTAAACACAAGGATTTTGAATCACCTGCAGCAGCTTAGTAGCACATGCAAGTTCTGTTGCCAGTAGAGTTACAGTAGTCAAGGAGTGACAAAACCAATGCCTGGACCAGGAGTTGCACTGTATATTCTGTCAGATATTGTTTAATGTTGCATATATCATACTGATTAAGTTGGCAAAAATGAGAAACAGCTGCACTGCGGTCAGTGAATAATAGCTGATCATCAATCTAACTCTCAAAGTTGGTGGGTGTTAGCAACAATGAGCTTAGTTCAACAGAGATGAAGTGCTGAATAGCCACACTGAGATAACAATGTGGTCCATTTTTGTAAGGTTAAGCTGGAGATGGTGCTCCTTCATTCAGCTACAGATATCAGTTGAGACATGCCAAGCTGTAGTCCTCTGGAGGGTATGACAGGTGCAGCATAACACTGATATGAGAATACATGGGTCTGGGTGACAGGGTCTAATGAGGTGGTGTTCACAGTGTTATGTAATGTTATGTATTCATCTTGTAAATGTCAAGGGGTATCATGTTATTTCTTATATGGTAAAGGGCATGGTTGTGTGCGCATATGTAATATAAATAAGTGGGTGTGGAGTATTGAGTAAACAGTGTTTGAGGAAGATATAAGCATTTGCCGTTGTTTCGGTTTCATTGAATAAAGCGTTCCTGTTGTTCATCACTCAGTGGGATTGGTTGTATTTAAACATACACAGAGGATAAGAATATATAACACACAGAGAAGAGAAGAGGACTCAGTGTTGATCCTTGGGGCACCCCGTGCTTGCCTGATGCATTCTTGATATCTCACCTCAAATGGGGTCAGGTGTTTATAAAACTTATGAATGTACAGAAAGGGGCTTGAAATGTGCATGTTCTGCTTTTCACTTTAAAGTCAGGATTTATTAAAGAAAAGCTCATAGCAGAACTTGTGTATATGTATGGAAACATTTCAGTGAAACTGCGAAATGAAAACACCCTTGATCAAGTATGGAAATTCAGCTAAACCAGCTAAATACGACTTGTGCATATAATAATTCATATCACTAAGTCATTATTATAATGTGAATTAATGTGACAAATAAATTTCACTGAAAAAATGATGAATATAATGTACTCTGTAGTTTAGTTCCCAATTAAGAGGGACAATTTCATATATTTGCACTGAAGAACGTTTGTGGTTTTACAGAAGTTTATATTGGCCACCTATTGTCACTTCTCAGGAAATTGACTGACAGGTCAGGAATATCTCAGCCAAGCTTCACTCCATTGTGGCTGCTGTACTGGAAGCCATTACCTGACTAAGAAGTTTTTGTATGGTTTGGGTGTGTATACATATAACACAACATGGTTTTACCAACACAAAAATGCAAATTGCAGCAGAGTCTGATTTCTCCTAAATGTCTGCACCCTAATTAGAGCAGTTTACTACACTCATATTGCTTTTAGGGCATCCAGTATGAATGAAGCTGGTCTTGTTTATTGCAAGCAGTTATATTCTATTAAAGTACAAGTCATCAGTGATGCCAAGATGAGATTGAAAAATGTCATGGCTTGGTGTCCTGGGTCAACCCATGATTCATTTATTTGGAGGCAAAGTAGCTTCAGCAGTCATGTTAGGACTCAAGGTGGTAGCTGGCTTGTTGGGAAACTAATTGGCTGAACTCTCAGTGTTTTATATGGCCTGTAGTACTCATTGTAACTGCAATAATTTCTTTTCATGTGCCAGGTTAGAGCAGCTAGTCACTCAGATGTAAGCACCTTAAGCCTTTTCCTGACACCCAAAAGAGAGACGAGAGGCACTATAATGTAGCGCATGATATTGCACTCTTGCGGGGTCTTGACTCATCAAAAAGGAGGCTGCTCTACCAGCCAATGAAGTTCTGCAGCATTGTGATTGCATACATATGGGACTGATTAGCATGCTGTATATATGATTGTTTCAGGGTGGCAACCAGGAATAGTCTGAGGTGCATTGATGCATGTACATTTACAAGATGATTGAAATTCATACAAGTAAATGTCACAGAAAAATGTGCAATCCAGGTTTTAAAAATCTTATTTTTTTTTTGGCATATGCATTTCCTGTTTTTTTGGTGTACACATATTTTCATGGTCAAATCCACCAAAATGTTTATATATCTGCCCAAGAGGTAGGATTCAAACCATCTGAAATTAGTCCCAGTAATGATGATGTCAAGGACAGTGTCAAAGAGGATCGAATGGTTGACTGTGTCAAAGGAGAGATCTGGATCTAGAAGGATGAGGATGGGTGACATGTTGGTAATTCTAGCCAGCCATAACGTCTCAACAACAGTTAGTTGAGCAGTCTCAGTGAAATGGCTTCTGCTTATATAAATGTATACTTAACAGCAAAATTAACAAACAACACAGACATATTATTTTTCTGTTTTTGTTTTGTATTTTTATTTATGTAATATTATACTTTTATGTACATCTAGTGAAATGCATTTTTGAGAGTCTTTTCTGCATCAGTGAATTTTTTTCATGATTTTGGAAAAAGAAATGGAGAAAGACGATTGGTTTTACCTTTTAGTGCACATATTTTATGTACACTATGTAAAAACATAGAAAAACAGGTAATAAGTAACAGCACAGACCTTTGCACTTAACACTATTATGCATCAGGCTTTCATGAAGATGCACATTTATTATTGTTGGTCCTGTAAAGTAATGCACCTCTTTAGAAGCTTCTCTGTTTATTCCGAATTTATATTTACTGCACTAGTCATCTGTCATTTTAGAAAATCTGTTTTTATTTTTCTTGCAAGTTTTTGTCTGAAACTAGCATCAATTATAAATCCACATAACATAATTTTAGTACACATTCTCTTTCTAGTTTCTAACCATTGCACACAAGTAAATAAACTGTTTTTATAATTTGACCTCCCTTTCAGTGGTACAGCATGTGCATTTTTAGGTACTGTTGCCTAATAGCTAAACTTTCTGGACTTCAGTTCAGTCCTTGACTTTAATACACCATGAGACCATAAGACATCACTAAACCTGCCTGGGATCTAGCTGTAAAACAGTGGAAAAGTCCTGGTCCCAAAACTGTCCTATAGCTCCTCACTTCACCCTCACTTCACCCTAACTACAAAGAGGACTATTTCATTTATGTTAGGTAGAATGCCCAAAGGGGACTGGGCGGTCTCGTGGCCTGGAACCCCTACAGATTTTATTTTTTTCTCCAGCCTTCTGGAGTTTTTTTTTGTTTTTTCTGTCCACCCTGGCCATCGGACCTTACTCCTTTTTATGTTAACTAAGGTTGTCTTATTTTAATTTCTTATTTGTCTTTTATTCTTCTTTTCTTCATTATGTAAAGCACTTTGAGCTACTTTTTGTATGAAAATGTGCTATATAAATAAATGTTGTTGTTGTTGTTGTTGTTGTTCACCTCACTTTTGATTTTGTTTCTTATTAAGGGAGCTGCATTGGCCACCTGTCCTGCTAAAAAGACCAGACTATCTTATCTTCAGCAATTTCTTCCAGCTTCATCTAGAAAACTGACAAATGTTCTCAGGCCAGTCAAATATCACAATCCTTCTGGCATGTCTTGGGTTTCCTACCAGTAGGTTATGTCTGAATTCTCCAGAAGGAATTAGCAATACCCTGGATTTGATTCATTTGAAGGAGAAGAGCTGGTCTACTCTAAGATCCCTCATATAGCTGAGCTTATCACCCTACCAAGAAGAGAGCCTACAGGGCCAGGGTAGCCTGGATGACGAGGATCAAGCATCATGTCTCCAGAGCCTAACCCAACTCCAAAGCCCACAAGACCAGAGGGGAGGCTGGAGAAAGAGAGCAAACAAGCCAATAACTCTGAGGATGCTATCCACCATCTGTAACCAGATACAGCCTTTACATCACCTGCTGGGATAAGGGGCACCAGCTCCAGGTTTGGAAGGACAGTGCCTTTTCCCTTCCCAATGACTCCCCGGTGCATTCCAGAGAAAACTTTGGGAACTGAGTTTACTTCAAATTAACTACCATGAAGAGTGAAGCCTTTGTAGGAACCTCCTAATAGCTATTGCACTCTTAATGCCATTCCTTTTGATCGTATTCTTGAATGTACTTTAATATGTATGGAGAGGATCGTATGAGAGATGTGTGTGTTTATATTTATGTATGTATTTATTTAAAGCACTTCTGTAAAAAGCCAAACATCCCCCTGGGGACAAATAAAGGTCTAGATTGACCATCAAATCAAAAGTCATCTTAGTTTTCAGTCCACTGCTACCATCCACAACAACAGTCAAAAAGAAACTGCCTCAGACATGGGATGGTATATGCAAATTAAAAGTTAGCGAAATAATAATCAAACATGCAATTCTCGTTTCCAATATACAGTAAAACTAATTTAATTTATTTATTGTCAAAATTTGGTAATTAAGAATAGTTACAATATAGATGCAAATTTTCAGCTTTCAGTGATCTATCAAAAGAAATCAATCAGTTCTTCATTGTACATCAATATGTCAGAGGGGTCATTTTACATATGTCATTTAGGTTGAATTTTCAAGTCCATGAATCATTTCTCTTTTTATTTTATTATTGTACTGTGAAGCTGTGTTAAATATGAAGGATTAAGTGATGGCTCCAGGGTGAACACATTCAATATGGAAGAGTGTTGCCTTGAGCTCAATGTGTACATATATAAAATAGATTTAGGCAAAGTTGGTAACATTGGTTAAAAAAAATTCCAGAGTGAGACTTTAGGATGAAGAATGAAGCCCAGCGGTTGTAGGTATTTGTGATTAATTATTGTTAAAATATATATATTGTAGCACATCAGACAGTGCATGCTGAAAAATTATGCAAGCTATTAAAATGATTTATGTGGGGTTTGAGACATCAACAGTATTAAAGTAGCAAATTCCAAACAGCAAGTGTCTGCATTAAAAAAATGTCATTTTTAAGTTTAAATTCAATCACAATTTGATTACTGAAATGAAGTTCTTCAGTAAGCCCAGACACTACAATATTGTGTCAGAATAAAAGTATTTGGTGATGTGCTGTAAACTAATCTTCAAAACTCAAAAGTGTGCAAGAACGTGTACAGTTTTCAAACAATAAATAAGATATTATTACTTTATACCAGTGTCAAAGAATTACAAGGAAAATCTGGCAAATGCACTATAATGCATCCATACTTTTCTTCTCACATGCTTGTTGGGCATTATTGGGTAATAGGAAGAAGAACTGTGTTGGACACAAGACAAAGTACCAGTCCTGATTTGGACACCAGTCCATCAGAGAGGGCACACACATACCACTTTTACTGGCTCAAAATGAGAAAGTATGTTTTTATTGATGATGATCAAGAGATGAACATAGTGAGGAACAACCTAAGGTCAATGCCAAAGGTCAAACTGATCCAACATCTATATATATAATTCACTAAGCCGCCGACAAGTAGCCACCCATGGAAAGCACGCCAGAAGGGGTGTGGATTCACTAAGCCTCCGACAAGTAAGATGCCCATGGCGCATGCAGGAAGGAGCCACACCCACCAACTCTAAGACCATTGGATGCGACGACAACTCGCAGAGCCACGCCCACCAACTCGGACGCGACGACTCGGAAAAAACGCCGTCATTTATGTTTGTCTGTCCTACAGTACACATGCACCTCTGAGCCACGTTGACTTTTCGGTTACGACGCATGACCGCGTGCACCATAGCAAACTGTTTTACATACTTCATACAGCAATTCGCATCCGCGACAAACATACGTCTTCTTAGATGGTCCTGCAGGAACATGGAAGATGTTTCACCGCCCGCCAACACTCCGTTTTCCCTGGCCCGTGTCTACCCTCGCTCTCTAGGCATTCACACTGCCTGCTTATGTGCCCGGACGCAAAAACTCACTGACCACCCAGTTAGTCCCTTTCGTCTGTGCTACGAGTCCATATGCACCTCTGAGCCATGTTGACTTTTCATTATTCGTTTCGGTTACGACACCCGACCACGTCCACCATCGAAAACCATGGGAAACGAACAACGAAGCCCCACCCAGAAACTCTAACCCTCCGCCAACTCGAACAGCTCATCAAACACATACTCGCTTTGGTCTGTGCTGCTGTCCAAATCCAGCTGTGAGCCACGTTGACTGTTCTTTTGCCCTCCATGGCTACGGCTTCAAATGTATTTCATGGAAACAACACTTCTTTCAATGTTATAGAAATTCCTGCATCAGGAAACTGTTTGTTTCTATCAGTCAGGTTTTTTTGGAAAAATGTCATTGACGAAACTGTTGATCTCAAACTTCGCAACATGGCTGTTGGCTTTGTTTGCCAACATTGGGATAACATCGGCGAGGTGGTCACAAACTGCAACAACTCACCACACAAGGACGCCCTGTCTCTCGAGGCATTCACACTGCCGGAAGACAACCATGGGATATGCAGAAAATAGCCATGTCAGTCAATGCAGATCAGACATCCAGGCAAACAACACTGAATAATCAATAGCTGCAACTACTTTGCCCGCCCCCAATCCTCACCTGAGTCGGTTTCGTCTGTGTTCAGCAGTGTTTCCCAAACTCGGTCCTGGTGAACCCCTGTGGATGTAGGGTTTTGTTCCAACCAGATTCCTAATCATTAATGCCGGTGAAACTCATCCGGGATAAGTCGGTTTTTCAAACGCAGCCGTGTAGCAGATTAGTCTAGCAGACTAGCTGGATTTAATAATCCAAGATGAATGCGCGCCCTCGCGCTGAGTGAAAAGCCAATGTATATTGAGTCTAGAAAACATGATCAGCAAGTCTTTGATAGGCTGCAACAAAATGATGAAAGAACGGGCGCATTTTTTTCCACACAAGCTGGGTGGGTGGGTGTTAGTTAGTTAATTACTTACTCAAAGGATTTCAAGATTTATATGCACAAGCGGGTAACATTGTAAAAGCAGCCCAAACCAGAAAAGACGGCTGGCAAAAAGTGGCCGACAATTAAACGCGTGTGCATTGTACTTACTGAAAGCAGCGTTCCGGATTTTGGAAATGTTCATTTTTTTCCTGCTGCTTAAAAAACATTAAAAAAGCGGCGTGATTATGCGACGTATATTACGCCGCGGGTTGGTATGCAGCGTGTAAAACAGTTTGTTTGTCGCGGATAAATTGCCATGAAGACAATTTCCTGTTAGATTTGCCTTTGCGATGACAATTAATAAGGCACAGGGCCAAACTTTCAAAAACATGGCTAGCGGGTCATACGCTCGCACTGATCATGTCCCTGCCCTTTGTACACCCCCCCCCCCCCCCCCTCGGTACTATCATGGTCGGGTGACTTGGTGGATTATATATAGAAAAGCAGCCAAAACCGCAAACAACAATGAAAAGTCTACGTGACTCACACGTGCAAAGAGGAAAACGACTCAGGTGACGAGTTGGGTGTGGGCACATGAAATGTTACTTTTCTTGGCGATTTATTACATTACCTATTTTTCAAATGTTAATTTTCTCCCTGTGCTTAAAAATCATTAAAAAAGCGGCCTGATTATGCGGCATATGGTACTCCGTGGGTTGGCTAGTCAAAACTATTTCACCAATCTAAACTCTAGGACTGATAACCAGAATAAAAATCTAATTCTTAATAAACTACACACACAAGGAATTATCCATCTATCTTGGATACTCCAGAAATGCACAAGCCAACTTATAAATGGTCACTCTGGTGATGTCACATGGATCCGGAATTCTGGGGAAAAACTGCCATGGAAAATCCAATGTCTTCACCCTGAAAGCTCATATTACAAAACAATACAATACAATACAATTTATTTTTGTATAGCCTAAAATCACACAAGAAGTGCTGCAATGGGCTTTAACAGGACCTGCCTATTGACAGGCCCCCAGCCTTGACTCTCAATGAAGACAAAGAATAACTCCCAAAAATACCCTTGTAGGGAAAAATAGAAGAAACCTTGGGAAAGGCAGTTCAAAAGAGACCCCTTTCCAGGTAGGTTGGGCATGCAGTGGGTGTCAAAAAGAAGAGGGTCAATACAATACAATACAATACACAGAACAGAACAAATCCTCAATACAGTATAAAAATAAAAAATTTACAAGTATGGAGCAGAATTTAACAGTAGATGATATCACATAATATGATTTGGATTTGTTTAGAGTCCTGGAGACCTCAGCCATCAAGCTGCCTCCCCCATTTGGCCATTCCACAGCTGAAACAACGCTGGGCCAGCCTATCCGATGAAAGGACTTCTCTACCCCACGATTCCTGCAATCCACCATCAGGGATGACTTTACCTTAGGCAGGCAAAATAACTTGGCAGGGTGGGCCGTGGCACCAAATGCCACATTTGAGTGCCGAGAAGAGAAACAGAATAGGTGCGGGTTGGTAACAAATTATAACTATCATGTTACTTATGTTTTAGTGCTAATGACTAACAACAGAGATGCTGTCTGTACAGTTAATTAGCAGCTCTAGTCAGGATATGCTAAACTGTAGTAGTGAGTCTTCAGCCGGGATTTAAAAGCTGAGACCGAAGGGGCATCTCTTATAGTAGCAGGCAGACCATTCCACAGTTTAGGGGCCTGTAACTAAAAGCTCGACATCCCACTGTTATTTTATTAATTCTTGGAATCATAAGCAGACCGGCATCTTGAGATCTTAATGTGTGCTCTGGTTTGTAAGTCATGATAAGTTCAGACAAGTAATCCAGACCTTGGCCATTTAATACTTTATATGTTAAAAGGAGGATTTTGAAATCTGCCCTAAACTTAACCGGAAGCCAGTGTAAGGATTTAAGAACTGGAGTTATGTGTTTGTATTTTCTTGTACGAAAGCAAAGCAAAGATGGACTTGCGGCAATGCTATATATTAAGTGACTTTTCTAAATCATCATAAAATAAAAAAAAATCTTATTTTCAGAATCTTTGAGTTCCAAAACCCTTACATCAGTATATGCATTTTTTTAATTCATCGCAACCCACGAAAAATCAACAAAGTCTGCTGATCATAACACCATAGCTCTATTCTTTCATTTATTCACCTTTTTACTGAGCTGAGTGGGAAGTGAGAATATGAGGTAGGGTCTGATAAAGCAAACATAAAGCACAAGACAGGAATCAACATTGAAAGGGACTTCCATACATCACAAGGGTACACTCACAGGAATACCTATAC
This sequence comes from Erpetoichthys calabaricus, assembly GCF_900747795.2. NCBI lineage: Eukaryota > Metazoa > Chordata > Cladistia > Polypteriformes > Polypteridae > Erpetoichthys > Erpetoichthys calabaricus. Next base: position 52,870,954 of record NC_041398.2, read on the forward strand.
TTAGTCAGACCTTGCCAATTTAGAATCACTGACTAATTTGCCATATATGTTAATGGGATCAATTTCGGGAAAACTTATGTTGAAACCAGAAGAACCTACAAACTCACCTCTACCAGTTACATGAAGCTGTGAAACAGTGGAACTAATCACCGTGTCAATGGGGTTGCCTGACAAAAAATACACGCATTACAATTTAATGTAATAACTGTTCTGTAGATGCATCAATCTCGGATACAGGGTTAGCTTTTACAATCCTTGATTAACATTCTACCAGTTATTATTTTTTAATATCACAATGTTCAGTTTGACTGTGTGAATGAAAAGATTAGTTTAAACCACTATCAGTGTGAAGAAATGCTTCCCGGTCCCAACTTACACATTTAAGATATTAGTTGCACTTGCTAGTAGAATTTTTGAATTTTTTATGGAATTGATTGTAAAGTCATCTATAGCCAAGCTTTTAAAGGATTGGATTCCATAATCTATCAAAGTCATACATGCCCTTCAGGTCAAAGGGATCAACAGGTAGGAATTCCATGTCTTTAAACATCTTTCACTAGTGTCATTCAGTTCTGTCACTGTCACTTTTGTTAAGGAATTGTCAGGCAATATGTCAAGCATATTGTAATTTTGGGTCAAGAGGATATGAATAACATAGCACAACAGTCTCAAACCCAATTTAAGGTTAACAGAGGCAGAGTCTGTCCCAGTAGAATGGGATGCAAGGCCGAAAATAGCAATGGACATAATTGCAGCTCATTAAATAGCCCACTCATGTACACACTCATACACAATCAGTTTGGTATTGCCACCTAACACATACATCTTTGGGGATGTGGGAGGAAAACCAGAATATCTGGAGGAAAACTCACGCAGACATTGAGAGAATATGTAAGCAATCTTGTGCTTCGAAAAAAACTGGGCCTGGGAAACAAAACTGAAATGCTGGATCCATGGTGTAAAACTGACCAATATAATTTAGGACTTGGAGAAAATCAAACTCAGTTTGATAAATGAAAACATAGCAACTCTTATGCACTCATAAAAAGAACAGTGGGGTATATCTGACTAAGCAGTCAAGGGCCTGGAAGAACTGCTCCCACCCAGATATGCTGTTCATAGAAACCATTTACTCATCATCTAAAGCTTCACTGTGTATTACAAAGAGAACAGGAGCTATAGTATAAATACTTTTTTTGATCGTGTCTTAATTATTTAAACATTTTTCATCTCCATTACAGGCATCCATATTACCATCTGAAAGGAATGAATGCAGCCGGATAGGGTTGCCTATCCACTGCAGTACCCACCCACACCCAGGGTCTCTCATATTAGGCTAACCTAACACCAGAGGAAACAAAGGAGCCAGAAGAAAACTCATATGGGCCTGGAGAGAACACAAATTCCAAATAAACAGCAGCCTATGAATCCATATAACTTCTTGGAGTCTGTAAGACATCAGTGTTGTACCACTGTACTGCCTTCCCAATGGACCTGTTTTTATTAAAAATGCAGGATTTTGTCAAAAGGGTTCAGGATAGGATTGGGTAAGTGTAAATAGTAAAGGTTTTAGTCTTTCAACGCTGATCACAAAGTTTTGTAAACAAGATAGTAAATAAATCTTTGAATGTTAGTTAGTTCATTTGCAATTGTTTTGCTTATGCTTACAAGCCGAATGTAATTTTATTATATATCAACAACATGCACTCTGTTCATGAGTAACATGCTGCCCTGATTCACCTTCAGGTTTGGTTGATTTCATAGTGTGCTCTTCCAGTGATAAATCAGTGCTTTGAGGACAGGGGCTAAGATGGTACCCAGCTGATCATGGCAGGCCGTGGTTGTCTTTGTGGACATACAGATCAATGTGAGCTGTTAAGATGAATGGCATATCAAGCACGTGAAAAGGAGTAGTAGTCAAAAACACAGGCAGAATAACAAAAACACTGAATGCAAACTTAAGCAGGTCAAAATACAAAAATTGTTAAAACAGTGGAACAATTCAACCAGAAGCTTTGATTGCCAGGATGAAGAACTCAAGCCAGAATGCCTCTTTTATTTCTCTGGCCCTTACATCATGTGTCTGCAAACTGTAGCAAACTGTAGGCAATAGGAAGAGATAGGAAAACCCATAACTGAAATTTTATTTTGTTTCCGCAAAATCATTGTTATTTTAGGATATCTACTGTACAGTAGTATTTGGGTTTGGTTTATGTTGCGTTAGTAACACCAACAATATTACATGTTTAAAGGGTCAGTGTCCCAGATGTAATTGCATCTTCCCATGACATTCACGTTGGGCCCGTACTAACAACTGCACGAGTGGGCCTGATGTGTACATCTTATATGTATCAGCTGAAGTTATATTTGATATATGATACTGCATTCATTGTCTGTGCTGTATTTATTGTTGGTGGTTGTTATAATACTACTGCCAGTAATGAGTCAAGATTCACAAATAAGAATGTCAGTGCATTTGACATTGACCTTGGAACTGGAGTTTGAAGATAGAAACTTATGAAGCAAGGCAACAAGATAACACTGGCATGCCCAATCCATCCCTTCCATCTGTGTTATGCCAAAAGTTTAAAAGGGCTGTGTTGACCCTTTAAAATTTAAAGGTTAGTATGCCAGCCAACATCTTAAACTAATAGTCCTGATAAAGTCATTTTCAGAACCCTTCATCTTTAGCCTGGTGATTTCTTTGTAACAACATGGATGAAAAAATTAAATATTTTATAAAACACCAGTTTTCACATTAAATCTGTGGCTGCCCTGAGACCCAAGCCTGCTTTCAGATACAATTTTAATTACAAATACACCAAAAAATATGTAGTCAGGGCCAGCAGAAGGAGTAGGTCAATGAGGTGATCGCATCAGGTGGCACTTTGCTCAGGGCAGTATCTTCATTCAAGGGTCTTTTTATTAACATTATGAAATAATACAAAAAATGAAAGTTAATAATGAATTGTAGAAGTTACATATATTTATATATCAAGTGTCTAATTTATATACTGCCTTTAAAACTCTTAGGAAATATTTGAATGAAAAAATTTTGAAATATCTTAGAACTGTAATTCGCACCACTTCACTGCACAGAGAGCATCCGAGCATCAAACAGCACATGCACATTTCATTCACTTCCCTGATTTTTCACATTTTGCATTGTGTATATATTGATTGTAATTTTGTAAAAATTTCTAAAACGTTATTAATGTGTCCATCACAGGTACAATGTCCATTACATGTCCCGTGAGACTGAAATACGTGTTCTTAGTTAGAAAGCAAGGAGCAAGACAGAGTTTTTAAACTGCCAAGGTATTCAGAGTAGCATGCAGGAGGAGCACTACAGCCTAATTTCATTTTGCTATCAATTTCACCATCACAAAACTCAAACATGTATATTTAGTCAAACAGAAACAGTGAAGAATGCATACCTTTGTATTGTTTTAATGCATAGTTTGCACATTTGATTCTTTTCGTTTTCATTCAAACCTTTTCCAAAAATAATGTTATTTATGTATTATTTTACCCATTACTGTATGTGAGAGAGTTCAGTTATTAGTGATGAGCGACCCTGAATTAATTTGATTTGCCATGAGTTCAAAGGAATGTTCAGGAACGTCACCAAACTCCATGAAATGCATTGAAGTCAATGGGGAAGGAGTAATTGAACTAGTTTTGAATGGACTATAATGCTGCAATGGTCTTTTCAGTGTCTCTGATGCTGGACCAATAATTGCAGCCACAAATGTAACCTGAGTTGTCCCTGTGATAAAATTAATAGAATTAAACATCAGAACAGTAAAGAATCTTGGAGGCAGTGGTAGACAGGAAGCATGAAGCCTCTAAGACTTGCTTCCCACAGGTTTGATAGTAAGTGCTCACTTCTCTTGAACTGAAAATTACAGTTTTTTTGAGATTTGTAGCAAAAGTATTTGTATCAGAATATGTAAAACCTTACACAGTTTTTACTCTCTAGTGTCGCAGTGATTGTTGGAGAGCATTATTAGCTCTGTGATAACATCTTTCTTACACACCCAACTTTTTTCTGTGACATGAATGTAGGACCCCAAATATGAACCTGAAAAGGTTTGCAATGTAGTGCAGTAGCCAAAAATCACATACAGAATGTCAAAAACTTAAAAGGCAAAAGCTCAGAAATCACACAAAATATTTAGAGAATATAGCTAGAAGCATTATAATTACAAATGATGACAAAACTACATGACATTCCCTGCCCAAATTAAAGAGAAACTGAACTATCCCCCTAGTCTTTCCCTCATGGTCACATGCAATGGTTTCAGTTGTTTGTGTAGTGCTCTTTACTAAGTACAGGCTTACACTATTAGTACAATTACAGTAAATTATTAAAGCATAGAATATTCAAATGTACAAACACATAGTAGATGTGTCATTCATTACCATTTAACCCTTCCCAAAATTGCCTACCAAGCTACAAATGGTGCGTACGTTGAATCTTGCTAGAGGATAATGTGGATTTCTGAAATATTCTTCATGTTCATTTTTAAAATTTCTCTTCTGTCTTGAACATGGGATTCAGACTCGAAAGATGACTGGTGTCTACTCTGACAGCATTGCAAGCAAGGCAGGAATTAACCCTGCATAGAGTGTCTATGAAGAAGAAATTAGAAATTTCACCATGTAATATAATTTTTTTGTTATATCAAATTTATCTAAAGTGACCAACACAATTGTCTCAGACAATCATTCATTTTCTGAATTGGTTAGCCCTACTGCCTCACAACTCCAGACTCACAAGATTGAATCTGCCCCTTGAACAGTGTCTTTGTGCACACAGCGTTTTTCTCCAGGGTTTAAGGTTTTTCTTTCCACATCCAAAATAAGTAGGTGTTGGGGCCCCTAAACTGGCCCAAGGCACAACTGATGGAGTTGCCTCCTTAACCAGCACAAATTAGTCTGAAAATGGATGCAAGGATGGATGAACTATTTCCAGTAAATGATCAAGGGAAGTGGAGATTTTTATTGACAGCATCAGTTGCAAAATGGGAACTCTGAGCATGATGTCTGTTAGAGGCTTTTAGGTTTATCATATACCCATTGACTCATTTTTACGGAACCAGTTTATAGACACCAATTAATCTAATAAACCTTGAGAAGACATATGAAGATATGAAGAGAACCTTCAGATATCATAAAGATAACAACCATGCTAAGGTTCAAACTTAGGACTATGTGATGGCAATGATCACCCTTACAGGGTGGGACAAAGTGGCATCCTAGCCAGTGTGGACCTAACCCCTTTACCTGGCTAGGAGACCTTGATAACAGAAGGTTGGGGGGGAATGACACTATCTCCTTCTGTGCCAGGACCCGAATATGCAAGGATGTTACAGCAGCAACAGTGGGGCTGGCATTCTAACAGCCACTGAGGGACACGAGGGATGGACTTGGGAACCGAGAATTTACAGCTCTGTGGGCAAATGCCTGATATGGGCAGAGCATTCCCCATTATACAAGGGTGGCAGTATCTCTTCTGGCAAGCCCTATTATGGACGCTTGCAGGGCAGCAAGGAAATTGTTGCCCCATGGGTATGCCATGTCAGGTTCTGTGTGAGCTGCCTGAGGGAGCTGTTGGATAGTGATGATAAAAAGAACTGTTATAGTCCTGCCTCATCTTCAGTGTACATTTACTGATTTGACCAATGCCTTTTTCCAAAGTGACCTACAACATTTGAGATATAGTTAGTTACATTTCTTTTCTCTTTCCAACTGGAGCACAGGCAGATCAAGCAACTTGCAAAGGGTTAAACAGTGTCAGTGGTGGAAGGTGAAGCCACAACCTCAGGGTCCACCACTAACCACCGTGCCACACTGCCACCTTGAAGTGCCTCCTGGAGGCAATTTATTAAGCACAATAAGTACTTCCAGGTGTGAAGTTAAAAGAGAACCCTCCCCTTGGCTCAGTGAATCGGAAGTTGGGAGGAAGAAGACAACTCTCGCCCGAAGGAGTAAAAGAAGGATTAGAAATGGAAGGAAGGAGGGACAGAAGAAAGGATTGCATTGTGGTGATGGGTGAAACAAGGCCTATGGAAAGTTACTTTGTTTAATAAAAAATACCTCCACTTGAACCTGGACTGTCTGTGTATAGTTATGTCTGGAGTTTTGTGGCTCAGAGATGCCCACTACAAGCCACAATGGGCATATACTTACTGATAAAATGGAAATTTGCTTCATGCTTTTCTTTGTCAATGTAGATTCTGTGTAAAAAAATATAAAATATTTACTAAAAATAATGGTAAAATAGAACAATAATAATATTATCACATATGTACTTGTGTACTGTCTCATGGTACTTGAAATGTTTGCTGCTCTCCCTGACTTTCTGAATGTGATGCAGCATAACATAAAATAACCCCCTTCAACTGCATGGGGCCAGAGCCTATCCAGGTAACACTAGTTTTATGGTAGGTCTCACTTATGCACCAACACTCTCACTAGGCCAATTTAGAATAGCCAAGTAGCATAATTTCTACATCATTAGGAATGTGGGATGAAAACCCACACGAATATAGAGGGAACAAGCAAACACCACAAAGAAAATGATTAGACCCAGTGTTTGAACTCAAGATGTTGAATTCATGTGGCAGCAGTACTAACTACTATACCACCATACCATCCCAGCATTCTTCAACTTGCTTAATCAAACATTGAAAGTTGAAGTCTATCCTAGAAATATCAGGTGCAAGGCCTCAATAAAACCTGGAATGAGCACCAGTTCATTGCACATGCACACTGGTACAGTCACACATAAAATTAAGCATACCATATTTAAAAAAGGAAAGGCATAAGTTTCAAAGCTTAAAAAAGATTGCAGCAATTTGTTATTTATCTCTCCTGCCAGAGAGTGAAGACAAAATGTGGGTGTGCTCACATGTACGAGTGCGCTCATCTGTAGGTGGGTTTGCAAAATGAGGTGAAAGCTCACTAAAATGAGACAGAAGGGAAGGAGGGGTGGAACACATTGTGTTGATGGACAGCTTTGTCGCCTCAGGGTGCATCATTATTACAGAAAGCAGCTCTCCTCTTCTCTCACTTTTTCCCTGGCTGTCTGCACTGCATTGCACTACCTCACATTAGACAAGAAGACATCATGGGGATTACAGGAAGAAAAAAGAACATCAGTTTAATAATTGATAGCATTCTCAAGGCATCATTGGACTGCTGAGTGCCAAAGAGAGACTGAGAAGTGCAATTTTGAAATTGCCTATTGTGGCAGACCACGTTCAGACTGCAAACCATTTACCCGAGGTGTCAGCGTAGCCATCACAAGACGGTATGCAAATAATTGAATACAGTAATTAAATAAACTGGGTAGAAGATGATATTTGCTCTATTCTATTTTCCAAAAAACATCTATATAAAAATGCTGGCAAAAAACACTTTATAGATGATTCTGCCATGAAAATTACTGACGTCAAGAAGTGAATGGACTTTGGTGAATCTTACATCCTAAACTGGTTCAGTAGCATCGTGTCAGGCCTGATCACAGTCCGTCTGCCATTGCAGTTGAAGTTGAAAGTGCTCTGTCTCAAATAGTTCTCTTAACGTGTAAGCCATTCTATTACTCACGAAATACAGTAGGTAAAAACATGTGAAGTCGACTTTAATGCTGCCGTAAGTTCTTTAACAGCTTGGTTTAAATCTCAGCCTACTGTATTGTGACTGCAATTCTCACATTGAGATCCTGGCTTAGACGACAAATGCAAGTTATTTTCTTTGTTGACCAACTGATCAGCACTAGTATACCTCAAAAGCTTTTACATGTAATTCTACCAGAACGCAAGGATATAGTGGATGTACAGTATGTATTTCTAATGGTCAATAATTCCCCACTTTTAACAACATTTCCTGATCCCTGAAGAACTAACTTAGGGAGTATTTTTCAAAATACATTGAAGTTAATTTACAATTTCAGTAAAGTTTCCTGCAAAACAAAGATTAACTGGTGACTCTAATTTTTTAATAGTGTATATGGATGTATAAGTGAGCACCATAATCTATATAATGTATATCTGACCACGAATTTACTTTTTGCAATAACTGTTATATTTAATGTGAGTAGGTTAGTGGCTCGGTATGCTGTTTCAAGCCAAGTTGAAACAGGAGTATTTATTACAAAAATATCCTGTAGTAGTGTTGTACTGTGTTAGCCATAATGGATGCAATGAGAAGTCAAGCAAAATGACACCTTTTATTGGCTAATTAAAAAGATTATAAAATGCAAGCTTTCGAGTCATCTCAGGCCCGTTCTTCAGAAACTGGAGTTCCGTGAGTTTATATAGACACTAGGACACCTTTACGTGAGTCATCTTAAATGTAAGACATTAATAGTATAATGATACCATTTATTGGCTAATAATTTAGCTAGGAGAGGTCTATTAGAAGCTTGAGCCTTTAGTTTATGATGCAGCATGGAGGAGTTCTGTCTTTTCAGTAAGGAGATTGTGGGATCACTTTCCGGATCCCATGCATGGAGAGCGCTTTGAGTAGCGAGAAAAGCACTGTACATAAATGTAAAAGGTATTATTATTATTATTATTATTATGGTAAAGCAGTGACTGAGCTTGGAGTCAGGAGGATAGTTTGTATAAAGTGCAAAAGTATCAGAAGGAAAGAGAGGCTACAGGAAAGAGGAAAAGGTGGCAGATGACAGCAGTAGGAAAAGATACAAGTATAACAAGTAGGGAGTGGACCAGCCAGCCACCTTACCTGACAGATAGAGCACAAAGCCTGTGTAGATAGGCTCAATATGGCTTCAGGTCTTTGTTTCTCCAGTGTATGTTGCATATTTTTTTGCCTGTCATAAACTGTGCGTCTTTGTTGTTATTATTTTTATTAAACAGACTTTTTAATTTTTACACATCGGCTTCCTTGACATTACTTGGAAAAAGGATGACTCATTAAAAATAGTTACCTCCTTATACAGGATAGTGTACAAAAAGTAGGCCCACAAATGGTAAGGAGCTGTGCTCCAGGTTATCAGCAGCAAACATAGTCAGGTGAGAGGTCTTATGCACATTTTGCTCTTGTTTTGTTAGTTCTGTTATTGATGTGTTTTCTGGAGAGAAGACATGCCCTGTCGTTGAAACATTGAATTGTGGAGCTGTATGGTCAATTTGACATGTCCTCCTATGAAACACAGAACTCAGTAATTTGTGAAAAAGAGGCATACATCTAGTTCAGTAAGCAATGCACCAACACCAACAAATTCTTCCCAATCACTTAGGTTGTCCCTGACATTCTGTATTGTATAGGAAGAAGTCCTTATAAGTTGACACAGCAATTATAATGCCAGACAAGCTTGTGCTGAAGTACAAGTCAGTGTGCACTCTGTGATTTGTGCACCATTTTTTCACTTTCACTTTCTCACAGTTGACTGATGTTTTTATTCTTCATTAAACACAATAACATTAATACAGCAGTGCAGATACTTTGCTCATTTTTTATTAGCATTGTTTTGGCATGGCACACAGATATTTCATGACACTTCAACAATGGTCCCTGTTCACCATACATCTTAAAGCTGCCTCTGCTCTCGAAGTCTTGTATAATTTATAGCAACCCATTCCATACATACATAAAAAAGCATAAGGAATAGTGAATGTTAATTTTATATTCCTTTTTGATATTTTTGACTTATGATATTTTATTTGTAACCAAAGTAGAAATATAGTAATTAACATATAGCATATATACATAATACTTGGCATATATGCACAGTGTTTTGTAATATCCATCCATCCATCCATCCATCCATCCATCCATCCATTATCCAACCCGCTAAATCCTAACTACAATGTCACGGGGGTCTGCTGGAGCCAATCCCAGCCAACACAGGGCGCAATGCAGGAAACAAACCCCGGGCAGGATGCCAGCCCACCGCAGGTTTTGTAATATACTGTACTGTATTCCAATGTATATACAGTAAGACATACAAAAACTTGTGAGGACTTTAAATATATATATAAAAAAACCACACTTATATTAAGTTAAAAAGTGTACTTAAAAGTAAAAAATAAGCCTCTCATACATCACTCGTAAAATAAAAGCGTGGGCCCTTTTGCTAAGATTTTATTGATTGCTGAAAAGCACCCACGATTTCAAATTTCAACTATTCTAAGGATTTCTTTTTTTAGATTTTTCTTAAGTTTACCTTGTAGGTATAACCTTTTTTCCCCTCCATTTTTACTTTTTTTATTGCCTTTATATTTTTTTTGTTAAATAAATCTTTAAATATTAAAGAACATTGTTTTTGTCATTGTGGGCCAAGGGCATGATTTATTTTAGGTTTTATCACTTCATGGCTTATGCAAGTTGAAAGTCTATTTCTTAAATTTGTAGTAAAACTTATTTTAGGTTTCTGTGCTTCAGTTGAGCCTTGAGGCATAGTTCTTGGAAGTGAAGCCACGGCATATTTGCTATAAGATTTTATGAAGCTCAGCGAATCACAAAACTACTCTATTTAAAAAAGTAAATTATCTTGTGATTTCTTGATATAACTAATGAGAGAGAAAGGAAAACCATGTATTCCAAATAGGCTGCATCCAACTTGCATCCAAACCTGATTTATTGACTGAAAACAATAACGAGTTCTAGGCCTAGATATTTCAAAGATGAATATACAGTATCTACATATTTATATATATATATATATATATATATACTGTATATATATTGTGAGAGTGGGTCCAAACACCATCTGACAAACACCAGCACTTTACAAAACACACATTTATTAAACGAATAAAGTCCACACAGCACACAGTGCTCCTGCACCAATCACTCCCAACATGGGCCTCTCCCAATGTCCTCTTCGGGCCACCTTTCTCTCTCCTGTCACTGGAGCTTCGTCCTGCTCAAGCTCTCGACTCTAGCTCCCCGACTGTAGGAAGGTGGCCCCCTTTATATTCACCCGGATGTGCTCCAGGTGCTTGATGACGTTCTTCCGGCGGCACTTCCTGGTGTGACGGAAGTGCCACATGAGCACCCAGAAGCACTCCATGTGTCGCTGGAAGGACCTTTCCCCACCTTCCCAGGTGTGGTGGAAGTGCAGAGCTCCCGTGCTTTATGAGACTTAGGGTGCCCCCTGGTGGTAGCCATGGGCTCCCACGGGTTTGTGTCTCCTTGCTCCATCCCTGTGGTCCCCTGCTTATCCAGGTCAGTTGCCCCCTCACGGCCAGGGGGATGTACTGACTGCCTCCCAGTCCTTCCAGGTACAGTGTGTATATATATATATATATATATATATATATATATATATATCCATCCATCCATCCATTTTCCAACCCGCTGAATCCGAACACAGGGTCACGGGGGTCTGCTGGAGCCAATCCCAGCCAACACAGGGCACAAGGCAGGAACCAATCCCGGGCAGGGTGCCAACCCACCGCAGGACATATATATATATATATATATATATATATATATATATATATATATATATATATATATATATATATACTCCACTGGTCAAAGGTTTTAGAACACCCCAGTTTTTCTAGTTTTTCTTCAAATTTAATAAACTGAAATGCAATAAATGATCAGAAATGGCAGAAAGGTAAGCAATAAACTGCCAGAGGTTTAAATTTAAAGTTTAGGTTAGCAGAAACTGAAAAAAAGGAACTTTCTGAATATTACAAAAGGGAATTCTCGAGGGAAACAACTAATAGTTACAACCTATAGATGTTCTGCAGCAATTTAAGTACATTAAGCTTTGCAAATTGAAGCAAGCAATTTGTACAAGTGTCCCAACTTCTGTTCATTACTTAAAAACCCTCTGTCTATCTTAAAGCTGAGTTGGAACAGACTGTGTTACTACACCCTAGAAAGTTTTAAATTCCAGTGACAATGGCAATTAAATTAAATGAGTGCATTATTATTCTTAGAAGTGTATGTCTTTCATTTAGAGAAATTAAAAAAAAAATCCAAGTGTTTGAGAGTTCGGTGTCCTACACAATCCAAAAGCAATTGGAAACTGGAAGAAACTCAGATAGGAAGAGATCTACCAGACTCAAAGTCACAACCCAATCGTGAGACAATTTCTGAGGGCAACCAACTTGCTTCAAGAACAGCTTAAACCATTGTCACTCTCTGGTGCCATGATAAACAAGAATGTAATAACTCCATTGTATTTAACAGAAAACACAAATCAGTTTACATGATGTTCTCCTTACACCTGGTGTCACACCACTCGCTCAGTGACACTCTCAATGCCTATAACCTTTTGAATCAAACCTTGAGTAAAACTCAAAGTGTTATTTTCAGCATCTTCTTGTGTACCTATGAAGGTATAATTTTAAATTCTGAGACAGCATAACATTCTCAGAAATGGTTAATCCAGTTCTGGGCTAGCCACTAAATGACATAAGAACCATGCAATTTCAAGATACCCAAGCTAATGATAGAACCACAGTCATTAAAAACTCTGTTAAGATCCTATTTCATATCATTTTTTTATATCTTTTCTGCTTCAGTATATTATATGCTTTGTGAGTATATTTCTCACTAACATTACAGTAACATCAAAGACTGAAAGAAGAGCACATGCCCACCGGCAGCATATTTTAAATGATTGTCATAAAAAAGGTATAAACAGACATATGTATTTATCACCATTGGTTAAAAAACATTACAGAAAACCCACAACCACGAGAATCAGGCAAGGCTACAAAAAAGATGTAGATAAATGACAACTCCAGCTATGTTATCTTAAACAGTAATGACAATTGATAAGAACACATCCATTAACTGCTGCTATTATACTGGCAGGTATTGTAAGGACTCAGCATTATATGTGGCAAAGAAATAAACAGTTGATGGTTAGCAAACTGGCGTGATATATTTTTAACTATAATAAGATTTGTGAATAATAATGTCTATCTCAGAGGTGCTCTGCCCGACAAACTGATGGATGAAATTGCTTTTAAGCTGTTAAGATTTATCTTCGTAAAACTGATAAAAGGGTTTTGGTTGTCCAGAATGTTTCCAACTACTAGACAGGGACATCTGCTGTTTTGTAATATTAATCAAGTCAATAGGTCTTTTAATAAAGGTTTACAGCAGAAGAAATTGGAAATAAACACAATTCAACGTCAAGATGCAGAATAAATTACCGGAATATACACTCTTCATTTTAAATTCCTTTTGGCTCAGTCATATATTGTTTGTCATAGTGCTTTATTTTTGGCAATAAAATATAAACACTTGCTTTCTAAACAGGCCTCTTTTGGCCTTATCATTCACAATATCACATATAAAATTGTCAGCTAATCAAAATGATGGATATCACATTGCCAAGTAGCAAACAGATTTTCTGTCCTCTGATAAATCAATTATATCATTGTATTTTTGACAAATTACACTGGTTTCATTATTGCTACTATAATTCACATAAGGAAAACATCTACAGTTAGATCTGAATATTTACATAGTGTACATTTTGAGATTACAACGTGCAATATACTGTTTACATAGATTCTGTAATGGACTGTTCAAGGTTCATACTTGCCTTGCACTCAGTACTGCTGGTATGAGCACCTGCCCACTCAAATCCTAAAACTGGATTTTTATATAACTTGACTTATATTTAGTCAGTTGACAAAATATAAGGTAATTCATGCCAATCCAAGAACAAGGTATTTATTTTGAGAGGTCTTTAGGTGACCCCGAATGTTATGTCTCCAAGCAAGTTTTTATGTGAAGAATGTCATATCACATTCATAATGTTTTCCAATATGTATAATGAAACCTTTCTGAAAGATCAATGTAATAGCACAGATTAAAAAAAAAGTAATGAAAAAGTGTTTTGATTAATAAATCATTGAATTGAACTACAAGGTTAAAATGTTATTTTGACCATAACAAAATTTGAGATTATTTTTTAATTCAAAGAGGCCCAGTTCTGGCCACAGTGCACACTTCTGAAAAATTTAATATAATCTCACTTCATTTCAGATTGATCTACTTTTACTGGTGAGGCCTGTAGTGGCAAAATGCTAAGCTGATCTGATGAGGACACCCCGTCTTCGGGATCTTTTTCCAACTCCATCTGGTAAATTCCCTGATGTTTCCTGACAAGCTGAGTCCCTGCACTGTGTTCAATGTCTACCAGGGTCATCTTTAAATGGGCCGTGCCAGGTTACATACCCCAGTGTGAATATTTTATTTACATCCTCAGACCTGCTCGACTAGCTCACCTTTCATCTGGAGAAGCAGCAGGGTCTTCCATATTGCTGATTTTCTCACCCTGTCATGGACATCGAGTACAGAAACTCTGTGAAGGATCCTTAGTTTAGCTTTCTCTTCTCATGACCTTATTCTTTTAGTCACTATCCAGAACAATGACCATAGGTGAGAATAAAGATGTAAAGTGACTGGTATAAGAAAGATTTCATCTGTGGGCTTATTTCTCACTTTGCCACTATGACCTGGTACATCTTCCAAAAAACGAATTCTGCTACACTGAATCATCTATTGATCTCACAATTGCCTCTATCCTCACTTGTGAACAAGATTCTGAGATACTTGAACTATTCAACTTGGAGCAGCTGCTCACACTTTTACCCATAGGGAACATGCCAGTCTTTTGTGATAGACAAACATAAACACAGCTTTGGGCATGCTATTTCTCATCTAAACAGCGTAACACTCGCTGAAAACTCTTCCAGAGATCATAGCCTTTTGAGGCCAGATGGACCACATCATCTGCAAATAGCAGAGATGAAACTATTATATTGTAAGACAAATTAAGCCAAGTAGGTTTAATGTCATACACAGGTATAGATATCCATTATTGTCATACACAGTATTGCAGCAATCAGTGGCATGAGATAATATTCCCCAAGACCATGGTGCAACAAATACAAAACTAGTACAAGGCAAGTAAACAACTATAATATACTAAACTATAAACAGATAAACTGCATAATCTGTCAGTCTTACCTGCACCATGAAAGTTGTTCTGAGCAGATTCCCACAGTCACATTGAATGGTCTTGATTTAACACCAAGCATGCCAGAATAATTTTTACTCTACGGGTACCGGGACTGAATGGCATGCAGTATAGGCCTTAGAACCCCATACTTTAATAGTGCCTCAGGGTACATTTACAGATATTTTCCAACTTCACAAAGCACATGTTCAAATGACTGTAAGATAACCCTATGATCCCTGAAATATATATGCCAGATTCAGGACCACCTTAAACAAACAACTGAGTTTTCACACTGGACTTAGCATTTCAGATGCTTCTTGATGGCTGTGTCTGAACATTTTCATTTGCCCATGAAATCATAAAAAATATCAAAATTAAATAAAGCCTAAAAAAAAAAACCAAAATATTAACTGTTAAGTTCACACATGGGTGCTAGCTTGCTAGGCACCTGCTTTCTTTGGTGGTGTCAAATTACAAAACAAAATGGACAGGTGTTAGCTTAGGGTAGGTATACACTACGTGATTTTCTTATGTGTTATGATTTTTGCATGTTGGGTGTCCTCTCATGCTTAATGATTCTGTTGTATTGATAGCTGATCAGAAGCAGGCATACACTATTTGAGTTTACATTTGCCACTTTGAGCAGTCTTACATGATTGTGTGGTCATTGGGTAAGACATTACATTAGCCACTCTATTTGACACTGTGAAAAATAAGGTGATATTTCTCTTTAAATCAGCCAGCAAAATGTAGTTATTTCTCTGTCAGTATTCACAAGCAATGCTACCAGGAATTTGTAGCTGTTGGGCAATGCTCCTCAGCATTTCCTCTATAAAGACACAAACGTCTCCAAAGAAATATGATACAGTGGATGGTTTTCTTGCCACAACCCAACCACTCTACTCTTTTTCATCAACACCCACAAACATTTCACAGCTGTGAATGCAAACATGGATTCACTTCCTGATTGGCCAATGGGAACTGAAACACAGTATCAGCTCATATGACTTCTCACACACAACGAACTCGTACCAACAGTTCTTTAATTTTTTGACACATCTAAAAACCATGAGGAGCTCATAAGCCACTTGGAACATATCTCATACCTCACGAGTAGCGACTGTCAATGACTTTTTTGTGATATTTGTGTCAATTTAAAAAAACACTTCAGATCTTGCAAAAAAAAAAAATGGTATAGTCTTTACCCACCCTTTCTGGATGTACTAAAAGAACAACAAAGTAAGAAAAAGAATTTAGCAATGCAGCCACATTACATAATGTGTCCGAAGTTCTTAGATTATTTTGAAATGATTAATTGTAGTATAGTAATCTTCATTTGATTTTTCACTCTTTGTGTGAGCACTTGGTGCAGGATTTACAGAGGTGCTCATGCCCAGGACTACCGTAAAGTATTCATCCAGCTCTGCCCTGAAAAAAGAATTAGTTCACTGCTTCATGGTCAGGATAGAATCCACATTGCTTGCGCTGAGTAAGAGGCTGAACTTTAAGATGGAATCTCGAATTTTGCTCTGCCATAACCTTAATCAAGAAGACTGAGGAGTGTAAGCACTTAAATATATTGATATAATATATTATTAGAGAGTAATATCCATTTTTGAACAAATTTAGTTTAATTAAAGGTACAACAGCTTATGAATGCTTATGAATTATATACATTCTGAAGA
This sequence comes from Erpetoichthys calabaricus, assembly GCF_900747795.2. Lineage (NCBI taxonomy): Eukaryota > Metazoa > Chordata > Cladistia > Polypteriformes > Polypteridae > Erpetoichthys > Erpetoichthys calabaricus. The sequence continues at coordinate 52,887,616 of NC_041398.2, forward strand.
GATAATCAATTATCTGTCTCTTTATATGGCAGAATGGGTGGGTGGTTCTGAGATATATAATAAGAAAAAACACTTATTTTTAGAGTGAAAATTGAACTATAATTAAAGTGCATTAAAATTTTATGTTCCTCTAAGTTGCATATGGCAAGGTATAGATATTATTTACAGACACTCGGTTCAGGATTCTTTTTTCATAAGTGCTCAAAACTGCAGGGATAAATATTGTGGCCTCCTGTAGTCCTTTAGTACAGAAGGCTGATTCACAAATGGATGGATCAGTATAAATATGGTAAATCTGCATTTTACTTCTATAATATTGCCTATATACTGTAAATCATTATCTTTCACAATATGACTAAGTAAGTCCTAAAAAATGTTTTCATTGACAAATACCATACCCTGTGAATTTATTACTCCATTGGTTATGGAAAAGCATCACCTGCTTTCAGTATCATTATTGACGTCCTGATTCAAATCATTCACTTTCTCCAGCTGTCTCTGCACTGGACTCTTCCACTTGATGCCAGTGTGCCAGGCCTGCCTCTTATTTCCTTAAATTTGCTGTTGCCAGCTGCAACTCTTAATCTCATTCTTTCTGTCCTTTGCATTAGTATTCTGTTCACGAGATTTTCTTTTCTTTGAATATGTTTGAGCAATTACTTCTTTTTATCTCTAAAAATGTTCAATAATGTTCTGTTTTTACTTGAGTTACAGCTTGGACTGTTCATATACTTGGTTATGAATGCTTGTTTCTTGTTGTATGGATATTTGGGTATTGTAAATCACATGTCTATGCACCTTCCAACATCTGAAATCAACAAATGTTAGAAACAAATATTTACCTAGCTCTTTGGCTGACTAAAATGCAAGAGGACAATTACGGCTTTTACAAAAGAGGTCTCAATTTCTAAAAGTATCTTTGCAGCATTGGGCACAAGGTAGGAGTCAGTTCTGAGTAGGGCACATCCAAACATGTAACCACATTAACTCACACAAGAACAGTCACTTACAATGTGGACAGATAAGCAGAGTATGCAGAGAAAACCCATGCAAATACAGCGAGAACATATAAACTCCAGACATACAGTGTAGTGACTGGGCATGGATTTAAACAAAAGCTTGGATGGCAGATACTGGGCTCTGTCATCTTAAATAGAAAATGCTCAGTGATATTATGTATGATGATGTGGGATGGTGCAGGTCAGCTCCAGTTGCATCCTGGGAGCTTCTTGAAACCTGCTACCACTGGTAACGTACCAAAGGGATGTGTCTAGCACCCACGGAGATCGAGCTAGCAATTTAATTTATTTATTAAACACTGAACCACTGCTTTGTCGCAGACCCACTATACCACATGATGATGATCTCTAACCACGGGACTGGCAAGAGGCATTGTCCCCTTAAATTATATGGCTGTAGCCACAGAAATGGGGACACTTGTGAGAGAAGTCAACAACAAATTAATGCTGCAAAGATGTCACCAAAACATTGTAAAAAATCAAATAACAAAAAAATGTGTCGCTAAATTATATTAAGAGATACATAAAGGAAAATGTTCAAAAAAGAAGTTTTCAACAGTAATTTTTCACTCTTTGTCAAACATATTTATTTAAGTTTTAATCATTTTGCCTTTTCTAATGATCTGGATATTTATTTTTTGAGATTGTGACTAGATTATATTTGCTTTACTACGTCTGATCTTTTTCCCCATGCTAATACCTGCCTTCGCTTAACAGACTTACAAGGGAATATTCTGTCTTCCCTTGAAAGATGAGTTTTGACTTTAGTTCTGCCACCTACCACATGACTCATCAGAACCCATCATTAACTTAAGGTATGTCTCATGCAGCCAAATGTGTGTTCAAGATGAGCTTCAGCCTGATGGGGCTTGGCTTTATAGAGGTGCACTAAATGGATGGAAGACATGACTGACCATGTTGTGTTTGACACACATTTGGCTGTCTTCTAACTCCATTGAAGAAGTACTCAAATGACCTCCATCCATCCATCCATTTTCCAACACGCTGAATCCAAACACAGGGTCATGGGGGTCTACTGGAGCCAATCCCAGCCAACACAGGGCACTAGGCAGGAACCAATCCCAGGTAGGGTGCCAACCCACAGCAGACTCAAATGACCTGCATTTGCAAATTATTTCCAAGAAGTTCCTTTAAAACTTCAAAACTTTAGTGGTAAAGTTTAACCTATCCTAACAGTAATAAAACAATGCAAGAAATTACAATGGCCAGGAGAAGTGCAGGTGTCAGTTATGCAGCCTGACAGATGGCCAGAACCATTAACCGTCCAGGACACTGGCTAGGTGGAAGGACCAAGGGAGAGAACCTGTTTGGGACAGCATCTTCCCTGAGACATTAGAGGGCAGCCCTCCTGGGCTGCTACTGTACCAAGGGGTCCCTCAGGGCATCCCTCAGTTGTAGTTTGATGCAGCCCTGTTGGGTTCTGTGGCGTGCTGCAGGTACAGCTGAGTCCTTTGTGGCACTGCTTCTGCCACACCCGGATGTGCAGCCGGAAGAAGGTCAAGAAACACCTGGAGCACATCTGGGTGCACTATAAAAGGAGCCACCTCACCACCAGTTGGAGAGCCAGAGTTGGGTTGAGGTGGACAAAGCCTGCAAGGAGGTGGAGGTGACAGTGGAAAAGATAAGAAAGAAAGAATTTTGTAATTGTGCTATTTGATGCATTATACTGTGTTGTGAAGTGGGGAGCAATAGAAAAGTGTTTCCACCACTTAAATAAAGGCATATTGTTTGGCCAAACCTTACAGTATGTCTCAGCCTGTCTGTGTTGGGGTTGGGGAGCTGTACACCCCCTGGTGGTCCACAACAGTTATAAAATAATTACTTCTATGACATCTGGATTCAGTACTTTGTTGAAGCAAACGCAAAAATGTCTGCTGTATATACTAATATCTATATACTGTGTGTCTCCTTCTAAAAATATTTTCTCCAGCACAGAGGGATTATGATGTCAGCAACTGCAAATTACTAACTACCAAGAATTCCCTTGAGGAATGGTGACATCAGCACAAAGGGGTACAACATATTTTAGCAATCTTTACTGATCAGAAAAAAAATTTCCTCTTAGTTAAAATCTGTTAAGTACTTATATTCTAGACAAGCCTGAAGGGGATTATTCTTCAGCTGTTTTAACCTTGTTATCTAACATGGACTAGAGGATAAGAATGTTAATGTGTACATCAATAATATAATACAAAGCGATCCAGGGCCTTTTCTGCCAGAGAAGTGATTTCTTACTCCCACAAATTTTCCCTTATGAAGAACTGATTAATCAAGTGGAGTCTGCAAGTTTTCATTCTGTCTGCATGAGTTGTTTTCCTAAAGTATTTTTTCAAGTCAGTATCAGGATCATGAGGTGACATAGTGGAGCAGTGGCAACACTGTTGCTTTACAACAAGGAGACCAGGGTTCAAATTCAAGGGGCTCCCTGTGTACAGTTTGCATGTTCTCCCAATGACCACATGGGGTTTTCACTGAGTGCTGTGGTCTTCTCCCACAATCAGAATACGTGTAGCGTAGGTAGAGTGGTAATTGTCCCTGAGGTGTGTGTGTGTTTATCTTGTGCTGGACTGGTGCCATATCCAGGGATTGTTCTTGCCTTGTGTCTGATGCTTGCTGGGATGGGCTCCAGCTTCCCCATTATTGTTTTATTGCCGGCAAATGTGACTGATGTAATCCATCTTCCTGTGACTTTCACACTGACTTGTTGTTTGGTAGTTCTTCTTTAATTATGTCCTTAACTAATTATAATCTTAAATGATTGCATAAGAACTGTTTCTTTTTTTGCATTAACCATGTGGTATTTGTGTAATACTCAACTTACTTTTGGCCTGTTAATTTTGAGTATCCTCCAACAACATATGAATAATATTACAAAGAAACACATTTTTTACTCCTTGCTAGTGTGATATAAGAGTACACATTTAATGATCAGAATGGATTTATGTTTGTTCATTTTATCTTTAATTTAACTGAAAGTCCCTTCTAAAATTGTACAGAAATTACATTTTAAGTGGCAAATTAACTAATTATATTTTCCACATCCAAAATATGTCTTCATCTTGAATAATTTTGAAGGTAAATAGAACTTAATTTTAAAAATTGCTAATGTGAATTATTTCATTAAATGTTTGCTTATTTAGTAAATACAGTTCAGTGGCAAAGTGACTCTGAAAAAGGAAATTCACTTTGGATTTTAAAAATCTTTGCACATTTCTTTACTGAATACTATGACAGGATCATGCAAATCATGCGATAGAAAATGTCCTAATGGCATAACATTCAGGTGCATTGAAGGACTTTGAAAACCGATTTGAAAGTTAGTTACTTCACCTAAGGATCAGTTATTTGTTAAATATTTTTGTAAAAGGGAGTCATATTCAAAAATAGCTTCTTGTTTTTGTCTTCTGTTTTCAATCATTATGAATTAACTTCAATTACATTTTTGTTTTATGACATTTGTTTTCCACTTTTTTGTTTTTAACATGTTTTTTAATCTCTTTGCTTTCTGATTCTGAGTTACTTCAAGTTGTGGGAGCGTTTGCTGTTTATATGGAATGATAATTGCCGTCTTTATAAGGTTGAGCAGCTCCAAACCTTTTTTTTAAATAAAGGAATAACCTAATGGAAGAATTCTAGATTGTTGAGCAATTTCTCTTGAGGTTTTGCAGGGTTTTGTATTTTGCATTTTTTTTGGTCTTTTATTTATTTTGTCCCTTTGTTTTTGCTCCCTCATTTTGTTTACAGTAATGATTCTTTGCTATATTAGACCATTTTCTTTTTTTCTTTCTGGGGCAAAGAATTGTGTGCCGCCCTATTCAAAATGTTTACAGGCCTATTCAAATACAAATATTCAGACATAAAAAAATGAGTAAGCCTTATACAGAAAATAAATTTAGTTGGCTCCAAGTCCATGTCTTTAAGCTCACTACATGTGGCAAAATATCAAGTTGGATGCTGGGACAGTTCAAGTATAGTTAGGAAAAAAACACAGATACAGCACATCTGAAATAGTATTTGAGGAGTTCAAGTGGGCAGTCCTGCGGTGGGTTGGCACCCTGCCTGGGATTGGTTCCTGCCTTGTGCCCTGTGTTGGCTGGGATTGGCTCCAGCAGACCCCCGTGACCCTGTGTTTGGATTCAGTGGGTTGGAAAATGGATGGATGGATGGATGGAAGTGGGCAGTCAGTGTTTTTGACTCAGTGTTCTTTAAATTTTAATTAACAACACAGTACATATTAGACTAAAAATTACAATTGTTTTAATCATTTCTGTACTTAGTGGTAAGCCTTTAAAGTGAGGAACAAACAATTTTACATTTGTTATAATCCATAAATATTTCATTTTGTTTTGTTTTAATTATGTTCCACAATTGAAGGGTCATGTGACCACAGTTCATCACAATGATGATGTCACTGGATGCCCCACTATAAATATACGCGTCACAAGTTGAGAATATCCTTCAGTTGGATAAAAAATTAAATCTCTTAGCATCAGTTAGTTCGATTTTTCTAGCAGGCCAAGTACTGGGTTTGTTTCAAGTTTCAATTCTCTTTTTAACTTTAACTTTTGGTTTTGCTCGATTTATTTTGTTCTCTCAGTTTTGACCTTTTGCCTGGCAATGCCTTCAATTCTGGTTAACGTTATTATCTCCTCTTTGTAGTCACTCACAATAATCTTGTGAACCCTTCACATATCAGCATAGAAGGAATTGCTATGTGAATACTTTTGAATTATTTTGTGGAAATTTTATGGAATTTTCAGCTCATAGATTGCTGAATTTAAATCAAGGAATCAACCATTTAGTGAATTTATTGTCATTTGTGAATGTTTATCAGCAAATTCTGGATAGAATGATGAATGATTGATTTTTGTGTTTTATAACAGTCTTTCCAATGATATTATGGATGAAATGGCTAGCAATGATATTGGGAATACTCTGAAGAAAGTTATTAGTCTTGCCTAAGGCTTGGTACCAGATATTGTGAAAGGAAATATATTTCAGTAAGGAGGCCAAGGCACCAGTGGAACTTGGTAGACCAATTATTAGTCAGAGTGAAAACAAAAGATAGTTGAAAGAGGCATTATGCTTTTACTATAGGGGTTGTGAAAAAGTTTAAAAATTTTGTAAAATCTGTAGTTCTTCATGTAGGAGTCTGCTTTTAAAATCTCAGCCCGTATAGCTTTGAGGTTTTTTGAGAATAATTTTAGAACTCATGCATTAACTAGTTCAGGCTTGGCAGAGAATGTTATCGATTCCATCTTAGTGCAGAAGTACAAATTAGCAATCATTCTGTCGTAAGAAAATATTAAAATTCAAACCATTACTAAGGATCCTATTGGTTAATATTTTAGTCCCTAGTGTGTGAGCATTAGTGCCTTCTAATGTACTGGCAACCACTCTTAAATGGCACTCTGTCTTACAAATGTTGTTGCTAGCGTAGAATCTAGTGAAGAGATGGAATACAGTAGGGTAGGTTTATTTTTCTTTTTTAGAATAATTTTAACAAAAAACACCTAATGAGAAACAGATAAGCATCTTTAAAATATAAGAGTAACAATAATTGAATTAACAGTAGATATAATAACAGTATGATACATATAATATAATGGCCAAATAATGTGTCCATGTTCCAAAGACTGCTGAGAGACATTGAACTTCAGCTAAATATGCAAGGCTGTGTTAGCACACATGTACTACACATTGAATTAGGTAGGAGCCAATTTTTGAATGATACATTTTTAGACAGTTTTATTTGCTTTTCATATTAAGGGCCTTTTCGAAAGAGCAAACATGTTGACAGAAGGCAGCAGCCAGATCTAAATTTACAGTTGTTGCTATAAAACCCAAAAGCTGACAACATCTGGGAAGCAAAAGAGTACAATTATTCCTTTACTGTCATTATACTATACTGTATATAATGAAATTACAGAGCAGCTATCTCCTTTCAGATGCAACAAAAAATACTAATTATTACATGCTAATTACTAGGTAACAAATGTGGAATTACAAAACAAGAATATTACTGATCATGCAGATACAACAGTTGAATTAACAGTGATATGAATATTACACAAAAAATACTAATAACGTAATGTATTGTACACAGGACAAACAGAACAATATTGCACTAGGCTGTGATTATTGCATGATGAATTACCAATTATATGAAATATTACACAAAGAATAATAATAATGTAGATATTGCACATAGGACAGATAGAGCAAATATTGCGCTGGACTGTGATCATTTCATAGAGGATTATTGCACATCCAAGAAAAGGTGAGCAGTGGAGGGGTGAGAGAGAGAAGAAGAGAGAAAAGAAAGGGACAGAGACAGAGACACAGAGAGAGATGGTCAGTGCATGCTGAAATTCAATGTAGTTATAACTCCAGGAAAGAAGCTGTCCCTGAGTCTGTTTGACCTAGCAGAGGGCAACAGGTCAAACAAGTGAAAACGAGGATGTGAGGTGTCTTTCAAAATTTTTTTTGCCCTGCTGGGGCAGTGGGAAGTATACAATTTTTGTAGAGGGGGCAGTGAGCAGCCAACAATCTTCTGAGCTGCATTGATGACATGCTGAAGCTCCCCCCTGTCAGCTGCATTGTAGCTTCTGTACCACACTATGATACAGTATGTTACACGTTCTCTGTGGAGGAGCAGTAAAAGTTCACAAGTAGGTTTTGATCCAGGTTATTCTTCCTAAGTAGTTTCAGGAAGTGAAGTTGCTGCTGTACTTTTTAATGACTGCTTTTTTATTTGCAGACCAAGACAGATCAGCAGACATGAAGGTACCCAAGAATCTGAAGGCTGGGACCCTCTCTGCACGATCACTGAGATATAAAGGGGTTTGAACTCTGCACTGTTTTCTCTGAAGTCAAAGATAATTTCCTTTGTTTTCATGGTGTTCAGTGTCTGGTTATTTGATGAGCTCCAAGTTGACAATTTCACAATCTCCTCTCTGTATGCAGACTTGTTCCCCTCTGAGATGAGTCTAATCACTATAGTGTCATCAAAAATTTGATGGTGATATTATTAGAGTGGGTTGGACTGCAGTCATTGGTGTACAGGGCAAACAGCAATGGACTTAGCACGTTGCCTTGTGGGGAGCTGAAGCTAAGTGAGAGAGTTGAGGAAAAGTGGGGGCCAAGTTTCAACGTCTGAGGACAATTGATGAAAAAGTCAGGTTATCACCCAGAGGATAAAGGACCATCAGGGAGGATAAGTCAAGGTTGATCATTTTCAGTCCAATTGATCTGATATTCTTCCCTTTGCTGAGTTTTTAAGAAATGTGTAAGGGTCATTTATCTGCTGTTCTCTTATAAACCATTAATTCTCTCTCTGACCTTTTTTTCTGTTACTTTTCTGAGCTGAATGTATCATTTCAGCACTTTTAGATCTGTTTGGATCAGAGACTGTGAGAGTTGAGGCTTCTGTTAAATGTTTTGTTGATTGGAAGTGCAAAACACATTGACAAAAATCAGATCCATTGGAGATGGTGGAATGGGGCTGGAATACAGTGGTTCACTACGGAAGCCAAGAGAGGACGTGAAATATCATTATTTTTTTAAATTGTTTCCTCAAGATAACAGACTAATATTATCGAGAACTCGAGAAAGCGAACTTTGTATTCTCGAGATAACAGAATAATTTTGTCGAGATCTCGATAAAACAAAAGATCTTGCTTTCTCAAAATTATGAAATAATTGTATCTAATGTTTAATGTTTAGCTTATTGAAGCCACGTCCTGTTTGAAAAGGCAGAAGAGCAGAACTTTATTGATCAGCACGTCACATTTTTATTCAATCGAGGGCTGACGCAGGCTGAAATATGTTTATGCCTTAGTTTAGAAAATAATAACGTTAGTATCCGTCATTTAAGAAAACGGTTAGCAAGGCTTCAGCTGTATAGGTGTCGCAATCTAAGCGAGCCTGATGCCAGGAGCAAAGGTTAAGTTTTGTTTTCTCGAGATTGCGATAAAATTATTCCATTATCTCAGGAAAACAAATTTTTGTTTTCTCGACATCTCAATAAAATTATTCTGTTATCTTGAGAAAACAAAGTTCGTTTTCTCCAGATCTCGATAATATTAGTCTGTTATCTCGAGGAGACAATTAAAAAAAATAACGATATTGCACGTCCTCATGGCTTGATGGAGGCTAAATCAGACAACTGATAAATTCCCATGATCTGGTTACTTGTCAGTTGATTTATTTTTACACGTCTTCTTACAAGTACTGTATATACTTACCAGTTTGATCATTTGAGCTTAAATGTATTTATTCTAAATAATATAATTACACATTTAACATTTGCTTTTATATTTGCATATATTCCCAGAATTTATTAGCCTATTTGCATGTATCCCAGAATTCAACATATAACACACTGTTATTAACACTTATAAAATAATTAGTGTTATTAACACTTACTCATTAGTCCTGTAGGAACCTTGTGATCTATGAGTTGATTGCAGTTGCCTGCTGTTCCTGTTACAGAACACAATGCTAGCTAACCATTATGAGTCCTGGGTACTCAGTTTTTTCACTTAAAGCTATATCATATCTAATTAATCCTAAAAAAATACTAAAATAAAACACACAAATTAAATACTGTATTTCAGGTCCTTTTCCACATTATAGGGAGAACATGCAAATTTCACACAGCCAGTGAGTGGACTGAAAACCAGAGCAATGCTGATCACTTCTCCACAAAAACAAATTTTCAATGCATGTAACTGATAATTAATATTTTTCTAATAAAATAAATTGTGTTAGAATTAATTTAAATTACATTTGAAATGAAGAAATAAATATTTTCCTAATGGGATATAGCTTTTAAATTGTATTAATTTTCTTATTGCTAACAGCATTTATAGCCTCATCACTCAGAATTTCCCAAATTGGTCACACATTAGATTGCTAGCAATTTAGATGACTTCTTAAGCAGTCACTCAGCATACAAAATAATTATTTAGTTTAAAACAGGTATGTTTCTCCCTTGTTTTTCATTGAATAATATTGCACAGTATCATGACAAATACTTAAAAATAAAGAGCTGAACAGAAAAATATTTTTTAAAAGATCCAAATCAAAAAACATACACTGCTGAGACGTTCTATCCTGCTAAAGATAATGTTGTGCATAGTGGAACTGCAGATACCCAGACACTTATGAAATTCCTAATTAATGTTGGCTATAAATAAAAATAAAGAATACTACAGGTCAGGTCAATCTACATCATGAATTCTGTTACTGCAGCATTTCATCATTCATCTGATACCTCCCAACCCCTCCTTTGCGATCACCTGCCATGGAAGACATTTCTCATTTCAGAATGAGTAAGAAAACAGTTTAGGTGACATTAATGCTGTGCTTTATTTAGAACTAAGCTGTTCAAAGTCTGTGTTGATTTGTAAATAAAACAAATTATTTTTCAATTATTATATATAAGTGAGTTTCCTGGCATGCCATATGCTACTGTATGTAAATTGTTTCATTTAACATCTTTAATCATAATTTACCTCTAGGCAGATTTTTGTCTTCTGCACAAGCATGGAATGTTTAAAAATGCTAGATTACGTTAACATATGGTGCATCATGATGTGAAAAATATAATATGGCAGCTTTCCATTTCCCATCAAACCTCTCAAAGTTTAAGGAGAAAGTGCAGAGTTTAAAATACAGTAAAAAAGGGCATTTTGTTTACAGACCTGGCATTATTTGAAAAACCCACAAAGAGGGTCAGTAGAATGTCTGTGTCACCTTATGTGTTTAATTATCCTTCAATTTCAGCAGTCATTAAACCTAACTGAGGTGATACCTTGGAGCAATAATTAGCAGTTTCATAGATTTTCTCAGCTTTTACTTCCAGTTGCTGCCTGTACAGAGTCTACACATTCTCCCTGTTTCCGGATACCCCCCACATTCCCAGAGACATGTATATTTGGATTTAAGTAGCAACTTTAAATTGACCGAGTGTGGATGTGTGCCTGAATGAACATTGTGATAGACCTGGTACTCCTGCCAGATTTGGTTCCTCCCTTGTGCCCACTGCTGCTGAAGTAGGCTTTGGCCCCATGCAACACTGATTGAGTCAAACAACAGTAACAATTAATCAATTAAATGCATGAAAATTCTGATTGTGATATTTGCCTCTGTGTTATGTCAAAATAGGACATAAGGAGTGTCCTATCAGAATGATCTTGTTTAATAAGTGGCAGAGAACATTACAATCTTTTTTGAGGGGCAAAACGGAAAGTAGCCATTGCCTAAAGCAAGCGTCATTTCAAACTTAGAGGAACAAAACCAATCTTAGGTAAATACACAGAATGGTAATGTAAGGACAGCCCGGACCACCAAAAATATTTATTACAAAAGTAACACTTAATATTATGCATAAATTAAAGGAAAGAAGGCAAACATGACTTGAAGACTTAATCATTCCTAACACTCTATTACATCTTATTAGGTGACAGACACATTTGTAAATCTGAATAAAAATACAACCGGTTCAGTGAAAAAAAATACAAAGGACATTGTTCATATTTTCAGCACTGTAAATGTTTCACTTAATACTCAATATTCACCCCTAACCCCCCCAGCAAGTAGGATTGTTAATCTAAGGTAGAAGCTTCTTTTAGATGTTCAGCATATCTAAAATTTTTGCTGAATATTATAGAGCTCAGAGATGGTGAATCAACTGGATGGCTTTTAGCTCAAGCGACTATTGTCTCTGATTATCTGTATAAAGCAAACAAATTGCAAGCTATTAAAAAAATATGTGGATTTGTCAATGACAGCCAACATGCTGTTTGCTATATTGTTCAGTCTGTTCATTTTGCAGTGTGATGGGTGGTCCGATGAACAAGGCAGAAAAAACTGTGTGACTCCTGAATTAAAAGTACATCAACGTCTGTTTAAATGGGGAGGCAGCAGAGAAGAAAATTATGCAGAAAAAAAAAATATTAACAATAAGATTAAGATGGCAGCAAATAAAGACAAACAAGAATTGTGGTTTAATAAATTCCTAGAAATCCTGGTAGGGATTACATATAATCACTGGCTGAGAGCCCAAGAGGCACTGCATGAATGTTGAAAATGAACTTTTTTTTTCAGATACTCCAGTGCAGCTTTGATACCAGCAATTTCATTTCAGAAAAGACAAAGGCCATCAACAAAGCAAAGGAACTTGAAGCTGCTTTACATTTTTAATTACCAGTTGATGCTGTTGAGTCACAATTTAAATAAACAACACTAGGTGATGCTATCATGTGCAGACCAGTTAGTGCACCATTATAGGAAGGTCAGTAGATAGTGGCGTAGTCCATGACCTTTGGAAGCAATCATTGGTCGTACCACGATCAAAACCGCAAAAGGAATGGATAATCTCATTTCATACTCTCTAAATTTTGAACCAGTGAAGTGTTATGATCATATAATAGTAAGCTGCAGAACAGAATACGGTATGCCTGTTGCCACTAAAGTGAGTTAAGGAAACATTATACATACTTTAAATTTTACTTTACTAAATTTCAGTGGAACTTTCAGTACCATTGACTAAGAGTTTGAGGGGAGTTGGAGTTAATTTTAAACTTATTCTGCACTTCAGCTCTCTACTTGTGAAAAACAAGTAAGTGAAAAATAACTCAACTTTGTAATCCTTACATTTCCATCTCAAAAGCTGACTATATGGTTGTGTTTCACATTAGTATTTACATCTTGCACTAAGTGCCAAGCTTTGACTCACATCATTTTCAAACTGAATCTGCACTGTTAGGGTTTTAAAATCTGACACTTTATCCCAGAAATGCTGAACAACTGCTGAATGTTGAACAACAAGAACTTCCCTTGAACAACTTGCCATTGGTGAACCATTGGTGGACAAGGCCACAGACTTCAAAACAAGTTAGACATTTCAAAAGTGTCTGATGGGATATGGTGTCCAATGTGGAGCTAAGATGTAAAAGCACTCGAATTAAGAGTCTCATGTCAGCTGCCTGGAGAAGATCATTTGTAATCTTGAGTTTCTGGGCCAGGAAACAGTGACCCGGAAATGACATCACCCGGAGTGTCGGTCGTCTGATCTGTAGAAGCGAAAGGAGAAGAAGCATTAGGCAACATCGCCAACCCTCGGCTTGGTGTGGAATTACTATTAGATGAACCCTCCCAAACACACGCATGTGACAACACTTTTAAACGTAATATTTCATTCAGAGGGCAGCACGGTGGCGCAGTGGGTAGCGCTGCTGCCTCGCAGTTGGGAGACCTGGGGACCTGGGTTCGCTTCCCGGGTCCTCTCTGCGTGGAGTTTGCATGTTTTCCCCGTGTCTGCGTGGGTTTCCTCCGGGTGCTCTGGTTTCCTCCCATAGTCCAAAGACATGCTGTTTAGGTAGATTGGCGATTCTAAATTGGCCCTAGTGTGTGCTTGGTGTGTTTGTGTGTGTCCTGCGGTGGGTTGGCACCCTGCCTGGGATTGGTTCCTGCCTTGTGCCCTGTGTTGGCTGGGATTGACTCCAGCAGACCGCCATGACCCTGTGTTCGGATTCAGCGGGTTGGAAAATGGATGGATGGATGGATTTCAATGATAAATCTGGCAACATTTGTGGATAATACAAATACCAATAAGTTTGTGATATATTGACTAAATAAAATTCAAGGCAAATCACTTAACTGACCACATCAGCAATGGATAGAAGCTGAACTGTTTTAAGAATGAAATAACAGTGTCAAACCCACTTAATCCAACTTAGGGTCACATCCCATGGCAAAAGGCAGGGAACAGCCCTTGGATAGAGTGCCATTCCATGACATGGCCTACTCACACCCACACACACACACCCACACTCACATTCTCACAAGGCCAACATGGATTTGCCAATTTACCTAGTGCAGAAGTGTTTTGGGGATGTGGAAGGAAAACCACAGACTGTAGACATGAGTAGAGCATGAGGACTCCACATGCATAATGACTAGGCATGGGACTCAAACAGAGGACACTACATCTGATATGCAGCCATAATAAACACTGTGCCACTATGCCACCCTTCAGGATAAATATGAAGAAAACAAAAAGAGTATCATAGATTTTAGAAGGAAAAAGGCAGTAGTCTTACATTAGATTAGATTAGATTTATTAACAACAGTAATATAAAAAACAAGAGTACAGACTTACAGGACAAATACTACAGCCAATCAATCAATCAATCAATTGATAAATAAATAAAAATAAATGTATATTGTGCAGCTATTTCAAAAAGAACTTAACAACTACCTCGGGAGAAAATACCATAGTCAGATGAATGGTTAATGGTAAATGAGTTAGCTGTACTTTAAAATTATTTGATAATTTAGAATGGCAATCAGATCACCATATACTGTTAGTCTTTGGGGTGAGAGAGAGAAAACCTGCACAGATATGATGAGAAAGTCCAAAGTTCACATGGACAATTCAGGGTAATAACTTGTTGAGATTTTATGACTTGTATAAATGTGTCCTGAATACAGTTAGTTCAAACAGGCTATTTTCCTTCCATAATTACTTTAATGAGTGAAAGAAATGTCTGTGGAATTTGAGTCTGCGGGCACAATAACTCAAAAACAAATCACTCAGTCTGAAAGAAATGTGGGTCGGTTATAAGCACCACAACATGCAAGAAGCCTATCAATTTTTAATATAACCTCACCATTAGATTTTACTCTACAGAATTAATGTTTCCCTTTTTTGGCACATATTTTTCTGCCCCACCTGCAGGAGAATATCCTTGATCTCAACAAGATGTGATTCTTTCATTTCAATATAAATAATAACATACTGGCATATAATATTAAACTTCTAAAATCATTGCTTTATGTAGCAAAAGTCACACTGACACATCACAGTGGTTTTGTGATTTTACTGCATGTCGTTATTAGTTCTTATTAGAAATTTTTGTCATTTGCTTGTAACACATATAATCAAACTAATTTGCTGTTGCACAAATTATTTATGGATTACCTTGACCTCTTCTCTTTCCTTGAGGTAAAACATTGAAGCCATTTCCAGAGCTGGCTATATAAAATGAGCTGTGCAGCACCTCCACTACTGAGCCTCAGTGGCTCCCCATACACGTGACTAACCATTTCACCTCCCTACCCTAATAGCTGACTTTCCTTTAGGAAACCTTTTGAAGTCAACTCTGAATCATCATTTCTGGCTACATGCAGATGGTATATTAAGTAATCATATAATCTTTAATCCTAAAACACCAACAAAATGGTATTTTTTCTTCTAATTTATTTTTTATTTTATTTTATAGTTGCCTCCACTCAGTACAGAATGTAAAGTATGTCAAACGTGTACAGTACTTCATTGATGTATTCAGAGCTTTTTGAGTGCATTTTAATGCAACTAATAAATCAATGTGGATTATTTTTATTGCCCTTATTCTTGTAAAACTATACCATTTCAAAGCTGCGCCAGTTGAGCTACAACGGTTGATTTTGCTGTAATTTAGCTGCGTGAGCTATTAAAATGTATGCTCCCGTGTGAACTTATTTTCATTTTTTGTATAAAAGCATGTTCTGTTTATAATAGTGCAGTATATGAATACAATTAAGAAGAACTGTTAAAAGTACATAAATAAAATCTGTTAGGTTAAACTGTCTCTTTCATATTCTTTTGCATATCTACACCATAGAGCGTCTTAAAAAAATCACTTTAATGTTAAAAATTCTTTGCTGCAAAAAGATGTTTGCTATAAGCCTCAATGTTTACCCTCAAACAAAAGAAAACAGAATTAATTTATTTTAAATGGTAACAATAGATAATTCTAGTAATTCTTCTTATTATAAATATTTTCATACGTTTAATTGCCTATCTGTAAAACAAAGAAATAATGGGCATCACAATCTTATTATCATGAAGTCTGTTGCCATTAAATTTTCTATAATTATTTAATTTGTTTCATGGGCATTATACAAAAAATTACTTTGTCATAATTGCATTACAAAATATGTCTGAGCCACCAGAGCCATTATTCTGTTGTCCACAAAGCAATTAGCCATAAACAAAATAAAGTCATGCACTTGAGATTTGAAATCATTAGGAGGATGAAAAATAACTAATTGAATTACTGTGCTGCAGCAAATAAAAGTTGGGGTAGAGATGGGGTAAGATTCTTTTAAAATGAACACAACTTGTAGTTTTGAATTAACCGAGCTTCTTTAAGCTGGTTTCTGATGTTTATGTAGCTACTTCACAAGTAACATGGAGCCACAACCCTTTGTACAGTCAACTAATTTCACATTAATCCCCTGTCACCAGCCCCTTCAAAAAAATAGAATGGAGCTATACTGTAAATCAAACTGCCAGTAACTGGACTTGCATGATTTCTGGTTTTGATGTTGAAAAAACAGCAATAAAGAAAAACTATAAAGTTATTATTTATCTTTATAATGACTGCTTTAAGATTTACTGATCTAAAAGTAATTAATTAAACATATGCTGGAAATTTCATGCACATATCAATTTCTAAACCCAATAACTTCAAGTTGATATAGCCTCACTCTCATGAGTTTGATCAGTTCCTTAAATTCATCGAGAGTGTCTTAAGACAGAAGAAATACAAATCTCAGCCTTAATATCAAAAAAGGATTAAGGTCAAAATGTTATATATTTATCTATACAATATAGATAAATAGGGAATAGGGAATACAATAAACAGTTTCACATTATACATACTGTACATTTATTTATTTAACATTAATTTATTTTTCCATTACAGAGTTGTGGAGACCTTGAGCCTATCTGAGCAGTACTGTGCACAGTGCAGGCCACGCCAACAGCATATCAGTTTTAATGTTTTCGATCAGCCGAGGAGGGATGGGAAGGAAACTGGAATACCAGAGAAAACGTAAAAATCGAAACTGTATTACCCCTCTAAAATTAATAAACATTAAAGAAATAGAAAATGTAATAAGTAAAACATTCTGATAATTTCTGTACATGTAGGCACTCTGAGTATCTTTGGAACATATAAGACACCACTATGGAGAGAAACCAACCAAAGAATTCAGTTCTTATTGGTTGCCTTAATGTTTGGTTTTGTTTGTTCATTTCATGGTAGTGCAGGTAGCTGCCCCTCAGTAAGGAGGCCATTTTACATATTCTCCTCATGTCTATGTGGGTTTCTTCTGGGTGCTTCACTTTCTCCTATAATCCAAAGACATGAAGGGTAGATGAATTGGTGTCACTAATTTAGTCCTAGTTTATGTATGGGTGGTGTGTGTGTGTGTGTGGGTTTTCTCACCTTGCGATGGGTTGTTCCTGCATTGTGCCCTATACTTGCTTGGTTAAGCTCTTAGCTGCCCGTGATCCTGCTCAATACGAAATGAGTTAGACAATGACTTGACATGACATTTTATGGAGATATTAGGTGGAACATTATGCATAAGAAGGTATATTTTAAGTCCTGTTTCTTTAATCTGTTGTAGTTTTTACTATTTGTCTCTTTGCTGTATTTCTCGTTTCTTTTCACCTGGTTACTACATTCTGAAACCTGGTAAAGGCTAAAGGGGATTTTTTTTTTTTTACATTTTATTTAATAAGCACCTTTCTTAGCACTCAAGGTCACCTTACAAAGAGTAAAACAACAGTAATAAAGATATAAGCAAATAGAAAAATAAAATCAAAAAAACAGTAAAGGTACAAAAGTAGTAACAAAAATCAAAGATAGCTGGCTGTAGCAGTGGTAAAATCATAGTTGGTATGCCAGTTTGAAAAGATACATTTTGAAAGCAGTTTTGAATTGTGTTATTGAGTCCAGCTGCTGGACAATTCCAGAGTTGAGGGGCACTGTGAGAGAATGCACTAAGTCCCATAGAAAAGAGTTTAATGTGTGGTACAGAAAATAAAGCTGCAGATGAGGATCTGAGGGAGTGAAAGGGAGTGTAAGTCTGTTGGAAATTAGTAAGGCAGAAAGAAGCAAAATTGTGGAGAGCTATAAATGTTAAGAGCGGTATTTTGAATTGTAATCGATATACAAGAAGCCGGTGACGTTGGGATAGAATAGATGTGATATGTTCAGTAGACTTAGAACAGGTAATTATCCTAGCAGCAGAGTTTTGTAAAAGTTGGTGATGGATACGATTTTTTAGGGAAACCAGATAGAATGGCATTGCAGTAATCTAGATGTGAAGCGACTAAGGCATTAACCAATTCTTCAGTACTATGTTGCATAAGAGCATGGAGTCTAGAAATGTTTTGGAGATGAAAGAAGGCAGTCCAAGACAAATTTATATGGGATGAAAAAGAGAGGGTACTTTCTAGAAACGGGGTCCTCAATCACAGTCCTGTAGGGCCGCAGTGGTTGCAGGTTTTTGTTCTAATCCGGTTGCTTAATTAGAAAGCAATTCTTGCCAATAATTTAATTTCATGGCTTGTTAGTGCTTTAACTCTGCTATTTCAGGTAATTCTCATATCCTAGATTTTATTCCCCTTTCTAAAGATATCATCTAAATGATTTGAAGGCTAAAATGGATGAGTAATTCTCAGTCCTTCACTTTTTTCTCTTCACTTTCCTTCCAATTATTTAATTAAACCCAATAGTGCATGATAAATACACACAGGTGTAAATGGTAACAAGATAAATGGAGAAATGCAGGTCTCTTGGGTCATTTGCTTGTTATTGCTAATTAGGAGCAATTAAAAACCAAGAATACAGCTGTTTAAGACTAAAATAAACAATAAGCATTCAGAATCTTAACGAGCGACACAACTTAAACGAAACAGAAGTGTTACTTGAGCAATAAGTGCTTCTTATTAAACAACTGAGTTGGAGGAAAAACCTGCAGCCGCTGCGGCCCTCCAGGACCGTGATTGAGGACCCCTGGTCTAAAATTATACTCAGGCTCTTTACCTGGGAAAAGATGTTTGCGATATTGTTGTTAATTAAAATTGAAGAACAGTTTATTTTATCAAGTGTAGATTTAGAACCAATGAGGAACACCTCAGTTTTATTGCTATTTAGATGGAGAAAATTATGAGGCATCTATGATTCATGTCTTGGAGACATACTGTAAGAGTATTTGGAGGGAAAACATGAGTAGATTTAGTGGATAGATAAAGCTGTGTGTTGTCAGTGTAATAGTGAAATTTAATGGTGTAATGTAACTGGTGTAATATTGTGTAACTACTAAATTCTCTGACTTAGCCCTTCCCTTGAACAACCTGCCTCCTGTCAGTGAGATAGGAAGAAAACCTTTGGTGGACAAGGCCACAGACTTCAAAACTAGTTAGATGTTTCAAAAGTATCTAATGGGATATGGTGTCAAACGCAGAACTGAGATGTAAAAGTACAAGAATTAAGAATCCCATGTCAGCTGCCTGGAGAAGATCATTTGTAATCTTGACCAGAGCAATTTCTGGGCCAGGAAACAGTGACCCGGAAATGACATCACTGTGTCAGTGTCAGTCGTCCGATCTATAGGAGTGAAAGGGGAAGAAGCAAAAGCCATTTGAAAATTATATAGTAATAGCAATGGATAGGAGCTGCCGCAATACAACATGATCGCGATGGCTTATGGGAATTTCAAACATGCAGAGTACAGTGCTGTGCCATCATTCTAATTGAAGCCAAAGTCGAATGAATATGGACACTCAGCTGAGGGATTTCCCCATTGGTGAAGAACGTGCCATAGCGAGATTTCTTTGGGTAGAGTGAGTGAAACCTGCTACAACTCACTGAAGGGTGTTGGCTTGTGCAGATAAGCAAGCTGTTTGGGTACCCATATTGTGCACATCATCATGCACTATGGCATGTGCAGATACATAGCTTATATCCAAATGTGCAGCAAAATCAGACATCTTAAACTGTTGGCCTTCTCTAATGAAGACAGTTGATGTTGGTTTGTATGCAAGAGGTTGATGCTTGACCAGATTGAATTTTGTCGGTTACACTTGTTCTTCCTGCTTTAAACCTTTCCACACAATCATAAACTTTTCTTTGAGTTATGCTGTTTTCACTTCTGTACTGAGCCAACATCTTTTAGCAAATTTCAGCAGGCTTCACTCCCTATACCCAAAGTGTCCAACAATGGTGCAATCCTGCAGTAAAGCATCCATGTTCATTTGACCTTGGCTTCAACTAGACTAATGGCAGAGTGCTGTGCTGTGTGTGTTCAAGCTAAGCCATCACAAATGTGGTGCATTATGCCAGCTTCTATCTGTTGTGGTTACAACATATACTGTATATACTCACATTTAAGTTCCCCTGCGGATAAGTCAGGGCTTGATTTTACCGTATAATTTCCGGTATTTTATAATGTGGGTCGTATAAGTCAAATTCGGAAAACTCACGCTATTGGTCCAAGAGATTATGATATGCTAATGCCCGCCTGAGAGAGTAACCATGGAGCACACTGCCTTTTTTTTCTATGTATTGTGCCTACGTGACCATACGGTAATACCCAAACTATTCTGAAGTGACGTTTGTACTAGTTTGTGTTTTTTGTCTCTCACACCCTCATACACATTTATCATAAGAGCAATCCCTTATCTACGATGAAATGTTTGAAAGTTGTTGCAGTGGCGAAAGAAATTGGTACATGCTCTGCTGCAACAAAATTCAATGTGTCTGAGAAACTGGCATATTTGAACAGGCATATAAATCGAGGTCTGTTTTTTTGATCGATTTTTCGGGTTTCAAGACCCGACTTATACGCGAGTATATATGGTAGTTTTGAAATCGCCTTCACTTTTTGATTTACCCTTGTATTTGATATCTGTGTTTAATGTTTGCCGGCAGTTTTAACATTTTCTACACTCCAAATCAGTGAAATTATGTTGGGGTTTTTTAGTCCATAATATAAATGTTTTTTATAGATTTGGCCATGCCATGACAGCGGATGTATTGTTAATTTAAAATACTACCACATTTTGTCATGCTGTACTTGCATATTATTTTATCATAGACGTACCATACTTATTGTTCATGTATTTGCAGCTTGACTGAAGACTAATTTTGACATTTTCATAGTACAATACAATACAATACAATACAATTTATTTTTGTATAGCCCAAAATCACACAAGAAGTGCCGCAATGGGCTTTAACAGGCCCTGCCTCTTGACAGCCCCCCAGCCTTGACTCTCAAAAAAGATAAGGATTAACTCCCAAAAAAACCTTGTAGGGAAAAATGGAAGAAACCTTGGGAAAGGCAGTTCAAAGAGAGACCCCTTTGCAGGTAGGTTGGGCGTGCAGTGGGTGTCAAAAGAAGGGGGTCAATACAATACAATACACAGAATAGAACATATCCTCAATACAGTATAAAAATAAAAATTTTAGAAGTACGGAGCAGAATTTAACAGTAGATGATATCATATAATAAGATATGGATATATTTAGAGTCCTGGAGACCTCATCCATTAAGCGGCCTCCCCCATTTGGCCATTCCACGGCTGAAACAGCGCTGGGCCAGCCATTCTGATGAAAGGACCCCTCCTTCCCACGATTCCTGCAATCCTCCATCAGGGATGACTTTACCTTATGCAGGCAAAACAACTTGACAGGTGGGCCGTGGCACCAAGTGGACCAAGTGCCACATAGTAATAGGGATTCAGTTCCCGCCTGGCCCATTGACTGATTTCTGAGAGGTGTTCACAGAAGGTCTTCTTGTGTTCATATGGTTCTCTCTGGATACTCCCTGTTTGGTATTAAAAGAAACTGGACCCGATTCAGTGTTGGTTGTGTGTTGTCATGAAAGTCGGTGACTCTCTAAGACCCTGCAAGAGAAAAAGCAGAATAAGAAAATGGATGGATTATAACAGCTAGTATTAATTTAATAATCTGTATAATGTTCTACAAGTCTCTTCTGATATTTTGGCTGTGCTGCAATTAACTTACTTATTAAATCCTGATCCTTACGGACTCCAAAGGCAATTCTAAATCGCTTTCCAGCAGCCTGTCACTATAATTCTAACTGTTTGATCTTGATTGCCTGAGGCATCTGGGAGGCATACTGTACTGCTGTTGTACACTAATAGTATTACATTCAACATTGTTCATCTTGGTTAGTGAACCGACAGCTGAAGTTTGCATATTGACATGTTGATCTAAATCAAGTATTATCAAGTAATATTATTATTTATAGGGCAGGATTAAATTGGTGATCACAGTGTTAGAGAAGACACTAAGTATTAAGTCAAATATGTTTAAAACATTTACGACAACTGATATAGAAGTGGGAAATGTAGATTAAGTGGGTTCATAAAACAGATGGGTGTATATTTTTTATTTAGTAGTAAACATAGCTAGGCCAAATGTAACCCACTAACAGATAAAGTCATACAGTATGCAGTAACACACCAAAAAGTGCATCTTCTTAGAAAAAGAAACAATAAGTGAGGACTAAAGAAGGGAATGAGAAATACATTCAAAGAAAATGAATGCATGAAAGAGGGGAACAATGGATAAAGATGGAATTGTGTCAATTCAAATTGAACCTAATTAAAACTTATTTTAATCCATAAATGATGCTGCTAATAAAAAAAACAGAAAGCATAAATAAGAAATAACAAGTCTGATTAAAAGCTTATTCATTAGTCTTAGAAACTTAAAAGATTTTGAAGTTACGAAGTAGATGCCATTTATTTCTATTCATCAACACTATTATTTTATTTAGTATCTTTAACTGCAACAACCTTAATATGTTCAATTAATAATTGTTAAAAAATTATGGAAAAAGCCTGAACAGTGTCTGTAATTTAAGTCTTCGTCTTCTTCCTCTTCATCTCTTCAAACATCTGTGGTGGCTCATTATGCCTTATCAGCCCTCTTCATACAGCTCATTCCTGCACCTATTTTTTCCTGCATCTAGACCCTTTTTTCTTCAACTTTTCTGGACCAACTTCTTTAACTGGGACCACCCTTGGCCTGGCAGCTTTTGGTCATTTCTCACAAGCGTCAGGCATTGGAGAAAAACTGCCAAATATAAGACAGAAAGCACCAGGACTGGGTAAGTTTTTGGTTATTCCTCATCATTTTGTTTAGAAGGCTCTACTTAATACTTACCCAGGTCCTCACAGTAGCTGTTGTTCTTCATTTATTTATATCCCACAGGTTTAGCATCAAATAAAAAGAAATTATTTTTAATATCAATATAAACACCATAATGGAAATAAATAACTTTACTAAACAAAAAACAAATCATAACATAATAATAAACCTGTTACACTTTTAACTAGCTTTGTTCATTCTGGAAATAAGGTGACCTGTGTCTGCAGTAATTTGATCCATTTATTTTCAAAAAAATAGTCTTTGGACCACGTTGACTTCATCTACAGACCAGCCATTATTGGCATATGATCAGACTGTTGATAATGTTTGTCAAATGCTGGTATCTTTTTATTCTGGATACAGTAAATGTGCTGTCAGTACCTCTCCCTTATACAATTGTTTGTTTGACCCACGTATAATTTTTCACATTTTGAGCATCTTAGTACCTAAATGCACTTAGTTGTCTTTAACCCAATCTTTTGCCATACTGCCAATTCATGACTTGTGTATTAATTTCTTGTATACTTCAGATGCTCAAACCTTTTATCTGTATTTGCACCCACATTCAAGCTCTCATTCCCTCATGTTTTACGTTATGCTGTCATCAAATATCTTTTAGGTTTCGGTTTTGTCAAAAGGACCGATTAACCTAACGTTTATCCTCAGTCCAGACTTAAGTAGCTGAAAATTTTCCCATATTCTGAAGTAAAATTCCTTACTGAGATAAGAATATGTTGAGATGAAAGGAAATAAAACATCAGGTTTCTCCATTTGTAATTGTTGGCATAAAATATCTAGTAGTGAAGGGGCCTCTAAAGGACATGCATTCTGAGGGAGTGTATAATTTTCAATCCTCATCTCCATAGTCAATATCTGAGGCAGATATCCATCACACACTTCACTTAAAGTCTCACAAATAGAAATATTAGTGAGGGATGTTTGTTCATTTTTAGACTGTACTTTCATTCATTTTTTTTTCTCCAATCTGTGTAAGTGTCTCCAAATTTTAAACTCCTTCACCTAGAACACTGTTCATCATACCAGCCCATTTTTTGAATAAGAGATTCTTCACAAGGTCATGCATCTAAAAATAAGTTGGAAATTCCTCAGGGTAAAAGTAACTTCTGATCTACAGGTAAGACTATACAAGGGGTCCTTGGGTTATGACGTCTCAACATATGATGTTTCGAGTTTATGATGCTCACTCCCATAAAAAAAAATTGAGAGGTGAGTGTTTCGACTTACGCCGGTAGTGTCGTACTTATGGACTATGTACTAGTTTGGTTGCGCAAGGCGTATGAGTGAGGGAGTTGGCAAACTAGTTTGGTTGTGCCCAACGGAAGAATATGCAGCAAGGCGGTGTTAAGTACCATCATCCTTCCAGTACACTTAGAAAAAGTGTATTAAATCATTTTTGAGCTTAAATATAAAACAAATTTTCTATGGTGTTTTATGATTGTATAATTGTTTGTAGATGAACTAATTAAATTAAAATTAATTAAAGCGACAGCTTCTTAATATGTGTATATATATATATATATATATATATATATATATATATATATATATATATATATATATATATATATATATATATACATATATACATATATATAAAAATACACCTGAACTAAACCTGAAATAAAAAATGAAGGCATGCTGTAAACTGTCAAAGTAGAAATTCATTCATCCATTTTTGTTTCTATCTTTACTTATACAGGGTCAGGATGTTATGAAAATTGTGGCCAATCCCACAAAATGGAAATGTTGCAGTTCCAAAATGATATTCTTCAAGCCTATGAACGGAAAAAAAACTTTGAATTGGGCAGCTTTGCAACAGGCATAGCTCCAGAATGTAAGAAAAGTAAAACGTTTCAATGTGCAGCATTATCTGTAACCCCAAGGTCCACAGGATAATATCCATTCGTAATCTAGTTTACATTTCCTACTCTATGGTGATACAGAAATGTACAGTAATTGATGATGCCAACCACATGATAAAGTTTTAATATGATTTATAACATTGGAAACTGGAATGTGAAATGAGGCAAAGCTGGATGTCGCATGATTGTGAAAAAGGTAACAGATTAGTGGAATTATACGTAACTGTAATTTGATTACAGTCCTACCTTGTAATCAAATTAGGTCTATTTTTTGTAGCCAGAGGTTATTAAGCTTGATTAAGCCAAATATAACCTTATAAAAATATCATGCATATAAAAATGAAATAAAAAATCAGAAAAGCTGCATACAACACAGGGGCATCTCTTCTTTTTCACCCTCTACACAAATAATTTTAATGAAAAATTCAATATCAGATCTTCTCCAGTCTTTCACATTTGGGGCACAAATTGCACACTATGTGTTACCCTTCTATACTGCAAGGATAGACCCCAAGACAACACAAATATGGTGCATCACCATTACTATTCTCATTGATATTCCCTCTTCCATATCTGGTTTTACTGCCTCCTAAACCAGTTAATAATTCTGCTATCCACTATGAATGTAAATTAAAAAGTCACTTATTTAAACAATCTGCTGCAGTTAAATCGAGCTTGTGGCGCCTGAACAGTTTCTGCTTCTTTGTACTTCCTCCCAGTCTTTTCGGGTCACTGAAGTCACCATGCTTCTTCGAACCTCTTTTCAAAAGAATACAGAAGACAATTCATTTTGTTGCCATAACCACAGAGGGCAACCCTGCTTATACTCCTTGACTAATTAAGTTATTTGCTGGTCTTCCTTTTCGCAGTCTCAAATGTCCAGATTGAAAGATCAGAAATGAGTAGCAGCCACTAAATCCTGACCAAGAGGCCAAATTGATCTACCCATACCTTAAATACTACTGGTTGACCATCTCATCCATCATTCCAGTGCAGGAACTTCAGTTGATGATGCTTCTCTAAGGCTGAGGCGAGACACCTTGCCAAGACTGTTAACTTTCTTTTTGGAAAATGCTAGGGTTGTTTCCTTGTTTAATACAGAGTAATATATCTGCTTCCTTCAAATTCTTCAGCATTAAGGGTCTTGATTTTCTTGGGTTGAACGTTTAAAAATTATAATGTATTGAAACAATGTATAGATAGACATTAATGGACAAAGGGCTTAGTTTTAAAAACATAATACACTTGCATTGCTCAGTTCAATAGAAGAGTGGGTGTTTAATTTGAAAATACCAAATGATTCTATCCATAAGACAGAACATTTTTATAGTCCCATCCCCAGTGATGTGGCATAACTATCTTTGGCATGTTAAACCATAAACTTAACATCCACAAGTCCATGTGAAAACTGAACAAAATATCTGATTCCATAGGTACGAGGGAGAGATAAATGGAAACCTTAATGTAATCTTTCTAGCATTCAATATAAGTCCTCTAGCGATTACAAACTGCATGGATTCCTCTAGAAAAAAAGTATTTTGCTCATTTTTTGCAGCCATTTGCGCACCATCTTCTGCACCTGCTCATCTGACTTGAATTACTTTCCATCCTCTTAATCCTTTTTGAGTGCTCCGAGGATGTGGAACACACTCAAAGTGCAGGTCCTTTAAGATTTCAACCATTGCACAGGCTGTATGGGGTCTGTTATTGCTGGAGTGACAGATAGACATCATCATACTCAGCCTTCATTTACTGATGAATTTTGATAAGTTTCACCCTTTCACTACTCAAAAAGTGGATGACAGAATGGTGCCCCTTTTTGGTGCATATTCCCAGTGGAGCTGCCATCTTTATACTGCTACTATGACATTATGTAACATTTGCTGGACACTCCGAATATCAATGCTAACAACAGCAGCAAATTACATTACAGTGGTGTTTGGAATTTCTATCACAATTTTAAGGTTTTCATTTGAATTGCCCTCATTCATACAAATTACTTATATATTCAGTGATTCATACATATTGTGTATACATATCTTTACTGAATACCGTCTCACACTGCAATTTGGCATCTGTCTCTGACATTTCAAGTCAAATATAAACATGTTTCTGCCAAAAATAACTTTTGGGGTTAACAAAGAGATTGCCTTAGGTGTTGACATTATGTTCCATGCTAAACTCTGTATGAACAGCAATTTCCCAGGCTTATAGAATGCCAGTAATAGCAAATGTACAGCAAAGCCAAAACCAACAGCCTAGCCTATTAACCAAAACACAGGCAGGACAAAGCTTTAGGCAAACACATTTGTTCCTTAATATAAGAAAGATAATGAGAAAAACAAGATGAGTGTTTTTTTTTATTTTTTCAAGAATTTGGGGAAATATGCCAACTCATAAGCAAAAGAGCCAGATATATTGTACCTAAGGCAAATTTGTACACTGTGCATGCTACACAAGAATTGTACTTGAATTTGAATGCCATGCAGGTATAAGAATTTCTCACATCATTTAAAGTCACTAGTTCCCCAGTATTAAATCCTAGTATCATTCATGTTAATCTGTAAATATCAATAAGATAGTTTAATAAATTTTATTAGCATGAATATTACAATAAGTTTTAAAAACAGGTAAATTAATTGTCCTGAGGAAAGAAAACTGGTAGCCTTTTATGCTGCAACTTAAAGATAAAAAACAGTATTGCTTCTAAGCGTGATCAGAACTTTGCACAACCGCTGCATCTTTTGTAGAAAGAGTAAAATAACAAACCGAAATAATTGTTTAAAATGTTGTATGCTGCTTCTTTGAATATTTGACGTTTTAGTAAAACTTTGCCATGCTAGCTGATACTTCGTATAAGGATGGCTTACCTAGCTAATATGACCTGTGTCAGAATCTAATCAGAACATGTACGTATTACTTAACATGGCATTAAAGTTAATTTGAATATTTTCATATTACATTTATTTAGTGCTTTTTATATGTTCCTTTTGTAACCTATTTGAGTAGTTTAGAAAAGTGCTTTACGAATGTAATTAATGATTATTATGTATTCTTACCGTGAGAATTTGGAGCCTGTGATTTGCTAAAGGACCGTTTAGGTTAGAAAACTGTTGTCGTTCTCAAGATGGTTACACATTTTAGTTTGGGAGGACGGTAAAGATAGATATCATTTGAACTAAGCAAAGATAATGGAATGTACAACAGCAACATCTGTCTTGACATTTCATTCTCCTTCCAAAAAGAAGTCTCTCAGTGCACTTCTAAAAAGTGCAACTACACTGCCATTAAGAGCATTTATAAGTAACAAAGTTGTGAAATATTAACAGGAACAGGTTCTGGGAACAACAACAATGAACACTTTCTTTGCTGTAAGAAAAATAAAGTTTTCGTGCTGTCACAAAAAGGGTAAAAAAATACACGTGTATTTGTGCTCCATCTGAGTGCAAATGCAATATGGCTGGGAACAGTGCTATTCCGGAGAATACGACTAAACGTGCTAGTCCTCCTGGCACCAAAAATCATCACATACCATTTTTAAAAGTTCTGATTGCAGTTTTATTATGATTCACTTTTATAAGCAGTATTTAGATATTCATATGAACTAATTGTTTAATTAAAAAATCACCATTTGCACTATACAGAGCACCTTGTACTTCTGGACGAACTGTATAAATAAGAATTCACCGTGTTTGATTAGTTTAAGAAACACACTGTTAATAAATAGAAAACGTATTTGTTTTGTTTGAATAAATAAAAATTGACAGCACCGGTACCTTGTACCTCACCCACAAGCATCCACTACCTTCACCTGACAACAGCAATACAAGAATTGTTTGATTTTCTGTTAGTTATTTGATTAGGATAAGCAGCTACTGTACTAGTATGGCGCTATGCCAGTGTATGTGAATTGAGAGAAGAAGCCTGTTGGTGGTAGCTCATCATGTGTAGCTGAACTCTGGGATTGTGATTACACAGTATTTGAGAGAATACATGGGTGTGAAATGTAATGTTCTGAAAAGAAAGACAGGCTATACAGGATGGCAAAAATGGGAGGTAAAAATGGACAGAAAGAGGAGAAGCCAAAAATATCACAAAATTGGAAGAATATCTATGTGTCAAAGAAGAAGGTTTAACCCAACGTACTGTAAGACTCAGCCACATACATTAGACATTTGTTTTTATACTACAGTATTTTTGTAAAAGTAAATTCACAATTGAAGTAGAATCTTCCAAACCATTGTCAAAGGCATTGCAACCAGATTGACTCTAGAAGAATGAGTAAAGGCAAAAACTATTCATTCATTTTTTCTGAGATTCTGCCAGCATGAATGAAACAGCGACATAACCAGAAGTTAACAATGATTCATAATGCATGTTTAAAGGTGTGGTGTTACCAGAAACATTTCAGTTTTAGGATGCCATTGGAAAGCCTTTCACTAGAAATACCCCTGTTACCAATTAGATGGAATGAACCACTGGAAAAATGATTTCTTCAAGAAACAAAGATGCACATTTTATGAGGTAAGTGTGCCATTATGCACAAAAGAAGTTAATTAGTAGCAAAAACAGGTCATTAATTAAGAAAAGGTTTAGAATGAAAACCTGCAGTCACTGGGGCTCTCCAGGACCAGAGCTGGGGACCCCGTGCTAGACAGTGCTGGGGGAAACAAAATAAAGACGTACAGAGCCAACCAAACCTACTGAATGAGAATTTGTCCGAAGTGCCAAACACAATATTCCAATTTACTCTTGAAAATGTTTACTCGTTGAAGTTGGGAACATTAAAAATATACTAATCAAAGCAGTATTGGTTTAAGACTATTATACTGTATGAATTACTGAATCATGGCTAAATAAAAGTGATGGACAGAAATAAAATTTGCAAAGGTAATACATCTTTCTATGAAAACAGAAGGGAGGAAGGAAGGAGCTGTGATCTAATATTCAGACTGA
Source organism: Erpetoichthys calabaricus (assembly GCF_900747795.2). Classification (NCBI taxonomy): domain Eukaryota; kingdom Metazoa; phylum Chordata; class Cladistia; order Polypteriformes; family Polypteridae; genus Erpetoichthys; species Erpetoichthys calabaricus. Next base: position 52,917,523 of record NC_041398.2, read on the forward strand.
AGTGCTGGGGAGAAGACGACCAGGGACACCCGGAGTGCTTCCAGGTGCACAGCCAGTACTTCCGCCACACTGGGGAGTGCCAGTGGAAGATTATCGGGAGGCCCCTGGAGCACATCCGGGTGATTATAAAAGAGGTCGCCTCCCTCCGTTTGTTGGCTGGAGTCGGGAGAGGAGAAGGACAGAGCTTGAGGAGAGGAGTGGAGGCAGTGAAGAAGGCATTGTGTGAGAGTCCTGAACTTTGGGGGAGTTTTGGTGTTGTGTGTGGCACATTTGTATATATTAGTTGTAAATAAATGTGTGTGGGTTTGAACCAACGATGTCTGCCTGTCTGTGTCTGGGCCGAGCACCACACCACTTAAGGCTATGTAGTTTCAGCCAGTAAAGGTTCACAGCTATTTGCTTCCTTCAACAGAATCTAAATCTTCTCTCACCAATTATGAGGACTGCCTGAAGACAACAAATCAGAAAATAGCCACCAAGAAAGTCTTATGTGTGCTTCTTCCAATTTTAGGAAAAGAACCAGAGACTCCTATTACAGAAAGAACAGCTGTAATATTTTTTGCTTGCAAATATTCAGCTTCAAAGTGGTTAGTACAGTTTATTTTTAAGTCATGTAGTGTGTCTAGCCCACATCTTCTTTCCACGGTGTTGTGCCTTTTCCTTTTTCAAACTCAAAGCCATTCAATGCTAAGCTTGCTGTGCTACTGTCTCAATTTATGCATGTCATAGCCAGCATATTTTCTTGGGCAGTGGGTGGTTGTGAGGCTTTCTGTTTACTCTGTTTACTGTTTAAATGCATGTCCTCTTCAGTTGGACAATGAGCCCCATCTTAACACTAGAATTACCAAAGCCTACGAAAAAACTTGTAAACCCGGCCCACCTTAAATCCGTTTGCACCTCTCCATCAGCATCTTTTATTTTGTAAATGTGTCGATAAGCACAAGCAGCAAGCAGCCTACTATGCCATCCCCCCCACCGCCACAAGAAGGGCAAAAATCGCTCTCCCAGCTCAAGCCTTGTTTATCTGTTAGTGACGCACCAGGAGTTGTATAGTGTAAATAATGTATCGTTATTTGGACTATATGCATTTCATGTGTGTTCCGTGTCTACAAAGGTCTATGTAAGTGTAACATGACAGAAATGTTAAACACATACCTAAAACAAACTTTTTTCATGTTTTAGTATTAACGACAAAATTTTGACATGAAGTGTATAATGTGTGAAGACTCAAGTCCAAATATCAAATAAGCACTTGTCTGGATTTAGCATTTTGCAATAATCAGGACAGAATTGAGGGTATAAAGGTGATTGAACCACTAGACTCAAGAAACCATAATATAATACAATTCTCAGTGTTTTGTAAGAGTGCAGATGCAAAGTCTAAAGAAACAGCTGTACAAGGCATATAAGACTAATAACTCTAAGGTGAATCATAGGGCATATTGAACATAAGGGCAACCATTAAGAAGGATATCAGGGAGGCTAAAAGAAAGCTGGAGAGGAATATAGCAGATAAGGACATATATGACCCTTAGAGATTCTTTCAGTATTTTAGTAATTAAAGAACGGTCAAGGAGGAAATGAAGTGCATCAGGAATAGTAAGGGGAAATTTAAAAATACAGACAGTGAAATAGCGGACGCCCTAAACTTGTATTTTTCTGAGGTCTTCACAAGTGAGGAAGTAGATAACCTCCCAGCTGTAAATGGGACTACTAAGGAGGTTCTGAGTGATTTGGGAGTTGCTCAGATTAAATAAGCTGAAATCAAACTAATCATCAGGACCAGATAATATTTACTCTTGAGTTCTTAAGGAGACTAGCGAGTACATAAACCTTTGACACATATTTTTTGGAAGTCACTACACACTGGGGAGATTCCGAAAGACTGGATAATGGCAAACATTATCACATATAAAAAGGGTGACATGGCAGATTCAATCAACTATAGGCCAGTAAGCATATATGCATCACAGAAAAATGAATGCAAGGAATTATTAAAGATAAGATGGCAAGCACATGGCAAGTACAGGAGTTTTAGGTAATAGTCAGCATGGGTTCAGAAGAGGGAAGTCATGTTTTACCAACAAAAGGATGTGATCAAAGTGGAGCATATGATATTACTTATCTTGACTTTCAGAAAGCATGTGATAAGGTGCCACATGAGAGGTTGGGCATCAAAGTAAAAGAAGTTGGAGTTCAGGGTGGCATTTATAGATAGGTGCCGAACTGGCTCAGACACAGGAATGAACAGCGAGGAACCTAATCACAATTGGCTGATGTTAAGAGTGGTGTTCCACAGGGGTCAGTGCTAGGGTTGCTGCTATTTTTAATAAATATAAATGACTTAGATGGGAAGATTAGTAACAAGCTGGTTAAGTTTGGAGATCATACCAAGATAGGTGGATTGGCAGATAATTTGGGATCCGTTATATCATTACAGAAGGACTTGGATAGCATACAGGCTTGGGCAGATTTGTGGCAAATGAAATTTAACGTCAGTAAATATAAAGTATTACACATAGGAAGTAAAAATGTTAGGTTTGAATACACAATGGAAGGTCTGAAAATTGAGAGTATACCTTATGAGAAGGATTTAGGAGTCATAATGGACTGTAAGCTATCAACTCCCACACAGTGCTCAGAAGCCATTAGGAAGGCTAACAGAATGTTAGGTTATATAGCACAATGAGTGGAGTACAAGTCCAAGGAGGTTCTGCTCAAGCTTTATAACACACTGGTGAGGCCTCATCTGGAGTACTGTGTGCAGTTTTGGTTTCCAGGCTACAAAAAGGACATAGCAGCGCTAGAAAAAGTCCAGAGTAGAACAACTAGGCTCATTTCAGGGCTACAGGGGATAAATTATGAGGAAAGATTAAAAGAGCTGAGCCTTTTCAGTTTAAGAAAAAGAAGATTAAAAGGTGACATGACTGAAGTGTTTAAAATTATAAAGAGAATTAGTACACTGGATCAAAACTGTTATTTTAAAAGAACTCGGGAACACAGTTGGAAACTTGTTAAGGGTAAATTTCGCACAAACATTAGAAAGTTTTTCTTTACATAGAGAACCACAGTCACTTGGAATAAGCTACCAAGTAGCATGGTAGACAGTAAGACTTTAAGGACTTTCAAAACTCACTCTAAAAAGAGAAAAAGGGCTCTTTTTGATTTAAGGTAATTTTAGTAGTTGTAATGAACTAAATTAATATGTTTGTTCACCTAACTTAATTTTTTGCCTTACTTCAAATTGAAAACCCTTGCTGTTGCTTAATGTAACTTCTTCTATTTAGTCTAAAGCAAAAAATCGCTTTGGAGACCTTGCTGGCTCCGACCCCTGTGATGTCACGTCCAGGCTCACACCAATGGCAGAAGACCTACATGAGCTCGACCCCTTTGACTTCACTTCCTGTCTCCCCCTTTAAAAGCCTCCACCTTTTCCCTATTCCCTCAGTTCTGTTTGGACTCAGTTTTGTGCACATCAGTGCTGTATTATTTTGAAAAGCAACTTTGCAGCCAGGAAACCAAATTATCTCAAGTTTGTGTATTATCTCATAATTTATGTATATTTTATGTATACTATATAATGTTATGTAATGTTCAAAATACAAGGTGTATTTAATATATGTATATATAATTACAATAATCCCTCCTCCATTGCGGGGGTTGTGTTCCAGAGCCACCCGCGAAATAAGAAAATCCGCGAAGTAGAAACCATATGTTTATATGGTTATTTTTATATTGTCATGCTTGGGTCACAGATTTGCGCAGAAACACAGGAGGTTGTAGAGAGACAGGAACGTTATTCAAACACTGCAAACAAACATTTGTCTCTTTTTCAAAAGTTTAAACTGTGCTCCATGACAAGACAGAGATGACAGTTCTGTCTCACAATTAAAAGAATGCAAACATATCTTCCTCTTCAAAGGAGTGCGCATCAGGAGCAGAGTCTGTCAGAAAGACAGAGGAAAGCAAACAAATCAATAGGGCTGTTTGGCTTTTAAGTATGCGAAGCACCGCGGCACAAAGCTGTTGAAGGCGGCAGCTCACACCCCCTCCGTCAGGAGCAGGGAGAGAGAGAGAGAGAGAGAGAGAGAGAGAGAGAGAGAAACAAACAGTCAAAAATCAATACGTGCCCTTCGAGCTTTTAAGTATGCGAAGCACCGTGCAGCATGTCGCTTCAGGAAGCAGCTGCACAGAAGATAGCAACGTGAAGATAATCTTTCAGCATTTTTAGAAGAGCGTCCATATCGTCTAGGTGTGCGAACAGCCCCCCTGCTCACACCCCCTACATCAGGATCAGAGAAAGTCAGCGCAAGAGAGAAAGAAAAGTAAGTTGGGTAGCTTCTCAGCCATCTGCCAATAGCGTCCCTTGTATGGAATCAACTGGGCAAACCAACTGAGGAAGCATGTACCAGAAATTAAAAGACCCATTGTCCTCAGAAATCCGCGAACCAGCAAAAAATCCGCGATATATATTTAAATATGCTTACATATAAAATCCGTGATAGAGTGAAGCCGCGAAAGGCGAAGCGCGATATAGCGAGGGATCACTGTATTTCAAATAGATATTTTATGTATAATTTATAAACATTTTTTGTGAAAAGCTTATAAAATATATTGTGTATTTAATATGTATATATATGTATTTTTTGTGAAATGTTTGTTCTGAATATTTACAGAAAAAACATGTTGAAGGAATGACCAAAAAATTGATTTTTGTGTTGCAAATATTCAGTAGTAAATCTAAAAGAGTTTTGCTTTAGTTGGTTCAGTAACATTCAAGATGTTTGAAGGCACTGTACAAAATGTAGCACTAATTTTAAAATAAATTTGCTTCCATTGTTTAAAGCAAAACATTGTTGTGGTTTGTTTTATTAAAAACAATTTCACCCTAACAAACAGTGAATTCAACACCATATAAAGAACATATTTAGTTGAATACAATTAAGAATTTAAGTTGGCCTTACAGTGAATACAATACAGTAATCCCTCCTCCATCGCGGGGGTTGCGTTCCAGAGCCACCCGCGAAGTAGGAAAATCCGCGAAGTAGAAACCATATGTTTATATGGTTATTTTTAGAATGTCATGCTTGGGTCACAGATTTGCGCAGAAACACAGGAGGTTGTAGAGAGACAGGAACGTTATTCAAACACTGCAAACAAACATTTGTCTCTTTTTCAAAAGTTTAAACTGTGCTCCATGACAAGACAGAGATGACAGTTCTGTCTCACAATTAAAAGAATGCAAACATATCTTCCTTTTCAAAGGAGTGCAAAGCAAGCAGTCAAAAAAAAAATCAATACGGCTTTTAAGTATGCGAAGCACCGCCGGTACAAAGCTGTTGAAGGCGGCAGCTCACACCCCCTCTGTCAGGAGCAGGAAGAGAGAGAGAGAGAGAGAGAGAGAGATAGCGAGAGACAGATAAAAAAAATCAATACGTGCCCTTTGAGCTTTTAAGTATGCGAAGCTCCGTGCAGCCTGTCCTTCAGGAAGCAGCTGCACACAGCCCCCCTGCTCACACCCCCCTACGTCAGCGCAAGAGAGAGAGAGAGAGAGAGAGAGAGAGAAAGTAAGCTGGATAGCTTTTCAGCCATCTGCCAATAGCGTCCCTTGTATGAAATCAACTGGGCAAACCAACTGAGGAAGCATGTACCAGAAATTAAAAGACCTATTGTCCGCAGAAACCCGCGAAGCAGCGAAAAATCCGCGATATATATTTAAATATACTTACATATAAAATCCGCGATGGAGTGAAGCCGCGAAAGGCGAAGCGCGATATAGCGAGGGATCACTGTAATGGACAAAATTTTAATTTGAGTTCATCCATCCATTATCCAACCCACTATATCCTAACTACAGGGTCACGGGGGTCTGCTGTAGCCAATCCCAGCCAACACAGGGCACAAGGCAGGATACAAACCCCGGGCAGGACGCCAGCCCACCGCTGTTAATTTGAGTTTTTAAAGAAATTTGGTTTGAGCTAAATAAATTTTTTTGGTTTTATTCAAGTTTTTGAAAAGGTTAAAACAAACTCAAATGAATTAAGTTTACTCAAATACTTTTTAAAATTTGAAAGAAATCAATTAAATTGCTTGTTACCTTGTGAAGTAATTTATTTAGGTTGATCCAACAAAACATTTTTTACAGTGCTGGATTTGATGTTTTTTTAGAAGAATTAAGTGGATAGGATTGGTGAGCTTTGTTGGGCTGAATGGCCTGTTCTCATCTGATTGTTCTAATGTTCTAATATTCTAATGTACTCAGCCTGTAAAATGGAATGGCTGTATTTTGTAAGATGTTGATGGTGTCAGATGGCATCACAACAGTCAGATGCTATTCAAGACAAATCAGGCACCAGCATCACTTTGTTTCATTGATTTTTTGCAATGCAAACAGTCCATGAACTTAGACATTTCGCTAGCTATCAGCAAAAAATTAACAGATATTATTAATTAGCTAAGTTAATGATAACACGAGAGATGTCTGCACACATAAAGGAAAATTCTTTTATGGCCCTATCAGAATTGTCTTGCAAAAATGCCATAGGTAAAGAGTATTCCCAAACTCAAAAATAAAATTAGGGACACAATTTTTTTCTGTTTTAATCTTAATCAATTGTGTGTTTGACTGAAATGTAAATTATTCAGCATCTTCACCCTTTTTTCTCCTTTATCAGATGCATATTGATGATTTGCCTACTAATTCCATTTATAAAATCATGCAAATTACAGTACTTAGGAATAGAACCAAATCACATGAACAGATTATATACTTTTAAGATATTTCTTGTAACAAGCAGTTCACCAAAACCTCATGGTAATGGCAGGTGTAGAAACTCTGCTTTAGAAATATTTTTTGATTGGATTTGATACCTGCACCACTTGCAGGCTTTTATTAAAGACATGATGGGTGAAAAGCATGAGGAAAACACCATTTGGCAAAAATGTGCACAGCAGCTCACCAAAGCTCAATTAATTACTAAATAAATGTTAGTGATGACCCAGTAATAGCCAAAAATTGCCCAGTGTGCAACTATAAGAAAGCAGTGCTGAATAGGACAGTGTAAATAGAGTCTTACTATAAAATCAGACATGTGGCCATGCTTATGAGTTATATGCTTAAAAGCAAGCCCCAGGGTGCCTCTTGTAGCAGAAAAACAGTAAAGGGGTTGAAAAGCTAGGAATCAACCTTTCTCCTTCTTGACCTCCAAATCCACAGTCCACTTATGTGTAACTAATGTTTACTGTTGTTCTGTATGAGAAAAAAAGCTAGCCAAAAGTAGATGAAAAGTCAGTCTTCACATTAACAGATTCAGTTTTCCTCTGACCTCATCCCTGTATTTAACATATTTTTGTCAACATGGGGTTATCTCTTTAAAATCCTTCTTGTATAGAATTGAATTCAGATTACAAAACCAGTCATTCACTGCTTCCTTTGTTCATCTTTCCTTACAAGTACTTGTTTCTGCAGTGGAAAAGAAGTGTGAAGAGAATTTAAAACTGTAGGACAAAGTGGGTGTTGCTCATTCTGCTAGTCTTTAGTGGCACACCAGGCCCGTTAAGAAAGCAGATGAAGGCATCCAGCTGTTCCTTTCCCTACATACATTGCAAACTAAGTGACCAGCTTGTACCAGGGGATGCCAGAGGCCCCTCTGCAGACCTCTTGAGCCAGAAGGCATAAAATTGACTCAGGCAAGGACAAAGACCTGTAACTCAAGGGATGACAACTAAGACAGACAGAAGAACTTGCCTATTGGAAGACACTGATTTTCTAACTGGAAGTGACTTTAATCCAATCAGGAGAAGGTTCAACCTTTTTTTTTTTTAAAACCACATGCACCACATCTCCCAAAGGGAGAAGATAAAAAAGAGGAGAAAATTTCAACTTAAGAGAAGTTCTGGGATTCTTCAGGGACAGACTCTCTGGGATTCAGAGAGGAGGAAATATGCAAAATGACCTTGTGAAACCTGAGAAGTTATGAGCCAAACTCTTCTCTTCATGAACCTGAAGTTGAGACCCAGTCTGTCAAGTCAAAGCTGTGTGCCAATAGTCTGATGTGGCTGAGAAAAAGGGAACCTCAGCGTCTAAACTCTTGGGCCAGAATAAGTAATGACTATTCTTTATGAAGTGCAAAAGACAGCAGAAGGCAAGCTGAGGAAGCATTACTGACAAGGATCAGGCAGCAAAGAGAAAGAGTGCACTTCAACGTAGGACGAATCTCCCACTTGAACCTAGAGCAACAACAAATCCACACAACATCAGACGTCATTCGTAAAGACTTGGTAATGTAAAACCAAAATAAAGCAGAACTCTAAATAACCAGTAAACAGCCAACGTCTCTGTGTTATATGTTTCTCTGTCTAGTCTATCTACATCCTGTCGTATATATCAATATATATATATATATATATATATGCAATTATCATATTTCTATAATCCTTGTTTTATAAATAAACTAGCCATCCCCTGCGGCTCTGCCTGCGTAGTAGTGAAATAGGATAAACTTTAAAAATCAATAAACAAACAGGTATTGCTAGCTAAGCATAGACAAGTTACACACCAAAACATGGCGACAGGTAGAATGACTCGAACAGAGGCTGGCACATAACTGAGGAGAGCCCTGCCCGGCTCCCTACTCCTGACGTCAGGCTTCCCCCCCCACTCAGCCCGCAGCCGCTCTCTCGGATTAGTGCAAATAAATCGCTCTTGCAAGTGAACTATGATACTTAGCATGATGAGAGAAGTCACAAAATCAATCAGAATGTTTAAGAAAATTATAGAAAAAAATTCTAATCTAAATTCGTTAAGTAGTACTCTTATGAAAAGTAGACAGACATAGACAGACAGACATTGGATTTTTGTATATATGGAGATTGTATAATTCTTTTCCTTAAATCGTGTGTGCCTCAGTTACCTTGATATGAATCTAAAGGCCAGAGGCCCCCACCTATAACAGATGAAAGTAAGGTAAGTAAAGTAAGTGCCGAACTATGGTATTGTCGAGGGAAAATCTGATAATTAACTAACCAACTTAAAATTTCTTTTTCAAATCCTAAAAAGCTTTGAATTTTTTCCAGTTTAGTTTGTTGTTTGCAGATGACCATCATCATATAAAAGAAGAATTTCTCTTTTTAGAAATCTAAAATGGTTGTTTTTTAAAAATGATTTTACAACATTTTATCTGTTCCTTGTGGAATCAAATTAATACACTTTTTTCAAGTCTCAAAAATGTTTTAATCACAGTTATTGTTTGTTCAAAGGGAGTATTTAAAGTCATTATTTATAAATGTGATCAAACCTGATAAGTGTATTTTAAAAAAATAAATAAAAAAAGCCCTGACTGTCTTTTCAGCTGCAACCAGTTTTAACCTGTATGCTCTAGTTTGACATTACAGGCCCTTAATTCTTATTTTGTTTTGCACAGCCCTTGTACATAAAAACACAAATGAAATCAAACTGGCAACAACAGAAAAGTATAGATTTTTTTGGAATTCTGAAAATGTTTACTTGTTTTATTTGTAACCGCTTTCAACCTAATTTGAAAGTTGGCTTTAAGGCAAATACTAAAAAAGGTGAAAATAGATTTTTGGTTTGATTGATGACTCAAAATGGTTGCAGAGTGAATGATTGTGGGTGTGTGCATATGTGGCCACTGTAACACACTGGTATGTTGTCTAGGTTGGTTCTCACCTTGCACCCAACGTTACCCGGAAAGCCTCTGGCACCTGTGCATCTAGACTGGTTTAAACTGTTTGATGATGGATTGATCGCATTTGTTCAACACTGCCATAGCTTAGTATGAATGAAACGATTGATATTGTCAAGGGAGTGTGCTTACAGGCCATTTTAAGATTTCCAAAAAGCTAAGCAATGCAACCCAGAGCAGAGAGGAGGGCCACCTTCTTTACTATCTGTAGTTCTGATGCCTTCCAGCCAGACGACATATGACTCAACTTCCATTTCTGGCACAAAGCCCCGCCCCTTCCAGATTAGCACCATAACCACCTCAGAGGCACTGAAAGCAGATGTTCATTTGAAGACTAGCCAGACAGGTGGATGGACTGATCCCTTGCCTTTTCTTTTGATTAACTGAATGCCAACTCATTTTACACCCTTTTGTGCCTTTTATTTTACCCTTTTGTCAACAGCCTCATTAAATGGGGTTTACTGACTGGTACCCGAGCCAGTCACAATATATATTATCCTGCAAACTGATGTAATAATATGCAAATAAAGAAATAGCTAATCTGTCTAATCATTTTATTCTAGACCAGTGTGTACAATGACATTAACAGAAATAGCAAGTATCAGTGAAAATTTTAAAACAATATACATGTAGATCAATCAAGAATTTGCCTTTAACATATTAATTGCTACTTTTGTACTATAAATATGATGATGAAAGTCAGAAATTGCACACAAATTTTCATAAACTGATATTTCAAAACTAAGCACAACAATAGGCGGATACCTTCTTAACTTATCTTTCCTGGATTGCTAGATGGCAGCCCCTTGGGTTGTTACAGCACCATGGATTCAAACAGGGCACGCTGGGAGTTGGAGTTTGGTGGCTCAGCTCTTTTGGGGACTGGGGATACTGCAGCCACTGTTGAACCCAACTTTGTCGGGGTCCTGCCTCAGCTGAAAGTACTTCTAGTCTTACTAGACACTGAAAGTACTCATGGGTGCAGCCTAAAAGAACCTGGCTGCCTTAGTTTCAGGAGCCAGAGAACCAGGAGGGAAAAGACAACACTTGCTGGAGGAGGATTGGAGGTAGAGAGAGTGACAGAGTAAAAACAATAACAAATAACAAATGTGTTCAGTATTTCTGTGCTTTTGTACTGTGTTTAGGTGGAAACGATTAGGAAGAGTTTCCCACAACAAAATAAAAGCCCATGTTTGTGCTAGACTTGTGCCTGTGACCATCTCTGTCAGGTTTGGAGAGCAATGGGCACACCCTTCAGGCCACAGGGAATTCTTAGTTCTATAAAGATGAAGTCTTGGCTCTGCCTCTGAATGCCCATTTTGACTTCAGTGTGTCTGTCATATCCTTTCAGTATCACATGTTTCACAGAGCTAATCGATGACAGAAGAACGCTAAAGTGTGTGTAGCACCTTACAAAAGCCTTCAGCAAAAGCCTCTCTTTAGGGGTATTTGCCAAATGTTATTTTGTGATTTTGACCTTTTGCTTGACTTTTTGGATTCTGTTTTCATCTAGCAGTTTTGGACTCCTTGACCTGCTTTATGTTTGTCCACCTAACAGTTTTTGGATCAGTCTTTGTAGCTCATCTTCTGCTTACGCATCCAAATCTGTAGTCTCACGTTTATTCATGTAGCCATTTGTGTTTCACGGAGCATTGTTCTTGTTTCAAACTGCCAAAAACTAAAGCATGTTAGAACAGCGGTTAACAGTGTTAACAGTGGATTTGAACAAAACCATAGTTAAAAGCCCTTAAAATCTGGTCCTGCATTTAACATATTTTTAAAATATTATTCAGAGGGAAAAAACACATACTGTCTTTATTTTTTAACTTAATGCTGTAAAGAATGAGCCAGCCTGCAGCCTGAAAATTTGAAACCTGTGAACAACCAAGAAAACACTCATTTATTTATTCATTCTGTTCTTTATTTCAACTTATTCAATTTCTTGTATTATGAATTTTTTAGTTTTCGCATACCCTTTGGGATCAGAGTGCAGGGTCAGCCATTGTACAGCGCCCCTGGAGCAATTGCAGGTTAAGGGCCTTGTTCAATGGCCCAATAGAGTAGGATCTCTTTTGGTGGTAACAGGGATTCAAAGTTTCCGTATACCAGTGCAGATATTTCAGCAGACACTGAACTGGTAATGATATTCAATTTGAAGAGCTGTTTTATCTGTTAAACCCTGGCCCACATCCAACCTGCCACTTTTTAATTTTTCACTCTATGGTTGGCTGCAGCATTCTTACAAAACCATAGTATAAAACACTGTTTTGAAGGTTAATAGAAGTTGCAAAATCATTGCTAAAAGCAAGAGTCACAACAGAAACTGTTGATTTATTTTTTAAGTTGAAAAAAAACTGGACTGAATAGAAAAATTTTGCTGGATTCATCATCTAAGCGGAAAAAAAAAACTTTGTTTTGTTTCCATTGTCAATTATTTAGTCAGTTATTTAACTGCTTTCACAAATGTAGTCAGTCGCACCTTCTGACTACTATAAAATTGCATACAGTATGTATCAAAGAAGTCATTGGAAAGGCTAGTAATTTCACTGTAGATGTCCGAGACTAATTTCAATGATATCATAAGACACTTATATTATTTAATGACTGCAATTGTTCCCCTTAGATTGGTTGTTAAATTTACATTTTTAAAGCATTCTGTCTCCAAGCAGATTTCAACTAACTTAACCTCATTCTTATGCTGCAAATATCTCTTCCACTGTGCCAACCTTATCACTTCGGAATTACAGTAAATGATCTGTCATATTAAACAAGTATTTATATATCTAGTTCCACCTGCACTCCGTGGGGTGGCAGGGAGGTCATGTCTGAATGTTTTCACTGACAAAACAGGTGTCCGTGCCATTGGTTAATTCTGTACTTATTGGATTTGGGTTTAGTGATGTGTCATAAGCAACAATCCATATTAAATTGCCTTTGCCACAGGCGCCACATGTAGTCAGTTCACACTTACAGCTACTGAAAATTCCTTGCTTTAAATATGTTTAATGTTTAGTGATTAAGAGCCAGAACAGCAGAAAAACACTGACCAAGAGAGTGGAAGGTTAGGCCACCTGATACAATAAAGGAACACTGGGTAGGTGGAACTGCAGAAACTTGCGCAGTAGTCTTGAACGATATGCTGTTAGCTAGACTCAAAAAGTGCCATTAGTTAGACATATTGTCTTTTTTAATAAGAGGTATAAATCATACATTGGCCTGAGGGAAGCAAAAATTATTTTCCAGTTGGTGTTACTAATGTAAAAGTGTGCTGAAAGGAGAAGAAAAAAGTGATGCCCTCTTTATGCAAGGGCTTGGAAAGTTGTGCTGGTGTCTGTCCAAAATTCTTGTGGATCTGTTGACATTTGAAGGGGAGACAAACTGAACTCTCTGGAGTTGTACGGTGCATGAAATATGATCTTCTACATCTGTCTGTGTCCTACATGCTCAGATTCCAGGTTACTGTAACAAGATGACTGCTTTTTTCCATGGTAATGCAAATTCAAGAGCTTTTTTTTGCTTATGCTTCTATAAAAACGTCAAAAAGAAATATTTAGATGACAAAAACTGAAACTGTGTCTATTTCAACTTGATGTGTGAGAACGAAGACATCTGTTACTGAAAAGAGTGGTTTTTGAAATAGAATAAGGTTGATAAGAGACGATTAATAAGTGCATTGCCTAAAATGATTACTTTTCTAAATATATTTATATATATTTGAGTATGGGAAATGTGTTGTATGAATAAAATGCATTAAGATTATTGCTATTATTTCACAGAACACTCATACAGTACACTGAATATGATTTAAACAATAAAAACAATACCAATTACTATAAGCTATTCAGACACTAACAAGATGCTACTGAAATAAATTAAATGTTAAAATAAATAAGCAAGGATGATTTTCATATAAACAGTAGTTTATATGTGTTTTTACAAAATATGAAAACAATTCAGAATATGCTATTTTTCAATGCGTCATAACGTAGTTATATTTTGTGTATTATAGTTGTATATATATTTGAGGCATTTGATGCTGTATGCTTACTATGAATTGTGACTGTTTGGATTGACACTGGTTGTGTGTACTCCACATCTGTACACCTTTCCCCAGGAGATACACTGACTGCTCTCCATTACCCTTAAGTGGATTATTTGTTCTCTGATTTCTAATGTTTCATGTGTTACAAATAAATTATATAATGCATCCCATGAAACAGTAGTTTCTTTTGAATCCTGATTGAAAAACATACAAAATTACAATAACACATTATTTCTCATAATACATTATTGTTAAATATTTATAGACTGGTAATAGTTGCCAGTGTACTGGGTAGCTAAACTAAACAGTTACAGATATGAATGTGTTGTTATACCAGCAATACAGCAGGATATTTGAGAATGATATGAAATAATTACACACATGACTCGTTATAAACCACCTGTCCCATACTAGTTCAGAGAAAATTTTGATACCCTGCTTATATTCCACCTAATTAACTATTAAACCATACTGGCTAGTTTAGGAAAGGAAGATGCCACTGTACCCAGTGGATCATAAAATTGATTGATTTACGCCTAAACTTAGTGTAAAGCCATGCACATTTTCACGCCAGCTAAATGCTTGGCATGCGCAAGTTCTCAGCTCAGTTTTGCAAACTGGCGGCACCCAGCGTCAAAGCAGTGCTTTTGTTCCAGTGTGGTTTCCCTTTCTTTTTTAGATCCACATCCCTGACACGGCTTTATCAAATACACTGAAATTAACCGCATATTGTTTATTAGTTTAAGGCATCTGATTGTAATTAACCTGTAACAATATAATGGTCCACGGAATGGCCAAACTATTCCAAATACCATAGCTGCTTTAGCATTGTTACTCTCAAGTATGTATCCCACTGTAGCTGAGTGTGGAATCACAGCTCTACAGCAGCTGATCGAAAAGAGAATCGGTATACAGCATCAAGCACATGCTGCTTCAGCCATGCGCTATTTGAACTGCTTTCATATGGCAAACACTTCAGAGCCTTTCCTGTATGGACCTCGCGGTTCAGAAACAGTTTCAGCCCAAGAACTATAAACACACTCAATCAGTCCATCAAGTGCTCCTTGTAGAACTGTTTGTACTTATTAGTACAATTACCTCACTGTAAACTTGCAATACAGTTACAATATTGCACAACCTGAGCCACATTATAAAGCGCGTATTTACATATGATGACAATATCATTTTTAAGATGAAATGCAGCAAAATATATTTATTACATTATAGAGATAAAATTCTAACATCATTTAAATAATCTATATTGTTAATAATTAAACATGTGAGGACACGGTGTCACAGCGCTAGCTAGTTCAGGGATTGTTCCGGCCTCACGCTGTATTCTTGCTGGGGCTGGTGCAACAGTGGAAGGATAGATGGATAGAATAATTAAACATGTACTATGAAAATATTTCAATGTTCCTTAAAAAGTTTTAAAGAATCAGCGTCCTAAGCTTACAAATGGCTTAACATCTATTAGAGAGCTGATTGTGTGGCGATTGTTTACTTGGAGAAAGAAAAGGAAGGCCAGGAATTGGGGGTTAGTATGTTTGAAAGAGACAGAACTGCTGCAATAAATTATTTCATCGAAGGTCACACAGCAAGCATCTTGCGTGAGGCATGAACAATCTCTGGACAGGGCGCCAGCTCGTCACTATCACTGCGCCACCGTGTTCCCATATTTAATAACATGCTTTAACTCCTATCATCATAAAAATGATATCATGTATACATGTCAGTATTTTAATTATTCAGAGAGCTGTAATATCACGAATTTAATGGATTCTGTGTCCGGTCGGAGGAAGAAAAAGCCCGTTTAAGAAGTATATAGTGATTCACACACATAAGTCACATAGAAGAACACATACAAAACAAATCTTTTAACATGTTACTTTAGTTATGATGGTATTTGAGAAACTAGTAAATTAAAATATTTAAATGTTCTACTTTAATGACAAAATAAACTACGTGATTAAAGTGGAAATTTCGAGATTAAAGTTGACATTTCGAGCTTTTTTTTCACTGTGTCCCTATTTTTTTTCTTTTCTCTGTACCCTAATAAGCTTTCATATGACACTCAGACGGTGGGCTATGACTCACCTTTTCACGGCAACTTTGATATCTGATAACTTCTTTTTTACTTCGGGCACTGTGCAACTTTGTGAACTTGAGCTTTCCAGTTTCTCAGACACTCTATGTCACTCGATCAACTTCCTTTTGTTGTTTGTACCATTTGTGGCACGCAGCTGGGGGTGGTACCCAGCCGGGACGCCCAAGAGGACCGGAGGAGGGCTCATGCCTCCTCCAGACCACGAGGGGGTGACCGCCCTGGTTGCTGTGGGGACCACGGGTATAGAGCTTTGAAGCTCAACCCTGTAGGGGCCCGTGATCACCGCCAGGGGGCGCCCCAATTCCTGGAGAGCCCTGGACCTCAGCACTTCCGCCACACCAGGAAGTGCTGGGGGGAAGAAGAGCAGGGACACCCGGAATGCTTCCGGAGATGCAGCCAGCACTTCCGCCACACTGGGGCGTGTCGGTGGGAGAGTGCCGGAACACACCTGGAGCACATCTGGGGGACAATAAAAGGGGCCGCCTCCTTTCATTCAGGGCTGGAGTCGGGTGGAAAAGGACGAGGTCTGGGAGAGGAAAGAGGCGGCCTGAAGAGAGGAAAGGCAGTGTGTGTTGGTCTGGACTCGTGGGGTGATTGATGCTGCGGCACTGGGTTGTGCTTCACTTGAATTGTAAATAAACGTTTGTTGGGCTTAAAATGATGTCCATCTGTCTGTGTCCGGGATGCTTCCCACACACTGTTTAAACCAACAAATAGTACGTTTTTCCTTGCCTCCATTTGGTATTCACTGAAATTCTTCTATTTTCCCCCATGCCTTTGCCATTACCTTTTCACAGAACGCTGAGCTTAAGGGCTATTTATATTGATTTGCATATTCAAAGAGGTGCAATTCTGGGAGAAGTTGGGGTGGGGCAGCAGGCGCATGCACGTGCATTACTTTTCACGCTGACTGGGATTTATGGAGTCGAAGAATATGGAAGTTGGCGTTCGCACAAATTTATGCATCTGGATTTTTTTGTGCATACGCACATTTCCGCTTTTCATCCGTATGCCATGTTTTAGTGTGAATTCTATACATGGTGTTATGCATGAGGCCCCTGGTCTGCAGAGGGAGGAAGGGAAAAGGCATTAGGGTACAGCACCAAGCCCTGAAGCGGCAGGGAATTACAATGAACAGAGCCCTTAAGCTATCCCACATTCATACGCTCATAATTATATATATATATATATATACACTATATATATATTGTGGAACGAGCCCCGGACACAGACAGGCAGACATGGTTTTAAGCACCACCACACGTTTATTTACACAGTCCTATTTACAATTCTTGTGCCACAAACCCCAATCTCCCCCGAAGTCCAGGCCAACCACACTATGCCTTCTTCGGACCGCCTCCTTCTCTCTCTGTTCACCGACCTTGTCCATCTTCCACCTGACTCCAGCCTCGAATGAAGGGAGGCGGCCCTTTTTATCTCCACCCGGATGTGCTCCAGGTGTGCACCAGCAATCTCCCACGGACACGCCCCAGTGTGGCGGAAGTGCTAGCTGTCTCCCCGGAAGCACTCCAGATGTCCCCTCTCTTCTTCCCCCTAGCACTTCCAGGGTCCTCCAGGCATTGGGACGTGCCCTGGCGGTGACCACGGGCCCCTACAGGGTTGAGCTTCCAAGCCCTGTACCTGTGGCCCCCAATACAACCAGGGCGGTCGCCCCCTCATGGTTTGGAGGAGGCATGAGCCCTCCTCCTGTCTTCCTGGGCGTCCCGGCCGGGTATGAACCCCAGCCGGGTGCCACAATATTTTATATATATATATATATATATAGATATCATATTTTTATTTTTAGATTTTTATGTTCAGTGGATTTTGATCCCATCAGCAATAGAGTTATTGACTCGGTCACAAAACCTATTAATGATTTATTTTAAATTGTTACATAGTGAAATTGTTAGTGAAGGGCTACTTCAACTTGAATCTACAAAAGGTGAAAAATCAGAAAAGGTTGGAGATACAATATTTCAGAAACTATGTAGGAAATCTGTCATGGTAAATGCTGCCGTGAACGTTTCATGATGCTTGCATAATGTACTAGTTAAATGAAAAGTTTATATGGGGAAAGTCAAAAGAGTAATCTGTCAGATCTGGTTACTTAATGATAAATAAGCACAGTATCTAAAGGTAAAGGACAAAACACAACCATAAATTCAAAGAAAACCTAATAATAAAAGACATTTTCCAAGAAGCTAGTCATCTTTGGATAACGAGTCTTTTCTTTGATAAACAAAATGCACATCCCATGCCCAGCGATTTCTCACACACACACACCCAGGTAGCCGATGCCCTTAACAGCAAGTGGCGTGTTAGCAATGAAAAATAAACAGCAATTTGTAGTGACATCGAATAAGCAAAAAAAAATTAAAATGAACTTATCCCTGACAAAATAATTATCTGTCTCCTGACACTCTTCATATCTGCATTGGTTTTCTTGATTA